>NC_133541.1:102111911-102736911 GCF_048773025.1 Camelus bactrianus | reverse complement strand
AAGTGAAAAATATTCATAAAAATCTCCCTAGGAAAAAGCCTAAAATCTTTAGTATGGCTTAGAAGCCATCAAAGATCCTACCATTGATCTCTTTATTACTTTAGCCATGCTTGCTTTCTTTTCTTCTTTCTTTTCTTCTAACGTAGCATGTCTTCCCTGGCATCTAAACCTGCACACATTCCCAGATCCCACCTTCCCTCGCTCTCTGACTCACGAAACCCCACTTAACTCTGAGACAAAGATCTTTGCTTAGAGAAGATGTCCTGAAAGCCCCAGGCAAAGTCAGGGTGACTTGCCGACACACCTGTAGTGTCCTGGCTTCCCTGTTAAATATCCCACCTCATCTGTATTTATCACTTGACAAGTCTTCCCTCTGGACTGTGTTATCCGAAGTGTCAGCAACCATGTGTGTTTTTAAGTGCATAGCCAAGTATCTGGCACATAGTAGGCACTCAACAAGTATTTGCAAATTAGTGAATGAAAATGAAAGTAGAGGTTTAACTTGGCAAGTTTAGGATCAGTGTGATAATGGGACAATATGGAATCAATGTTTTAATTTAATCAGTGATTCACTATCAACAAATATTTGCTTGAATATTTCTCCTATTTGCCAGGCACTGTGTGAGATTCCAAAAAAAGGAGTAGATAAACTCTTTTGCAAAAGAGCTTAATTAGTTAAAATCTTTGCTCTAAGATGACTACAATAACACTATGTAAATTTTGCAAATGTAACCTGTAGGCATACAATGATGTTAACGACTGGATGAATGACTATGTTTCCATTATCTTCTTCTCCCTTGTTGGTTTCATCATCATGGCTATGGTTTATATGGAGATTTAGAATGTCAAGTTCTCAGACTTCTCTTCTGGGCCTACGTACTCTCTTCATTTTAAGAAGTAATTGGTCCTTACCTGTGTTTATTGCCTCCGCCTGAAACACTGTCTCCATCCAGCCCGGCTGTCCCATCCTCTTCTAGGAAGCACAGCTGTGGGACAGGAACAGAGAAGAGAAGCTTTGCTTCCTTCTCCTTGTGCCTGCTATCCAGGCCTGCCTGCCACTTCCTCCTTCGATTGAAGATGACTGTGGGATAACTGGAGATAAGGAGGAATAGACTAAGGTCAGGCTTCAAATGCATCCTGAAGCCAAGCACCTGCCTGGAAGGGGAGAGGACAGTTTCCTTCGTGGTCAGCCAGGCATATGGTGTGGTGATAGAGACGTTGGGTTGGAAGAACCTTGTTGACCCTGTTCTGCTGGTCTGGCACTTGCTTAAGGTCCTACGTTTAAATGTGTTATTTCTTCAGCTCCAATCCCATGTTAAAGTCTTTTTTTCCTGGACAGGGTAATGCATAATATCATCACGTGAATTGGCTTTTCAGGTTGATTTCTAACTAAAGACTAGTATGAGGTTAGAATCAGACCATACTTGAGATGTCTGACTAGGAGGAGGGTAGTACAAAACGAAATGTGTCACAAAAGGCATGTAGGTGGTGTGTGTAGTGGAGTGGGGAGGAGGAGGATGGGATGGGGCCTGGGTAGTTACTGGCAGCTGGGGTTTCCTAGGAAGAACACTGGACTTGAAGGCAGACAGACATGTTTAGTCTCGGCTTTGCTACTGACCAGCTGAGTAACCTTGAGCATGTCACATCTCTGAGGCTCAACTTCCTCCTTCATCAAATGAGAAGCAGCATCGTACTGGAAAGGATAGTAGTGAGGCTCAAAATAGAAAATGTGAGAAATTTGAATAGATGCAAATGCACATGAAACCGTCATGAGGTGTTATACTGGCAAAGTAGTGAGTCGATGAGCTCTGCAGCCAGGCTGCCTACATCTAAATTGTGGCTGCACCACTTTTCAGCAGCCTGACCTTGAGTGAGACACTCCCTTTCTTTGTCTGCTAAGTATGGGTGCTTCATAAGACTATGAGAATTAAACATAAAGCTCTTAAACAATCCGGAAAGGTTGTGTTTCCCTCAATAAGCTTTAGGTGTGATGATGGTGATGGTGTTAATGATGGCGACCAGGAGGAGGAGGATGGTGGTGACGGTCAGCAGCAGCAGCATCGAAAGACACTGAGTGGCTGAGAGCAAAGACTCAGGAGATCTTAAGCTGAGTTCAAGTCCTGCTCCGCCCCTTGTTAGGATGAACAAGATGCCCCATGTCCCTGTGCTCCATTCCCTCATCTGTAAAATGAGAATCGAACAATGCCTACTGAACAGAAATGTTTAAAAGATTAGCATAGTTCATATTTAGCACACACAGTGCTTGGCACATATAAGTCCCCAATACGTTTTGGTTATTATTATTGAAAGGTCAGTGTTAAGAAAGAGAGTTCACAGTACTGGGGAAAGATGAACATAAAACCATGAAAAATCTCCTGATTTATCTTGCATTATCTTGATTTTAAGATAACTTCTCAGGGACCCCAGCTTTCTCTAGCCTCTGGGTCTTAACTTAGCACATCTCATGGCTTCTCCTGTTCTTGGCGTGTTATTCTCTCTCCCTTTTTGTCCCTTTAGGTGACACATTTTGAGTGTTTACCATATGCCAGGCCTGGGGCTCAACTCTTGATAAGGACCGTCTCGTTTAATCCTCCCAATATCTCTGTACGACAACCACGATTGATGAATGAGAGGCCTGAAGCACAGAGAGGTTTAATTACCTTGTCTAAGGACACAGAGCTGAGAAGGAAGAAAGCCTGGAGTAGAACCCTGCTCCCTACACCTTCTCACTGTTACCGTCACACTGTCTTACATTGTTACAGAGATTGTGACTCTGTCAGGACCATCAAGCTGGCCTCTCCCAACTTAAACTTCTGCTCATTCTCCAGTCTTTCTTGCAGCCTCTTAGAGGTGGAGAAGCAAGACGTCTAGACGTGAGCCTCGCAGAGAACCGAAGTACGTGCTTGAGTTGACCCTCTAATGACTAAGGCAGTCTGGGGTTACAGAGCAACAGTCATTCTATTAGAAGGCAGGGGTGCACAGTTCTCAGAAGAGTCCAAAGGCGGACAGCCCTGAGATCTCTACGACCTTGTGAAGGTGAAGTGTACAAGCCCTAGTGTCTCAGCTATAAAATGTGGCCAATCCTAGAAATACCTGTCCCAGGGAGTTGCGGTAATCATCGAATAGTAACTGGGAGTAAAGTGCTTACGGCCAGTGTTACAGCACTTAGGAGACACACAACGTGGGACATGGCAAATCAGGGTTCATTTATCTCGCGATAGTGCACGAGACGAGCGATCCGGAATTTGAGCTGGGTTGGGGTGTTAACAACCCCCCGAGGGGAGGCACTGCAGAGCTTGCAGGGTCCCTGATTTTCACATTGTAGTCTCCGAGTCTCTCTCCCTGTTCAGCCAGAGGACTCTTGCACGCCTCCAGGAGTGTTTCCAGAAATGCCGAAAACAGGTCACGGGGATGCTGATCCGGTGCAGCTCCCTGCAGGATTCAGGCGTGCTTCAGAGCCTCGTGCAATGTGAGGGGCAGCAGAAGAGGGCAGGCCGGGGAGGCAGGAGGCTGGGCGGACCCCAACTTGTCCTCCATCAGCTCTGTGTCCCTGTGCCCCAGTCTCCCCATCTTTGAAGTGGACATTGAGAAAAGAAAATAAAAACTGTCCCAGAATAATTGCAAGCAGTTAACTGTCCGCAAACATCTGCTGAGCACCTACTGTATACCAGGCGCCATGCTGGGCTCTAGAGACCAGAACATAAACGGGTGGGGGGAAGCCGCAAGCCACCATTGCCTGGAGTGGAAGCCGCACAGAGCAGCTCTCTCCCTGCCAGGCCTGTGTGGTCACATCTGAAATTGTAGACGTTCGGCAAAATCATTAAGCACACAGTAAAATGAATCAACTTCGTGGTCTTAAACATGACATTAAGCCTCTCCATCTCTCAGCTAACTCATCTGTACATATCAGCTCTCCCCAAGAGCTTCGGTGGAAATTTGAGGAGATAATGTATGTTTCACAGGAGCCATATTTTTAAGTGATTAATAAACTTTTCTGTTTAGCCTTTCAGAGTGCAAGGACTTCTCCTTAGTGACGTGGGACATCTACCTTGGGAAGTACTAGGAAGGGGGTATAGGTGTGGGGAGGGGAGTATTAGAACGTGTCTCAGAAAAAATATAAAGAGAAGGAGCGATAGCCAAGCTCTGTCATTCCAAATGGGATTATTCCGAAAGGCTTGCCTTGCTTCCTGGATGTTGCCTGAACACTACCTAAGGGGCTGTGTCAATGATTATTGTTAAGCTCTAAATGGAATTGGAACAACAATTGTTTTTTTTCCTTCTTAACCCAAGCACTGGGCCTTGGAAGGAAGACCAGATAAGTTGTAGACAAACTGAATAAGCTGTATTTGCTCTGCACATCTGGTTTGAGGACAATTAAATTTGTACCTAGCACAGTTTTTGGAACATAGTAAATACTTACAATTATTATGTTTGCTGTCTGAGCTGATAATAATTGCAACAGAAGTATGAAAGGCAAGAAAAATGATGCACGGTCCAAAAATCATTTATGTTTAACTTTTTCTGGTAACACATAAGGAAAGGAAACCACATGAGGCTGAGAGCTCATTGCAGGCAGGATATGTGCTTTATCCATCTCTGTGTCTCCGTCATCCAACGGAATCTTGAGGCATTCTGTAAATGAAAGAATTAACAAATGACTCCACAGGTGGGCCTACCCAGGTCCAGTTTTGGAGAAGTAAACGCCCAATTTACCCAGCTTAGCAGGGATGGGTTTTGGCAGGTATCAAAAGAGTCGCAACCCCTGGTGGGTGGTCCTAAGTCCAGGAACTCGCATAACCCTGGCCAAGCTATTTAACCACTCTGCACGCCAGCTTCTTCTCTGCAAAACGGAACTGGTTATCTGCCAACCTCGCAGGTTTGTTGTGAGAACTGAATGAGAACACTGTATGTGAAAGCGAAAAGAACGCTGGAAATATGAAATGTTTTATTCCCAAGAAACCTTAAGATGAATAGGCCACCTGTGGAACTCTGAGACTTGGCTGTTGTTTCATTCCCAGGACAACCAAGGCATTTGAAGAGATGACTTCATTATTCTTCCCTGCCTACGATTTAGATAAGGTGCACTCTTAATGACACCTGTTTTTACTTTCATTTTTATAAAATTGAGCGACTAACCCCCTAGAGAATCCACGAAGTCAGCCAGAGAGTATGATGTGAAATTACTTCTATTGTTTTTAATCAGGACTTCATTCTTATTAAAAGTTCCTAAATTTCTGGCCTCGGTTGGCTTCTTTTAAGACCAGAGTGAAATGAATTTTATGACAACGCCAAGTGTTTATTCTTGTAACTCCAGTCAAAAGCAGATGAGGCAATTTGAACAAATTCCAGTGTAGATCCTGGCCCGGAAGTAACGAAATCCAAACCTCCTCTGGCATCCATGTAGCTTCTGCCTCCTCCGCGTCTGGGCTCAGCCACACACAGTGCCTTTAGCTAGGAACAAGAACGAGCAATTCAGAAAGTTTCACTAGGAAGCACCGTAAAAGCAACAAAAGAGCTCTAAATTGTTATCCTAATGCCAGTAGCATCAGTGTTCCTGAATTATTGTCGTGCACCCAACCTTACCGCCCAGCTGTTTTGCCCATCTCCCTTGAGTCAGCTGTTCTTCCCAGTCAACATCCTCTCTCCCAATTACAAGGCTTTCCTTAAGTGAATAGTTCTCAACAGATCTGTTTCACATACTGGTGATTCAAGGATACCACCAAATTTTCTTACATGGGTTATTAATTTTTTTTTTTTTTCTCAGAATCCATTTCTTTCCTACTTTTGGGTTTCCTTTGGAGGGCCTGCCATGTCTTCCCTCACAGTTCCCATGGTTTGGGTGGTCCTGATCCTAATCCTAGGTGTATAAGTGGGCATGTGACCGAGGCCTCAGCAAACCAGCGTTTCTTTTCCCTTTGGCTGAGGGTTTGGTTTAAGAACAGATACATGATCCAACTTGGACCACACTGGGAAGTTTTATGTCTGGAGCTGACCTGCCACCATGTGTGATTTGAGATTAAAGCCAGCACAGGGTGGGGATTGGGGAGGGGAACAGAACCAAGAGATGGAAAGAGACTGTATTGTGGTGAGCTTTGAGCCTCTGCATCTAGTCATGCCTGAAGCTGCTTGTCTTCCCTTCTCTGTATGCTAAGCTAGTGATTTTCCTTTTAAACTGAGCCAACTCGAGTTGAGTTTTCTATCTGTTGGGAGGGACTTCCCATTTTGTCATTTAAAGTCCAGCATCCCAGGAAATCTCTCAGTCCTGGGCCAACTGGGATGGTTGGTTGCTCCATCCAAGAGCCCACGCTACTGCAAGTGTACACGCTGCGGTTCCTTACAACTGAGGCGCTAGGATGTTACAGCGCTATGCGTTGACGGAATGTTGAACTCAGTGCTTCATGTGACGTGGGGCAAGGTTTGACACAATTTGGTGTCAGAAATAAGATGGTAGAGAAAAAAATTGAAAAAAAAAAGAAAAAAAAAAAAGAAATACGGTAGAACAAAGTCAAAGAGGGCAGGACAAAGTCAAGACACGAAAGATAGACTGTCACTTCACTGGAACCTGTGAGGACTTTGCCTCTGAGTAATCAGAAAGGACAAGGTCAGGCAGTCAAGTGTTCTGGTCAGTTGGCAAAACCTGAAGGGCTGACAAGAAATGGTGATGCTACTCTGTGAATGTGTTCCCGTACACCGGGTAGACATTTTTCCCTCCGCTGTGTTATTATAATTACTGCTCACTTGTTTTAGTGTTACTTTGAATCTTTTCATTAAGGCATTAAAAACTCTACTTTTCAACATGCGACGTGACGTGTAACGATATGGATATAGAATTGGTCTGGCTCCTAACGCTTTCTCCATTGACCTGTAGTTTGTGTATAGACCTTACTTCCTCCTCTTAACTTTAAGGCTCTTAAGGGCAGACATAAGTTTTGCTTATACAATGTTCTCCTTTGATACCAAATTCAGTTTGAACATGGGTGGCAATCTAATATTTTCGGACCAAAGTAATCTGAACCTTTTTAGGGCATAGTAATTTTACTTAGAGAATTTAAAGGGGTTTAAAGCACTTCACTGAATATGGATTCTTTTCAGACATTAAATTCTTGGGATGTCTTGAGATGGCTGAATCATGTTTGAAGGGGTTCGAGTTATCCACTGGGAACTGGAAAGGCTGAACATGAATTTTCAGTGTTTTATTCTCAGTGTACAGAGAAGGTTTGTGTCTGCAACAAAGAAGCATTTCAGAAGCGGTAGGTTTGTTTGATGCCAGTGAGGGTGAGAGGTGTTAGGTAAAGGAATCATAATAAGATTTCTTTTTTTGGAGAGAGGAAAAATAAAAATGGCCAGAGATCCAGAGAAGAAAAGAGAAATATGTCACTTTATAAAAAGTCAAAGATCTCTCTATTCTTACCAGCTGATGATTCTGAAGTTGAAATTCAAAGACTGTAACCCTATGACTAGAGGGTTATTTTTTAACCTTTATTAGAATTTGAATGATTTACATCTTAAAAATTTTAAATTTAACCTTGTATGATATTTGGATTTAAGAATTCCCATGGTGCTGTACATAGCCACACAAGTCACAGCATAAGGCATTTATATTATAAATGCATATAAATTATAAATTTATATATGTATAGGCTTATATACATCTGTTCATAGAAATGCATTCTTATAAATACATGCATATGTATTCAGAAGAATTTTTAACAAATGCCTATTGATAATCGTTTTTAAGAATTTAACAAAATGCAAATTTTGTCAATGTGACTCAATAGTATTAAATCTCCCTATGATTCCACCAACTCACTCAAAGTCCATGGTGACTTAGAGCCAGATAATTCTGCTTCTTGGGGTTTCAAGTCACATGAGGATTTAACATCAGTTCACGTAGACAAGAGACTCTGCCTTCTTCTAAGATGCTCTCCCTCGAGGTTCTTCTAAGGTTCTTGCTTGCTAGTCATTCCTCCCTGTCTACAGTCTCCTTCTCATTAAGCTTGTGTTTGCCTCCTTTCCAAGAGTAAGCTTCATAAGTGGGAGTGAACCATGAGGACCTAGTTCAGGCCATGCTGGGTCCTGTGCTCAGATACTGATTCTGCTGTTGTTGGTTCCATTGCTTTCATTTCTTCATTTCATAGACCCTCATTTACAAGTGAGGCCATTTGTAGTGACTGCTTTGGCATTGTTATGAACTAATAAGTGTTTGTTCTTAGAACAGTACCTGTCACGCTTCTGCTAATATGGCCCTAACACTGTCCCCTTTAACCATGGACAATTGGACCAGGAATGGCTACCTCCCTGGGAATAAGGAATTGTCACTCAGTCTAGCAGAGTCACTTAGCAGAGAGCTCTAGACCTTATAAAAACAGAACAGGGATCAGCATGCTTGAGTTCTAAGTACTGATAAACAAGCAGAGAAAGCTTACTTTGAAAGGAACTTAATGGGTACAAAATGTTGAGCAAAACACTTTGTGTATATTAACTCGTTTAATCCTTACAACACCATAAGGTAGATACCATTATCATGTAGCGTTCTATAGACGAGGAAACTGAGGCACAGGTTAGTTAAGATTCAGACCCAGGACGTCTAGTTCCAGAGTCCACACTCTGACCTGCTACGTATACTGATGTTGAGTCCAAGAGTAAAGGAGCAAGAAAGTTGAATAGAGGGAAGAACAGAGAAAGAGGAGAGGGGAGAGCCTGTGCCTGGCTGCACGTCTTGGAAGGTCCAGTTTCTACTCATGGATTCAGTGAGATGCTATTACAACATTTCAAGAAACGTTTTCCTTCTGTTTCGTCTAGTTTAAGTAACTTTCTATGCTGATGCGTGGCTCAGGCATTCTGCTTAGTGACAGATGGGCGTCTACATTGACCAAGGGGACACCATACTTAGTCAAGCAGCAAATTGCACCCCGTGGTTCTGGGGGTGCCTCTGGACTGTAAGCCAACCCTTCAACATGGAAGGCTGGAGAAAGAGCTCAGGTGCCTGGTGTCAGTTCAAAGTCAGATTCAGGAGTCACCCAGCCACAGAAGGAACAAGAGGCACAGGTCACTGTTGGAAACAGGATGCAGTAGTTCCCTCCACTTTAGAACTAAGGTTTATTGGAGAACAGATGGTGCCAAGAGACAATTGCTGCATCTCAGTATCACCTAAGATAATTTACATTCTAGCTTTCTGGCTTCTCACAAATATTCTCTCAGTGCCAGCTTTCACCGTTCAAGTAAATGGCTACTTTGAATTGGACAGACGATATTTCGAATCAGGAATTCAGGCATCTCCGTGGAGATCCAAGTCACCAAAATAGGTCAGAGCCAGACTACGTTAAAAAAAAATAAATAAATAAAAAGTTACTGGGAAGTTAGGGGAAGAGGAGAGAGACAGCTGTGATGTCCCAGAAAGAAAGAAAGAAGAAGCAGACTGTTCCTTTTTCATATGAAAATGAGATTTGCTGAAAGCTTTAAAGAATTGAAAACATTACCTCCAGCGACCCAACTACCTCTTGGTGGTGACACATGCCAGTTAAAGAAATGCCAGATGGGGAGAGGAGAAAATTACACTTGACCCACCAAATACAGGTAGCCACTGAGGGGAAAACACTGACATGAAAGTCTCTGAGTCCACACAGTTCGCTCTGGTGGCCCCACTATTTTGTTCCATTTCTTTAGTTTTATCTAAGCTTTGCTCAAGTCCCAGATGCACGAAAAGAGCTGAATTCCAGGCCTGCTGGCAGTGAGCCGTGCCTCATTCCTCGTGTGTGAACTCAGTTTCAAAATGAATCTCTCCCAGTGGAAAGAAACAGGCGAGGAAACGGTGGAAATGTGCACAGCTCAGTTCATGGACAGATTAAGGAGAATGGACTCGGTGAGTTCACAATAACAAGATGGATTTTGTTTTTCCTCTAGGCAACATAAAAAAGATGAAATTCGTGACCACAATAAATGTCATGCTAATTACTACAGTGCACCATTTCGCTATGAGTCTAATCCCTGTATGAACAAAACTAATTGGGAGGATTGTAAAGACATCAAGATGTAAGACTCCAGGGATTTTTAAGCTGGAGGTGATTATTATCCGCCACTGTGTGAGCAAGGACTTTTTTAAAAAATAGTTTTATTGAAGTGTAGTTGATTTACAATGTTAGTTTCAGGTGCACAGCAAAGTGATTCAGTTATACAGATACATACGTACATATTTTTTCTTTTCAGATTCTTTTCCATTATATGTTATTACAAGAAATCGAATATAGTTTCCTGTGCTATACAGTAGGTCCTTGCTGATTATTATTATATATATAGTAACGTGTGTCTGTCAATCCCCAACCCCTAATTTATCTCTCTCCGCCCTTTCCCCTTTGGTAACCATAGTTTGTTTTCTACGTCCATGAGTCTGGTTTTGGTTTGTAAATAGAATTTGGATTTTTTTTTTTAGATTCCACGTACAAGTGATATCATATGATATTTGTCTTTCACTGTCTGACTTACTTCACTCAATGTGATAATCTCTAGGTCCATCCATGTTGCTGCAAATGGCATTATTTCATTATTTTTTGTATATATATATACATATATATATTAATTGAAATACAGTCAGTTTACAATGTTGTGTTAATTTCTGGTGTACAGCAGAATCCTTCAGTCATACACGAGCATACATACATTCATTTTCATATTCTTTTTCACCATAAGTTACTACAAGATACTGAATTTAGTTCCTTGAACTATACAGTATAAACTTGTTCTTTATCTATTTTATATATATTAATATCTGCAAATCTCGAGCTCTCAATTTATCCCTTCCCACCCCTTTCCCCCTGCTGGTAACCGTAAGTTTGTCTTCTATGTCCGAGAGTCTGTTTCTGTTTTGTCAATAAGTTCATTTGTCTTTTATTTATTTTTTTTAGATTCCACGTACAAGTGATACCATAATGGTATTTTTCTTTCCCTTCCTGGCTTAATTCACTTAGAATGACAATCTCCCAGTCCACCCATGTTGCTGCAAATTAGCCTGCTAGATTTTAATCATTCTGTGTTAGCTTGCTGCATCTTAAAAGAAAAAGCATTTTGATTTTCCTACCTGCCAGGCTGTGTGTTCCACTCTCATTCTCTGACTTTTCAAGTTCCCAGATCACTCTGCCCATGATTTCGTCCAGTCCAACTGTTTTATTTTTCACATTAGATTAGTGTTACATTGGAATAGGAATCAAGAGTGAGGAGGCAGGATTGAGGGGGTTTGAGGGTGTGTTAGAAGATGCATAGGAGAGAAAATGGGCCTATAGGCAGAGAAGGGCCTCAGGGACTCACTGCAGGGGCCTGCGACCTCTGTAGTCACCAAGGGCCCTGTCTCAGTAGTGTCAGATTAGAAGCCATTTGTCTCAGAGGACTTGGGAAGGTGAGATGGGATGGGACCCCATGCACAAGGAGAGGCGTTCTCTTTGGTAGGAGGAGGGCTGAGGCTTTCATTTTCACAGACGGGAATTCAGAATGGACAGTGGGAACATGAGATGCTTCTGATCTTACTGGATCTTTCCCCCCCTGAAGTCTGAGGCAAAGTTACCAACTGAACATAGAGAAAAGGGTGTGATAGAGATCTGAGGAAAGAGAAAATACGAAATATCTGTCTCACGGAGTGGGAAAGTCAGTTTACTGCAGACGTGCACAGGAGCATCTTGCAGTATTCAGTGCTCATCTAACATCTGTGATCATAAATTTGAAGTGCGTCCAGTTAGTACGGTCACCTTTCTTCCAGTAAAATGAATCTGCATAGGAGCCCATGTGCATTTAAAGCATACTGGAGTGTAATTATGGTTGGTGTTTCCCAGGCAAGTTTAACAGAGAGAGCATGGGGCAAAGAAATTAAGGGGTTTTAAAGGCAGTTATCTGAGTGGTGCATCATGAGATTTGGGCTGGATAAAGAGGAAAGTTAGGACATAAAAGGGGTGACAGCTCATAAAAATGATAGCAATGGAGATCTCTGTGAGGTTAAATAACTTAGAGAGGGAAAATTAGCATGAAAGCACTGGAAAGATGAACAGCAAGTTCAGAGTTTGAAGTAGAGATTTTAAAAGTGGCACAGTTTCTGATGATAAAAAAAATCATCTAGAAAGTGACCTCATGGATGGGTGGCTAAGGTGAGATGGAGAAGCAATCGTATGAGCTAAGGAACTGAGAAGCCAAAATGGTGGACGGGCCATCATGTGGGTGCTGAAGTCATCAGTCATGATGCCAGAAGTAGTCTTAGAGGAGAGGTAAGTCAGGCGCCCAAGGCGTCAATGAATGACAAAGGGCTACAAGAAGTTCAGAAGATAACAGGAGGGGTAGGGTGATCAAGTCTCCATGTTTCAGTGTGAGTGACTTTTCAGTACTCGGAGGTGGTTTCAATTAGGCCAGTGAAAGGGGAGCTTGGGTGCCCTTACAGCCCTGGGCAGTGTAAGAGGGTTACTTAGAATTGAAGGCCAAGCCAGGATGCAGAAGGCAGGGGGAGGAGTCACCGAGGATAAACTTGTCTACATGTGGACCGGCAGACTGGCAGCGTTTAATCTTCTATGTGTGTGTGTGTGTGTGTGTATATACGTATATGCTAAGGCACTCTCTGGGGATGGCAGAACACATATAATGGAACCAAACAGGTCACCAGGTAGCGAGAGTTCACTCTTAAATCCATCCCCAGAATGTCTGCCTCAAGGCAATGGTGTAGACATCCTCTGAGATATTGGCTCTAAGAATACTTGGGAATGGCCATCCTTAGGTACTGAAAGCTGGGCATTGGAGGGTTTCTGAGTCTGAGCCCAGCCCAGCTTGTGGTCTTCATCTGCAAAGACGTTCTTTGCCCTCAGCATCTTCTCTTGCTGCCAAGTGCCATCTGTGTTGGTCCATGTTCATGAAATAAGAGGATAACTTGATGCTCTGAAAGCAAGACGTGGTCACTGACTGGGAGCCCTTCAACCAGAAAATTAGAGCCCACAGTAAAAAGCCTTAGGTAAGCAAAAGAACATGGCTTCTGTGTTGCATTTAGTGTGAAATGCTACCCAGGGCAAAGGACAATTCAGAGAGAAGTGTATAATTATAAACGTACAAAGAAAAATGTATACTGAAGCTTTCTAGACTCCAGGAAAGTCAGTCAGTAATTCATTTCGGAGAAACTGCCTAGGGTTCAGTTTGGAAGAACTTGAGTTATATGGTTTGCATTATTACCAAGATTGGCTCTTTTACCATTTCTGTCTGAGCTGGTGGATATCACCTTGTCAGTGAAGGGGACGTTGAAAGGCAAAGGCGAGGCACTGGGCCAGCTTTTCTCAGGAAAGTGACCCAGGATCTCAGGATTGTTTTGTCTGGCACGTTCTGGAATGGGCCTTTGGGATGAGCTTCTCCAGTCCATGAACTACTATTCACTCCAGTCCATTTATCAAGGGTGCTCAAACTAGGTGACGTGTAGACAAAACAACTGGTTACTTTCACGTTTTGCTCCACTTCTACAGCAGTAGGCAGACTCATGATAAGGTCAGCTGTTTGGATGGATTGGAAATATAATATCAACGTACAAATTCCCAGGGTTGACTCCCCATCTATCAGACGAGTGGGTTGAGCTAGAAATTCTTTAAAATCCTCCCCAGCCCCCAAATTCTAGGATTCTGATTCACTGCATCCTCTTGGCCCAAATTAGCACATCTTGGCAAATGGAGGAGGGGAGACATAGTCTAGTGAGTGTAACTTTAAGTTGAGAATGAGGAAAGCGTTTGTATTGCCTTAGCGGAGTATGAGTGGGGTCCTTGAAGAAGACAGACTCAATTTCATAAGGTTATTGTGGTCGGTCATTAAATGAGATATTCTTTGCTGACATGAAAAGAGTATATATGACTTCTGTTGATAGCCAGCTGGAGCAGAACTCAAATCCAGGTGATTGTCTGGGGCCAAGGCAGAATCCATCCTAACCAGTTTAAATAGCAATTAATTTATTTTGACTGCTCGGTAACCCACAGGCATAGAGACTACACAGATGGGGAAAGAAGTCTCCAGCAAACCCCTGACTGCCACAGCGGACTCCCTCCTCTAACTGCCAGGCACATCCCCAGCAACCATTTTCACCCCTGGGTTCCACCTAGAAACTCCTCATCTGCTGTCCCTGGATGCTGGCCTCCTCTGTCATACCAAAAGGAATTCCTCTCTGTGCCTGCTAATTTGTGTCTCTAACTTCCAACTCAGGTCTTGGGTGGGGGCATCTCACTTCTGTGATCCAACTGTAAGAGAGATTGAGAAAGTCAATTTCCAGCGTCTGTCTTGGAGAGACGCAGACTCAAAAGGTGGGCTATTCTTCAGAGAGAGAGGAACTTCAAAATGTGCTGCCATTCCCAAAATAATAACAAATGGCTCCCAAATATAGTGCTTCAAAAGCTGACAAATTACAAATAACTTTCAAGTTACTTTCATTTGATTCTTTGGAAAGGAGTAATAATGAGAAAGAAAGACAGTAGTCCCCATTCTTCCAAAAGGTGAAACCATTTTTCAAGCGTGGAAATTCTACAGAGGTCAATGGCTGGACCTAAATCCCTCTTGCTAATGAGGGTGGAGTCAGTGCTAAGCTAAGCCCTGTGGGTCAGTGATCTTTTATTTACTGTCATGGGCCTTCTTACTTTGGATGGTATTTGCTGTTAGTCATTTATAAAGAGTGTTTCTTTTTTCTGACTCTGAAACTATGCATTGTTATTATATATAATTCACAAAATGCAGAAAGATTTAGAAGTAAAACGAAAATTCACCTGGAATCTCACCAACTACAGATAACATGTATTTTTATCATAAAAATTGGGATCGAACAATATGCAAGTTTCTGTTTCTTGCTCTTCCCCCTAACATTGTATCAGGGACCTTTCTCCATGTTGTTAAAAGTCTTCCAAAACGTAATTTAAGTGACTACATAATAATTTCATTGTACATGCCAAAAATAATTCACTTAATTCTGTCTTAGTTGTCTGGCACATCACTGGAGTTTTGCTAGTATGAATAACAACAATAAACGTCATTATTACGTAAATTTTATATACATAATCTATAAAAATAGATTCATAGACAATTATGGGAAATATACATTTATAATGTCTAAATATATATAGTATTTAAATATATCTGTACACGTATATGTAGTTATTTCCTTAAGTTGGACTCATAAAAACGCAATTCCTAGATCAAACTGATTTGCTACGTATGAATGTGACTCTTTCCTTGCAACCTCAACAATACCAGGGCAGCTTGATTTTTGCCCCTTGTAGATGACTTGCTTTTGTTTGTTTTTATTTATTTTTGCATGTATATTTTTGTTGAATTTTTTTTTTCTTTACCTGGGTAACTACCAATGTTTGCCAAGATTTATTTAGGCACAGACTTCTCTTCACTGTTACAAGGCAGTGATTAGAAGCCTTGGCTCCAGTGCCGGACCAGCAGGCAATGAGTCCTGGCTTTGCAGTATGCTTCTGTGACTCCAGCAGGATAGAGACTTCTCTGTGAGTCAGTTGCCTTATCTATAAAGTGCAGACCATAATTTCATATAGCTGTGAGTTTATGAAATTAATATGAATAAAATCTTTAGACAAATGGTCAAGAAATCTTTGTTATGACTATTATCCAGTATTTTCTAGTATGCTAATCCGTTCTTTGCTCATCGCTGAAAAATTTCCTTTACCCCCCATCATTTCTTGCTCTGATACATATGCTCCAGTCGCTCTAGCTTGTTCTTCGAGAATTCCTCTAATTCTCGGGTATCTCTCTGTTCTTTCTTCTCCCTACTCACCACCTTCCTTTCATCCTTTGATCTTTTTATATTTTTCCTCTATATCCTCAGAAAGCATTTCCAAGGGTGTCCTCCACGTTACTAATTCCATTGTCTAAACTGACAAGCCTGATTGAACTACCTCCAGTATGGATTTTGATGATCTTATTACAATTTTACAGTTTTAGTCTCCTTGCAATTCCTAACTGTATCCAGCTCCCTTTTTATCTTGACTCATTATCTTCATACTGTATCCTGTTTTCATCTCAGCTTATTCTCCTGATAACGTCCTTCTCCTGTTTCATTTAGATCGTATCTTGCAGCAGCCTATTAATGATGTCAACTGATATTCTAAAATTTTCTTCTGAGTTCTGTAAAACTCATTATAAGAAGTCTGAAGAATTTTTTTCTTTCCATTGTTTTGCAGTACATTTTCGTAAGACCCTTTGTGTGTTTTGGGTTCTTTTTATTCATCCTCAGGCGAGGGAAGATCTTTTGGAACCTAGCAATTGTCTATAGACTGATTGTGTGGGTCTCCCTTGTCCCTGTCATCATGCCCTTGGGTGTTGATCAGATTCTTGCCTAAGTCCTTCTGGTTGTCGTTTCTGACTTGCAGCTCAGTTCCCAGTGTCAAATAGCCGTGCATCTAGTGTGACTCTGTTGCACGGGACTAAGATTTTTTTCCCACATGCACTGTCTGGTTCTTTGATATTCTGAACTAATGAGGGATTTGAAAAACCAAAATTCCTAGCATGCATTGTTCCTAGGGCTTTTCTATCTTTATAGGAACCATATTCCAGGATACAATGTAAAATTAATTAATTAATTAACAGTTCCAACCATTCCTTTCCAGCCAGTTATTTTATGAAAGTTGTTCATAAATGGATATAGAGAAGTGGGACAAAGAGAACCTTCAAAGGCTGTAGCCTTGCATTCAAGGCTGACCGGTTTTCCTTTTGGTAGAGATTCCGGGTCTTTGAACCAGGGAGCTGGCCATGGAGGAAGGATAGTTCGTTCTGCCATCTTTCTGTAATTGAAAAGCCTGTTTCAAGAGGTGAAATACAGATACAGTTCTTCTTAATCGAGTTCCCTAAGCCAGCCCCGTTGACCTTAGGTGTAGTGGAAAGCGACCCTCGATTCCAGCCGTGGGTGTCCTTTCCCTATTAGTCGTCCACGTGGCTGGTTTGCATCTTCTTCTGTCTTCTTCGGTAGAGTGAGGAGTCAGGATGAGTTGCCCAGGGACTGCTGGCTATGCACATTTTACAAGTGAAAACTTCTCCTGTTTGTCTTTAAAACGCTCAACATAAACACGGTTTTCTGCACGACACCTCCCCTTGACTTAGTGGTCTCCCCTAGCTCTTCTTCGTTTTACCTCTTTGCTGCCTCGTGATTACATTTTGCTCTATCTCCTGTTGATATGTGTGCCAGCTTTTTCCCACCAAGCAGTGAGCTTCTTGAGGGCAGCAATCACACCTGGGTCTTCGGTATATCTGTTGCCCTGCCTTGCAGAGAGGAGTGCTCTAAAATCTCTGGGTGAGCAATGAGAAGGTTGCAACAGAGAGACTCTCTGTGGATGCACTTGTGACAACAGAAGAAAAGCTTGGGCATCAGCTCCCCCTAGGGTCATACTAAAGGGGTTTAAAGCAATTTGAACTAACACAATGGCAAAAATATGTCTTGTGTTCCTACTACACGAAAGGTACTTGGGATTACAGGATAGCTAAGCCTTGTCTGCTGCCCTCTCCAGTACGGACGGGAAACAGCCCATGCGTGAGCAGCTCCAGTACAAGGCCGACCAAGGAGACGCTTTATGAGAGAATCAAATAAAGCATAGAACTCAGATGAAGAGGATTATTTCCACTTCCTCACCCAACAAACATTTGTTAAAGACCGACCCCAAGACAAAGTAATAAGCACAAAGCATTCTCCTAACTCTGAGGAGCAGACCCTGTCAGAAGGAGCCGAAAGACTACACTTAATTTACCTGAATAATGGGGAGGAGAGCCCACAGCCCTCTGCAGTTCTCCATCACGGGGAGCCCACAGCCCTGCGTCCTCGGCTCACAGGTAGGCAGACAGACAGAACTCTGGAATCAGGGGGCCAAGGTCGGCCTCAACGCGTCTGTTGTCTGTGATGTTCTCTTCTTGCTTCCCACTCAGTTAAGAAAATGCCTTTTCCTTTTTTGGCAACAGCGTTGTTTATTACAGGAGAAACTGAGTTGTCACCCGGGGCGTCTGCATTGGTGTGTTACCACAAACAGCCTGTGCCTCCTTAAGCCCGTTCTTAGTTGTAACTCAGTTCTGTTGCTGGAAACAGCTTTGCCTGTTTTTCCGATGAGACAATTTGCTGCATTCAACATTTAGCTGATCTCTCATACTTCCTTCTTTCTTGTTGAAAGAGAAAAGCTTTTTTGAGAGGCCTGCGTCTAGCTAGCGATGAAAAGGCAAGGAGTGATTGATGGTATCAGGGCAACAAGGCAGATGAATAACCTCATGGTTTTTAATCACCCTGTGTATTTGTAAAGGAAGCAGGAGGTGGTCTACGGCCCATTTTAAAGACCTGTAAACCAAGACACAGAGCAGGAAAAGTACAGGCCACGGGTCAGTCAGTAACTTAGAGCAATGAGGCATCGTGGGTTTTGTTTCACACCCTGTCTGCTGCAGTATCTGGCTGTCACCTGTGTTAGAGGCACCATGCATTTTCTGAAGGGCAAGGATGCACAGTATTCTAATGGTCATAGTAGCGGCCAGCTGATCGACCTCTGTGTCAGGCACTGTGCTAAGTGCTTTTTACACTTTATCTCACTTAATCCATACAACAGTGCTGCAAAATGGGCATTATTTCCATTTCAGTGGTGAGGAAATGAAGGCTTATAGACGGCGATTGCCCTGGTTAACATACCTAGTCTGCGGGAGACTGGGGATCTGGACCACTTCTGACTTCAGAGCCTACGTGCAACCACACTGTACTGTCTTGAGACCATCAGGTGTCAACTCCTTACTTTATTTTTTGTCAGATCTGTAACCCAGAGAAATCACAGCTCACTCAAAGCCTTACAAAAAGTTGGTGAGAGAAGTAGAACTAAAAATGCAAATTTCTTGATTTCCGGAAGGCTCCTCTTGCTGAGAACAGGGTTGGTAGCGGGGAGGCATTTCTTTGTTGTAGATTAAGTGCTCCAATCAGTACTGTTTCGCTGAATGTCAGAGTAGGAACACAGCATATCTGGCATTTTTACAGAAAAGATGTGGAATATGTCTATTTAGGAAAGTTATTTCCAAACTCTGTTACCTATTTCAACTTAAAAGAGATTGGCAGCTTAAAAAGTGTAACCTGAAGACCACTTGCTGCAGCCCAGGTCATTTTCTTACGCTGAGTCTGATGTAAGGAATTCCTGAACATCAGTGGGGATGGAACCACCACTCTCCTGATCAGAACGTACATCCCTGAGAACTCTGTGCTGTGAAAGGAGCTTGGTATTTGGGGTCAGAAGCCTGGGGCTAAAGTCCCATTCTTTTTCCTCTCTGGGTGAGCTTGGTTGAGTGCTTTACCCTCTCACTCTTGGTTTTCTCACTGCAGGATAGATATAGTTATGGCATTTATAGATCACTTACTTAAGGAACGGTTAAAATAAGGCATGTGAAAAGCAATTGGCAAATAGGAAGGGTATACAAATGTTAGTTTCTATTCTTAAGAAGTACCATTTTCATCCTAAATTAAAAAAAAATCATACTTGTTTTAACTATGTTTTTTTTCCACTTGTAGTTGTGGTTTCACTCATTTTTACATACATCATTTATTAAGACATCTGCCTTGCCTCACAGTGCGTAGGTTATAAAAATATATAAATATTAAAGGGGAGGATATAGCTCAAGTGGTAGAGTGCATGTCTAGCATGCATGAGGTTCTGGGTTCAACCCCCAGTACCTCCTCTAAGAATAAATAAATAAATAAACCTAATTACCTCCCCCCACCATTGAAAATATAAATGTATATAGATAAACTAGAAGGCAGACTCTAACTGCTTGTTCATCTTCTACTTTGATGCCTAATAGACATCTCAACATGTTCAAAACTAAACTGATCCTTACCCCAAACCTGCCCCCTTTCCCTCCTCTCTATCCTACTTGATAGCAACTCCATCCTTCAGGGTACCTTGAACAAAAACTTTGGAATCAAATTTGACTTCTCTTTTTCTCTCATGTCCCGCATCCCACTTTTCAGAGAGCCTTATTAGCTCTGTCTTCAAAATATATTGAGACTCAAAATGCATATTTCCACATCCACTCCTGCTACTGTGGTCTAAGCTACTAGAGTGGGCTGAGTTGTGTCTCCCCAAAAGATACATTTAAGTCCCAACCCTCAGTACCTGTGAATGCAACCTTATTTTGATAACATCCTTTTGCAGAGTCATCAAGTTAAGGTGAGGTTATTCTGGATTAGGGTGGGCCTTAAACCCTTGACTGAGGTCTAAGAGAAAGCAAAGGGATATTTGGATACAGAGAGACTCAGAGGGAGAAGACAGCCATGTGACGATGGAGGCAGAGTTAGGAATGATGCTGGCACAAGCCAAAGAATGCCTGGATCCGCCAGAAGGTGGAAAAGGCAAAGAGGGACTCTTCTCTGGAGGCTTCAGAAGGAGCATGGTCCTGCCAACACCTTGATTTCAGAATTGCAGGCTTCAGAATACATTCCTGTTGTTTGATGCCACCAAGTTTATGGTAATCTGTTAAGGCAGCCCTAGGAAACTGATAGAGCCACGATCATGCTATGAACTGGATAAATGCTATAGCTTCTTAACTAGATTCTTCTTCCACCTGCTTTTCCTAAGTATAGTGTCAACACAGCAGCCAGAGGGTCCTTTCCAAGGCATGAGTAAGGCCATGTCCCTCCTTGATTCAGGGCCAAGCCCAGAGTTCTGCTAATAGCCTTTGAGCCTCTACAGCACCTGCCACTTTCTCCAATGCCCTCTTCATTCTCCTCTCTCTTATTCGCTCTGTTCCAGCCCACTTGGCTTCCTGACTCCTTGTTTCAAATACCCAGGCACTCAGCCTCAGGTCATTTGCACTTGCTGTTCCTTTGGTCCAGAGGTGAGAGTGTGGTATTTAACCACCATGCTCAGGCATGGACCGATCAAGATAAAGGCTGACCAGAGAGCTAGAGCCAAGTCGTGGAGGCCCTCTGCTTGGTAGCGAGTCCTCCTCTAGTGGTCCACTGCCTGGGGGGGGGGGGTGGTGGCTGTACCAGGTAGTGCAAACGTATCTCAGTATTCTCACAAACTGTTTGGCCTTACTTACCTTCCTGGATGAACGTCAGCTTCCCCTCTGCTATATTTTCTCCTTTTTCAGGAACCTGCGAGGTTTAATCCCTTACCTCCTTTGGGTCTTTGCTCAAATGCTGCCTTCTCTGTGGGTGCCATTCCAACGACCCTATTTTAAATTGTACCGCTATGCTCCTTATCCAACTCCTCTACTTTCTGTTTTTCTATGAAACTTACTTCCAGCTGACATACACAGATACGTTTTTGCCTATCTTCCCTATTATAGATAATATTATACATAATAGAATATAAATTATACAGGACAAAGCTTTTGTTGTTGTGTTGTTTTGTGTGTTCTGCTTTGCTTCATTTTTTTGTTCTGTTTAATCGCCTGCTGTGAAATCAGCGCCTAGAACCATGCCTGGCCTGCCAGACACTCAGGGAACAGATGTTCACTGAATGAACCAATGCTTTCACGCAGCTTACGGAATGGCTGTATGTACATCTGTAGAAACAGTCAGAGAGGGATCTGCTTCAGAAACTGTCATCTGTCTCAGCACCTCATCTGGAATGTGGAAGCCCAGGCTGAGGGAAGATGCTCCCCGCCCCAGCCCCGCCTCCCGTCTCCGTTCCCCCCAGAGAACCAGCTGAGTGTGATGGGCCCAGATGGTTTCTCTCCAGCAGTCCTCTTCATTTTTATAATTGTGATTAAAAAGGCTTTTGTGACACCAGCCCAGCATCCTCCTCCACGGCAAAATGGTTTTATTTCTGTTTTGTCAGGTAAAGTATCATTAACAATTTGCCTTGTTTTGACAGCATGGGGCTATAATTAGTTTCTGCAGGAAAATGCTCCAATTAACACAGTGTTTGCGTCTTGGCTTGAATCTAAATGCAGACTGGAGGAAGCTAACTGAGAAAATTTAAAGAGTTTCAATGACATTAGCAAGAAATTCACCTGTGTTTGAATTAGGAAGCTGTGTGATAGCTTGGCTATCTCTTTCTTCAAGGAATAATGTCCCCTCCCCTGTCCACCCTCAAAACATCTTATCCACACCCATCCCATCTGTGATCTCTTCATGCTCTGAAATCCTATCATGTTTATATTATCACTCCTAACACTAGGAAAGAGGCAATAGTCTCTCCCCCCCATATTTTGCCCAGATAAGTGAACGTTAAAAAGGACTTGGATTACTATGCAGTAGATAGATGATTGACAGAGACAGACAGAGATGGACAGATAGTAGGCAGGTAGATAGGGAGAGATCTGTGGGATATGTTTAAGTGAAAAAATTAGTCTGAAGAACCATATATGGTAACTTTTATGCTATACAAGTGAGAAAATCAGAGTATTTATTTATATTTGCTTATACTTGCATAAAGAAGCCCTGGAAGGATGTTCAAGAAGCTAGTAATGAGAGCATTAGCTGTAGGGGTGGGGGGAAGCGGAGGGGGTGAGGATGCTATAGGGGTGAGGTTCTCAGTGTTATGCCTTTTCACATCATTTTGATATTTGAAGCAGGTGAATGTATTACCTATTCAATTTTTTTTTTTTTTTTGCTTTTTGTTTTACAAAAGGACTATGGTTTTTGACATAGGCAGGACCTAATGCAATGCTGGTGATGCCAGATGCTCAGTAACTGAGATTGACTGATTGCAAGTGAAGCAATGGGGCGGGTGTGGCTCGGTGAACTAAACCCAGCCTGGTACTCTCCATCCCCGTGGGCATGCTTCCACAAAAAGAGGAGTTCATTGTGTTTGCCGAGATGATCTTTTCTCACCCTCCTGTCATGCTTGATTCACTCCATGTGTCCTGTAGAATTACATAAAAGCTCCAACTTCACGCCACATTCCCCTGCTTAGGATGGCAATTAGCCGGTACACACTGCTTCCCAGTCTACGTGGCTCTTTTGTGAAGTCGTCCCTTTGGGCTGTGGCTTGCGAAGCCTGTGCCTCTGTTGCCTTAGTCCGAGCAGCGGGGCGTCCCTGATGGTCTGGGCCAGACTTTGAAGCAACATGCGACAGAGCGTAACTAGCTAAGTGGGTGAATTTGGAATCAGAGAGACCTTGATTGGAATCGCAGACTCACCATGTATTTGCTGTATGATCCTAAACAAGTGACTTGAATTTTCTAAACGTCTGTATCCTCATCTATTAACTAGGCGGGATAACTCCCACCTATTAAGATTTCTGTGATGCTTCTATAAGGGAGGAGAGGTCAGACATGTATCACTATGTCCTAGTACCTAAGAAGTACTAAGAATGAATTTTTGTTGCTTTTATTTGTATGTATTTATTTCAAGTGCCTCTGGAGAGCCCCACCCCCACCCTAAACATCTCTTTCTTGCCCCTTGGCACAACACTCACTAGGGAATTAAAGATACATTACTTTGGGTTAACTATATGCTCTGCCAAGGTGTTCTCACTAAAAATGCAAATTTACTTAACTTAGCTTTACTTTGATATTGGGTTTTTTTTTTTCTCAAAACGACTAACCAAAAGCAGGTACCAACTGGGATGGGAACTGGGGGGAGTTGGGATGAGTAATTTCAGAGCATGGTCTTCTCCTCCTGGGGAATAACAGACCACGGAGGCAGAGCTGTGGGAGTGAAGGAGATCTGCACAGCCTGGGAGGTCAGACAGGCAGGAAGCACCGGAAGCAGTAATTAAAGCTGAGAGCAGGACAAGAAAGAGCGGCTAGAGGGCCTGAGGTACGGTCTTACAGATCTGCCAAGTCTCCTCTTAGGCACAACACGGTGAGAAGTGTCAGCTCAGTCTCCTGGCGCCAGCATCTTTGTCCGAGCGTACCTGGTTATGAGTTTGGATCTCGCCACTGGATCTGAGCAGCTGTTACTATGAGATTGTGCACTGCATAGCTCCCTTAGCCCTCGTAAATCAAAGCTTTTGAAAATGAGTTGACGTAACAGATTATTCTAGTTGCTTTGGTAGGATGGGTTGGACCAAAGTGAAACTAAAGGTACAAGGATTCGAAGGTGTGTGAGGCGAGGAAGGCCAGGTAAAGTAGGACATCTTTGCCTTCTCCTCAAGGGTTATGCAAATCTGGGGCCGTGTTTCTGCGTGACCACCAAGTTTATATCCCAGTGCTGATTCATTTTTGTCCTTATCTTGAGAATTTTCACATCATAATAACCTTGATCTTGAAGTTGCTTTATTTTGGTGTTTAGCGCTAATGGCTTTATCCACAATTTTCCACAGTTAATTCAGTCTTACAGTCATTTCAGACACTCAAGTGTCTCTCTTCCTGAACCAGCAGGTGTCACTATTGATCAATTGGAAATAAACATGGTAGCCTCACCTGGTAGGAATAGATCCACCTCTGGTCAGGAAAAAAAAAATGACTTTGTCATTTCAGGTTAAAGAGCTACTTCCTCAGATCCACTGGTTTCCTGGTAGACAGCTGAGTTCTCAAAAGTATCGATGCTTCTTAAACCCTGACGACCTGCAAGTACAAGGCAAGTAGAGATCTTCATGGAGAATGGAGTTGAAGACATCGTCCTCATGGTTCCACTTTCTACTATTAATCTTCTGAGAGTTCCTTATAGCCTTGTTTTCTATATTCTTTTTTTTTTTTTCGGTATATAGCTAAATGTAGCCAATTGCACTAGATGAATCTTCCATGATAGCTTTTAGCTCCAGAATTGCTTTCTTCCTTAGGTCTATTCTTCACATATTAGGCTTGACTTCAGAGAAGTCTATGCTAGAAACAATCAGGTATGTAAACCACGGAGTGCACTTCAAAATCCAAAGGTAACCTTGAGGGGAGGTGGTGTCTTCGCCTCCAACACATAACTCAACATGAGACAGTTTGTTAAGTGTGCCCGTGCATATGCTTCTCCTCCACGAATTTATACTGAATTGTTATATGAAAACTAGGGTGATTCCTCTGTGAAGTCTACCCCGACCTCATTCCCCTCTAGAAAATTCATTCTCTTTTTAAAAATCCTCCATTCTTAATATTTATTTTTGCTCAGTATTTCTCTTGGTTAGTTTGTTGTATGTGTATCTTTCAGCTGCTGGACTGTGAGTTCTACATATCTTAAGAAAACCTCAGATGTTAGATATTATATACCCCAGTCCCTCCTCATTTTACATGTGGGTTGTGACAATAGCTAGCATTACTTGTTTTACTTCTGTAACTGAAACTTCTAGAATATGCCTTGCATAGAAGAGGTACTCAATAAAGATCTGAATGTCAGACATTTCAAATGTCAGTGATATAACAACAAAGACCCCTTCTCTGATCCTTTAGTGAGAAGCTTATAGTCTAGCAGGAGATACAAAACATTCATACAAATGAGACTTCTTATCTTGTATTAAATCCTATAGGAGTAATGCACATGAAATGCATTGGGAACTCAGAGAAAAAAAAGTTTGTGGGAAAAGTGGTTTTTAATCTAGAAATATATATGTAGAAAAGAGAGGGAAAGAAAAGGAAGATAAAAATAATTGGGATGAAGCAAACAGCTAAGCTGAGGCCAAGGGACAGGAAAGCCTAGAAGATGTGTGTTGTTCAGTTAGATGAAACCTTGACCAGAAAAAAAAAAGTATGAAATATGACAAGAAAAATAATTTATGCCTTAAACACATAATACTTTATGTAGACAAAAGGAATTATTGAATTTGAATCAGGAAAATAACATATAGAGAACTGGGTATACGATATTCCGTGTTTTTAGAAAATGCAATGTTATAATTTAATATTTTAAATGGCACTATATCATCACCTTTGGAATTCTTCTGATGCTTCCAATAACTTAACTCCTTAGACGAATCCTGTATCATTGCCTGGGAAAATGAGAACGCTTTGCATTTAAACAAAGCACTCCCAAAGATTTGGGGAACAAGAACTTGAGATAAAGAGGACAAGTTCAAAGGCCAAGTATGCTTGAGAAACAGGGAAAAAACAACTACTGATGGAAAATTGGAGACCTGTACTTGGAAATGGGAAGGAAGCAGGAAGCACAGGAGTGGTCTTCTAACAGGGAACAGCAGTCTGGCCAGGGAGGCACCACTGATTGGCTGTGGGAGGGAGCTCTGATTGGCTAGGCTCTGGTTGCCTGTCTGTCTCCTGGATGAACTAGAGTAATGAGAAGAAGAATTCATGAGAGAAGGCTTCCAGGGAACTCTTGAAGCTTCTTTTGTTGGTGGCAGGCCTGTGGATTTGTCATTTCACCACAGTACCCACTGGAGAAGAGTTTAATCTCCAATGGAGACTGAAGCATTGTTAGGAAGGGGGAAGGATTTCTGAGTGGCTTGAAAGTA
The DNA here is from genome assembly GCF_048773025.1 of Camelus bactrianus. Lineage (NCBI taxonomy): Eukaryota > Metazoa > Chordata > Mammalia > Artiodactyla > Camelidae > Camelus > Camelus bactrianus. The sequence goes on along the minus strand of NC_133541.1, from coordinate 102,710,614 downwards.
GCAAATACCCACTTCAAGGGAAGAAACATTGATGCTTTCAACAGAAAGAAAATGGCTAGTGGAAAATGGCTAGTAGAGAGGAGTGGAGTCAATGGTTTCTTTTCATCAAAGATCATATTATTCAAGAACCATACAAAAGGATTCTTGACTTTAACCTGCTCTTGTCAGGACCCTCTCAGTCCCAGTGTATCCAAATTTCTGTTGAGTGAGACACACACTATATGTTCAGAACTTACACATATTTGAATAGTGAGGATAAAGAGAATTTTTAAGATCAGAGAGGCATTGACTAACTGGAATTTGGAGAAAATTCATAAATAGTGACAATAGTGTGGGTATATTATAAAGTCATAAACCTTGAGCAAATTGTGTGCAATGCTGATCCAGAACAGAGCCAGATGGTGCTAAATAAAAGTCTGAATACCTGACCACTTCTGACCACCTCTGACTTGTGGAATGGGCAGTATTTCTATTCACAGTGAATGATTACTGACCAAATCTATCCTAGATGAAACTTCATCACCCTGAGGATTCTAACACTCAATCCAAACTAGTTCTCTTATAACATTACCTAAACATTCATACCTGCGTATTGCCATGTCTCTACTCATATGATTTTCTCTACCTGTCAAAAACTTCATCTTGCCCAAGTATCAGCTTCCCTGTGACTTATTCTATAATTGATCCCATCAGCTAGAAGCTATTTGTTTCTCTAAATTTTCACAAAATTATAAATGCCCCCTCATAAAGTGCTCACTATATTTTTGTTAATTTTCTCACTGATTTTTTTTTAACCCTCACATTTCCCAAGAATAAATAATATCAGGAACAGACTAATCAAAATCTATGCTTATGAGAAATTTACACATTTCTTTAACTATGTAAGTTGACATTTCTATAGTAGATCCATTCTACCTTGGTAAACGAACGAGTCAGTATCTCATGCTGAAAAATCTGCATTCAGGTCAGTAATGACTTTACAGTTTTTGTTGGGTAGTGTAAAATTTCATTGGGTTAACTTAATATCCAATATGGTGGCCTCCCCAAAGCAAAGTGAGTTCCATGGTGTTTTCATGTCTAATAAGTAAGAACTGCTGACAACTTACGAATGATGCTTCCTCCACTTTATCAAGATACAAGTGTATTCTAGACTGCAGCTCCTTAGGGACAGGATGGCATCTGCATCAGCTCCCCCCAGTGCCTGCGTGTGGGAGTGACTTGCCTCAGAATTGGTAAGTAGTCCCTATAGTTTGTAAGGAGGACTCTGTTTTTTGTGGGGTAACCAGAACTTTAAGCTCTGCATCAGGCTGGGGTTAGGTTCTAGCAGACGATCCATTAGAATCCTGAGGGTATTGGAGAAGTCCTCGTGTCGGGGTAACGGCCCAACCTTCTCTAAGGAGGTTGAATGTCTCGTGTGTCTTTCTGGGAGAGATTTTCAGAACTGGAGCCGGTGAACTCATTTTTAAGGAAAGCTCTCGCCGTAAGTAGTGGTTGGCCAGTCCAGCATGCCGTTCATTTTGTTCAGTCTTGGAATCATCTATGCCCGTGGTGTTACAGTGTTAGTTACCTGAATGGCAGATAGCATGGGTCTGCGAGACTCATGTGGTCATTAACTAAGCTGACTCTGGTGAGCGTTCAGATTGGAAAGGGGATTTCCTATGGAGAGCCAAAAGAAATTGCCAGTATACCAAACGACTTCATTGTACCCGGTCCTTCAGAAATTCCAGTTCTCTCTGAGGGGGATTTTGATGGAGAAAGTGACAGAGAGATGACTAGTCCAAAGCTCCGGGCTCAGATTTCCCCTCTGTTTGGTGTGAACAGCACGTGTCCAGGACAAGTAGGAGAACAGCATATTTACAGACATTTGGTCAAGTTCTGGATTAAGACCTGGGCTTGAATCCTGACTCAGCCACCACTTACTTTGAAACGTGAATGTCTTGAAGCCTCAGTTCCTTTGTCTATAATATGGGGGGGATAGTAATAGCATCTTCTTTACTGTGTTGTCATGAAACTTGAATGAAATGAATTATATAAAATGTTTAGCATTGTGCTTGGGAAATGCTTCGTAAGTGTTCACTGTTGATGTCGCTACTGCTGCCCCTACTCTGTTATGATTCCATAATCCTGGAAAACCACCCACCAGTCCGCTCAGGTGCTCATATCTTTTTTTTTTTTTTTTTTTGATTTATGGCAGCTTTCCTGCATGGATTCTCTCCTTTTTCTCATCCTTCCTCCCTCCCTCCCTTCCTTTCATATACATATATTGAGTATCTGGCCAAGATTTACGCCAGGTGCCAATGATGCAGTGATAAACTTAAGTCTATTCCTCAGGGCATCCTAGACAAGTGAAGAAGAGAGATGCATCAGTAAGCTATTACAGCGCATCGTGATAACTACAATAGTGGCTGCACAGTGTCCAATGGAGCATGATGGAAGTGATGAATAGCTAATAGGGAGAGAAATGGCTAAACGGAGGTTTGCAGGATGAATGAATGTTTGGGAAGGCCATTTCAGCAGAGAGAAAAAAGCAGCAAAAAGGTGCTGGGGGGTATGCTATATGGTGTATTTGAGAAACTGTGAGCAGTTCCATACAGGTAACACAGTACATTTGGAGAAATACTGGGGCATGAGGCTGGGACACTGGCACAGAGAACTGTGTGCGAGGTTTGGAATTTAGGGAAATGACATAGATTGCTGCATGTTAGAATAATGCCTCTAGCAGGAGTGGGAAGAAGGAGCAATTTAATGCCACATATTCTGTGTTAACAGATGTCTCCTCATTTGATAGTCCACAACTGCATAGCTCACCCATTCCTGAGCCAATCACCTGCATGGGGACTGGGGACACCGTTATTGGCTGACTCGCCAAAATTCACCCAGTCTTTCCTGATGCACACAGCTGATCAGTACTTGAACAAAGATAGAATTTTCTCAGCAAGAAAGAAGGCCAGAGACACCCACTGACTAGACAGTCAGTGTTGTCTGCCGCAGAAGCCAAATAGACAGGACTTAGTGACCAAGGGCACGTTAGGGCTGAGGAGTGACAGTGACTCCCAGGTGTCTGGCTTAGGCCACTCAAATAAGTGTGTCTAGTAATTATCTATACAGACATGTTTCAGTAGGTTTCGATTCAGCAGGAGGACTGTATTATAGTGTATTCATATGTTCCTAAGGGACAAAGAAAATCCTTGAAATGCGAATTTATCTTAACTGCTTTATGGAATTAGGTCTGTTTTGTATGAAAGCTGAATATTCACTAAATTACTGCCCTAAATTGAGCACATTTGGGAACAATATGTGCATATCCAGTGGTTTAATCTCTCATTCATCATTAAGGTAAACATAACTATGATTGCCAGTATTAATGCAAAATAAAATATTCTGCTTAGAAAGAAATTCTTCTTAAGGCAGAAAAAAAAATTGAGTTTTCTTCTATATAAGGACCTTTAATAAATATTGCACATATTGTTTCCTCCTTCTATACCCATTAAAAATTCTTAAGCTTGAAGCAATTTGTTTCCCATGAGCTAAACATCCAGAGTTCTATTTCCAAAGTCATCAGTCCTGGCAGTCATTCTCATCAGAGTCTCTGAAAAAATGATCTTCAATAAGGTCACATTTGGTCTCTCCCCACAGCAGGAGGCCTGTCTATTTCTAAAAATACGTTGCTATGTTACAAATGCACCATCTTCCTACTATGGGCAGGAAGAGAGCCGTTTGAAACTTGCCTATACAAAGCCAATAATGGGGAAATAATAAATCTGAGAGTTCTAAAAGCACCAGTCCTTGTTCATGTGTTCCTTTCCTTCCTTTTCAAACAAATATAATTTTTCTTCCTTTGTCTGTTCCTTCTCTTTCTGTCTTTTTTTTTTTTTTTCCAGGAAAACACATTCAATGTTCTTCAGTAATTTAACATAAAGAGAACTACATGATAGATTAAATTTCAAGTCAAAAGGCTTCCTACCCCGTGACTTTTCTACCACATTTAACATAAAAGAAGCTTCACTTCAGCACTTTGTAAATAAAAATTATCCCCCGCAACATGTTAATTGTAACTTGTGATCCAAGCAGTACAAGGGGATCATGTTAGAAGTGAACTCCAATTAGTGTGAACAGCATGGAGACACTTGACGCTAATTTACAACAAGGTTGTTAAAACTTACGGGAAACAGCCCTATAAAGTAAGATTTTACAGTGACAGCCTAAAGGACCAGTGATGTGTTCAACATGATTCTGAAGCAGATGAAAAGGGATGGGACTCTACTGTACGTCTGACATAGAGAAAGTAAGGTATAATTCTGTGGATTTCAGCATTATAATCTACCGTGTAGACTATCAGATAATCCTCTTAGGACATATTCAACTTGGGACTTTATAAATGTAAGGAGCTTCATCCCCTCAACAGACGTTTTCCAACTACCTACAATGTCAATTTTTATCCCAACAGCCTGTAACCCCATATATACTGCAACAGGCGCCTGATGGGTCCTCCTGATCACCTTCTCTCATCCAACCTGGATGATTATAGGACAACACTGATCATATCACTCAGATGCTTTGTCCCTTAGCAGTGCCCGTCACCTGCCTGATAAAATCCGTACTCCTCAGCCTGCCATTCAAGGTCCTGTGGTGTGTGGGCTCTGTCTAGCTCTCAGCCTTCATGCCACTGTTCTTCTACTTTTGTCACTTGAATCAAGGCCCTCACTTGAAGAAGGGGTTAATCATGCTACCCAGATGTGTGTTTCTTGGAGGATAACCTATAAATAGGGGACCATTTGTTTTCTTTGACTACACTACAGACGCTTCCTGCCTCTGCATGTGTTCTTCATTCTGCAAAAAGGAAATCCCTATCTCATTCTTCCTCCATATTTTCTGAGTTTAAAGACGTGTGGAGTCTCAGCTTTCAGACATAGCAACTCCTATGTCTTATTTCCCTAACAATAACTATAGAGGTTCCTTACGTTCATCTCTGTGGGACATATATGGCTGGTACTTTGAGCAGGGAAAAACAATGAGAGCTCACTGTGTATTGAAGGAGAAAATAGCTCAGTGTTATTCTTCTGTTCATTTGGTAACTGACAAAAAGTGGAGAATTCCAAGAGCTGTACCAGCATATGCCCAGCTCACTGCACATGTTTAGAGGAGAAATATGAAGCAGAGGTTCAGAGCTTGGTCTCTGGAATCATGCAGACTTGGGTCAAATCTGGTTCTACCACTTAACTACCTATGTGATCTCAGGCAAGGTTTTTCATGCACTATGAGCATCTGTGAACCTCTATTTTGTATACTATGAACCTCAGTTCTCACAGAGGAATGAGAATTGAAATTGTGTGGTTGTCACAAGATGGGAATATGATTTATAGACCAATACCAACAAAAACACCTGTAAGATGTAAACTCTTTGGAAAACAGAATAGAAAGTAACAGACACATTACATAAAGTGGGAGATGAGGCAACAGGCTCCCAGCTGGAAATATTGACTTTTCAGGTCTTTGGCTCTTGATGGCTTTTTAAAAGTGCCAAAGGCTTCATCCCCACCGTAAGAAGATTTTGCAAAGTATGATATGTGCTCTTACCATCCTCATGAAAGTTTGTGTATCTCCCACCAGACTCTCCTGCCTTGGTTGTGTCTGCCTGCCCACTGGCTGCAGACCATGGGTGTAAAACAACCTCAGCCCATTTGTCAGTGTTTATTGCACTGTTAATATTCCTGAGGTCTATTCCTGCTCTAATAGTGCCTGCTTCACTTGGTAGATAAAAGGATTGAGACAATGCGTGTCAAACACTTCGTGTGGTACCAGACATAGGATAAGTGCTCAGTAAATCATAGCTGGCATTATTATTTTAGTTTTTGCACATTACTTTTTTCCCCTTCCGTGGGGATGGCAGGTGAACAATTTAGAGTAGGTCATCCAAGTCTTTTGTCAGGTGAAACGATTCTGGGATTCCCCCAAGTCTTACCGTGATCAGTGGGGACAACAGGAAGGAGAATGGGAGAAATGATATTGTCAGTGTTAGGAAGTACAGTTGACCCTTGAAGAGCATGGAGGTTAGGGGCACACACAGTCAAAAATCAGCATGTAGTTTTACAGTCCACCCTCCGTATCTGCAGTTCCATATCCAAAGAAGGACTCAACCAATTATGGATCCTGTAGTAGCGTAGTATTGAAAAAAGAAATCTGTGTAAGTGACCTGCACAGTTCAGACTGTTCTCTTGCAAGGTCATCTTCACTTATTATTCAAGACGAGTGTGGAATCAGTGTCACCCTTACTTGCCCCTGGAAGGAACATGCTATCTGTTAAGGTGGGGCCAGGAAGGATGCAGAAAGGCAATAAAAGGAGAAGCTCTGATAACGTGGTTTATAATAAGCAGTACACTTTTGGTCTTCGTCCCCAGTTCTGGCACAGAGCTCCAAAGTTTTTTAGAATTTCCTGTGATGAGAGCCATGAGGTGTATTTTGTTATGTTAATGAGGTGATTTTTGGATACATCTAAGGTTGGGGGCTCCTTATCCTGAGAACCAACCATGTGATTAGTGGGTTGGACCTTTCAGTCTTGCCCCCTGACCTTTGGGGTGGGGAGAGGGGATAGAGGTTGAATCAATCACCATTGTTCAGTGATTTAAGCCATCACACCTGTGTAACGAAGCCTCCACAAAACAAAAGGACTGGGTTCAGAGAGCTTCTGAGCATGAGATTTGGAGAGTGGCACCCTCAGAGAGAGCACGGAAGCTCAAAGCCTTTCCCCGTACTTTGCCCCATGCATCTCTTCCGTCTGGCTGTTTTCAAATTCTATTCTTTTAATAATAGTAATTTCATAATAAACATGTAATCTAATAAGTAAAGTGTTCCTTTGAGTTTTGTGAGCCACTCCAGCAAATTAATTGAATCCAAGGAGGACAGAAACCTCTGATTTATAGCCAGTCAGTCCAAGGTACAGGAAACAACCTTGATTTGTAACTGGTATCTGAAGGAGAGGGGGCAGTCTTGTTACACTGAGCCCTTCACCTGCTGCTGTTCGCCGGGTAGATAGTGTCAAAACTGAGTGGAATTGTAGGACACCCAGCTAGTGTCTCACAGAATCGCCGGATGGTGTGGGAAAACCACCCACCACACATACACACACATGTTAAAACTGATATCAGCACTTTTTCGCAGTCATTTGAAATCTGCAGCTCTTCTGTCTGGCTATTGCAGAGCTCATCTTTACTGTATCAGATTCTCATTAAGCAGCATATAGTATTGGGGACCTACTGTGTGTTAAAGGTCCTGCCAAATTCCTTGAGGGAATAGAAGAGAAAATATATGGCATGCTGCTTCCTCCTTTTCAATCTGACCTCTTACTATTGGAAGGCTCAGAGCTCAGCCTTTGGTCTTGCTTTTTTTCCCCTCCTTTATCTACATTCATGCCTTTGGTGACCTCATCTAGTTTCATGGCTTTAAATTCTAACTATATGCCAATGACTCCCAAACTTACATCTCCATCTAGACTTCTCTCATAAACCCCAGATTCATATGTCCAGATGCCTACTACAGATCTTCATTAAGAGATCTAACAGATTTCTCAAATCTGACATGGGTTTTAGTCATAGCTAAATCCCTAATGTCCTTTCCCACCCCAGCCGGCTTCATCACTCACAGCAAAATTCTATCCCACTGGTACCTCATCTTTGGAGAAGAAACATTACAAACATTTAAAATTTATAAACCTTTCTTTTATCTCTTTTGGCTGAATGTCAAATGATATAATCAGGAATTTCCATGAATTTAGTGGGAACTGAGCTGGACTTTGAAAGCTGAGTAGAATCTCTCCAGGCCAAAAGTTGGCATCCAGGTAAAGAAAAAAATATAAACCTAAATGTGAAGTGATGGGTAGATTGCTGGAGGGCAGCATGATAAATTTAGAAGACAGGGAATCAGGTTGAAGTGTGATTCAGATAGCTGAGACAGAACTAAATTATCTGATTCTTAAGAGGTGTTTGAATCATGCTTTACCTGTAATACGAATATTGTCAATTGAATTGTTGGTGAGGCAGGGGTAGAGGTGATACATGGATCATTTATTGTTCTGTGTACCCCAAACCTGTTCCTTCCCCAGTCTTCTTGATTTCAGTAACTGGCCACCTCATCATTCTAGCTGCTTATGTCAGAAGCCTTGCAATCATGTTTAACTCTTCTCTTTCCTGTAATCCTTTCCAAATTCATCAGAAAAATTCTGTCTTCTTTACCTTCAAAATATATAAGAATGCACTCATTTCTCCTACCTCCTCAACTACCACCTGATCCAGGCTACCTTCATCTCTCCCCTGGAGTATTGCCCTGGACTTCTAAATGGTTTTCCTGTACCCACTCTTGCTTCCCTTCAGTACATTCTCAGCATAGTTAAATATACTTTGTATTTAAACGTAAGCCAGATAATTTATTTCTTTGCTCATATCCTTCCACAGTAGTTTCCCGTCAAAATCACGTAAAAGCCTACAGTGTCGTACACAATATGACTCTCTACCTTTTCTCCCACCCTCCTCCTACTCTACTCCAGCCTTACTGACCTCCTTATAATCCCTTGAATATATTGAGCATGCTCCCATCTCAGAGAATTTGCACCTGCTGTCCCCTCAGCCTGGAAAGTTCTTCTTGTTCAACTCAATCTCTCACTTCCTGTAGACTTCCTCCAATCAAATGCCACCTCCTCAGGGAGCTCTTCCCTGACTGTCCTAAATAAAACAGTGTAGCAGTGACCTATGGACCCATGTCCCTCATCCCTCTTTCCCTGCTTTACTTCTCTCCATGGTGCTCAACATCTGGGACATGACATAGGGACTTGCTATCCCGGATTTGCTTTTTGCCCCTCCACCTTCACTCTCTTCTCTTCCACACGCCTTCTCTTCCCTGCGAGGCTCACCAGTATGGACTGCATCACATAGGCTTTCTGGTCCCTGGCCTTGTAGATTCCAGTTAGTTTCAACCAATGACAGGCGGTGGCAGAGACTGCATCATGGGAAGAGGACAAGGTTGCTCCCTGTCTCCCTTCCTGCCATACTGCTGTTTGGAGTGACTCTGTTTCGTCTCCCGTGGTCACAGCTATTAGAGGCCAGCAGCCTCCCTCAGCTACGAGCATCTCTCTCTGGGTTCTTGTGACTGCTCTCCTCTCCTAACCCTTGAGGCCTCAAGGGGTTGCAGTTCTTTGCTCTCGCTAGCCCAGGGCGCTTCACCATACCTTGCAGATTTCCCTTCATCCTGTAGCACCTTTATAATCGGTCCCTTCATTAAACTCTCTGCAATCTAATTACCCTGCTTGACTGAGCCATCTGTTTCCTGTGGCGACCTCAATTTATTTCCTTGTTTATTGGCTGTGTCCTCGTCTGCACACACACACGTGTGCGCGAGCACACACACACAAACACACAAATGTGTAATTTCTCAAGAGTAGGGATTTTGTGACTAGAATACCTGCCACATAGTAGGCAATTGATAAGTTTGCTGATGGCTGGATAATGAATGAATGTGTTTTCTTTCTTATTCTTGCAAGAAACTCATGAAATAGGATTTATTGTCTCCATTTGTGGATAGGGAAATCAAGGGTCACAGAGAAGATCATGCCACGAATACAAGACAGCACTGATGGGAGTCGCTGTGCTGTGTTTGCTTTGCTTCCTTGCACTATCTTTTCGTTAAGTTATGTAAGACCTTTCATGCTGCTATTATATGAAAGGTTGCTACTTTTATTATCTTTATTCCATGGGATTGGATGATGTCACATAGTTTGTGAATTAATCCGTTGCCACGGCAGTTAAATAGCCACAGAGAAATGCTTTAGCTTTTAGCACACAGTAGATGGCTTAATGACCCACCGGCCAGTAAAGAGAATATATTTTAAATCCAGCACATGTATTAAATCCAAACCATATGTAAATATACTTGGCTGATAAGGCTGTTTCTCGAGCGTACTGTGTGAACTGCTCCAACAGAGTTGTACTGTCTCCAGTCAAATAAGAGATGGGCATCTGGGCCAGAGGAATGGCTGATTCAGAGTCAGCTCGCAGGAAGTGCCTTCAGCCTCAGAGGTGTCTGCTGACGTAAGTAGAGAAGGCAATTCCCACAATGGAAGGCAAAGGGTTCCTGTCCTTGCTTTGTGCCAGACTAGCTGACTCCAAGGACCACGATCCATGTTCCTCTGAAAATCAAATACTCTACCTTCTGATTTCTCTAAAACCTACCAAAAAATATCCCCTCCTTCTCTTTTATGGTCCTCCATCACAGCGAGGCCTCTGAAGGTATGGGGTGGGAAGAAAAGTGTGCTAGTAGGTTCAATGTCTTTTGAGGGAAATAGATGGAGAAAATCATAAAAAAAAAAACAAAACAAAAAACAGGCAACTACTGCTCATACGATTTCCAAATGAAAATAAGCAAGATGTCCTTGTTATAAAAAGAATGCGCTTTTCAGAGTCAGACTGCTCTTCTAGGACTTGAGCTTCTAAACTCATTAAAAAGTGGCTTGTCTTCTCTCTGTTGCCTTATGGGAGGTGAAGGAGTCAGCATCCCAGCGTCTTCTCCAACAAAGAAAAAGCAGACTAGAGGCAGGCTTTTTCCAGTCAGCCAACCACCAAATGCCCACTGGGCATCGATCATGTCCCCAGGGGTGCGCAGGGTGCAGAGGATGTAGTGGTGAGCTCAGTGTGCGTGGACCCCACCCACAGAGGGCTTACGTCCCACCAGAGGAAAGAGATATGACACATATAAATGAGTTACTTCTGGGTGTACAAAGGGCTATGGTAGAGAAGTAGAGTCTTGTGAGAGCTTATTAGAGGGGAAGCGTCTTTGGTAAGCCAGGTCCGCAAACACCTCTGAGAAGGGTAAGCCTGCAAAGATGGATAGATGTGGGAGGCTGTGGACCGTGCCCATTGCACCTGTAATTATAGACCCAGGTGGAGCACGGGACCTGGCAGGTGCTCAGTGTCGGTCATCATTGCTCTGTAACAATCCACTCCTAAAGTTAGTAGCCTAAAATTACAACAACTTATTCTTTTTTCATAATTCTACATTTTGGTGGGATTCCACTGGAGGATGATTCAACTGTACATGCCATTGGCTGGGGCTGCAGTCATCTTGAGGCTCAGGTGGGCAGGAATGGCTGGTGACTGGGGAGAGATGACTGGGACCACTGGGCCTCTCTGTCCTTGCAGGTCCAGGGGCTCTCCTACTCCATGGGGCCTCTCCATGTCGTCCCTCCAGCAGGGTCTCTGGACTTCTTACAGGATGTCTAAGATATCCCCTAAGTGCGAAAGTAGGAGCTGTCATGCCTTTGCAAGGCTTAGGCACAACTCTAGAATGGAGCCACCACTACTGCGTCCTGTTGGTTACAGCGCGTCCCAAGGCCAGCCCAGATTCAGCGAGGGAGGGAGTCACACAAGGATGCAACTCTCTGGACGTGTGGTTCACTGTAGGGGTGGGGAGGGTCATCTTTAGAGACTAGCCACCCCTCTAGGTGCTCAGTAATTTTATATTTAATAATGGATGAAGATATGAGTAGCATCAGTCAATGTGGAGGGGGAGGCATTAGCAGCATCTTTGATGACAGAGAGGCAGGCACAGCTAAGCCTTTCTGAAGGACCTGGGGGAGGTTGGGTTCAGCTCTCCACCGAGACAGGAGGAGAGCCATGGATGAGACTGGAGAGTGAGCTGGGAACAGCCTGAGCCTGGAGCCTGACTACCCTTGAGCTTTTCAGTTACATAAGCCAATCAATTCCCTTTCTCCCACTGCCAATTTGAGCTGGGTTTCTATCTTTGAAGCAAGAGGCCTGATTAATGGGAGGGAGGCGGCAAATCACGCTGCCCAGGAGGGGAAGGCCCTGGAGGTGACCTCACCACTGAATGCGAAGCCATTTGGAAACAACCTGTTCTGTACAAGCACAGAGCACTGTGATTATCTGGGATGCGCAGACTGAACTTAGAACATAGTATAGGATCTGCCCCTGACATCAAAGAGAGAGATGTCTGTGGGTGGATGTCCCTAATGGCTTCAGAAATCCCTTTCCACAAGCATAATTAACACCGACAGCTGACGGCTGCTCAGTACCCCTGCAGTAACTGGTCAAACACTTTCAAGGCTCTTCTCAAATCCCCATAGTGTGAATTTGCTTGTGTCAGTCTCTACAAGTCACAGTTCCAGATTTCTGAATCCTAGACCCTCACTGCCTTGAGAGTTGTTATGTTATAAATTTGTTGAGCAGATTCAATAAGATAATAGATGCAAAATGCTCAGCATAGCACCCAGTCAGAATCTAATAAAGCCCAGTGAGTGTTAGTGTTTGTATTTATTGTTGTCGTCTGATTTTATTTCTGGAAACCGAAGTACTTTGGTGAATGTGGTTAAAAAAAAATCCCTGCCTTTAAGTCCCCCAAAGATCAAAAAGATAGGAGAGCTACATCAAATGGAAAGAGAGCTTCTCTAGGACCCCCTCCCTGGACCACGCTGAAACCCAGAGGTACCCATCATCCTAGGTATGAAGTCCCAGAAGGCCTCAGCACAAGGATATGTCTACGTCATCCCTCCCTGATCTCTGTGTTAAATCAAGGCCTACGCAGGGCTTTGGGAACAGCGACCAGGGTCCTTGGTGAGAGCCGCCAGCACCCCAGTGTGGCCCAGCTCCCTCTTATCTCGTGCTGTGTGTCCCTTTGGTGCGTCACGCTGCCTTCTGCCATGTGGTTTTCGCACACGCCATCCTCTCTGCATGGCGTGATCTCACCTCCAGCACATTCAGATCTCAGCTTGAGCTTTACTTCCTCACCCCAGTCTGGGGCCGTTTCCGATCCTGCGTGGTGTCATATCACTCTGGTCCTTCGCTTCGGAGCTCTGCATCACAATTCGTTATTGTACTCCTGTCACTGGGAATCTTTGATTAATAATGGACTCCCTCCCTTGACTGTAAGCTTCATGACAGCAAGATCCAAGGGATTTTGTGTCCTTCTTTTCCTTTCTCTAAAGCACCCAATATAGGGTCTGATGCGAAGTACGTGCTCAGTAAATTCTAGTTGAGTAGATGGAGAGAGAGAACAATGGACGCTATCTGTTGGGATTAGGGACGGAACTCACCAGTTTATTCAATCAAGCCAGGTCATCCCAGAGAAATCACTGAGTTCCCAGAGAGGGGGGAAATACTTAATTCCAGAAATGATCCATTGCTCCTTTTCTAATCCTTAAATCAATCGATTGTCCTTTGAGGATTGATTTTTATTTTAAGTTATTTCTCTCTTTAAAAGGTGGCTTCCCCCAGAAGTGCAGTTCTTGCTTGCAGGAGAGATACATACAGGGGCTAAGGCCTTTCTTCCTCTTGCTAAAATGTGCAAAACACAGTCCGCTGTACACTCCACATGACCTATGCCCCCTTTGTAAAATTTTTCTCTGAAGCACTTTAGAAAGAGGCATTATGTAAGGATGAATAGACCCTGGTTTACATATACCAGCTGTCTAAAAGGGGCCCTCATTTGTGGCTGTTTGTGTTTAGCTGTCTGCTTCCAAGTAGAGGCAATAAAATGCAGTGGTTTAAAGGATGCGCTTCAGGGCCAGGCGGGGGTGATGCAAACCCAGGACTGGTCATCACTGTTTGGAGAACCTTAGGCAAATGAACTTACCCTCTGTTTCCACATTCATAGAGTGGAGATATTTACTTTATAGAGTTGTTGGATGGATTGAGTGAGGGACTAGCTATGAAGCAATCTATGTCAAACACACAGTAAGGGCTCAATGAGCAAAAGTTAGATCATTATTCTTCCAGATGGTTCTCCTTTTCATATCATTGCCAAAGGCTGGGAATGAGGTTGTGAAGTGGAAAATAGAGTCAATCAATTCCCTTCTAGGCTGAAAGAGACTTTTCTCCCCAGCCCGAGAAGCACTTCTGTGGAGAAGCTGAAGTTGTAACTAGCTCAGTTAACCACTGGTCTTTGCAGTCACCATATCTGAGCTTTCTAATACAACTGCAACCATACCTCTCTCGTTTTTCATGTCTAGTAGAAAACCTTCTGTCTTATGTCTGGTGATTCACATCATGGTCTTTTACAGATAAGACTTTGGTGTGTGCTCTGTTTATTGGAAGCAGTATGTTATTATGGAATTCTCCCAAGTGTGATTTAGGTCAAATTCGAAGTCTACCACTTGGGAGCTGTGTGATCTAGGGCACTTCGCTTTGCCTTTCTGATCATCAGTCTTCTTCAAGAGATTGGCAGAGTGAAGGGAGATGACACTGAGTACCTGGCATACACTATGGACGTGACTGGGGTAGGGGTGTCAGTGGGGGCTGTCTAATTCCCCTCCAAGGGTACATTTTCCCATAATAATGCTGTCTAAGGCAGAACAATCAGCATGGAGTGCTCGGTCCAAATTTGTCTTGTTCTCCTTTTGCCAGTGGTTTGACAGTTGTATGTGACTATAAAAACTCTGTTATTCCATGTATAGAATGAATTATTCTTTGAATAATGATCTCATTGAGCCTAATTTTTCTCTCATTTCTCATTTCAGGGTAGACCAGGGAAGGGAAAAGATGCTGGTTATCATACAGGGATCTGAGTAGTTCTCTCTGACCTAATATCCAGGTGACAGGCTCTATAAAAATTTCTCTGTCTCCTGATGGCCCAACCCCAGTGGGCCTCACCTTCCTTCCAAAAAATTCACTGCCAATTGCTCACTTCTGTGAACCATGTGCTGTGTGCCATACACCCTGGTAGAAATGGGGACAGAGAGAGGAAAGACACGGTCTGGTAAAGAGTAGAGAAGGAAATAGATGACTACAACCTAGGATTACAACACAGAGCAGGAAAGGGTGAGATGAGTACAACACAGGATGATAAAGAAGTGATGTGATTAAGAGGATGAAGGTGGAGGCTATTGGCTCTTGAGTTCAGACTCAGAAAGAAGAGGAAGGGAATGTGCAAAAGATTCGGAGGCAAGACAGACCCCAGTGATAAATATATGGCACAGTAGCAATTTTGCAAAGCTCGAGTGCAAGGTACAAGCCCCCTTTCTGAAGAGTAATCCTGCTATCCAGTAATTGTCACTTTCTAAAATGTGCCAGGAGGAATCAGATTTATAGAGCAAGGCCAAGTGTAGGCTTGTTTTTATCTGGCCAGTTTACTCAATCAGGGAAAACCAAGCGGGATTAATTAGAAAGGAAAGGTCAACTGGTAAATGTTAACGATTTGGTTATTCTATTGATGGAGATACGTATTTAATTGCATATTTGGAATACAATATGACTGACCTCCACAATGCATGAAATTATTTTCCAGGAAGTTTCCCGCAACTGAAAAAGTTTCTTCAGTTTTAGCATAAGCCTAGAAATATTACGTGATCAATAATTACTTTGCCACTTTGTTCCTTTTCAGTGGTTAGAACAAACAATGCACAACTCTAGACCATTGCAATTTTTCCAAAAGATGTAAAAAATTAAGTCCATCTAATTTCCCCATATTCACAACTTAGTTTCAGGGTCCAGGAAACAAAATGTTCTGATGACAATTCCTGAGAGAGCTCCGTGTGGGCCACACATTAAAATGCTTCATTAAGCATTCAAAA
Source organism: Camelus bactrianus (assembly GCF_048773025.1). Taxonomy (NCBI): domain Eukaryota; kingdom Metazoa; phylum Chordata; class Mammalia; order Artiodactyla; family Camelidae; genus Camelus; species Camelus bactrianus. The sequence goes on along the minus strand of NC_133541.1, from coordinate 102,695,046 downwards.
ATAAGTAGACCTTTTAGCAGGAAAGATTATCTTGTACAAGAGTTGGAGACTTTGTGATCTCAAAGTGACAAATTATTCAAACAATACAATTCTGATATTCAATGAAACAAGTTAATATGAATCTTATTCTAATGCCACCATGATGACATGATAAATACATCTTGCAGGAGATGCTTAATTCTGCTTCTCGAAGAATGGTCTCTGGTCCTGTTTTAACAAATTTTAACAACTGTTTATTTAGTCCCTTACAGGCACCGTATTTGAAACATAAGACACATCAATGAGCCAAACAGACAAAACTCCTGCCCTCACGGAGTCTATATGCTAGTGGGGAGAGAGAAACAATAGAGGAAAGATGTAACGGATACATAAACAATAGTGTTTCTTAGAAATGGAGCAGGAAAAGGGAATGAATAGGGCACAGGGTGAGGCCTGCGATTTGCAATAGGTTAATTGGGATAGCCTTTATGGAGAGGGTGGTGTTTGAACACAGGAAATGACAGGGATGTAGATGTCTGTAGAAAGAGCATTCCCAGGAGAAGGAAGAGTCCTAAGGCAGGAGCAGTGTGGCTGAGCCCAGAGAGCAAGGTGGGAGGAGGAGAAGATGAGGTCAGGGAGGGAACGGCAGGATGGGGGCAGATCGCTTAGGACTTGTACACTTACTTGTGGGTGAAACGAGGAGCTACTGGTGGGTCTTGAGCAGAGTGGAGAGATTCAATGTGGTTTAGTCTATGACTCTGGTTTCTGAGTTGAGAATGGAGAGTGAAGGGTGAGATGGAATCTGGGAGGCCAGGGGAGGAGCTGTTGCAGTGGTCCAGTAATCCAGCTGACGGCTCACCTAGGAGGGTCGATATGTGATTTAAAATGGTTGGATTCTCGGGATCTTCTGGGAATCTTACCAACACAAGTTGGTGATGAGTTCCATGGGGGATATGAGGGAAAAGGGGGCAAAAAAGAGGCATCAATGATGATTCCATGTTTTTATCCTGAGAATTGAGATGCCTTCAACTGAGGTGGGGAAGTCTTGGGGTAGAGAGGATTTTGGAGGAGAGGGGTACATTAGTAGCCTGGCTTTGGACAGATCAAGCTTGAGATGTTTATTAGAATTCCAATTGGAGATGTAGAGTGGGCCATTGGGTATGTGAGCCTGGAGTTCAGGAGAGAGGTTTGGCAGAGTTTAAATTTGCAGATTTTTGGCATAAAGATGGTACTTGCAGTCATAAGGTTGTAAGAAATTACAGTGAGAAAGAGTGTAGAGAAGGATGAGGACAAGGGACCTTTACCAGAATTTCACGTGAGCTAGTTTCCTATTGCTGATGTAATAAATTACCACAAATTTAGTGGCTTAAAACAACACAAATACATTATCTTAGAGTTCTAGAAGTCAGAAGTCTTAATTGAGTCTCACTTAGCTAAAATCGAGATGTCAGCAGGCCCATGTTCCTTCTTTAGGCTCTAGGAGAAAATCTTTTCCCTTATCTTTTCCAACTTCTAGTGGCTGCCTGCATTCCCTGGCCTGTGGCTCCCTTCCCTTTTTGAAGACAGCAATAGCTGGTCAACCCTGTCTCCTCACATCACTTTTACCCTGACTTTTCTACCTACCTCTTCCACATTTAAGGACCATGTGATTATATCAGGCTCATGTGGATAATCCAGGATAATCTCCCCATCTCCAGATTCTTGTTTGACAGCTGCAAGGTCCTTTTGCCATGGGGATGCAGATGTCATTTTGATTAGCGGGACACTATTCTGCCTACAAGATTATGAAAGCTTATTAATAATGCAGAATCCTGAGCTTCACCTGAGACTTACTGAGTTAGACTCTCCAGGGAATGAGATCTGAGAATGTGTTTTATGCACAAGTCCCTTAGGTGATTCTTGTGTACTCCATTGGCTTGATGATGAAAATCGGTGATGATGAAAGGGAATGAGTGAGCACCTAGTCCCAATCCTTACCAAGGCCAGGGTCCCTGTGGACTACAGTTACCCTATCTGTAATCAGCAGTCCCCTCAAGGTCACCGTCCCTGGTCATCCATGTAATATGGCAGTATGCTCAGTCCTCCGCTAAGGCCAGGCTACAACTCAGAACCTTAGCTATTACAGGATCTCTAGTTAATGTTGACTATTTTCAATGTTACAAACAATGGTCTCCCAACTTCTGTATAGGTACTTTTGATACATGTGTAATTATTTTTGCAAGATAGACCTAGAAATGAAAGAGTGAATCATCCTGAATATGCATTTTAGGCTGTCTTTGGTACCACCAAACTGCTTTTCAAAAATCCTTCCCCAGTGGGTACTACTGTCGGGATTACAGAAGGGTATCCACTTCTCAGTGTCTCTGTCAAGAAGGATGCTAGTCCTTCCGTGCTATTGAAGAAGTTGAGACACCTTTTTTATGTTTTGATGATTTACATATTTAAGTCCCTACTTTCCGAAGAACTTAAGAAAACATATTTCCTAGTTTCTTCTGAGCTAGGAAACCACCACTCAGAGTCAGTCACATGAAACTTGAATGAGAAAAAAATTACATGAGAGAAGTGGCTAGGCACAGGACATTGTTTTTGCTGGTGCTGGAGGCAGCAGACCTTGTGGTTCAAGGTCCAGGATGGTGGCAGCTTCCTCATTAGGACAATTCTGAAGCTTGCTCTAAGATCTATTCTGTAACACTTAGAGCCTGTTTCTGCAACTATCGAAATTGTGTAAGCATTTAATAATTTTTGATGTTTTATTTCTTTTAAAATTAGCTAGATTCAATTGCCTGCAACTAAGAACTGTGATAGCATCACAAAAACCTTAACAAAGAGCATCTTTCAAATTTTTGCCAGTCTCATGGCCAAAATGAATTTCCTTATTACTCATATGTCTAAATAATCCTTTAGAGGAAGTTAGATCTGGATGTGGTATTATCAGAGCCATCATTTTGCCTACGATCAAAGTGGCAAAACTACAATGCCTCTAAACCTTTCACCGTTCCTTTAATAGCATTATTGTTAATATGAAAGCATTATGAACAGATAATTTAAAGCTAAGGTGCTTAATTATTTACTTGAGAACATGGGGTTATTGTAATTTTCATCTTCATTACGTTAAAGAATTTATACACAAATATTCCTTATCTCTATGATACAAGGAATTCACTCCTACTCTTAGAGCTTTCAAGAAGATTTTTAAAAATAAAATCATTTGTAAAGAATTCTAACTCTTCTTTGTCTGTTAAACGAAATACAATATTATAGTGAGCACACTGGCATGGCCTTATATCATCCATTGTTGAGGAACATGGGTAATCCTCCCTCTTTGTTACCTGTTTAAATGTTTCTACCAATATTATGTGTATTTACCAAGCACGTAGAAAGTTGAAATACGTTTGTGTAAAAATCAGGAAACACTCTTTAGTGTTCAGTGGGCATAAATCTGACATTTTCAATGGTAAGACTAACCCATAACTTCTCACAGAGCATGAACTAATGCTATGAGATACATGATGCTTCCTCCTAGTTGTGCAAACATGTTCAGAAAGCCAAGTGAAATCAATATTTACTAATTATAATAATTTTAAACGTGATATTTAAATAAAATAAATAAGCTAGTATTTCAATCAGCTCAGGCTGCTATAACAAAATGCCATAGACTGTGTGGCTTAGAACAACAGAAATTTATTTTCTTTACATTTCTGGATGCTGAGAATTTCCAGGTCAAGTGTCAAGCGATTCGCTCCTCGTAAGGGCCCTCTTCTTGACTTGCCGACGGCTTCCTTCTCACTGTGTCTTCAACAGGCAGAGAGCGAGAGCTCTGGTCTCTCTTCTTGTTCTTATAAGGATGCTAGTCTCACCACAGGGATCCCACTCTCATGCATTTATCTAAACCTAATTACTTCCCAAAGGCTCCACCTTCCAAAATACCATCACACACGAATTAGGGCTTCAACATATGAATTTGAGGGGAACACAAACATTCAGTGCGTCGCAGCTAGATTGCAGGCTCTAAATTCTGAAGAAGATTTTTAATTTATTCCCAGATGACCAAAACAATTTAAGTCCCTTAATTTACTCTGCATTTGTCTTAACAATGTATTAAATTAGAGCCCATTGGTAAATGTACTTTAATAACAAATGTCTAATTCTTTATTCAGCGTTCAAATTTCCAATTGAAATAAATGATCTGTTTATATGCATCGCTAGACCATCTGGTTCCATGTGAGGACCCAACACAGAATCAACTAATTGTCATACATGTTTATTCATCCTTCTTAACTCCTTTTCTTATAAATAATGAAAATCTAGGAGCTTTAGCAAACAATCTTCACCTTTAGTTGAAAGCTTGATCTTCTTAACTGTATAATAGAACAGGACAAAAGAGCCCAGGAAAATATGTACCTAAGAAAATTAATTGCTAGTCAACTTCACTGTGCCATTCCCATTTTATAGAGAGGGGGGAAGAGGGGAGCAGAATATGAATTTTAAGAGGCCTAATGGATTAGAACCAGAGGTCAGTATTCCAGAGATTTGAGTTTGTTGCTTAGACAACTAAATTCAATTTTTCAAGGGCATCCCTGAAATTCTTTCTTCTGGATTATTTCCCTTCCCGTCTTAGAATCCAGGGTCACCCTCAACATTTATATACACCAGGATGTATGTAAATCCTAATATGCCGATGTGGAGCAAAAGTACCAGCAATCCAGAGCAAATAATTTTTAAACTGCGATTGTTATTTGAATTAAAATTATATGCAAAAAACCTTGGAAGTCCAATGTATTGCAAAAGCATTATATCTCATCTTTTAGAAAAGACCAAGGTGAAAAATTGTTTGGTGGTTCTCTTCATTTAATGAATATGAAGTAGGCAGTATGCAAAGCTACCTTCTACTCAGTCTTTATCTTAAACATTACTTTCCCTAATCCCCTGGCCTGATTTAGTCCCCCTTTCTAGACACAGCACAACACCTTCCGCTGGTTCTTCGTGTAATTATTTACAGCCATGTGCTCGGTGATTATATGGTAAATGCCAAGAGGAGCAGTGACCTCTGTTGTTTTCTCAGCAGATATATGGTTCCCAGGAAATATATATTAAATAAAAGAACAGGATTTCACAGTACATCTTCCTGGGGGACCAATTTTACTCAATGATTTGGGATGTTTCTAAATTAAAACGAGCACAGTCGTATCATGAGAATGAAGGGTAAAATTCAAGCTAGAATTGAAAGCCTCTCCCTGTGAATGCCCACTTTCCTCTGCCATTAATGCTACTTCAGAGGGAAATTTAATGATGTGGTGAGTTTGAGTGTGAAGCCCTCAAGATCAGATAATTGAAGCCAACCAAGTCCAGTCTTCTGTTTTCATTATGAAAGGAGCAGGGACATCTTCCCGTCCTTGGAGAAAACAAGGAGGGTCAGAGTAATGAAGTGCGGGGTGTGCCTTACACAAGTTATTTTAATACCTCAGGTTTTTCCAACGGTAAAATGAAAGTATGAGGTTGGATGTTCTCCGATGGCCCGTGAATCTCTAAAATTCTGTTGTGCATAAATTCTTGGGTTTTTTTTTCCCCCGTCATCATTCTTATACCCACAAAAAGGAAAAAGACAGGAAGCAAACTTCATGATATTTCTTTTCCCTTCTTACGCTTCCAAGTGTTGCATTCATCTTTTGAATGACACGTGTAGACACTGTGTAAACACACAGTAAACACTGTGTAGCTGTTTCTGCCCTTTTGCATGAACTCGTAGACACATTCATAGGTCCAAAGGAGAAGGAAAAGTAGACCCAGTGTCAAACCACAGAGGCACCTTTGTATGGATAAGTCACTCACTGATTATCAGCTGAGTTGTTAAGTATTTCATCGTTACAACCAGATGCGATGGAAAATACTGATTTCAAATGCTACATTTAAAGAGGCAAGGTCTATTTTGTAATATCCATTTTCCTGTCTCATCCTTTCATCCTCTTTTACCTTCGAAGGCCTTGACAATTTATCTTTATATGAAAAAGTTTTGCCAGGCTATGTATGTAGTAACTACTATAACCTTAATACAATTCCTCAGGGGTGGTTAGATGAATCGGTTGCTATGCCTCTGTGCCAAGCAAAGATTGTCTGATTCCAAGTAAAAGGGAGTAAGTCAATGTCAATGTGATGCTAAATGCTAATGAGAAATAGGTGGTTGACACTGCAAGCAAAGGAAGGTAATGCAAAACAACTATTACACTTCTCCAAGTCTGTGGGTATTGCTTGGTGATTGCTTGATTCAGTCAATCTCTACAAAAAGAAATACTTGTTTTGTTCTATTACATGGTCTCATAACCAAATACATTTGATACGTATCTGCTACAAATATGCCTTCAAGGTATCAGTGCTGCTTGTGTTGTGTTCTTTGCTAACAATAAGGAAAATGCTTGCCAGCAGCTGCTATGATAGACCCCACACACAACCGAAAGGCTGGCAAAAAAGAAATTAAAATCAGGACTCGTAATTCAAAGCTCAGACAATTTGAAGTGTTTGTAAGCCTGTGAGAAATGAGAACTCCGGTACACTGCTGGTGGGAGTGTCAAATGGTGCAATCACTTGGCAGAGCAATTTGGCAATTACCTAGTAAGTCTGAAAATGCGAACGCCTACGATGCAGCAGTTTCACTCCCAGGTACACACCCTAGAAAAACACACGGACATGTACACGGGAAGTCACGCTTGTAACAGAAAAAAGGAAGGGTAGGGAGGAGGGAACGTCACTGACAAAGGAGTGCGTGGACTCTGATGTAGTTAAACGCTGGGATACAGTATAGCAGTTAACATAAATAGCTATGTTATTTCTGTATTAAGTTGAATAGATACCACCTTTAGTTTGAAAATATGAATAACAGAATGCCTGATATAAAATAGACCATTTTTATAAAATCTAAAATCACAAGCCATCATAATATAATATTTAGATTCTGGCTTCCTAGTAAAATATAAAAACATGAATTTGAAGGATACCCACCAAGTTCCAAAGAGAAGCTGTCTCTGGGGAGGCAGAGAAGGAAGGAGGGGTATGGAACTTGGGAAGGATACAAGATACTTCAGCTTTCTCTCTATTGCTTTATTTTTCCTTTATTAAAAACAATTTTAGAAGCACATATGGCTAAATGTTAGTATTATTTCATTCTGGGTTGAGGACACATGGATGTTTTTATACTATGTGCTTTTCTGTATTAATTGTTTTTCCAGTTTAAAAAAAATCTTTAATCACTTTGGGTCACTCAGTGCAACTGGAATACTGTATTTCTTGAATTTAAGGAACCATGAGCCTACATTTAAATTGTTTAATACACTGTATTTTATTCAATTACAGTGTTTATACTGGATGAGTAAACTAGGGGCTTTGGAAAGCTTTCCGTGGAATTTCAGTTTAATTAGATCTCATTTATATGCTTGGTAAATGTAGGCAAACTAAAGTTTTAAACATCTGTTTATACAAGGTACACAAACCAGAAGGCATTTTCTTTGATTTGTCCATATTATCCTGTTCAGATGTGAATATTAGCACCAGTTTACAAGGTTTTCCCACGGGGAGATTCAGGGTTAATGTTGCTAGGTAATGTCACGTGAATCCCATTTTGGAAGAATTTATATACCTGCACAAAGTGCAGAAATGAGAGAACTCTGGTCTAGAGGGTCTCATTTAAGTATAAACAATATGAAAGCCACTTTTCCTGCTGTGGAGTGGGTAACTCTCTCTTTCTCCTGGGTCCTGCCCACGTGCATCGTCTTGTCTGAGCCCCGGAGCTGATGGGGACAGTTACCTCGGGCTCCTCGTGGAGCTAGAGGGGGACCTGCAGAGGGGACGGAGCAGGGAATGAGCTTCGGCCTTAGACAGACTTGGGTTCAGGCTCTGGCTCTGTCCTTGTCCCCTCTCGTAGTGTGACTTCAAGCAGATGACCGAAGTCCAGCTGTACGTCAGAGATACTAAGAGCCACCCCCTCACGGGCTGGGTGAGGACCAAGGCGAGATGCTGTGGGTACGGCTCACGCAGAGCTAGGACGCGGCACACCCAGGGGAGGTCGCCGTTATGTTTACTGCTGTGATTGGTGTCATCGCCACAATCAGAAGGGCCTAAGTCTCTGTTTCCTTTTAGCTGATGCAAAACCATTTCTACCTAGAAGAGAATTCAACAGGTTGTGCTTCTTGGATACACCTTGCTGCTTCCTGTAAGGGAGAAAAGCCCAGGAGACTGGTAGCCTTTCAGAGAAGACTAGCGATGAGTCTTACCAGGGTTGTTATTTTCCATTTATTAGTTTAGTTTGTTTATCTTTTACTTTGTTACTCTTTTAAGATTTTGAGGGGGCAGGGTTATGTTTTAAGAAAGGAAAAAATACTTTTGTTACTCATCAATTTCATCTTTTTTTTTTAATACCTTTACCTATGATTTTATTTTTACTTCCTTTTTTTAGGGGGGAAGTAATTAGGTTTACTTATTTTTGTTTTTAGAGGAGGTACTGGGGATTGAACCCAGGACCTCATGTATACTAAGCATGTGCTCTACCACTTGAGCTATACCATCCCCACTAGTGTCATTGATTTCATGTCATTGAAAGTGTCATTGATTTCACTTTCATTTCTCTCTGCCCAGAGTTTCATCCTCCTGACTCTCACTTTCTCCTGCTAATGAATTTGTCCCATATTTCAATACAAAGGACCATTTCTTTCATTCACACTCAAGGTTGAAGGGCAGTCTGATAGACTAGTCCCTCCTTAGATGTTTGTTGACAGTGGCTGAAGCTCATTATCTTTCCCAGAATAAAGGAAAGAGTTGTATTGTAACAGTGAAACTTCCCCCATAAAATTTTTAATGGTGAACGTTCTCAAAAAGTCTTCATGAATTGCTAATCCTGGAGTTTCAGTATTGTGACAGGATGACACGATAGCTCCTTGTCTGCCCAAAGCCCTAATTACTCACCATTCAGGTGATGCCATATAGATGCCACACGCTTCTGTCTACTTAAGATTGACCTTGAATCTCGCTTGGACCCAGGATAATATGCAAGTCATCGCCTGTCCTAGTCAAGGCAATGGCAGACCTCACTAACCGACCACAGCACTCTTTCTGGCAGAATCTGATTGTGACCGACAGTCCTACCTGATGTAGCACTGTGGGTAGCAATTAGCCATCTTTGCCTATAAGGAAAATGAGACCTATTTGCCCTCACTGACTTAAAATGTAGTTGTTGTTTTTCCAGATACAGGAAAGTGAAATGAAATGTGGCTCATTTAAAAGAAAATTAGAAAGAAATAAAAGGGAAATTAAGGGTTCTGCTTTGGTTTTATCTAGCACCCCCAAACATTTAGGAATGCAGAAGGAGCTTAAATGTGAAAGGAAATAATGTCGTCATACAGAAGTTGTAAATACATATATATGTGTGTGTGTGTGTGTGTGTGTGTGTGTGTGTATGAAATAATGGGTGTTTAATGATTAAGATAGTGAGAATGAGGATTATTTTTGTTTAAAAAGAAGCAGAAAATGGAGCGGGGAGGAAATAGCTCCAGTGGTAGAGCACATGCTTAACGTGCACGAAGCCCTGGATTCAATCCCAAGTACTTCCATCAAAAAAAGAATTAAATAAGAAAACCCAATAACCTCCAACCAACCCCCTTCAAAACTAAACTAATCAAAAAACATTATTAAAAATAAGTTAAAAAAAAAAACAGAAAATGGTAAAACCATTTGCTTTTCCCAGGGAGCTCCAACTATGTTTTAGGTTGATTTTAAGCTAGAAATAGAAAACTATGCCTAACATGATGTCATGCCGCATTTATTTCTGGCCTGATGGTTGGTTCATCAAGTGACACTCTCATGATGCCGTCTTGGACTGAATGAACTTGTGGAAAAGGTTTAGAGCCCGGCTAGGCAGATATAGACACGGCTGAATGATGTCATGTTGACCGCACGTGGAAGGTGAGGACCAAAGAAGGAATTCAAGATGATCTTGAAGTTTTGAGTCTTGGTATCTTAGAGAAAACAGTGAATTTTAATAGACACAGGAAGTCAGGAGGAGAAAATTGCTGTTCTAGGGGATAGAGAAAGAGTTTATATTTAGACTTATTAGGTTAAGAGTCTTGAAAATGGAGAATCTCTGGTGCGTATTTGGTGTTACAGGCCTGGCCATTGAAACCCTGGCAATAAAAATTTTGAAATCATTGTCCTTGAGCGGATGGTGAGAAGGAATGTTGACCCATTTCAACTTCATTTACTATCTGAAAGATATTTTGAAGGGTGCCAGAAATTGAAAAAAGGCAGATCTGGCTCTTGGCTGAGTCACTGGGATTCTGAAGAAATCCAAGAGTGGCAGCTACAGAGCTGATGGGGGAGGGGAGGCAAGTGACACGTGGGAATCTAGTTGTAAGGTGGGGTCATAAGCTTGCGACTGAAACAAGAGATGTTGATTTTTAAAGTGGGAGAGGGCAATGATTATGGAAGGGCTTCTAAGGAGCCGCCGCTATCTTGTGCACTGATCAGTAGAAAGGAGTTCCTTTTAAACAGTTCAAACCATTCAGGCTCCACTAGAACTGTAAATATTTCTGCGTAAACACATAAAATCAACAAGTCACTGAAAGAAACGATCAGAGCGTAACTTGATATTAGATAATATATAAAATCCTTGATAAAGGCAGTTCAACCGGTTCAAAATTTCCTTCAATTTTTCAGTTATGTTGACAATACTAGTTGGCAAATAAAGATGTGTTTATTTTAAAGGAAAGGTGGCATACCTTGACCGGTGTTCCTTGGAGACACCAATACTTACCAAGGACATGCAGCAAAAATGGCACTGAGGACACATGTAGATCCGTGAGATTCATTCTGAGCCCCATGAGCGTTGTTCTCGTCTAAACCAGGTGATCCCAGCACAGTGCAAGTCATTGACCCTCTCAGCTACATGGGATTTGAATGTTAAAGAGACGCTTGCTCACTGGTGACTCATGCTCAGGGCAGAATATATTAAATGGACTTTCCTCTTTAACATTTTAGATCCCAGCTCTGATTATATAAGTGACAACAGTGATTTCAATTAATTCAACCTACAGTAAGATACATTTTGTCTTGTGACCCACAGCGTGTCCATGCATGGGCATGCCCACACTTAAATTGTAAGCCAAGTTTCTTTTATGAAGCTCTTCTTTTTATTGCAGTATAGTTGGTTTACAATGTTGTGTTAATTTCTGGTGTACGCCATAGTGATTCATAGTGAGTTTTCATGTTCTTTTTCATTACAGGCTATTACAAGGTATTGAACATAGTTCCCTGTGTTGTACAGCAGGACTTTGTTGTTTATCTATTTTACATATAGTGTTGGTATCTGCAAATCCCAGACTCCCATTTTATTCCTCTACCACCCCACCTTTCCCCCAGTGACTATAAGTTTGTTTTCTATGTCTGTGAGTTTGTTTGTTTTATAAATAAGTTCATTTGCGTCATTGTTTTAGGCTCCACATATAAGTGATAGCATATGGTATTTTTCTTTCTCTTTATGGCTTACTTCATTTAGTGTGACAATCACAGGTCCATCCATGTTGCTGCAAATGGCATTATTTTATTCTTTTTTAATGGCTGAGTAGTGTTCCATTATATATATACACACACACATTTGCATATGTACATACACACATATATACATATATATACACACACACATGCATACACACACCATATCTTTACCCAGTCATCTGTCAATGGACATTTAGGTTGTTTCCATTTCTTGGCTATTGTAAATAGCGCTGCCATGAACATTGGGGTGCATGTATCTTTTCAAATTAGAGTTTCCTCCGGATAAATGCCCAGGAGTGGGATTGCTGGATGATACAGTAAGTCTATTTTCAGGTTTTTAAGGAATCTCCATACGGTTTTCCATAGTGGCTGCACCAAATTACATTCCCACCAACAGCGTAGGAGGGTTCCCTTTTCTCCACACCCTCCCCAGCATTTATATGAAGCAATTCTTAACTTCACCATCTGTGCTGCACTTTCGTATTTTCTACTCTATTTCCTTTTCTGAAATTCGTCATGACTCTCTACATTGATTTCATAACCCACAAATAAATCATGACTCAGAGTTTGCAAAACAGTGAGCTGCACAGTGGTCTCTCTTAAGTACGGTCTTTTTCAGTCTCCGTTTTTGTTAACGTCTGATGTGCCCTGAGAACTAACAGCCAACACTGCTTCTTAGTCTCAGCGTATGAGACACTGTATTATCCCCACAACTATAATGATCTATTGTACTAAGTGGATACCAGCTTGACAATAGTGGTCTTACATTTATTTGCATTTTTCTTTGTATTTAAGGTGATATGCTTACCACAGTGGAGTTAGGGCGAATGACTGAAAAACAGGAGAAATCTGTTGACCTACAGGTGATTTAGTGGTAACGGTGATTCAGCGATTACCAAACCATAACAGAATTATATTGGTAAAAGCACTCTGATCCCATGCCCCCATCCATCACCTGATTCCATGACCATGACCCGGACCTGGTGCTGAGCACAGTCTAACTCTTTGGTCAGTGTTTGGCTCAGAATTAGCCTCTTAGCCCAGTCTAGTTCATTAGACCCAGTCTGGGGGCTTTTAGTAGAGCTATGAGGAAGGAGAAGTTCTCTTTCCAGCTAAGATCCCCTAAAAGTGAGATAGAAGCAAGATCCACTGCAGCCATTTCTGCCACCAAAAGGGAAAAACCTGCTTGAGGATGGAAGCAACACCAAAGCAAACAGAGCTAAGAGCTGCAAAACCTGCGAACGAGCCCTAAGTACGGCAGCTGAGCCCCAGTTTCTGGTTGTACCTGAAGGTTGCAAGGCCTCAGTGAGTGTCTGCCATTTATAATCAAGTGTCCTGATTAAGAAGAACTAGAGCAGAGAAGAAAAATTGGCATATGTATATTTGAGTAGTGGCATTATAGGTGATTTTTATTCTTTTTTTAATAATGTAGATATTGATTATTTTCATAATCAGAGGTTTAAAATTACAAGGTGGCATTCCTCCGGAAAGTTGGATGATTGAGTCAATCTTATTTGGAGATAATATTCAAGATACCACCCGAATTCTGTAATTATAAAATGCAGAGTTGCAATTATTTGAGTTTTATCATTTCATCATGCAGATTTTTCCTCCTTAGCTCCATTATCTGTTTCCATGCACTAAAATCAATGTCAGAACTTTTGTTACCTCCCAGAATACATTTTCCAGAGAACGCTTTCCTGAATGATGTGGAGAAATGCAAATAAAAGCACTAGGATGAACTATTAATGTGTCCAGCGCACAGGAACTTGGGGGAAAATGTCTTAAGTCAGACGTGCTCCTGGGAATACAGAGGGAGCGCATTCTGCAGTAGCTCCAGGTTTCCCCCCATTGGAGGAGCGTGGGGTAGAGAAGAATGCTGGGGAAGGACACCCACCAGTGTTTGCATAGGCATTTTCCTGTGCTTGCACCACATATGCTTTTAGCTTTTTACTTTGAGATTATGGATTCACATACAAGAAATAATACAGAGTGATCACGTATCCCTTTGTGTAGTCTCCCCCAGCAGTAACTCTTGTGTTAATTACGCAGCACCACAACTAGGAAACTGACATCCATCAACCTTATTTTGATTTCTCCAGTTTCACATGCACTTGTGTGCGTGCGTGTGTGTATTTAGTGCTATGCAGCTTTATCACATATGTAGATTAATGCAGCCACAACTACAAGCAAGATACAGAAGTGTTCCATCACCACAAGGATCTTTGTATAACCACACCTACCTACCACACATCCCCCGACCTGTGACAACTACGAGTCTGTTCTCTATCTTGATAATTTTGTCGTCTGAAGCATATTTTTAGTACATGTGTCTCATATTCTGGAAATATCTAGAATACTTGAATGTGTGGTTTAGGAGGACTCTTAACATCCCTGTAGTTCTCCCTCTTAGAGCTTTTGATCACCATCTACACAGCCTGTTAATAATTTTTTTTGCAAAAAAAAAATGTGGAAGTGGTGGAGTTCACAGTAAAGACCATAGTAAGTCACATGGTGGCTCTGCTGTGTTCTAACCGCGGGACCTCTGAAACTTCACTGCCTCATATGTAAAATGGGGTTAGTCGTGGCAATTATCTCATAGAGTGGTTTGACGTTTAAATGAAACAGTGCAAGTCAAATGCAGCATCAGCTAGCAGAAGGGAGAACCCACTACTGCGTCACCTCAGACAGTTTATCTCCTAGTCACACAACCAGAATTTGTTGGAATCCTTCTCTCCCAAATCCTACTCAGTGGCTTAATTAAACTTCTTAAAGGACCACAGAATAAATTTGGCCCCTGTTCCTACTGACAGCTTTTTGGCTCCTTGAAGCCACGTTCTATGCTTGTCCCTTCCCCAGGCTCCATTTTCCTTTACTGGCCCCTGTATGGTTGCTGGAGGATGGAACTAGGTCTGTTTGTTTACCATCGTGTCTTCATCTCCGGACACAGTGCCTTGCTCGCAGTCCAGGCACAACAATATTTTAAAGGAGGACATGCTTTGTCTTCATGGTTGCCCTGTTCCCGACACTCTCCATTTGGTCAATTTCCCTTTTTATTAAATAATCGTATCGAAAAATTGTATTTACTAATCTTCCCATATAGAAAAGAAGTGAAACACACAAAAAGTATTTCATTTCTAAGCTCCAACAACAAATGGCAATGTATGGTGTTATTCTGAACCTAAGAACGAGAAATAGACTTATGTACAAACTTCTGGAACTGAAGTGACTCCATAACAGAGCTGATTCTGTATTTCTGGGTAGGTTTCTAATCATCCTTATTAAGTCTCAGCTAGCTTTTTTTTTGGCTGGCTGGTTGGTCACCTAAACCACTAGGCCTTGCCACAGGAGTAGCCACCAAAGCACCAGATGTTTCTTCCTTGTTGGTTAGAATTAAATCCGAACAAGCAGAGTGCCTTCTCGCTTCCTCTACTTTGGGAGAAAAGAAATTGCCATCAAACCAAGTCCAGGACTGTCAGATGATCTACTTCCAAACAAACAAGACCCCCAGCCTGAGCTTGGAAAATTGATTGCATCTGTTTTCCCCATCTTCACTACCATTTCCCTAGGTCAGGTCATTATCATCTCAGCTGAAAAACGGGCAACAGCCTCCTAACTTGTCTCCAGGTTCCTGTTCTTGCCTGATTCTTAGGCTGTTCTTCACTCTGCAGCCAGCATGGTCTTGCAGAAGCCACGATTCCATTCTGTTCTTTCTTCTGTGACCTGCCTGATCTCTCACATCTTCATCGCCCCTTACTTACTATGCTCTATCATTTAAGCATCTTCTAATGCCTTCGTGACTTTATCACGCCTTGATTTTTGAGGATATACCCTCTGCCTGGAATAATTTTCATCCAGCTCTCACTTGTTCATAAGCTTAGACAGTACTGACCCACAAGATCTTTCCTGACCCCAAGTCAAGGCCAGATAGCTCTTCTCAGAGCATTTGGACTTCTCCCCATTACAACACTCATGCTGCATTACAATCCCTTGTTTTCTCACTGAAGAAGGGGTAGCGTGGAGGGTAGGGAAGGACTGTATTTGCATATATGCTGTGTAGCGTAGCATGGGGTTTATAAGAAGGCTTCATCTTTGAAAACTGAAGGAATGAATTGTTAAAATACTCTGATTATTGTTTTTATATGATGAGTGAGGTAGATGTGGTGGTGGTGGTGGGGGTTTGATGTAATTCTATAATAGCCTAAAAAGAACTGTTCCCATTATGACTCTCCTTCATAAGCGTACATTATGCTTCAAATTCTAGTTCCCCAACTAGTTCTAAGAATCCTTTCTGTCACACAAACAATTTGAATATAGGGCCAACAATTTCTGCATCCCTTGCGGGCTTTCCTTATAAGGAGCAAGAACTATGCGCTATCTGCCCTCTTTCCACTCCAATTATAGACTTTCTGTGGTAGGCAGCTGGCTGTTTGAACTCTCTCCTCCTATGTCATGAAGATCCAAGGGGTTCTGCGTTTGTGATTAGCAAGAGGAGTTGTGCCTTAAAATGTACCTCACTCCCAAATGGAATTGGGACATTAAATGTTTCATTTATTTTGTAGTAAAAGCATTTTTTCCAACAAGGAGTGAATGCCATCCAACTCATTCTAGGTCTCTATTTATATTTTCCTTGAGTAGGAAGCTTCTGTTTGCATTTTGATTACTTTTCTTTGATGGTGCACAAAGTACCATGACGTGAAATGAAACACTTTTTTAAAGTCTCTTTTCAGCTTACATTGTTAGCAAAATTTCACATCCTCTTAGAAATGAGTTGAAATGCCTCATCATCACCTTACTGAGGCTCTTATTTTTTCCTGAGTAAAGAACATCAATGAAAAGAAGTCCCAACAATTTCTGTGTTATCTCTGGCAGTTTATGGGTCAAATGATAGGAAATTTGCAGATACACATGCGCACATACATCACACACACACACACACACACACACACACACACACACAAGGATATTTACTACAACATTATTTGAAATGGCAAAGAACTGAAAACAAGATTGTCCACTTAAAATGGTTGAGTATATTTCAGTGCTTCTATACTATAGGATATCAGTTGCCATTAAAAAAAATCAGGTTCGACTCATATCCATAATCCATGACTTATTGTTAAGTGAAAAAAATAAATCTTCAGAATCATGCATATAATACAATTCCTTCTGAAGGCAGCGTGGAAGATGGGGGAAATTCTGTGTGTCTATGGAGAGAGAGAAGGAAAGATGTGTATATTGTTTTGAGAACACTGATAAAAGACAGGAATGTCCTAAGCTATTAACACTGATTATTCAGATGGTACGACTGGAAAATAGATATTTCTTTATATATCTTTGGACCATTTCATTTCATTTCATCATCATGGACAAACAACATGATTTCTTTTTGAAATTAAAGAAAACTATTGAAAATAAATGATCATAAAAGAGTAAAATGAAGAGAAGCCATGATAAATCAGGGCTTAGCAATCTGTTATTCTGCATGCTATCTGTAGGGTAGGAGAGCCGTGGTCCACGCCAGGGACTAAGACACAGGCAATGAGAGAGGAGGAGGAGCAAAGAGGAGAAGGGAAGATGTGGAAGAGAATGTTGAAGAACAGCAAAGACCTCCCTGAGGTTTCCCATCTGCTGAGAATGCCAGCCCTGCATTTGATTAACACGTGCTGAACACATACTTGGTTCAAGGTGCCATGGGACGCTGGGAATAGGACTGAACACACACACAGCGCCCCCCTTCCCCAGTCTGTAAATGCTAGTGCGGAGATGGGGCTCTGAATGGAGTAGGAGTGTGGGCACTGGTCCAAATTGTCATGGGAGCAAGGAAGCATTTAAAAACCATTTCATTATGGACCAAGGGAGAAAAGAAGAAGAAATCTGTCTTGAGTAAACTGCCAAGACCTTTTCTAGTTTTTAACTAGGACTTTTTAATCTGGAAGATTTATTGTCAACCTCCTTTCTGAAACAGGTAGAATGCTTACCATAAATCAGATTGTAGGGGTGCCAGGAGAAGAAAAAGTTGACATGGCCACTGCACAGTAAGTTTGAGAAATATGTTTGTAAAAAGAATATCAAGAAGCCATGATAATTATAAAAACATAAAATAGGGCTGTTTGTTGTCTCAGTAGCATTCTGTATTTCAACTGGGGTAGTGAACACATGGGTGCTTCTTGTATTATTATTTCTTAAACTATGCATACACATTTCAAATATTCTTTGTAACATCATACATATGGAAAAGGAAACAATAATGGTAAATTATTTTTGAGAAGAAGTTAGCATTTCCATATTGTATGAGTTGACTTCATATATCTAAACTTCTTGATGATATCTGGTTAAATTATGCTGTTTCTATGCACAATACTTCGTTTAGGCAAAGGAAGTGTGATTTTTAAATGAAGTCTCTTGGAAATTTTAAACAAAAAGCAAACATTTAACATTAAAATAAACTGTCACATCATGAATCCTCCAATATTTATATATTAAGAATATTTTGCTCGAACTTAGGCAATGACAAGACAAATGGTGACTCTCCTAACAATGTCAAAAAGTTTTGAATAGTCAGCGTCTTAGCAAGTCCTAAGTGTTTCTGTTTTCTTTTGGAGAGGGGAAGGAGTGGCAAAGAAAGTTTCCTGGAAGCAGTGACCAGCTTCCCCTTGAGAGGTATTGAATGCTGGCCCCTCAAAATACATAAAACACAACCTGTTGACAAAGCTAAGTTTATTGCTTGGCGCAGTGAGGGAAGACACCCCTCGACAGAACTTTGATAGCATCTCAGTGAAAGAAGGACCAAGACGAGATAATTACTAAGATCTTCAAGTGTGGTTTAAGGTAGATCTTTCAACATAGGGGTTCAGCTAGGACTGGGTGTGTATCACCGTAAAGTAGCTTAGGAGTTTCAGAAGTGAAAATCTTGAGACAAGGATTTCAAAGAGTCTTGGGATGTAAACTGTTGTTTTGTGCTTTGTATTCAAGAACTGATGAATCTTTCAGTTCCTGGTGTGAACAATAGTGTTGTAACTTTTTCTTCTGGGGAAGAGCCACGTGGAATAGTAAAGCTATGTTGATGAAGACAATGGGGTAGTGAAGTCATGTTAATCATTATGGACAGTAAGCTGTGTGGATGATTTCCTGTCGTAGCGAGTGGAGGGTCAGAGGCAGCAGGAAAGATGCACCCATCCTTACACCCACAAGTCTAAATACTTGCTATCATGGAGCCAGTGTCTTCATAGTCTGGGTCACTAAAGCCAAGAGGAGGTTGAAGCTGACCTGTCATTGGTAGTCACTGGGTGTCTTGTGCTCTGACCCTTTCTCTGGAGCACAGTCTGGTCCTTGTTTCAATAATTCAAGGGCTGTGCTAGATCATCCTGGTGCTTTCATTCCCTGACCATAGACAGGTAGGAGATAGTGTGGATAAGGGCAAGGACTCTAGAAGCAGATGACGTCGGTTCAAATCCCATCTCTACTACTTAGCAGCTGTGTGATCTTATGTCAGCTGCTTGACTTCCCAATGTCCCGGTTTTCTTATTTCAGTAATAGGCATAAGAATGAAACCAAGCTTGCTGAGGTAGCTAAAACCACGTTAACGTACCATGATTGCTCGCGTTTGTAGTGGTGGTGCTTGTCATTATGATTATGGCCATGACTATTAGCCCCTGATGGTGTCAGAGGTTTCCTCCAAATGTGGACCACTTAAAATATTTTAGGCTAGGGTCAGAGACTTTTTACCTATACATCAATGACTAGTATTGGTTGAACCAGTATGTATTCCAATATGTTAAATTCAAATAGAAAAATAGCCAAGCATCCAGCTCAGAACTCCTGGTGTTTAACATTACTAAGGAAAAAATATTAAGGTCATTAGTTTAAATTTTTTAATGACATAAAACTATCATAAAACAATTTCCAAATAGTTTTGTTTTTTGTTTTTTTTTTTAGCCCTTATAACTTACATGCAGGTGTTCAATTGCTGTGAGTTGAAACTGTGGTGAGTTTATTAACCAGGCAGGTTTTTCTTTTTTTCTGTCGTGAAAATAAAGTCGATTCTGTCTAATCATAACCAACCAGATTTAGGACTGTTTGCCAGTTTGGTCAGTTTGCCAAAGTTCTTCCTCATTCTGCACCCAGCGTTCTTCAAGTTCCAGCTGGCAACTGCAGCTTTGTTGGTTGACTTGTGGCATCACTGAACTTTTTTTCTGCTCCAGGAGTGGCTGAGGGAGCAGCACGAGGCACTCTGCTGCTGGCCTGGCATCATGGTAAGGCGTCGTGGCCTGCCTTGCCTTCTGAACGTCAGTTTTCACAGGGTAGCAGTGGAAAATCAAAATGAGGCTTAAAATTGAAAAGTGAATCATATGGAGGGGGGAGTCAGCTCCCTGCAGTAGCTAAATTTTGAAGACTATTTCTACCCTTGTGGCATTAACCCCATGTATTTATGGCTAGGTACAGAGGCTGCATTTCTGTTGTGAATTTGTCAAAGAAATATTTTTACCATTAAGAATTAGTTACCATATGATCTGGCAATCCCACTCCTGGGCATTTATCTGGAGAAAACTCAAATTTAAAGAGACATGTGCATGCCAGTGTTTACAGCAGCACTGTTTACAATAGCCAAGACATGGAAGCAACCTCAATGTCCATTGACAGATGAATGGATAAAGAGGATGTGGTATATACACACAATGGAATACTACTCAGCCATAAAAAGAATGAAATAATGCCATTTGCAGCAACATGGGTGGACCTACAGATTATCATATTAAGTGAAGTAAGTCAGACAGAGAAAGCCAAATATCATATGATGTCGTTTATATTTGGAATCTAAAAAAACCCCCAAATTTTATTTACAAACCAGAAATAGACTCACAGACACAGAAAACAAACTGTGCTTACCAGAGGGGAAAGAGACAGGGGAAGGGTAGGGTAGGAGTTTGGGATTAATAGATACATGTTACTATATATAAAATAGATGAACAACAAGGACCTACTGTACAGCACAGGGAACTATATTCAATACCTTGTAATGAGCCGTAATGGAAAAAAACTGAGAAGTATATACGTATGTATACATATAACTGAATCACTTTGCTGTGCACCTGAAACTAACACTGTAAATCGATTACACTTCAATAAAAAAAATAAATAAAAACAAAAACAGAATGAGAACCAGCTGAAACACAAACCAAGTGTTCTAGTCACGATGCTTTATGTATGTGATCAGGCTTGATTCTCACAGATATATTGTAAAGGAAATTTGAAAGAAATGTGTAGATACATTTCCTCATAAACCATCAAGATAATTGATGTAAAACTTGTCAAGTAGCTAAATGATACTATTATAGGATGCTGGCACTTTTTAACCTAAATCTTATATCCAGATCAGAACAGAAATGACCTCTATAATAACTACCCAGCATTTAGTTGAACATTTATTTCTATTTCTAATAAACTTGACACTTTATAAGCAGCCTCTACTCTTATGAGCCAGTGTCAGAAAGGTCATCCTTATATTAAGGTAGAATTTGTGGCTAAACAATACTGTCCTGACTCTTCCCTCTGCCTCTCTGAGCTGGACTAAATATATATAATCCCTCTTTAATCTGATTTCCCCTCAAAAACCCTTTCCACAGATAATTACTGAATATTTATTTTATGCCAGGATGCAAGGAGCTGGGAGCATAAAACAGGTGGTCCTTGACCTCATGAGGTTTGAGGTTACTGCCTTATTTCAATCCAAGCCTCTTTTCGATGCTTAGCATCCCTGATTCCTTTCATTTCCCCCAGGTAACATTTATTTCTTGCCTCCAGGTCAGACACATAAAGCAAGAAACATAAAACTGCACACATTTCTCAAGATGTGATTTGACTAATGCAGAGTACAGCGGCATTATCATCCACCTCATCCTCACATCGGTGTTAACCGTGAACGCGGGCCTCATGCACAGCTGAGTGCTCGATGAATATTTATGAAAGGCCCTGGACACTCCACTCCTTCTCCTGTGGTCTCGATGGTTTGGGTTCTTCTGCTAACTTCTCCTGGTGGATGTAATCATGGATGATGTGCATGATTAAAACAAATGCTTGGGGAGTAAAGAACTACATGTGAATTAGAAATTTACTTCTTAAAGAAGAAATTAAATCTACCTTACAAGATAACTAGGAAAATATTTGCATTCAAATGAGTCTTTTGTCACAGTAAAGGGAAGTTTTTAATCTAAATGATTAATGTTTTCATCTGAAATAATGAAGTTATCCCTGCACTGGTATGCGACTCAGGATAGATTTTGTCTACTCTCTGTTGACGCACGTGGTTGTACTGAACTTAGCTGATCAAGTGGAAGAGAAATTGTTTTAATCGCTCATCTTCTCACTTTGGATCTAGGCGTTAGGAAACGCTATGTTAACATACGCTCTTAACGTTTAGAACCCACTCTGTTAGACCCCACACACTCACACACACACACACACACACTCACACACACACACACACACACTCACACACTCACACACACACAGTATTGGATCTAGGATTCTTTCTATGCAGTACTTTCCAAGCTCAATTATGTCTCAAAAAGTAATCCTCAGAGACCTCCAGTGTAAAGGCATTTATTTGCAAATGCCACATTTGATTGTGACTAGCAGTTAAAGGCAGACAAGTGTGAAAAAGGTCTTTGCTGTAGTAATATGTTTCTCTTGCTGGTCTCACCAAAAGACCCCTCTTTTCCTTCTCAGTTGCCTGGTGCATCAACCATCTATATTTAATTCACCCTTCTCATATTCCCCAAACAATAGTATTAAAACTAGTGAATCTTAGCTTTTCCAAATGTAGTATTTATGTTCATGATTCTTACCCACAAGCTTATGAGCTTTTCTTTCTATGGTGAACCTTAGCCTCTTTTTTGTTTGCTTGTTTTCATGTTCTTTTCCATCATAGCTTACTACAAGATATTGAATGTAGTTCCCTGTGCTGTACAGTGTAAACTTGTTGTCTATCTATTTTATGCGTAGTAGTTAGTACCTGCAAATCTCGAACTCCCAATTTCTTAGCTTCTTTAGAATCTCCAAATCGTGTTTTATTTTATTCTCTGACTGCAGTAGTATTGATGACATCTTACAATACAGTGTCTTATAGGTTTTTTAAACAGCATGTGGACTCTTCTCTACAAATCATTTACAAATAGGCAGAATCAGTACTAGATCACCCACCAGGATCCGCTAAACATCTCTCAGTCAGTTGAATTGGTGGTAGATTCTTATCGAGGGCAATTTGAACTAACTTTCACGTGGTATGATCAGTCCATCCATTACCAAATCTGTCGAAGCCCCTGGTCATCAGTGACTATTAAGATGCTCTCGATTAAGTGGGCTGGCCGAATCAAAGTCCGCTCGTAGACTGCTTGTAGACCCTCTCTGGGCTGAAATGGCACAATTTCACAACCCAGAAGCCACTGCTAGGAAGGATGGGGAATAAAATGAGCCTTTGTGCTGGGATTCTGACCTCTTGGTAGACTAGTCCTTGAGAAATAATGATTAAGCACAGGGACCATTGTATGGAAGGAACTGTAGGTCTGAGAGCTGGGCAAAGAGCCGGGCCAGCAGTGAACCTCCATCTGTTAGACGCTGATCATCAAAATCATCATTTTGGGCAGTAATTGGTCAAAACAGACAAAGTAAAATTATTTTGAGTTACAGAAAAGATTTTTCAGTGATAAAAGACTGTTTTTAACGTTTCTTTTAAAAGTGTTGAATGGCTTTTGTTTCCCCAGCTTAGAGCTTGGTTATTCCGAATGCCCGGGAACTTCTTATTCTGCTTTTGGTTTTCCCTGCACTCCCTGTTCTATCAGAGTAATATTTTAAATTAGCTTGTGTTACCTCACCTCTCAAATACCAGCTTCATTTGAGAGATAAGACAAAATAGCTTCCTTATTTTACCTTTCTTCTTCCCACTTTGATTCTCTTTTTAAATTCCCTTCTGTGTGCAACTGCTGCCTGTCACAGGCAAGTGCTGGCTCTTATCATGTGAGAAAGAGGATGAATGTCATTTCCGGTAAATTTGAATTCAGGCAAATACACTTTGCTTTTGAAGCGGGCTGTCCGCATGACTAAGTGTTTCAGACAGAGTCTCACACTGACGCTGGCGCCGACAGTGACTGAGGGTGTGCTTGGGTGGGAGGGAAGAACCAGGAGATTCATGTCATGTCAACATTTCCACTGTCAATTCACTGCAGGGATCCAGCTTCCCACCAGTGGCAGGAGGAGCCTCTCACAGAAGAAAAGAGCAAGTTCACATTTCTTATTAGGTTTTTTTTTTTTTTTTTTTTTTTTTGAGTAGATTTATTTAGAGAGATACAAACTGCATAGAGTGTAAGGCAAGAGAAAGGCAAGGAAAGGGTGCTCAGGGTAAAGTAAAAGTAGGTACACACTCCACAGACAGAGTGCGGGCCGTCTCCCAAGAGGAGGGAGGGAAAAGTGCCGCTAGGCGTGGTGTTGCCACTTTTTATGGGCTCAGTAGCTTCACACGCCTACAGGTGAGACCATTCCAACTGCCCTGGGGAAGGGGCTGGGATTCCCAGGAATTGGGCCACCACCCATTCTTTGGCTTTTTGCGGTTAGCCTTGGGGCTGTCATGGCACCTGCGGGCATGTTATTTGATCACGCTGTTGCAATAAGCATATAATGAAGGTCAAGGTCCGCTAGAAGTCAAACCTCTTAATCCTCAAGGCCAACTAGGAGGTGAACCTTCCACCATTCTGGTTGCTGTCATTCCTTGAGTGGCTGTGCCCTGCCCCCTTCCCTCCTGTCTCAATCCCCCCTCAGATTTTACTCCCATAATCTTATGAGGTTGCAGAGGGGTGAAGGTCCATCTTCTGAAACTGCTTCCAGGCTGAGTAGGGGCGTTGACCCTGCCTATCAGGAGTAAAAACCTCTGAATGCCTAATCTAGGGGCCCTAGGGGCAGGACAGCCTTTTGTTTCTGCACCCAAGTGCGGTACAGGCTGGAATCCTCACAGAGCCTTATCTTGATGTGAAACTGTTGTAACTGCTTTCATAACCTTCTTGATGATGGAGCACCTTTGGAACAGCAGTTTAACTCTCTATAACGACAAAAGACTTAAAAGACATGGTTAAATACCTGCATTTGACAGAGATCTCTTTACAATTACTAAAGTCATGATTGATTACATTTAACTTAACATATTAAAGAATCCTAGTTAACTTAATATCTAAGATGCCCCAGGTTTCCTTTTGGGCATCTCAAAAGCAGCTGGAGCTACTAAGAACCTTTAGAATTTGTTAAATACTTAGAATCCTGATTAAGCATGAAATTTTTTACTTTTCTACTGTGTATTGAAATATTTTTTTAGGAGCTGTAATTGGATATAGTCAAGCAATTATGAACTGTTTTAATCACCGCTACATGATATCATTTGTTTTTCTTAAACAGGTACCTGAGGTCTTGCCTCACAAGCGTAGGTCTCTCCTGGTTCCTGTTGGAGCTTATAAGTTACAGGTTTTATTCTGGACAGATGTAGCCAACTATCGATTCCTCACAGCTTAACGGCGGTTGGGGTGCTCAGTAGTACCTGGTATGGTCCCTTCCATTCTGGCTGCAGCTGGTCTTCAGGGCACCCCTCCTTCCAAGTTTTCAGTAAGACACAGTCCCCTAACGGGACAGGGACTCCAACCTTTTCCTCTGTGGGAAAGGGCAACACTTTATTTCCATATCCTTGGAGAGCCTTTTGAACTTGACTTCAACTAACCATGTGGGAAACTAATCTGTGAGTTTTCTCATCAAACAGGGAATCTGAAGTTAAAAAGGACCTCCTATCATTTCAAATGGGCTGAGTTTTAAAATTCCCTTAGAGGCCGTCCTTATTCTTAGAAGGGCCGTAGGCAGGAGGGGGACCCAGGTTTCTGAAGTCTCCTGGCACAGCTTAGCAGGTGTTCTCTTTAGAACGTGACTTGCCTCTACCTTGCCTAAGGACTGGGGCCTCCAGGAAGACTGGGGGCGATAGTTAATACCTAGAGCTGAGGACACCTGCTGAGTCACCTTGGCGATGAATAAGGCTCCATCATCACTCTGTAAGCTTTTTGGTAGCCCAAATCTTGGGATTATTTCTTTGAGCAGAAATTTTGACACTTCTGTTGCTCTTTCTGTTCTGGTGGGGAAAGCTTCTCCCCATCTTAAGCTTTCCTTATTAGTTTTGAAGTGACTTTGGAAGTCATCTGGGTTAGCGCTTCATTTTGAAATCGGCAAAACTGAGGCCCGAGGAGGGGAAGTGATTTGTCCCGGGTCCCACAGCTGGTTAGAGACAAACTGGGACTAAGACTCAAGTCTCCACTCTCTCAGTCCAACACATCTTCCACTCTGTAGTGACCCGGTAAGGGCAGTTGCCCTTGATGTGTAACACAGGCGCAGGTAAATCACACCTCCCTTCCTCAGTGGCTCTGTGACCTTGGATGGATAGCATAGCCTCTCTGAGCCTCAGTTCACACATCTGTACAATGGGGCTAGTGGTACTTCACAGTTCTCATTTTATTTTATGACTAAGTAATAACTGGTACATAATAACGTCACCAAACCACAATAATATTATTGCTGTCTCGTTAAGTCTTCACATGAATCCTACTTACTAGGTATAGTTTTCCAGTTTTATAAATGAGAAAATTAAAGCTTGGGGAGTGTAGGAAACTTGCCCAAGATCAAGGTTCTGAAGTGGCTGAGCTGAGATGTGATCCAGGGTCTAAGTTGCCTCCAAAGTCTATGCCTTTCCCAACATGCTGACCTCTCTCTCCTCAGCCCACTTCTACTCGTTTCCAGGAAACTTGTCAATCAGCTTCCTCTTCCTTTCACTCTGTCACATTTTTTTTTCAGGCATAATAGAAACATTTGGGGTAAAATAATAATACGTTGAAATCTTCAGTGGAAAATTGAGCTCTTAAGAGCACCCTCTAAATTGACATATTTCTCCAGAATCTTTAATTCTTCCTATTTCTTCTACTAATATGATACACATTAGTGGTTGTCAGAGGCTTTGGTTTGTGTTCAGGTTATTTCCACATTTCTTCTTTTTCTGTCGTCATGTGGAAACAATAGTGGTTATAAGAATATATTAATCCTAATATAAGCCAAGTGCATTTAGATATCTTTCAGTTAACCTGAGATAAATGTACAAACTACAAAAGAGAAAAATGTTTAAATTAAAAAATCATTAAGGAATTCACTGGTATAATAAAGGAAAAAATTAAATAGTAATATTAGCTGCAACCTGTAATTGATCCCACTTTAGACTTTCCTAATGAGAAGAATTTCTGGTGGTAATACTGAGGAATCATTTGTGGGATTCTGTTTTTCTGTTCACAGATACACGGGGCAAAGGGAGTGGTTTAGATGCAGACCCTGCACTTAGATCTGAGGCCACATCCTGACCCTGCCAATTATTGGCTATAATCTTAAGCTAATTAATTATTCTTTCTAGGTCTCATTTTATATTGGTAAAATGAGTGTAAGAAAAGCATTTATGGTATAAAGTTTATATCAAGATTGAATAAATTGGTTCTTATAGAGGACATAACGTAGTGTTTATATTCAGTACACAGTACCTTTTACTTTTATTATGCCAGGTACTCCAAACATTCCAAAATCTTCTTAGGTCCAGAATATGGGATGCATTTCCCTGATCCAAAGGCCCATTTCCAGGTCACCAAATTAGCCAGTTAATCACTTGCCTGGGCTTTTTCCTTCTACGCGCGGTACCATTTTGAATCATGCCTTTAGTCATTTAAACGAAGAAAACCCAGGAGTCTTTAAATGCGTTAGAGAGCTTGTGTCAGTGTAGCCCCAACCGAGCTGCTCGCCCTGGTGAGTTTGATCAAGTGGTAAGTTCACTTCCAAACCAAA
The DNA here is from genome assembly GCF_048773025.1 of Camelus bactrianus. Classification (NCBI taxonomy): domain Eukaryota; kingdom Metazoa; phylum Chordata; class Mammalia; order Artiodactyla; family Camelidae; genus Camelus; species Camelus bactrianus. The sequence goes on along the minus strand of NC_133541.1, from coordinate 102,667,638 downwards.
TTAGGAACTGAACTTAAACAGTAAACTTAGTCTCAGCCGTCCTCCAGGAGGCTAAACTAAAAAAGACCACACTTTTTTTTTATCTGATACCTGAAGTAGAAACGCATCTTTTCTGCCTTTACCTGTGACAGACGAGTCTAGAGTATTTAAAACACACCCGGTTTATATTACACTCCCAGACTCCATGGGATATATCAATTCTGTGGTCTATATCAAACCGCCATCAAAACGCACACATACCTGAGGACATCATGGGCTGTAACTACACGATGTAATGCATGAACTTATTCCTGCCTCTCTGCTCTGCTTGGGTATCTGGGAGGAAGTCTGTTGAACGGCTGGGTCGCACACTACGTGGAAACAAGGGTAAGATAACACCAGCTTCCGCCTCCCCAGAACTGGTCCAGGGATTTGGGTACCCTCGTTGCTGGGTGGACACACGCACTACGGCTTCCTCCCCTGCCTCCCTCTTAGAGCCAGTGCTTCCTGAGAGCAGCACAGGAATTCTGTCCTAAAAGCGGGCGAAGGGAAGGGGAGACAGCGCGCAGTGCCACCCCTAGCCTTGCTTTTTAAATCTCTCCCACGTGTGTATCCCTGGGCCTCTTCCCTCCAACCCCGTCATCTCCCGGATCCAGGCCCCTCTGTCTATTCCCTGCACTGCAGTCTATGAGAGCATTTAAAATGCAAATATTATCCGGTCATTTCCCTGCTTAAAACCCCTCAGGGGGTTCCTATTACTCTAAGGATCAAGTTCAAACTCCTGTAAGTGACCCCGCAGACCCTTCCTCACCCGAAGCCTTCCCGCTCCAGAGCCTGGTCCCCAAGCCTCCACGTCGCGCAGGCGCACTGCCCAACTTTTCCGCCCTCATGCCGACTCAGGGCACTCAACAGCCTAGTCTCTCTAGTTTTCTGCGCCTCAACTTCTTCCTCACTAGTGCCGCCTACAGGCCTCAATTTGGTCGTTTTTGCTTCCCTTAAATGTTCTCAAGATTCTCCCAGACCAGATTCCGTGTCCCCTTGCCCACCACTTTGCAATCTCTGTTTCTTCTTTGAAGTTCTTATCACAGAAGCAATTACTGAGGCATGTGATTTGCTAAATGTCCATTTCCTGCACCAGAATGTAAGCACCGCGACCATCTCTGGTTTACCCCTTTGTTCTCAGCTCTTAGCACAACTCCTATTTGGTTCAACACCCAGCACGTGCACACAGCTTCTCCCTATGCTCGACGAGAATTTGCTAAGTGGATGTTTGAGTTACTGAAGGCTTGGGAGGATGAACAGTGTGTCCTGAGAGGAGCCTCTGTCTGCTCTCCCTGGTCCAGACTCGGCAGGTAGGACTCTCTTCCATGGACTTTGTTACTGGACCAAGTTTGCATGATGATGCAGCAGTCCTAGGTGGAGCCTGGCAGCGGGCAATTTCATGTTCAGACCACTCTCTGAGATCTTTTCACGGAGCCCACCCACACCCTCAGCTGTGGTCTGATGGTGAGCACCCTTCTGGAAATCCTCATCTCCCCGACACCGCAGACTATGCAAGATTCTGATTTTTTTCCTCCACTGCACTTAGCTCAGAGATTTGCACACAGCAGATGCATAAAAATGTTCAGTGAATATGTAATAAAATACACAAGCGGTTCTTTTTCTGTACCGTGTGAGGACTCTGAAGAGCAATTCATCCTCTTGGCCCTGCACTACTCACATTTTCGGGTCTCCGTTACTAACCTGTTAACCTTCTCCCTTTCAAGTCAGGCATTAAACAGACCCACTGCCTTCCTCTTACTGATTCAGCTACAATGTTTCTGAAGCACTTTTACAGCTTGGGCAGAAAGGGACAATATTTAAAAGTATGGTTATTATGAATATTTTTATTTTTCTTTCAACTCTCCTTGAATATAAGTTCTTAGAGCAAACACTGTAAGTACATTGAATATAAATTTCAAAAATTATTACAATTTCAAGACAATTTCTTACTGATTTCTAATCATTCCATCTTGTATTCATGTTTATTTTTTGATTCAGTTAGTGGCATTCCATTCTCAACTAAGCCACCTAATGATGTGAAAGAATAAAAAACCTGTAGAAGCTCAAATATTAAGAAACTCAGGTTAAAACATATTTATGTCCCACGTATTTAAATACATAATAACTGTGATGATAGACAGCATTTACATGGGATTGTATAAATCAAAAGAAATACGGGCTGTCTTAAATGGTTGTGAAAAGTCATGGCTTAAAAAGTGCGTTTTAGACTCCATCAACCAACTTGTATTTGACATTAAAAAAAAAAGTTTTTGACTGGGCATAACTCCTATACAGTCATTTTCCAAAGTGAAGAGTAAAAAATGAACTAAAGTTGGAGAGGGGAAAATGCAAAAATAAAATGAAAGTGTAGAAGTGATTCAGTGTGAGTTCACACACACACACACACCCTCCTCTCACCATGGATAAGATCTGGTCCCAAACCTCAACACATCACATTCACCAGGAGCTGTGCTAAGTTCTGTCTGCTTTCGGCTGGAATCCGGGAGAAACTCTGCTCTTTTTCTGTTTTATTCACATAAGCCATGGCAGACCTCAAAAGGAACCCAGGAAACTCCAAACCTGAACTTGCACTGAAAGAGGCAGAATGAAAAAACTTTTTTTTTTTTCCACAAAGATTCAGGAAACCAAAAGAACCATTTATATAACGGGGTTCAAATTCTGCTTTCTTCTCGCATTCATCCCTGCTGCCGGGGCTTGCTTTCAGCATGCAAGCTTTCATCACGGCCACGTCCTCATTACCCTGAGAGCTGAGTGTGGACCTTTGACATAAAGGAGACCGCTGCTCAAGGTGCCTCCTCGATGGCAGTTCATGGCATAGAACTTGACACTGGTTCGCGGTCTGACAAGATGTGTGCGGCAGCGTGCAAGTTGCAGTAATGTATGCAGGGACCACAGCACTTTAATTGGGAAAAGCAAGGTTGTCCTTATTAGAGAAGCTCTGTCACTGGCCCTTTAAAACGAAGAATAACCTCTCTGTCAAATGGAGCCCACGAGCAGTAAATAATTATCCTCCGAGTGTCTCTGCTGTCTACGCACCAGAAAATGTTTCCTGGAGAACGCAAAAAAGGCAACGGTTATAGAGAGTGCTTACTACACAAGAGCCGAGTGCTTTAGGAGCCTTTTCTCATTCAGTTCCACCACTGCTAGTAGATTTCCAGTGTCCCTGTTTCACAAATGAGTAAACTGAGGCTCAGTTCAATAACTTGCCTAAATTGACCCCTAGAACAGTGCTTGGTATACAATGAGCGCTCCAATATTTACAGAAGGGGAAAAAAAAAAAAGAAAAGGGAGGGAGGGAGGGAAAAATCAGGCAAGACCTTTATTGTCATCAAAATCACAAGAGAGGAAAGGCTAGCCCAGAGCAACTGTGGTGGGATCGAAGAGGAGCAGAGAGATTCTTTTGACATCTGAAGAAGTAATATTATAACATTAATGAGAACAAATACTTCTTTAATACCCGCTGTGTGCCAGGCACTGTTCAGTTTCACTTATGTTAACATACATTCAGTTTTACTTAATGATACCAACTGACTTTTACTTATTTGTTACTTACATTCACACTTAAGCCTTACAATGACTCCATCTTATAAATTAGGTCAAATGTCTTAGGTCACAGAGCCTGAGACATGTCTTCTTGTGCAAGTGATTTCCTGAGGGAGGGAGAGAAACGAGGAATCTTGTGAGAATCTTGGTGCACGAGTAAGACCACAGGTGGAACAGATGGGAGGCCTGGGGGCTGGGTGTTTATACCCTCCATCGTCAGTCATTGGCTGCAGGCATTCACGGGGTCCACGACATCAAGGGATGCGCCTAAGTCGCCTGGCTGGGGCCAGTGCCCTTAAACTTGCTGGCCACGATGTGTCACCTTCTCTAAACTTATCCTCTGATTACGTCTCGTCTCAGGATTGTTTCAGAAATCCATTGCTCAGGTTTTGCGCCTTCTGCATGAGTGGGATGAGATGCCCGGAGCAGATAAGAGAGGCAGTGCATTGAATCAGGGAGGCCAGGGTGGGAGGCAGGGTTTTCTTCTTGAAACATAGATCCTAGTCGTGTTAATCCATTTTGTGAAAAACAGTAGCAGTTCCCCCCTCCCTACAGAATAATAGCTTTACTCCTTAGAATGGTTTCCAAATGTCACCAAAATCTGACTCCAGCCCACTGACTACCTGCTCCAGATACAGCCGCATCCTTTAGGTCCTGCCGCATTGACCCAATCACCAGTCCTTGAACGTGCCCTGTCTTCCCTCACACTGTCCCTTCTGAGGGTGATGCCCTTTCTTGTACCACGTCCTCCCATGCTCACCTCCTTGTCACTGTTGGAAATTCTACTTCCTCTGCAAAGCCCAGATCCAATGCCACCTCTTCCTTCGTTGCAGCTTTCCTCCGTGTCCTCAATCGGAATGAATCCTCTTTGTTTTCTGCCCCCTGAGTGGTTTCTGCAGGTACTTCTCATGCAGGTACCACAGTCTGCGTTCCTCAATAAAGATGCATTTCCTCACTGGATGGAAAAATTCTTAAAGCAGTAAAAGAATTTGGGCTCTTCTAGTTGTAAATAATAGAAACTCAACACAAACTAGCTTATGCTCGGATATTTTGTTGGTTCTCAGAACACGGAAGTTGAGATGAGCGGTGGGCCCCAGACGTGGCTGAATCCAAGAACTGAAATCATGTGAGGCTTCCCTCTCTCGGCTTTGGCTCTGACGATACGTATGGTCACAGCAGTGTTGGTATTACCATCATCACAGCGAGTTCCCAGTGAAAGAGGTGAGCTGTTTCCCCAGCAACCACAGGAATCTTCATAGCAAGTGATTCTAAATCAAGAGAATGAAACTCTCTCCCCAGGGCCCTGTTGGTGCTGCATCCATCAGTGCCCACTTTTCGAACAGCTGGGTTGGGTCTGAGTCATAGGTATCCTGATTGGGTCGTGTCTCCACTTCCATTTATATTAATGACTTTACCAAAATCGCTTGGATGGATTACCTAGTGGAAAAGAGAGGTTCTGCTACTAGAACACAGAGATGATTGACAAGCGAAATCAGCAGATGCCCACTCCAGCTATGAATATCATTACCCCTGAAGAAGAAGAGGTCGGGGACATCGCCAAGAGCAAGGAAAAAGGGGAGAATGAATAAATGAAGGATATTGAGAGAAGGCAGTGGAAAGGGACCCAGGGCTGTTTGACCAATCAGCAGCTTTGGTCTGGAGGAAACTGGAGGATTAAGCCTGAGGTCTGTAGAGCAGTGTCCTTGGGGAGTCCTTGCTCTGCAGAGGAGCAATAAAAAGCTACGCCTTGTTTGGAGACAAGTTTTCTTACTTTGCAGGGCTTCACAATGAGGAATCTCATAAAACTTTATGGATATAGGAAGAAAAGTCAGAGAGACTTCAGCTTTAACAAGCAGTTAAAATATATTCTCTTCAATCCTTTAGGAAACTAATAAAAATTACAAGTGCTCAGAAAGGCAGGAGAGGAGTACGTTAATATTTTTCCCTTATTATTAAGCTTTGACTAAACTTTAAAAAAGAAAAAAACAAAACAAAGCAAGCAGTTCATGAAATCATGATTAATAATAATTATCATCATGATTATTTTGTGTCTAAGGTTTACTTTTGCCATCTTGAGTTTTGCTTTTCTCTTTAAAGACTTCCAATTTTTTCCCCCAATGTCAAGGCAGTTTTGTCTTTGTCTTAATATATCATCGGCATTGAGACAATGTTCTTAGTCACACTGGGACACGGACACAGGAAAGGAAAAGCTGAGCATTTGTACGCAAAGCTGACACTGGTCTTCAGCCTCACAAACAAGATGCTCAGAGCTGTTTTCTGAGGAGAAGAGACATAGTCAACCCAGCCTCCCAGGATGAAGCAAACTCGTTCAGGACACAGAGCACTAAAGGAAGATGTTTTCATCACGGGTTAATTGGTTGTATGGGGAATCACACTTGCAGTTTGGACTCATCACCTTCATGATACAAATTTATAAGTGTCAGCCCTGCATGATTAATTAATTCACCTTCTCCCGGCCGTCATGATGCAGTGGTGCTGGACAGTCTCTCTCTGGTTTTACCACTGCAGGTTGTTTTCTAGGTGGTTAAAATGCTGTCCTCAGCCTCCATTGTAGCAAAAGTGAAAAAGAGAGAAAGGCTTGAGAAGCAAGGCTGCTCAAGAGAAAAGAGACTGGATTGAGCATACACTCTGGCCACTTTGAGAACCAAGACACACTCATACCCAATAATTTTAGAACGTCAGGGTGCCAGAGTGTTTTTAACAGACTGCACACGTGTAATTTGTCACTCTCAGTTCTAATCAGCTAAGGCTAGACTGAAGTAGAAAAGCAGGCGAAAGCAGAATTTTTATAAGCAAATTAAAATGAAAAGGAGGCGTAATACCGCACATATTAGGAGTATAACATGCATCGCCAATTTTAAATACAGATCAAACAAAGAAACCCCCTGAAGCCTTATCAGCAATGCCATTGAGAGTAATGAGGCATTAACGGAAATAGTGATCAGTAAATAATGGTAATTACAGTGAGCTCAGAAAGTGCATGACACCCATTTGGCGTGGTGTGTATTACATTTTGCAATAGCTCAACACTTAATTTTCTCACTCTCCTAGGGACTATTATTTTTTCAGTTAAGATTTTAACCCTTTTCAATAGATGACCTATTATAATTTATTCTGACTCCTATTTGTAATCACTATGTATCGGGCACTTACTGGGGGCTAAGCATTTAAATGCGCATTATTTTAATTAACATTCACAATGACTCTGCACGATAGGCTGGCACCATCTCTATTTTACAAATTATGAAATGGAATTCAAAACTCAGAGGAGTTCTAGGACCAAAGTGGCCTAGTGGTGATGAGGATGGATGGATTTTTGAACCCAGATGTCCCCCAGCGGTGATGTCTTTTCACTGTCCTGCACTCTCAGTAGTGAGTAGTGGGTGTCCTTACCTAACTAACCAGGTGGGGCCGTGGACCTCTGCATCAATTCTGGCCTGCCCCACACCGCGGCATGCCTCCATGGACCCCCAGTTTCAGCTCTGTCCCCTGTGATCGTTAGTTGAAACAGACAGTTGCCCAGTTTATATATGGCTTTAGGCAAATTACATAATCTAATTTTTCCAAGGTACATCGAGTGACCCAGGAGATTTGGGCAACAGGAGGCTTGTATCTGTGGCCATGACTTTCATATCTCCTCATTTTTATTAAAAAGGGAAGTGATAGAAGGATTAGGACAAGCTTGTTCAGTAAGAACGACATTAATGATAACAGTGGTTGATATGTATGGTCAATAAATGTAAGTACCTATTAAGTGCCAGGCCAGGAGCAAAGCCCTTTACATGCAATATCTTATTTAACTCTCCCAACGTGATAGTAAGGTGTTATCTCCGCTATAAAGATAAGTAGATAAAGATTCAGAAGACTTAAGTGATGTGTCCACGGACTCACCACTGTAAGCGGCCAAACCAGGACTGGGCCGGGACGAAGGGGTTCATGGTTTTGTAGGCAAGGACGGTAACACAAATGAGTAAAACAGGCATGAAGGGGCCACGGCAAACGTCAGAGCACATGCAGGGACTCAGTTCTACCATTTTGGGGCCGTGCAGAAGCGTGTGCCCAGGTCTTCTAATTTTTTTTCAAATCAATAATCTGAATATTTCTCATGTGAAATCTCCTAATTGTAAAATATCAGCATCAATTTATTTCAAATGAGTTTCTTTAAACATTTCGCGTACCCAGTAACCTGCAGGCTGAGGGTGGTCCCAGGCTTTCCGGATGCTACCACTGATCTAGATAGCCCTCGTGCCCCCAGCCCTCGGACTGCCGGGGCTCCAGTGTCTCCTTAGGCCATCTCTGCAAACAGTTATTTGCAGGTCTGTCATTTCTGAGATCTACATCTCCTGCTTCCTTCCATAAATGGAGCACCATTCCTAGAACTCTCTCTTCCCAGGGGCAAATTTCCACTCCCCAGCCCCCAAGACTGATAAATGTTTGCATCTGCAAAGGTGCGAGGACCAACTTTATTTTTTTAAAATGGTGCCCTTGAGGGTTCATTGCCTTTTTGCTAGGGAGAGATTAAATAGAAACATTTTCAGGGGCCAAACGCATTCAAAGTTTGGGAACTGGGACCATATGTGTGGTGCCCTCAAAGTTTTCATTTTGCTGAAAGCCATCTGCCTCTTGTTATCCTGGTGCACCCAGGCCTGATGGCGGTGCTGTAGCATGAAAATCGGTTCCAGCTAGGTTTCCAGCTTGGCCTCCAGAAACTCGTTTTAATTGGCATGTCCTCGCTTCAGGGTTTTTCCCTAAGACAGCTGGGCTCCCGGCATGCCTAATCTTCACCCCATCTTCAGCCAAAGCACAAGGGGAAGCTCCACAGGCTTAGAAAGGCTGAGCAGACTTCATGCATTTTGTCTCCTTCCCACTCGTGTTTATTAATATCTGGGCAGAAATGTGACAATGAGAAGTTTTGACGTGCACAAGGAGGGTGGCGACAGCAAGCGAGCTCCGTGCCCACCAAGTAGGCTGTGCTGGAAAAGGAGAAGGTTTGCAGATCCTAAACCTACTTGTGGGCAGGGATTTAGATCCTCAGTCTATTTTGCACAAAATGACTGAAGGCAGGTTTGAAGTAGCAAATAAGCTGCAAAATAATGTAGAAAGCTAAGAGCTGTGACGAAACATTGTTCTGCGCTTGGCCTAGGGATTTATAAATATCATTTCTCTCTGGAGAGTATGAGTTCTTTGGTAGATAGATATACGCTATTTGAGAAACAGGATTTTAATGGATTCTTAACACTGCTGTAGAGTTGGGAGAAATACTCTAGCTAGGCACAACAGTTATTTTATGAGTGAAAAGATGAAAGTTTCATTCTGTGTGTTTGCACAGCCTTTCCCCTCCTCTCTGTGCAAAGAGAGTTCAGAAGTTGCCTGCTCTGTCCCTTCCTCATCCTCCACAGAGAGCTCTTCCGTTGGCGATGCTGAATTAGGAGACCAGATGAAGGGAAAAGACAGAAAGCACAGAGGAAACCTCGCTCTCTAGAGAACCCTAAGCAGTAAGGAAATAACCTCCTGAGAGTCCTTTGTGTGGGAAGGCAGTGCGTGGAGATGAGGAGGAGTTAATTAAGAGGGATTACGGGGGCTGAACAGAGCAGGTGATGAGGGAGATGGTTCTGGAGAGGACGAAGAGCTGCTCTGGAGACTTCTCAGTCCGTAGGAGAGAACTGAGGGTTACTGATGATTTTATTAATATAAATAACATATAAAAATATAAAAATCAGTGGTTTCTATAATACTAATAATGGTCCCACTTATGTTGCCTGAAAGATGCTACAACTTGTTAGAACTCCTATTTGAGTGATATCACTTTGAATTTCCAGTTTCTCATGGACTGAACCACGTAGCCCATGGCTTTAATAGGGTGACAACTATAAGTGACAATGACTGTCCAGCCCTCCTTTCCTCTCTGTCAGACCCTGTAATTATTTCCAAAGAGACATAGATACTTAGCACAGAAACACAAACACATGTGACTTTGTTTTCTCAGCCAGGAGTAAGGGGACCTTTCAATAAATGTAACACTAGCCCCAGATTTCAGAATGATCGGCCTCTGGGCGATTAGGGGTCAGCATTTGGTGGGGACCTCCAGGAGTTTATTGTGATCTTTTCAGGGAGACAGCCATCTTTGTGACTCCTTAAACCTCTTATTCATCCATTTAATCAATAAATACTTACGGCTCACTTACCACGGAGCAGACACATGTTCTTGGTTCTGAGGCTACCTTAGTTAATACTCCTCTCTCACAGAACCTACATTTCTTTTGACACATACATTTTTTTTTCTAAAGAAAATATTCCGATTAAGCACACAAAGCAATGGAAGTGGCAGGTTATAAACTTGGTATTTAAGTAACTGGGAAAATGAAATCGTATCTCAGAATCCTCATGCTAGAATTACAGGGAAATAAGGGTTGTACCAAAAATTCCCTCCTTTATCCGTTCCAACATAACTCGGAATTACAAACGGGTACCCTCCGCTAAACAGAGCCTGGCATCCTTTGAAGAAGCAGAGGGAGGTAGGGAGCTGCAGGGTCAGTGAGGTGAGCTGAGGTCCATCAGACCAGAGTTGGGTTGCAGCTGGGTCCCTGCGCTTCGGGCAAGTTGCGTCACTTAGGTCTTTTATCACCTTTAATAAGGGGTTAATAATAGTACCTATCTCATTAGGGGTTTTGTGTGGATTAAATGAGCTAATACATGCAAAGCATTTAGCTCAGCGTACGCCAGGGAGTGTGATTATTATGATCTATTTTTATTCTTTTGTTTCCTTGTCTTTAAAGAATGGGCAGGGGAAATTCAGCTCCTCTTAAAGCAAGAATCTTTTCAAAAAAAGAAATGGAAAAAAATCATGGATGAAAAAGACTCACTGACAAGTGAAAGGCTACACTGAGCAACTCAAAGAATGATATGTAAGGGTGGTGGCAGGTTCGTGCAGGATTTAGAACAGACGGAACATTCTCACAACAAGAGCAGAGGCTGTGGTTTCCCACACAGCATGCGCGTTTGTGTCTCTGTGTGTGTCTGCGTTACCAGCGAAGTTATTTTCTATTAACCACAGCTAGCTCTCTGAGTGCAAATGACAACTTCGACAGGCTTGCATCACCAAGGAGGCAGCAAGACTCCAGCTATACTAGTTCTGTGGTCCCAGAGCCGTTTCCAACTCTTTAGCGCTGAGAAGGTCCCCCTGATGAAGCAAATTATGATCTGATTGACATGGGTAAACAATGCAAAATGCCAGTGTCGAGCCAGCAAAGTGATTTCCTAGACAATGACTTCACTGAAGGAAGAAGCATATGACATCTCTATTCTCCAGATTCTTTCCAGTGCTTGGCTCAACATCTAGGCGTTCAGGCAAATTCTCCTCTAGTTGTGTTTTCTCGGGAGGGCCCAGAGGGCATCAGTCATTTGAATTCCCAAATCTGCTTCCACCTTTTTCCTGGGAACGTTGCTGGAGGTTAAATCATGAGGCTAATGGTTATACTGAGAGAGCTCTCAGATGATCTAATTCTGATATTCTTCATTCCATTGTAGTTTCTTCCGATCCATCTCAATGATGGGCTCTTTCATTTTGAGGCAGAGTTTGTCTTCGTGCCCGTGCGATCCTGCTTGTCACCAGGAAGCAGGATGATGCAGTAACAGGGGCACAAGATGGGCAAGAGGACCTGGATGCAGACCCTGATTCTGTCCTATCCGTCTCCTGCTGTGTAAATAATACCCACCCAGTGGCGAGGCTCTGAGGATCTGAGATCACTTCTAATTCCCCCACCGAATGCTGACTCTTGCTATGATTTATCGCTTGGCGTCTTTCCCCATCTCTGCGTCCGTGTCTTTCTTACCTCTTCTTGAAAGATGCTTTTGAATGGCAGCATTGTCCAGCAGGCAACGTACAACAGCGGTTGTTCCAATGTGCCTTGAAGCCAAACGCCTGGTTCTACTGCTGATGAAAATTTTAACTTCGGGCTCATTTTTCCCCTTTTTGTGCCTCAGTTCCCTTCTGTAGGAAATAAGGCCGATAACAAAAGCACCTCGAAGGGTTGCTTCAGGGTGGAACGGCCGCCCTATGCAGAGCTTCTGTAGTTGGGCTGTTATTAGTTTTCATTAGTATTTGGAAGTTGTCTAACACTGGATCAGCATAAAGTCATCAACCAGTCAAGTAGGAGACAGAGATGGGGCCTGGAGGACAAAGCATAAGAGAAGAGAGAAAAATGGAAAACTGTTCGCCTCACATCCTGCACAGCCTGATTGGCGAGAAGCTCTCCCAAAGTTCACAAGGCTTCGGCTCCCTGAGCGTGGGGGCTGGCGATCAAGCCTTGTGTGTCTGTGTATCCTTGGTGACTGGCTCAAAGGAACACTCAGGAAAACTTGTTGGAGTAAATAAATACACAACAGAAGAGGAATACGGAGCTTTGCGTCGCTGCCAGGCTGCCCAGCCCTCTGACCTTTTTGGCGTCCCGAACAGTCACAGACTGGCGCCACACAAAGTCACCTGAAGCCCCTTACAGCTTGTCAACAGGGGACCTAGGACCACATCTGCCTGCTCCAGGTGACTTTTCGGATACTCTTCAAGGCCGTTAAAGTACCTGGAAAGGCCAGACCCAACAGGACATCCAGGAACCTTAATCAAGCATACGCTCTTGGGCACAGGTCAGCATAAGTAGCCCAATCCCCCGGCGGCAGCAAGAATTCTTTTAGATCATTTTTTCAGGCAGTGGGTGTCCTCCTCAAAGGTGGGACTATTATCCATGTGACCTCTCAAAATCCCTTTCTCTCCTGTGATGCATTCGGTGACCTCCTCCCGGTGAGGAAAATGGTATCTTTGTGGCTCGAAAGGGTTTTCTCCCCTCCTCCCTGTTCAACGTGAGTCATCGGTTTCTTCTCGCCAGCAGGACACTTCCCGTGTTCGTTCCCCAAACTCTCCTGTGAAGAAGGCAGCAGGGGATGAAAATAAACCCGCCAGAAGCAGAAATGGCTCACTGGGCAGCTGCCTGGCTGCCCTCAGGCCCTGTTCTAACACTACCCCGCCAGCAAGCCACTGAGTAGAGAGTCAGACTGCCTCAGTTTACACCCTTGCTCTGCACACGCCAACTGTGTTGCCTTGGGCAAATTTCTTGACCTCTCAGTGTTTCCCTTTTCTCTCTGTAAAATGGGGATAAGAATAGGATCTGCATCGTAACATTTAGTGAGGATTTAATGCGTTAATATAAGTAAAGCATTTCGACCAGCGTCTGGTTCTTGATAAGAGCGCAATAAAAATTACCTAGAATTTTAATTCCTGAAGCCATTGTAAATTCTCTGCATTGAAGGAATGCACAGGCAAATAAGTGAAAAGTGGAGACAAATCACTTGGAGAACTGAGTGAAAACGTGTGATGGCCGCAGCGCTCATCTCATTCCTAGTTCCTCCCTTCTGGTCTGGTTATTCACTGATGTCAGTAGCCAAGGTTGAGAAGGAAATTCTCCTTTGTTTACACTCGACAAACTATCACTCCCCACAAACAACTCTGAAGCGAATTAAAATATCTCATTTTCATTCACCTTTACCTCTGAATCACTGTCTGTTTCCCCTGATGGGAGACGTTGGTTCTCTGAAGTGGGATTTAGAAGGAGAGAGGAGGAGGTAGGCACTATGACAGTTGAATTCTTGTTTTAAAACGTGTCCTTAAATAATGGGCCCTTGCTCTCTTGCCTTGGCATCAGGAGTCGACCAGCATGCGGCTGTGCTCTGAGTGGAGAACGCCGCGCTGTCAGCATGCCCGTGTGGCTTGGGCTCCCTTCCCCTTCTGCTCTCAGTTGCAAATGAAGTCAGTTTCTGGAAACCGTTCACCATGTATTGACATCTGTGAATGGAGACAAGAAAAAACAAAAAAAAGACAGTAATAATCATCACCCGTGGAATACAGCACACGGATCTGAGATTTTTCAGGAGAGAGAGAGAATTACATTTTATAACTTTGTCTGTGTCTTTCTGATTTTACAGTTTTCCTTCTTAGAAGAATACTGGCAGGAGTGTTTGACAGGTAATGATGGATTCAAAAGCTTTTGGCAGCCGCGGTCGTTTGTGTCTCTCAAACAAGTAGGTGGCAGGGGTGAGCCATCTGCATTTTCCTGGGGTTCTATTGCCATGTGCACCAAGGGACGAGGATGGGAGGAGGTCGACGGCCAAAACGTCCGCTGAAAGTCTCCAACAGCAGGATTGGATGGAGAGGAGCGCAGGAATTTGTGCCACTGTTTTCCACAAGGACAACTGGTACATTCACTTCTTTCAGGTCACAAGGAGGTGTAGGGGAGAAGATAAATGGGCCTCTTTCTATGCAGGTCTTTTCCCTGGCAACGAAGCCCACCATCAAAGAATACAGTATGGCTCCCTCGACCCTAAGCGGTTTGGCAGACACATTTTGTAACCAGTGATGGTGCCAGCAGCTTGTAGCAGCCTCCACCACAGCAAATCAGCTGTGATATTAAAAACAAAAACAGCCTGGCAATGTGGAAATTGTCCCATCCAGCAGGATTTCCCCAAACAAGAGGCTTGATTTTTGCTGCCTAAGGGAGAGTGACAGAACTGATTAATCCTTTATTCCAAAGTTTGTTTGTTCTCCGCCGACAAATTTTGGTTGTTCATTTCTTTTCATCTTTTATATAATAAGGCAACATTGTGACTATTTAAACGGCCCAAGTGAAGTAAGATTTGGCGATAGTACAGTGAAATTAAGCCAGCCAGACCAAGAAGAGAAGAGATCGGGTCATTCGAGGTAAAGAAATCTGTTATCCCCGAACTTTCTGGATTGGCTCAATTGGTGGTGAAACCACTTTATTTTCTGCTGTAGTAACTCACTCAGCCATCTGGATTATTTAATCTATCCAGACACTGGTCCATATTTTTTCAGACCCAATGATGGATTTTTTTTTTTTTTTTGGCAACCTGAATAATATACAAGGCTGAAATTAACTAGAGAATTTCCAGCTCTTTTCCTCATGTTGTGCCAGTTCACCCTGGTGAGCAGCCTCAGGCTGCACAGGCACAGGGAAAGGGTTTGCATCTTTAGCTGGTGAGCGCTCCAGCTGACCAGGTGCAGAGTGATTTCCAGTGGGATTAACTTCATGTGTCCAGCGCTTGGTGCTCACACACCGTGGGAGCTCAGTAAGCATGTGATTTCTTCCTTCTCTCAGCAGCTTCTGCTTCCCCAGTTTGAGCCCACAGAGTTGTGGAGGTGCAAGTCCTTCCTCTACAGAGCTGAGGCCCATGGTCCAGGAACCGCCGAAAGACGGGGAGTCAACAGAACCCAAGAAGAGGACAGTTCATCCAAGGATCAGTGGGCTCTTCCCTCTCCACCATCGCAAGTTTCTAAGTGAAAGTGTCACAGCTGGTGCCGCGCTGCTGTCAAACAGCTAACTAACTGGACAGCCGTGGGCACCAGGCAGCCGAGAGCTTCCGTGCTGGGGAGCACAGCCACGTGCTGCCCTGGGAAGGCGTCGGGGCTCTGCCCCCTGCCCCCGGCTCTTCCATTTGGCTAATCCTGAGCTATGTCCTCCCACCCCGTCCTCGCCTTGTGCATCTCTTCCATTTGGCTGTTTCTGAGCTGTATCCTTTATAATAAAATGGTAAGTGTGAGTCCAGTGTTTTTCTGAGTTCTATGAGTCATTCTAGTGAATTATCAAACCTGAGGGGGTGGCCATGGGAACCTTCAAAACTGTCGTCAGCCAAGCAGAGTGCAAAAAGCCTGGCCACCCTATTTGTGGCCGGAGTCTAGAGCAGTCTTGTGGACTGAGCCCTCCACCTGTGGGGTCTGTGGTAATTCTGAGTGGTTAGTACCGGAATTAAGTTTAATGGCAGGGCTACCACATATCTAGGTAGTTACCCATGAATGGATGAACACATCCCGCAGTATCATTGTCAGCCAATACTGAGGGAGGTCATTTGGCAAATCGACATTTTTCTAAAGTAAAGGTTAGAGCAATAGGCCTACTTATCTAGGGATCCCTGTGCTGAGTGTGAAGCAAACACACGAAGTTTCCACTTGGGTTTCCATATGTACAAAATGAGCATCCTATTGGTACCTCCCTCAGGAGGTTGATGTGAGAAGTAAATGCAGAAATGCAAGTAAAGTGCTCAGTGCAGCGTCTGGCCCAGGAAGCACTCAGCAAACAATAATGATAACTGACGTTTGTTGAGTGCTTTCTATATGCCAAACAGTCTCAGAACTTTACAAACATAGACGGAAGAGCTTACGACAATCCTATGAAGTAGATATTGTGATACCCATTAAACAATAAAAAGAAGATCAAATGGTAATTAAAGCTCAGATGACCTGGTAGCGTCCTCTGGTATAAGCAACAGTCAGGTCATAGACGTGCTTAACGGATGTGGGCTCTGGGTTCAAACATCCTGGGATGTAAACTCAGCTTTTCTACTTAGCAGCCAGGTGACCTCGGGCAGATAACTTAAGCTTACTGAATTTCAATTTTCTTATCTGGAAAATGGGGCTAATAATTATAGCAAGTAGGGTTGTTACGGAAGTAATGTGACACTATAAATGAAGCATGTTTGGCCCACAGGAGCAGATAATACTTGAGTTCAAAACCTGCTGTTTGCTTTGAACCCCTCAGCCACTCCACTTACCACCCGGGTGACCTCGGGCAAGTCACACCCTCTCAGGCCTGGTGTCTTCCTCTGTAAGATGGAGAGGCTGTCGTGAGGGTTGGATAGGTTAAAATAGCTAAGTGCTTATTTGGTAAGTATTCAATAAATAAGCAAGCGTGTGTACAGACAAGAGTCTTTATTTACACTTGATAAGGGCAAGCAGGAAACAGCAGCAGACTGAGGTCAGAGGCAGGCAAGTCTCTGAGGGTCCCAAGGAGGTGGAGGCTGGATGCTGAGTGACGGTCAGAGAGCGAGTCTGAGTGAGCTGAGCCTCGTATGAAATTCAGCGTGAACTTTAGTGTGGCAGGCTCCATACTGGGCTCCAGGAATTTACACGAGCGTGCACAGTCTCAGCTGTCTGGGGGAGCAGGCTGTGTGGCAGGATAGATGGGTTAGGAGGCATCTAACTAGGACAGCGTGCTGGGTATTACATTGCAGAAAGGCAAAGAGTAAGAAGAAGCCGAGTAGAAAGATGGGAGCGGTGGCCTGTACCCGGGGGAGTGGCATGAGACTCAGGGGAGGCAAAGGAGAAAACTAGGTCAAAATGCTGGTTATGGATCCCCTAAGCCTCTGTGCTGTCTTAAAAGAACCCAGATGCCTGCAAACCTGAAAGACAGCACTGTACAGCACGTGAGGGTTGCTCGGAAGAAGCTTCGGTAAGATTGTAGACAGTGTGTCCTTCCCTTTTGTCAACTCCAACTGCAGGGTCCCAGGTAACCCTTGTTTTCTGCAATTCAACTTAGCTAAGGTTGTCTGGGTTCCAAGCTAAGAACTTCCAGCTCTGCTCTGCATTTCTGTATTAGGTAAGACTTTTTTTTGGCAAGTGACAGAACCCTACTTAAACCACATTCAGCCAAAGGAATTAATTGTCTCATTTAACTGGAAATCCAAGGACGTTTGCAGTTTAAGGCAGATCTAGGGCCTCAGACTAGACAGCCATGTGCCCACCCTTCCCCCTCTGTACCTGGAAGAGCAGAGGCCGTATGTGATTTGGACTCGTCAGTGTATTGTATTGCTTTTGGTTCTTAAAGCTGCCGCAGTTTGCACCTCCTAGGGTGTTCCTACTGAAGCGTGCTAGCAGTGGATTGTTCAGATGGGGAGCGCTGGTGTCCCTGACCTGGAGTTTGATGTATGTCTCTCCCTCCCTCTCTCACTCTCTCCCTCCCTCTCTCTGCCATTGAATACAGATGTGAAGGTGTGTTTACATAGAAGCAAAGCATGTTTCCTTTTCCTTAGCCAGACCCAGAGATCCTGGGACGCACGGACTTTTTGTCCTTTTGAAAAAGACAGAGTATTTGGACATTTTTTCGGCTTTTCTCCACGTGCCCAACCTTTTCCTCTTTTTACTTTATTTGTTAACAGTTGACTTTGATCCTTCAACCAGTTCACCTGCGCCAAAGAAGGGTGCTGGAATCATGGAAAGCCTCAGAAAGTGGAACTATATATAGCACATCATAACCTTTTCCCCCATATGCCCTTCTGTTACAATTGTTATTTCAAATAGGCTCAGCCCCAAGGCTGCCATTTTTCTCTGACTCATGGTGGATTCTGAAGGTCTTGATTTATAACCTAAAGAAACTTTCACACACATAAACACACACACACACACACACACACACACACACACCCCATAAAGGACAGGGAAATCTTTCAAGGAACTTTTATAAATGATGTTCTTTAATGGACGTGGTGCTTCCCACAGTTCTCCAGGCTCTGTCTAGTGATCTAATATTTCCACCTGGTCATCAAATTTCCTGCATAAAGAGAGGAGTGCTGAAACATCTTGTTTGAGGAAGACCCCTGCAGCTGTGCAAATACAGTTTGCCTGAACATTAATCCATCTGTCAGGTGCGCTTTCCTTCTTCAAATAGGAAGAATTCCAAGTGCAGGGGATTAGCGTCTGTGCTCTACGAGTTCTCAGTTATGCAAAGCTGAGTTGTAGTAACATCTGCCTAGCATCCTCTGGGTATTTTGATTCCGGGTTTTCGTGGGAAACAATGGACATTCCTCTCTGAGTCACCTGGCCCAAGAGTTTCAGCATCATATTTAATCCTGACCTACTCAGTGAAGGCTCCCTTAATGGCTCTAGGCATCTTTCGTTTACTCAAAAATATCAGGTGCTTATTGTATGCCAGCCACAGTATTGAGAGCCAAGAAGACAAAGATGAATAAGAATATCTGCCTTCAAGGGGCTTGCAGCCTAAATCAAGAGCAAGTCTTACAACACAGGGCGATAACGCTCTGTGAGTCAGGGATCAACTTTGGACCAGGAGCTGTGCCTCAGGAAGGCTTCTGAGAAGAGAAGATACCTGAGCCTGGGGATTGAGGAACAAGTAGGAAAGGCGAGGGACGGGAATTCCAGGCAGAAGGGCAAAGTCATTGAGATGCAAAAGAAGTGTGAAAAGGGAACTCTAATGAGCTGGAGGAGGCCTGGGAGAGGGAGCATGTGGCAGACTTGATGGGAGTCAAACACTCAAGGCCTCTGAGTCATTCTGAAGTGTGGAGTCGTTAAAGGCTTCCCATCAGAGGGGTCATTTGATCAGGTCTGTCTTTCTGAAAATTAACTCCTGGCTCTAGAGTGGCAAATGGCAAGTCACATCGTACTTACTTTCCATGTCAAATAATTCGTCATTTATACAGCTTCTCTTCTTTGTGACTCTGCTCCAGAGATGGTGAATATATGCTTCAGTCCCCCTCTTTCTGCAGCCAAGAGAGATGCTGCTAATTAGTTTAAACATCTTTCTTCCCAGAGTCAGAGACAGACCAGAACTCTTCTTTCAACCACCATATTCAAGAGTTCACTGTCAACTGCTGGGAGCTGGCGTGGACTTGAGTCGTGTCCTCCACCCCTGGCCTATTGCCTGCAGGGCCTCACCGTTCTCTACACCATCTGATGTCTGCTTCCTCGTGTACTCACTGTATCCTCAGTGTAAGGCACACATTTCCAGTGTGGCGCGGTCTCTCTCCTTTCTTTCCCTCTTCCTCCCTCTCAGCATGGCTGCCTCTGGTTCCTCGCTTTCTCTGGCATGAGGGTCCTGAGTCCATTACGTTTCCCAAGTCCGGGAGATGTGTATCGCGTTCTCCACTGGTCCTCTCGGGTACCCGCTGGCTTGGCTGAAGGTGAGAGGAAGGCACACACCCACTTCTGTCCTGGCTAGATTTCCTGGAAGTTGACTCTGAGACAGAATTTAATGTGTAGGTGGATTCCTAAGAAGTGCCGTTGGGATCAATCCCTGTGGGAGGGAAGAGATGAAGGCAGGTGCACGGCGGGGAAGTGGACCAGCTCTGGGGCCCAGTGGCAGCCTCAGCCCTGCCTTCCAGGAGCTCTGAGCTCTGTCAGCCCTCAGAGCTGTCCAAAGATGGCCCGTCCTTCGTACCCCAACCTGAGTCAGCCACGGATGAGGGCCCCAGGAGGGGCTGTGACCTTGGCTGGGGTAGTTGTCTGAGGCTGAGACAAACTCAAAGAAATTCTCTCTCCTTCCCCCAGTCTCTCCTAGTTCAGCTGCTTTCTGAGAGGATCACTAAGGCTATCAGAGCCAGTTTTACAATTTCTCACTAATGTGCTACACACAGTACCTTGTAACGATAAATGGATTCTGATAATTGGGTGTTGGAGACCATGACTTGTATTCCTGTCCTGCTCCGTGTCAGAGGAGTTATGAAACCCCCAAATCCCAAGCGGTCTTTTCTGTGATCACTTGATATGCCCTGGTTTGGAGTTTGGAAAATATAGTTACATGTACAAAAGGATTAGCATAAGTCCAGGCACATAAAGGGTGCCCCCAAATCTGTGGTTCTGAACCAGTGGATTTTCCCTGAGAAGCTGTAATTGAGCCACTCTGTCAGTTTGACTTCTGGCTGCTCCCAGGGCCTTTAGCTTCCAAAGTGCTTCTGAGAGGAGCCTCATCCCGGGTAACTTCAGCTCTCTCTCTTTGCCGATTATAATTTATCCCAATCTTCACTTAGAATGATGATCTCCAGGTCCATCCATGTTGCTGCAAAT
This sequence comes from Camelus bactrianus, assembly GCF_048773025.1. Lineage (NCBI taxonomy): Eukaryota > Metazoa > Chordata > Mammalia > Artiodactyla > Camelidae > Camelus > Camelus bactrianus. The sequence goes on along the minus strand of NC_133541.1, from coordinate 102,647,396 downwards.
GGCATTGTTTTATTCTTTTTTATGGCTAAGTCATATTCCATTGTATAAATATATCACAGCTTCTTTATCCAGTCCTCTGTTGATGGACATATAGGTTGTTTTCATGTCTTGGCTATCGTAAATAGGTGCTGCTATGACCATTGCGGGGCAGGTGTCTTTTTGAATTAAGGTCTCCTCTGGATACATGCCCAGGAGTGGGATTGCTGGATCATGAGTCTATTTTTAGTTTTTGAGGAATCTCCATACTGTTTTCCATAAGGACTGCCAGAAGGAGAAAGAAAAATACCATATGATATCACTCATATGTGGAATCTTAAAAAAAGGAAAAGAAGAGAACACTGATGAGCTCATCTACAAAACAGAAATAGACTCACAGACAGAGTAAACAATCTTATGGTCACCAGGGGAAAGGCGGTGGGAAGGGATACATTTGGGAGTTTGAGATTTGCAAATGTTAGCTACTATACATATATAGATAGATTTTAAAAACCCAAGTTTCTTCTGTATAACACAGGGAACTATATTCAACATCTTGTAATAACCTTTAATGATAAAGAATATGAAAATGAACATCTGTATGTATATGCATGACTGGGACATTGTGCTGTACACTGGAAATTGGCACATTGTAACTGACTGTACTTCAATTAAAAAATAATAAATTTAAAAATAAAAAATGAAATAAAATAATTTATCCCAATCTTCAGGGGAGCCTGTTTACCCCCTTTTCCTCTCAGGATGAATGAAACAAATCACACCGTTCTCTTTAGCTTTTCTGTCGGTTTCCCCAGATGAATTCCTATGTAGCGTATTATTATTGCCATCATAAAAAGCCATCGTTCAAGATTAGATTTACCTTGCAATTCTGCTCTTCTCAAGCTAAAAAGGGGGTGGAGGGGAGAAGACTAAATGAAAGAAATATACCAGGAAATTGGTAGAATGCTGCCCTGTATCCAGATCTGGATTTTAAGTCAGGAAGCTATTGTTTGAGGTTCAGGCTCTGAAATGACCTTAGATATGTTACTTCTTCACTCTGTCTGCCTCGGTTTCCTTATCAATAAAATGAAAACACTGGACAAACTCTGGTTTTTGTCCAAAGTTTCTTTAATTCTATGGGTGGAGTTTCTGGAGGTATGGTCTGCCTGCACAGGACAGAGCACTAACGTTGACAAGCAGGCAGAGGTATGAGAGCTAGCAACAAACATTGGGCAGGAATGATCAAAAAGGCAGGAAAGAAGTGAAAAAAGTGTAGGAAAAAGTATGAAAAGCAAGAAAAGAGAGGATCTTGTGAAGGAAAGATTAATCCACAGCATCCAATGTTCTTTTGAGGTCAAATAATACAAGGACTGAAAAGAAATGGATGTTTGATTTTGGTGACCAAGAAGAGCGATTAGATCAGAGAATAGAGAAAGAGAAAGAAACACCCCAAAGTGTTATGACTGGTTCCCTTGGGGTGGGGAGGGGAGTATTGGAGAGAAAGGCATCAGAGATTATTAACTTAAAAAAAAACTCGTTTATTATTTGACCTTGTATTATTTTTATCATTTAAAAAAATCCAAATCAAAGAATGAATGAGACATGAAAAAGTAAAGTCAGCAACTATAAATTCTACTTCCGAGAAGTTTATCTGGTTAGTATGGGTGTTTTACACAAGATTTTGTGGCCAAAAAAAAAAAAAAAAAAAAAATGGAGCCAAAGTGAAAACAATTTTTTTTAATTACTCACATTTGACTCAGACTTTCGCATTCCACCGCCATAGCTCATCTCCAAAGTCCTTTCCACTGACAGGTAAGAAGGAAGAGCGGGCTGAACAGAGCAAATAGGACCTGATGTATAATCAGCTTCTTCCGCTGACAGATTCATCTTGCAAGCTGCACTTGTGGTGCCTGTAGATTCCTCTGTATTGACTGGTCATGTCAAGCAGGGTTTTGGGAACTCTAATCTAAGCTGGTTTTGCATTATTGTGACAGCCCTGACATGCACCCTTAGTGAGGGACGGCTCAGAAGAGCGCAGTTCAGAGGTAAGCTAGCAGCCTCTCCCTCACCGATGTTTCTAACTGCCCTGTAGAGCTTCAAAAAGCTTAACAGCTTTCCCTCGGGGTGAGATGGAATCTCTCACTCCGGCCCAAATATTGGGCACCATCCATAAACCCAATTGGAGGAAGAAGAGGTAAAGGTAAGCAGAAAGAAACTGCTATCTTAAACCATGTTTTAAAAGACATTTTTGCATAGTTAGAAAAAAGGTTGGCATTTTGTCAACTTCCTAGGACAACTTGGAAAAAAAAGTTTTGCTGTATAAGTGTGTTTGGAGGAGAAAAGGGGAAAAAAAAAAACCCAGAAAAACCTTTTGAGCTAGGAATGAAAGACACTATTGTAAACTCAGCACTGCTGGAGCATTGAAAAGAATGAGACAAAGACAGGGGTGGGGAGGTGGCTGGAGGGAGCTCAGTCACTTAGCAGTAGAATTTTCTCATGTTCTTTTAGTGAAATGCTTGAAAATCTTTTTTTTTTTTTTTTTTGTAAAACTTTATTCTGTATAATATGAGGTAAAATGTCCCCTCTGGTCACAGCAGTGTATCACATCACCTAAGGTACCTCTTTTCTATAGAAAACTTTTCTCTAATCACCAGCAAGGCCACATACTTTGGCTGAAATGTCTAGTGTTCAAAGTGAGGAAGGAGTTTTTAGGACACAGGCAAATGGTAATCAATACAACAAATGAGAATCAGTGTAATGAAGAATAAAGGGTAGACAGCAAGTACAGTGAATGGCTCTAAATGAGCCCATCCCTCTTACCTGATTATCCTACTGCCTATTGATAGGAGAAATAACAACCATCAAGGATGAACCGCCTTAGCTTTCCTAACTGGCACATCTCAATTCATACTCGCACCCAGACTATGTTCTTTCCCCTCTGCTCCATCAGGAGAGATGCTATCCATCTACTCAAGGCTAACTCCTTGGTCCATTCCATTCTGGTTTCTTTAAGGACTTTTTCCCATCACTTCTGGCTTCCATTCTCCTGTATCTCTAGCCCCCCCCCCCTTTTTTTTCCTATTCAATGCCAATATATTCATTTTCTCCAACTTTTTTTTCCCTTTGTCCAATCATGAAATGGTCCAACCGTGCTACACTTCCAAGCTTTCTTCTATTCTTCTTGTTATTGAGATTCTTTCTGGGTTGTCCTCTCACTTCTCCAGTTCCCCGTGCCCATTCAGTTATCTCTGAATTTTACTCCTAATGTCCACCGAACACACTATTGGCTCAAGTCATCAGTGACCCCCTCCAGTTGCCAAATATGATGGACATTTTTCAGTCCTTGCTCATATCTCTATGACCTGAGACTCCAATCATAATTTCCTCTTGCAAGTCTGCCTTCATTGGGTTCTGTACCATTAAAGCCCTGGTTTGACCCTTTTCCCTCTGATGGCTCTTAGTTCCTACGTAGACTTCTCTTCTTCTCTCAAGCCCATTGCGGCCCCTTCACCTCTTTTCTCTGTGTCCCCTCTGTCTGAGTGACCTCATTATCCATTCCAATGGCTCCAGACCTAGATATCTCCACCAGCAGACTGTCTCAGAGCCTGTTCAGACCCATGGTGACCAAACTGAACTTCATTATCTCTCCAACGGGCTCTTCTTCCCTACTTGCTCCCATATCTCATTGAAGGGTACCATTGCTCGCCAAGTTGCCTTATCCAGAAACCTGGAAATCATCCATGGAACCTCTTCCCTCGACTCCTTCTGTCCTATTTCTTCCTCCTTAATAAATGTCCATTCGGCCCAGCTGTCTCTGCCTGTAAATAGCAGAGCAATCCGACCACTTTTCTCTGCCCCTATTATCACCATCACGGTTCTCCTGGATTACAAGTCTCCCTCCTTCCGGTCTTGCTCCTTGCTAATTCATCACACTACAGTCCAATAGTGTAACTTTATAAGGCCCTTTGATATCTGTGCTCTGTCCAAATATCTATCCTTAACTTATGCCTCCTATTCAACAATTATATGACTTTAAAGTTCTCCCTGCTCTGGGATTCTCTAAGCTTTCCATCGCTTTTCTCTCTGCCTTTTTTTGCCTCTTACTGGTTCTTAGGGTCTGTTCCTTCAGGACACCTCCTTGTTCACTGTAGGAAGTCGAATCGGGGTCGGGAGAGCTGGCTCCCCCTACTCACCTCCAGGTATGCCCTCTGCCATTACTCCCAAATTTATGGTCATTACTTAATTGTATCATCTCCTCTGCTACAGTATAAGCTCAGAAAGGGAAAGAAAAATACTTCACTTGTTTTCCAGGGTATCTCTTGGAATTAGAAAAGCGTTCTATTCATTGAAGTGGCTCAGTTTGTTTAACGCCAGATAAATGAGTGAATAAATGACTGTCCTAAAATCTATTTGCTCACGAAACAGTGGTTTTTGGTCTACATTGTTCTGCTACTAAAATAAAATAATGGAAATATTTTCTCATTTTCAGGGAAAACTAAGGTCTAGAATTATCTTAAGCTGAAACAAACATGTCATAAGTTTTCCATACCTGCTCCTAGTCGTGTGTATTTCACACTCCACAAAAGACCTTGAGACCTGAAACAAGTTGGAACATCTCAGCTTGAGCTCTTTTGGAGAAAAAGAGAAGAAAAGGGGAAAAAGGGAGACTCTTTCTATCTTGAACATCTTTTTCTGCGTGGACTCACTCCCACCCCACACCACCACATGCACTGGTATCTTACTCTGCTCCACTCAAAGGCATCTAGCCAGGTGGGCCAGCGAGGGTAGAAATCCAGTCTCAGGCCCTAGCTCTGGGACAAGGCTGCAGAGAACCCAGAGGAAGGGATGCCTTTTTTGTAATTTGTGTGCCCAGAGGGAATACAATTTTGCAATTTGCACAAAGTCTACACAAAATGCTAGCAGATGGCCATGTGCCAGCCAGCCCCTAATTTCTTGAACTCCCAGTTCAAAACTCACCTTGTCTCATGGAAATAGCCCAAAACAGTGACTTCCAAACTGGCCTTTCTACCCCAGTTTCTAGTGCAAATGATCTCAAAGATTGATCTAGTTGACCACTAGGAAAACTTAGTGTTTCAACACATTTAAATCATTCCCAGTTAAGTGTTTTGGTTATGGGTACAAGTGTGATCTCCTCAGTAATTTTTTTCCCAGTGTCAGTTTTACTATAAAAAAACCATTTCTGCTTTAGCAAAGGCAGCCAACAATGTGTCTTTTGGTTTGTAGGGTCATCTACAAATTTTGTGCCATTTCAGGGGTGGGATGAAGGGAGCAGCAATGACCTCAGCCCTAGGAATTAAGCTCAGCGGCCTAGCAAGTTGGGAATACGCCTGGCCTACTTTAAAGAAGCATCTAACCGTGACTTTTATTTGGTTCTCTAAATGCAGTGCAAACCATGCAGTTATTTTTCTTGATTGTAAAGACTTTTGGTTTTGGTCTTTAATTGTTCAAATGCATTTTCTAAATTGTGCTACTTGGGATGTTAATATACATTGCAGTGGGAAAAAAATGGTGCATGCTGGATTTGAGAAATGCTAAATTAGACACAATTGGACAGGTTTCTCTACGGTAGGATTTATTAAAGATTTTATTATACAAAAATAAATTATGATTCTCCAGGGGTTGGAGGCTGTAATGTGCCATGTTTTCAAACACAATTGGCCACAAAAGCCCTTTCAAATGCAGCTCTTCAAGGACTGGTGTTCCAGAGAACCCACTCTGGAAAACATTGGCCAAAGTGTTGCCTTCCAGAATTGCTTCTGCAACATGCACCCCAAGTTCCTGGAGAACCAACACACAGGTCATAAGATTTCAATCACCGTATTATGGAATCTAATCAAATGACATTTTGAAAGTTTAATTTTATTAAATCTAGTAATTAGTCCTCCCCAGGAGATGAACAGAGACATTTAGTATTGGGGGTTCAGGCATGTTAGAATTAAAACTCTAGCTGGATCTAGGAAGATGATGAAAAAAGCATTGGATTTGGAGTTAAATTCTAGACCCGGCTTAGGTAGGACTTTGCTTGTTTGGTTTGTTTAGTTTTGCTCTAAAATTCTCTATTTTGGCTCTAATTGCCCTCTCCCAATTTTAGGAAAACGAATTTTATGATGTCTGTCAGACTTCTAACCTTTGGTTTTCAAACTTTCGTACATACTGAAATCACGGGTAGGGTTAGAGTGGGGAGGATGGTTGAGGGTTTCTGACGCCCTCTCTGATCCCAGGCCAATCACATCAGGGCCCTAGGGCTTGGGACTCTCAATTCAGTCTCTACACACTTAGGTCGCTGTCAGGTTAGTTTCATGTGTCAACCTGTCTAGGCCATGATAGCTAGGTTTTGATCAAACGCTAGTCCAGATGTTGTTGTGAAGCTGTTTTTCAGAGGTGAGTAACATTTAAATCAGTAGATTTTGAGTAAAACAGATTACTCTCCATTTTGTGAGTGGGCCTTATTAAATCAGTTGAAGACTTGGGAAAAAAAAAAAAAAAAAAAAAGGAAGACAGGATCCTGCCTCCAGACTGGCTTCACATTCCAGCTGCAACATCACGTCTTCCCTGGCTCTCCAAACTGCTGCCTGGTCTGCAGAATTCAGGCTTGCCAGCCCCTATGATTGTGTCATCCAATTCCTTAAAATCAATCTCTCTCTCCATATATTTATAGACACACTATACATACATACACACCCCTATGCTCATGTACTCTATTTGTATGTATGTATGTATGTGTATATACATCCTATTGGTCCTGTTTCTCTGAAGAACCTAAGTAATATATAGTCTCATTAAAAGCATCTTACCTGCCTTTACCAGTACTGTAGGCTCCCTGACTCTCTGCTGCTTCTGTCTTTTTCATTATAACTCATGAGCAGAATAAGTGTTTTTACCAGGAAACATCCTAAATTCAAGCAACAGAATCCTTTATATCCAAGCACGGAGGAAAATACATCTTTACTTGACCAAATTAGTTTAATTGGCCTTGCTCTTGAAGCATGTTGATCTTGAACATTTTTAAGGAGCAGATTTATATTACAGACCAAGTGTTAAAATTGTTTCAAATTGAAAGGCCCAGTTCGCAATGAAATGAAGCAGATTCTGGTGGGTGTTACTGAGCTGCCAATAAGGATTAATTGAAAACTCAAATGTTCTTTATTATTCGTTAATTAGGTAATTGTTATTCACCCAACCTTCTTGATTTTCCCTGTTAAGTAATCATGCTTCTATTCCACCCTAGCCTTTCTGTTTAGTTAACCAATTAATTAAGGACGGGGATGGTCTGCATTTATTAGCATTCTGATGGGAGATTGATTTCCCCATAGCCCAAACATCTACATGTGTTCAGTTTTGGGGCTCAGCTTTCTCTCCTTTTAAGTGATTATCATTTTAATTGAAGATAGTAGGAATTAAAAACCATGCTCTTAGACATCCATTCCAATCCAGATCGTTAAAACTGTCCCTTGTAGACGAATGCAAATGTTGATACAAGCGCTAGAAAAGAATCACATGTGGCCACAGCAAGGTACAAATTGTTACTAGCCATGGGTTCCTGTGGTCTGGGCCATTCCTGTCCTTGAGGCCTGAAGGGCCAGCAGCTTTGTATGTGCATCCACTGGCCTGAGGGTCATTCAAATCTAATTCTTTTTTTTTTTTTTTCCCCAAGAGGCTTGGAATCCAAAACCATAAATATTTACTGAGTTGAACTGTACCAAATATTAAAAATTAGGATGTTTTCTCAGAGCCAAAGATACATCGTCCATATTTTAAAGAGCCTCTGGAACATGGGCTACAGGGTCTTGAATTATATCCAATGAAGCACAGCAAGTCAAATACTGGTAAAAGAGGGTTCTCTGGTTCCTGACTGGAGGAAAACCATTTTAATCAATTGGGTCGATGGATAGAAGAATGTTTATTGCGAGTTATGCATTAAAATCTACCTTTCGTTGTGGGAGAGGGTAGACCAGCTACACACTTTGTGGGACCCAGTTGCCAAGTGAATGGTGGACACACGCATTACACTTGTCTCCCGTGCTCACAATGACACTCCATCGTCTCATCAGTCTCCACTTACAAAACACACATTCAAAGACTAAATTATTAAGAATTTCAAAGCTGACAGCACAGTTTTAGCCAAGTGGGTCCTTCTGAGGGCTGGTCCCTGTGCAGTAGACAGGTCACACACCCATGATGCTGGCTGGCCCTGAGTGAGGATGAGGGTCTTCATTCCTTTATGCAGAAAAAAAAGCTTTGATATTAAACTTTATTTGGTGCTGGGGTGGGTTTCTTTGCAAATAACCCTTTTCATTTAAATTCAAAGATGCCAAAAACATCATCTAGATAAACTGGCTCTACAATTTCAGGTGTCAGTAAGTTAGTTTTGATCTCATATGACTTTGGCTTCTAAAACGGATCATATCTTTCAAAGAGGAAAATTTAAGACTAGGACTTTAGGGACCGTGGCTGGAAGTGAAGCAGCAGAGTTTAGGAGTTAAGAACATGGGCTCTAGAACCAGATAAAGCTTCATCCAATCCAAGACTTTTTGTTGTCTTGGTTTGTTGTATGACCTTTAGCACATTTCATAATCTTTGTTTTCTTTCTAAAAAGAAGTGGGAATAATGATAATGCCACATAGGGTTATTGAACATATCAGACACAGCCTAGTGTCCACATGTCATACAGAGATCTTTGGGGCTGTCACTGAGCTCTTGAAGATTTAGAATCTAGATCTAGACCCCAACCTCCCTTCTGTCCCAGCCCAGTTCAGAGTCCTTCTCAGTGTGTCCTTGACCCCTCAGAGGGCTCACGTTTTCATGGTCTGCTTTGGATCTGAGGTCCTACTTCTGCTCAGTTCCTTCAGAGCTAGTCCCCAGCTAGACAGCCCAGGCATGGAACTAGACTCCATGTCTGGATTTACACATGCATGTACATAAAAATTCTCCAAGGCTTTTGTGTGTGTAGCCAAAGGTGGGAAGGCAGGAAGTGGAATATGTAGACATTATTATAAGCAGCTTCTCTTAAAATAGTCTTCATTTTCACCAATGTGGACTCCAAGCTGCCTCCATCTTAGGAGGAAAGACAATCTGAGACATCCTGACCTGTATTCTCCTCACTCAGATCAATCATGGTCTCCCTCGGTTCCACTCTTTCTTCCCAATCTACACGCAACCCTATAGATACAGCCAACTGGTCCTTTATAAAGTGTTTCCTAAACAAATTTTCTTTTCTCACTAAGGTTAACATGGTGACATTTTATAGATGAAGAAACCGTAAATATTTTGTCCAAGGTCATACAGCTAGGAATTGGTGAAGTTAGGATTCAAATTCACATTTTTCTGAATGGAGACCCCAAGGGCTGTGTCATGCTTACTTTCAAATGTGAGAATATTCTTTAGATATTCATTATATACCAGTCTCTGTGCTAAGAGCTTGATGTAATATTTCATCCTCACAACAGCTTTGCTAGGCATTATTATTGCCATTTGACAACAAGTTATCTGAGACACAACAAGATGAAGTAATCTGAACAGCCAGTAATGGCAGATTTGGATTCCAAGTCTAGGGCTATTGGATTGGGGCCTTTAAGAACTGCTAAGTCAATACAGTGCTCAGGGGTAGTCACTCCTTACTTGGGGATGTATTTATTCACATCCTCACCCGTCATCACATCCCTTCTCTTCCTCATGCTTCCTGCCTGTATAAATTCAGTGCTGCAGCTTTGTACCCAGGAAAAATACCAAAGAATCAGAAGAAAGGGAAGAAGAGAAAAGGGAGAAATGAAACCACATTAATACTTAAGACTCTTAGTGTATGAGTTAATAGGCGAATGCATTCAGAATACGGGATTTTAAATATATTTGACAGTGTTTTAGTTTATTTTAGTAAGCTTATTTGAAAATCATCTACACATTTAAAGGCCAGTAAGAAGGATAAGAAGGGAAAGATGTGGCGCCACTAGAGAAAGGAAAATGGCTTGATTTCTTTCTTTGGTTCCTGGAGATGTGCAACAGGGAGTGAGACCTAAACCTCAAATCCTGCATCACCTGACCATTTTCATTTCAAGCGGAACAGCTGCTGTGTTCCAGGGAACTTTGTTGCTCCATGAATTAATGAGGCATGTGCATGTCCTAAGATGTCCTTTGGACGTAGGGTATCTTCTCAAAGAGCTTAGACTCATCATTCTAAAAGAAGTAGATTGATAAATATAACAATGCTATTTTAGCAATGTTCCCTTCCATGACTTGATCTCCCCACCATTTATTTACCCACTCAGCTGTGTCAAGGCACTGGTCTAGGCACTGGGGCTTCAAGTCAAGCGAGATGTTTGCTCTTACAGGGTATATTTTCTACTGCAGGGTGACAAATAATAATACTCAAATGACACAAGAAAACAGTGTTACAAAGAAAATGGAAAGATGTTAGGGCTAGACAGTGCCTGGGGGTTACTTCAGAGAGTGATCAAAAGTGTCCCCCAAGAGGAAAGGACTTTAAAGCAGAGACCTAAAGGTTAAGAAAAAGCCTGGAATCTGGTGTCTTTTGTGGACAGGAAGCAGCACGCACCAAGGGCTGAAGGAAGTAACAGATAGTTCCTTTTACCCTGCATATGATTCCTCCCCAGAAACCCCTTATGTCATCAGACCTGAGAGGGTCTCTGAAGTTTGGGGGAGTACATGGTTTTATAACTACTCATACCTTCCCACTACTCTCATTGAGTCTTCAAAGGGTCCAATGGGCCAAAGATGACATTATGACAACACTAAAGAAAATGTGGTAAGGAGTGTTAAAAAGTCATCACAGAACTGACTTTTTCTTCTCCTCCTGTTTGTGCTAGTTTCCAAGAATATTTCTGTGATTAGAGAATTTTGAGTGTGTCTGCAACAAATAGAGGCCTCACTTCCCAAATGTGTATGTGAAACCAGCACACCAGGTGGATACACACAAGTGTACATACGTGTGCCAAGTAGTAAGGTTTCTATTCCATTAAAACATAATATAAAGATTGGATGTTCATCTCTCTTCCCCACTGGCCCTCATTTCTGTCCCACTCCTGCTCTGTCTCTTTATAGTTTTGTATTAAATAAGGACTAAGGATCTTGGAAGGGAACAAAGATGAGATTGATGGGTGGGAGAGTAAGCAGGGTTGTTACTGGAAAAATTGATGAGGGTCAGTTATAGTGCATCCAATGACTTCTTTAAAACAACTGGCAAATGTTATAACTCCATGCTCTTTTCTTGATAAAGTCAGTGGAAATATACTCCCACAAAGAAAATTTAGGAACCTGGGTAGAGAAGAAAAAAATGCATATATACTTCATTTAATGTAGTGACTGGCTCACTAGTTCCAATGCCCCTCTAGTCTAATGCTATTCAGTCTTACTTAAAAAATCCAAATGTTACAGACCTCAGTCATTAACAGGACGGCCACCAGATACAGCATTGGATTGCCTTGGGAAAACATGGATCTCTAGATACTGGTCACCACAATAAGCTTCACACAAAGCCATGGGCAGCCAGCTCTAGGACACATAGAGTGATGGCATGTTTGAGTTTGAAGCATCCTTTGAGAATATCTTTGGACAACCCTTTATTTATGGATATCGGTAAAATAAAGATTTAGCCAACGTGACCAATGTCTACTTCGGTGGAACTGAGAATTCATCCGAGGGAAAACCTACACTTACCAACCAGCACGGTTTCATGAGATGTTCCAAAATCTTCAAGCTCTTCTGCTTCATTTCTTACTACCAGAACGACTGTCCTGACAAACTGATCTATTACCAGGAGCTGAGTCACTTGGCCACCCTAGGAGAAGTACATTTATGGCACTATGTTGTAATCAGAGTCTGTTTCTCCCCTTTCTCTAACCTGAACCATGAAAAAGGTTCATCTATAGTGATGTCTGTTCCCATCCCTTTGCAGGATTTTCTCTGCTTTCCCTTCTACATCCCCCTTCCACCCTTTCCCCACTCTGTGCCCCAGAAAATTGACCTCTGTTCACTGCAGCAGCCAGATTTCCCTGCCCTCAGATGCCGTTGGCTAAGACAGTGGGTATTAGCAGGAGATAAAGGAGTTGGGAGATGGAGAAACGTTGGAGTGTTTCGTTCTCTGGTTTCTTGCCTGTGGCCTGGGCCACAACGCCTGTGGGAAGGAGCATCGCTTGCACTACAGCTGCGCCTCTCTCTGGGCCCCTGTAACTGCCTCCTCCCCTTCCCCCTTCTGGTGTGAGCGGACGAGAGCCTGCTTCTGCTCCTGCTAGCCTAGCAAGCTCCATTCTTTCTTTCCCTTAAACTCTCCCCTGCATTTGTAAACAGTCCCTTTGTTAACCGCTCTTTAATTATCCCATCTGTTTCCTATTAGAATCTTGACTGATACACTGTTGTTGAGCTCCTGCTATTAATGCGCTCCCTCCTGGCCCAGAGCAGGTGTATGGTTTAGTCAGGACAGAAACTCCTCTGGGTATTTCATACTGGAAGGGACTGAGCATAGTGATCTACAGATTCCTTAGAAGAACTTGGGGAGGAAGGTTAGGAAAAACCTGGCAGGCTTTGCTAAGGTCAGAATGCTCAGAAATTTCACAAAACAGTAGCCAACGCTCCCAGCAGCATCTAAGGGGAAGAATCACTTGGGGCGGCCCCTGAAGCTGATGCAATCGTCAAGTCGGCCAACAAGTGCTGAGCTGCTGCAGGAGGAGACAGTACCTTCCCGGCTCGTCCCCCTTCTGCATCTCACACAGTGCCTCTCACCTAGAATCCTCCTTTTAAGGGATTTGAGAGAATGTATCACTTCGTCCCGCCCCCGACCTCTTTCCGTGGGATCCAGGGAGTACAGACAGGGAAGAAAAGGATGCTGAGCTGGCAGGAAAGAATCCACACCACGAGCACTCGGGAAATACTGGACTCATCTCGGAAAACTTCCGTATCCTCCTGGTACCTCAGTTTCCTCTTCCTTAAGTTGAGGTATAATCTAGTGCCCACCTCCAGTGTCAGAGGGCAGACTGAATGAGTGGTACATGTAACATACTTCTACGTGAGTGACAAGGAGCCGGAGTTCGTCACTTCCTTGTGTGTCATGCATCCCCTTGGCCACCGGGTAAAGCCTATACAGATCTCTCTTCTCAGAAAGAAAATGTTTGAAATTCAAAGTCGTAAAAAGGATTCGAAGGAAATCAATTAGGTTTCAATACAATAACCAAATTGTTTTTTCAACTGTGATACAGTAACACACCCATTAAAAAACAAAATGTAGCAGCAGGTCTGGTGGCTACCAACAATTTCAAAGAAGTGCTCAGCATAAATGATGCTCCACTTATAACATCTGAAACGTAGTGTGAAAATATCCAAACTCTTGTTGGTGACTGAATCATAGGCACTGCCTCCACGACTGGAATTTGTCGCCTGCATCTGTAACTGAATGGAACGCTAAATTTCAGTAAGGCAAGGGGAAACAAGGTATAACTGACTTTCCATCTGCATTCACATGAGTCCAGATTTGGAGCACTCGATGCTCCCTACAGAAACTGCGGCACTTCTCAGGGAGCTGGAGTGAGGCACAGAACACTCATCAACTCACCTCTCTTTGGGGCTTCCAGGCACAAGTCCTCCCAAGGACGTGGTGTGGCAATCAGCCCTCCCTCTTTCCCTACTTCCAACAGTTTTCTTCCCCACACAACAAACTTCCCTCCCGCGGAGGGGAGCGTCACTTAAAACCCCAGCTACCAGCTATAAAAACCCTTGGGCTGCATCCACATCATAGGAAAACACTTGGAGACAAATGGGAACGTGATACAATGTTAAATGCTGAGGCAAAGAGAGAACCATCCAGAGCAGAAGCAGATCCAGGGACTCCCACCCGGGGCGGGTCCCCACCTGGTGCTGCGTGGAGGTTGACAGTGACAGTAGGATTGCACGGGGAGCAGCCCAGGCTTGCGCAGCTGACACATTCGAGTGCAGCTCTGGCTCTGCCCCTGACTAACTCTGCCTCAGGGCAGATGACTTCATGTCTCCAAGCCTCAGTCCCCACCTGCAAAACTGAGATAATAATAGTACCAACCCCACAGGGTAACCGGGAGGATTAAGTCAGGTAAGCCACACAAAAGAATTTAGCACCGTGACTGACACAGAGTAAGTGTTCAGTTCATGCGGGGCTTTTAGAAGTAGCGCTGCTATGCAAATTCTTCTCTTCTGTGCTGTTGATTGGGTTCCGCAGCCAAAGCATCAGATGTGGCTTATCACCTGTACAAACACGCTGCGATTTAAATTACAACCCCGATTCCTCCGAAGGGAATCAAGAGGCAGGCTCGTGCTGCCTCAAATACCGTGATATCAAAGGAGAACCTGTGGGTGTCCCTTCCAGAAGCGCAGAGTGTCTCACCAAAGTAATGGCCCGTTGCAATACTCCAGGCGCTGGGCTGAGCTGACTTCATTTTTGCTCTGCATTAGACCTGGGAAATCCTGTCATGACTGTCGGCTTTGTAAATAGGGTCCGGTCTACTGCCAAACTCCAAAATGAGATGCGGTAACTTTACCCCAGCTGTTCACTTCGGTTAGCGCATGTCAATACAAGTGAGGTCTATTATGGTTCGGTGATTTTCCATCTCTTGTCAGTCAGCACAGCCTTCTGCTTCCCTGCCCCTCTTGGTTCCTGGACTTCCTGAAGAATTTCTTACCACTTTGCTCTGTTTCTGTTTCCCTGGTGCCTTCCTTCGCATTTTCCCTTTGAATGTTTTATCAAAAACCGGCAACAAGTTTGAACAGTGGCCAGAAGATGAAAGACACACGAACTTGGGAACAGAAAAATACACACACAGATCCCACCCCTTCAAAATTGAGTTTCCAGCCTAGAACTTTAACCCCTAAGAAACTGTCATTTACTTTCCCAGATTAATCAAGCTGATAAATCTACCATCTTCCCAGATAATAATTTGTAGTCCGAAACATATTCCAAAATAAATTCCTAGATGAGGCAAGATATTTACAAAGTAAGGCCAGGTGGTATCGAGTGGCATGTGAGGCCCTTTGTCTTGTGTGCACGTAGAGACTTAGAGCCCACTTTGAAATGACATGGGTGACTGCCTGGGGAGACAAGGGGCCCCATCACATGGCAGCACCCCGAAGTTGCAAGAGGGTAAGGCTAAGAAAGTTTTGTTCACAGAGGAAGCGAGTATGGTCTGGAGGCTTCCATATTCCCACAGAGAACCAAACATTTACATAGGATGATTGTGTAAGTTTTGAGTTCCTTTTTATTTTTCCCTTTCATGGCTTCTGTTAAGTTGAAATTATTTGAGCTGGTTTGGAGAACTGAAGCTGGGAGAAGTGGCGAGCTGTCTGAAGTCACATCCTAGAGAGGCTGGAGTCACGTCAGTTTCTTTGCAGTTTAGTTAGTGCAAGGAGAAAGTGAAAATCCTGTTGGATTTAATTAGACTGAATAGTTGTATAATTCAATCAAACCACTTTCCCAGAGCCTCAGCCTACAGCAGTTTGCGTGTGTGTGTGTGTGTGTGTGTGTGTGTGTGTGTGTGACAGAAGGAAGTCCATCAGGACACAAAAGCCTTGGACCCGTCCTCACTCACACAGCCGTTTCCCCAACAGCAGAGCAGACACTGAATTTGGATTTATTCCTGGGATACCTCTAGCTTAGTCCTCCAAACAGATGTTATCTGTCAGTTCAGATTGGCCCGCATGAGGTAAACCTATTTGCTATTCCTAACGAGTGCAGTGTTCTTTCCCACACTGCTGATACATCCAACTGTAAAGGGGAAAAACATCTTTAAAAAAGGAACTATGTTAAGCTCTATGTATGCTTTTTCTTCCATCATTTTAAAAACAGTAGTGGTGCTAAAGGACCACATATTTGTCCTTGAGACAGTTATCTGTACTTAAGGACAGGTAACTGTCTAAATAACCTGTCTTTCCATCAGCCATGGATTGGCCGCCATCATGTTTATGGAATCTTAACTATAAACTAGAGAGGGAGCCTCTCTCCCTTTCCCATATGATTTCAGCGTCTCTGCCTATGGGATAAGGCAGCGTAGGAGGTACACTAAATGACTGTTCACTGAACACCCACTCTATGTTGGGACCCCTTGTAGGAGTTGGAAATACAGCAGTGAACAAGATGAGATCTCTTTTCTCCAACGGCTTACATTCCAAAGGAACAAAGCAGACAATAGCCAAGGAAAAAAGGGAACATGCAAGATAACTGCCGTTCCTGAAAGGTGCTGTGGACAAAATAAAACACCACCAGCAGTTTGTCACTCTTTACAGACCATCCCTAGGAAATCAGCAAGGAGTGGCTTCACCTGACAGACTCCTTCTGCTGTATTTGAAGTCTGTTTAGTGAGAATCAGAGCCACCTCAGCTTGAAGATGGTGTTCAAGCTCCTCTTCACAGACCACCTTTAACTGTTGGCAAGAGATGGCTTTACCAGACTCTTTAACTTCTTCTACATTTGAAGTACGGTTAGCCAGTCATCAGCAAAGAAATGTAAATTGTCCTTAAAAGAAAAAAAACAAAAACAGAAAGGAAACAGGGTGTACATCACAGAGTGTGCTTCGACCTCTTAGAGGAGATACTTGAACGGAGACCTCGATGGTGAGAAGGGACCATTAATTGAAGACCTTGGCGCACATCTTTCCAGGCATACAGCGTACACAGAACAGGAGTGGCGCAGGCGGACGCTGAGCAAGCCTGACATGTTCAAGGACAAGGAAGAAGGCCACGGCGACGGGAGCTGAGTAAGTAAGGAGGGAACCGTGCAAGGTTAAGTCAAAGGGGTGGCAGGGCTGGATTATTTTGGTGCCTTGAAGTAAGCTGTGGTAAAGAACTTGAATTTATTTTAAGATCACATTCAGGTCATTGGAGGGCTGTCAGTAAAAGAGATGTGAACTGATGTGTGTGTCTGAGAAGCTGGTAGGAGTAAAGCACAGCTTCTGCCCTCAAGGAGCTGATAAGCCACACCATTAGTTATGATTCAGGGCAGTCACTGAAGGATGAGTTGCAAATGCTGAGTACTGATTGTATGCAGATGGCTCCAGGAGCCTCCAGGACCCAACTGGTAAACGGTGTTCCTATTTGTACCAAATGTATATAGTCTGGTACCTGGAGGTTAGCATTAAAGGGTAAACTGAGCTGGAATCTTTGAATTCAAGGGGAAGTGTTCATCATTTTTATTTTCCGTTTGGAATGCAGTCACTAACGTTCATAAAGGGCAATGCGGTCTTTCAGTTCCTTCAGAAAGGGCTTGTGTGGTGCAAGTCTTGACATTCACTCTCTCGTCTTTTTGATTGGTGGAAAAGGGGAAGCATAATCACCTGAGAATTCTGTGCTCAGAGCAACCCCTCTTCTTTTGTGTTTGCTGATGGGGCATCAGAAAAAGAATGTTTAACAATTTTAAATCTACTCAATAAAAAGTAAGGTCATTACCGATGCACTGCCCCTCCTCCGGGGGATTGAAATGGCTCCCAGGAGCAGCGTTGCCTGCCGGTCGGGATCTCTGAGTTCCCACGGTTGCTCTGTGACCTTCAGCAAACGTTTTCGAGTTGGGGGTTGCCCTTGGAACACATAGCCGCAGTTAGGAGTTGACGTAGACTATCTAAACTCTCCAACATTGCTTTTACTTCTACTGATTTGCTAAACCCTCTGCACGTGTATTGGCTTTAAAGTCCACCATATTGGCAACGATCCTGTGCCCGAAACAGGATAGAGGGTGATTGAATTTGAGAATCTTTGCTATCCTGGGCTTGAGAGGAGGAACTATGTAATGTCCCCCATGGGGCTTTGGGAGCTTCATAAAGGGGAGGCAGATAGTGCTGGCATCAAATAGCTGTGGTTTTCATGAACATTGTTGTTAATTTGCTTTGAGTGTTTGAATACTGAGAGGCTGAAAAAGGAATATAAGGCCTGATTAGGAGGACTCATGATCCATCTTAGAAGGTAGGACCTACACATCTGAGAAGTGAAATAATACAGTGATTAATAATAATAATAAGGTGAGTAATGTGATATGCCACTAGGAGGTACGCGATTAATTTGTAAATGAAGAGGGTATGGAGCTAAATAAATGCAGGAAAAACTGAGCTCATAACTTCTGATGGATGTGTTCATTTATTTTTCTAATTTATTCGGTCGTTGACAAATAGTTATTGCATGCCCACTTTGTTGGGAGCTCTGGTCGGTGCTGGTGAGGAACTGGTGAGCTGACACGGACGTGTTGCTGGATTTGGGATCAGCCACTGGAATCTTCGGAAGGGGCTCATAGGTGCTGGTGTGTCGGCTTTCTCCTCTTTTCTGTTCACCACCAGGATGATGTGCGTAGAGCAAACTGAACTTAGGACATCAGAATTCCCTGTGACTTCTCCCAAGATTTGCAGAATTAAAGAACTAACCAGTCATCCTCTACCTGTTACCTTTCTCCAGTGTTCTGTGCAGAGATTGCACATCCTCAGTCTGAATGCTTCTGAGGACAGAGAGTTACTTGATGGGGCATCCATTTCCACTGTTACATGGCTGTAGGGGTCATCCTGGCTTCTTACAGGAACCGACTCTGTTCTCTGCCCCTTTCACACTGTCTTCTGTCCCTTAATAGGGAAAGCTGTGGTCACTTGCCCCGAAGGAAACTTTGCAGACCTCCTTCTCTTCTGGGACCAAAGAAATAATTAAAAACAGTGTAATATCGAAGAAAGAACAGAATCTTAAAGATAAATAATTGTATCAAGCTACTTCATTACCTTTTAACATCCATGATTATGTAGTGGATAGGATTTAGGCAGACTGTTTCAAGCTTCCTTTAGCTCTGTTTGTTCATTTAGCAATGACGGTATCTCATTCTTTGTGTATCACACAAGAGTGTGTTTAATAAATAGAACACAAAGACAAATTCCCAGACTTAAAAGTAAGTTTGACTCTCAGAAGCTATTTCCTGGAATTTTTGTCATAGATTCTGCTCTCATTAGCTCAATTAGGATGATCTGGCAGTCATTAAAAGTGATTCTTTGCATAGTGGTTTTCTAGTGAGCCATGTTTCCCGCTTCATAATGACCTTTCTGGGTCCCTGAAATACTTTCAGAAATTCTTCATCTTGCGCCACTTAGCTTTACATCCTGTGGTGACTTCCACATCAAAGCACTCTTCCATTCATGAATTTAGCGTCTGTTATCCACTGACCCAGGATCTAGTGGCTAACAACCCCCATCATTGCAGGGGACAGATAACCAGATCAGGGGGCTCGGGGCCTGGACTGGCTCTCATGATGCGCATGTGCAGGCTGCAGGCACAGCCGCTCAGTGGGGGCCACACCATGTCCTCAGGACTTGGTCTCCCTTCATCTCTCGGTTGGCCTTCCTCTGGGCTGGCTCTGTTCTCAGACAGGCTTCCTTCATGGAAGCGAGGTGATGACCAGCATTTCCAGGCCTACCTTGTCCTTCCGAGGGTGCCAGAGGAGAGAGCCGCTGCCCCAAACTTCCACCAAAGTCCTGTAATCAAATCCCACTGGCCTAGTTGGACCGTGTGCCCATTTCTAGACAAATTCCAGACTGTTCCGGGGGTGAACCATGCTGACTGGCCAGGCCTAAGCCACAAGGTCACTCTGGGGCAGGGTTTGGGGGAGAAATGGGGTCATCTCCCTGAATCTAGTAACCTCTTGGGTAGAATGTGAGAGGGAATAGGTTCTAGAAGAAAACTGGGGAGTTGGATGCTTGGCAGGCAAAAACAGTAAGATGTCTTCTATAGAAACCTTTTGCTAAAGCAAGTTTGCATCATTTTTGAGTCAGAAAAGAGAGTCTTTCGGGTGGAGAAATTAAATGAGCATTGATCTTTGTATTTATCTAGTTAGTGGCAGAACCGAGGACAGAATCCAGGTCTTCTGACTTCTAGTGAGTCGACCCGTCATAAATGATGTTTTCCTTTTTAAAGTCAGTCGCACAATTTTGTGGGGTCCAGTGCAAAAGGAAAGCGTGAAGCCCCTTGTTCAAAAATTTAAGACGGCCGCGGCACAGCATTAAACCAAGTGCACAGATCACACTCCCACCATGCCAGCCCTGGTCCGCCGACACCACTCCTCATACGCGGGCCACGGTATTTGGCACAATACACGTGTGCAAAGAACTAGAAGACATTACCTTCAATTCCATTCCACCCAGCTTTCAATCTAATCTGGCGATGGAAGAGCTGCCCGGACACAGACAAAGATAAAATGGGTTTAGAGCGTACCTACAGCTGGGCTCTCTTTTACATCAACAGATGTGCAGATCATAGGAGGGAATCCTATCCTGGCTAAATAAAAATTCCAAAAAGAGGAGATAGTTCCACTCTATGTTGATCAGGTCCCATATCTACTATTGGATTATGTTCTAGCTGCCGTAGCCCTTAAAGACATTCTAAAAAGCTGTGAAACGGTGCCATTTGTCCATAATGACAGGGTTTTGTTTTTTGCTGCTCTTGTGTGTAAGCATCCATTATAGACTGAACGGTGTTCCCCCAACATTTAGATACTGAAGTCCTAACCCCCAGTGTGACTGTATTTGGCACTAGGGCCTTGAAGGAGCCAGTTAAGGTTAAATGAGGTCATAACTGCAGGGCCTCAATCCAGTAGAACTGGTGTCCTTATAAGAAGAGGAAGAGACACCAGGAGTATGGACTCACAACGAAAGGCCATGTGAGGACACAGCCAGAAGGTAGCTGTCTGCAAGCCAGGAGGAGAGGCCACAGGAGAAACCCGCCCTGCCGGCTTGGCTTGGTCTTGGACTTCAGGCCTCTAGAACTGTGAGAAAATGAATTCTGTTGTTTAAGACTCTCAGTCTACGGTGTTCTGTTATGGTGGCCCTAACAGACTAATACAGCATCTGACAAATGCCTATTTAATGAATAGGAGGAAAACTTAGAGAAACCGAGTAACCTAGAGAAGTATTAGAAGAAAAATTAGAATGAAGTATATGAGAAGGAGTGTGTTTTGTATGTCCCTAGAGAGAAGACTTAAGACCAATAATTGGAAGTTATAGAAAAATGGGCATTGGAGCCACATAAGGAAGACGTTCAACAGCTAGACTTCATTATAATTCCCCCACGGAGAACATTATCAAGGCTCCTACAGTTTACTAGACCATCAGAGGCGGTCCAGGTGCAGGGAGAACACCAGTGAGAGGAGACGTTAGCGAAAAGCTCAAAGTACAGGTTTTTTCAGAAAGGAAGTGGAGGGCGAGATTTGCCCCACAAGCTTGGTTACTGCGAGAGGTCCTAGGGAGAGGGTACTATCTGAAATTCAGGGAGGAAAAGTAAAATTTGTGTGTTTCTTAACAGAATAGTAGGTTTTTGCCAAGGAAATTGTAAGAGCCGAGACTTGCCTGTTTAAAACTGTGGCTTAATGTGAACTAATTACAAGGCAAGTTTTTAGAAAGTGTATCTCAGGCACTTGACAGAGTTTACCTATTCCTTTGCTCTGTATTTGGCAGTTTTATTAATCGTAAATGAAGAGAACTCATTGTACTGCATTGATGTAAGTGTATTTCTGTAAACACGCACATGCAATTGGGAAAGTTCCATGAGGTTACTCAGGGGTTAATCCTAAAACCCAAGCCTAAATGGCTGTGTTGTCAGAGGAAGCAGCATCAGGTCATGGGTGTTGGCAAACGGAGCAGAGGATACAGTCTAGAGGGAAAATCAGTTCATTTCCTTTATTTTTTTTAATTTAAGTATAGTTGATTTGCAATATTATATTAGTTTCAGATGTATAGCACTGTGATTCATTATTTTCACAGATTATATTCTATTAAAAGTTGTTACAAAGTAACGGCTCTATTTCCCCGTGTGTGCAATGTATCCTTGTTGCTTATCTATTTTATACATAGTAGTTTATATCTCTTAATATCATCTCTCCCCTCCCTCTTCCCCTTTCCTCTTTGGTAACCACTAGTTTGTTTTCTGTATCTGTGAATCTGTTTCTGTTTTGCATATACATTTTTGTATTTTTTTTTTTTTTATATTTTAGAAAAGTTTTGTCTTTCTCTGACATTTCACTAAGCATAATATTTTCTAGGTCCATCTATGTTGCTGCAAATGGCAGGATTTCATATATATGTGTGTGTGTATATATCACATCTTTATCTGTTCATCTATTGATGGGCTCTTGGATTGCTTCTATAACTTGGGTATTATAAATTGTGTTGCTATGGACATTGGGGTGCATGTATCTTTTTGAATTAGTGTTTTAATTTTTTTCCTTACATATACCCAGGAGTGGAAATGCTGAATCATATGGTAATTCTATTTTTAGTTTTGTACCTCCATACTGTTCTCCGTAGTGGCTGCACCAATTAACATTCCCACCAAGAGTGTACAAGAGTTCCCTTTTCTCTACATCCTCTCTGACATTTGTTATTTGTAGACTTTTTGATGACAGCCATTCTGACAGGTGGGAGATGATTTCTCATTGTTAATGTTTTCATTTGCATTTATCTGATGATTTGAGATGTTGAGCATCTTTTCATGTGCCTGTCAGCCATCTGTATGTCTTCTTTGGAAAAATGTCTATTTAGGTTTTCTGCCCATTTATTGATTGGGTTGTTTGTTTTTTTGATACTGAGTTGGATGAGCTATTTGTCTATTTTGGATTTTAACCCTTTGTTGGTCACGTTACTTGCAAATATCTTCTCCCATTCCGTAGGTTTTTTTCATTTTGTCCGTGATATCCTTTGCTGTGCAAAATCTTTTAGATTTAATTAGGTCCCATTTATTTTTGCTTTTATTTCTTTTGCCTTAAGAGACACACTCAGAAAAATATTGCTACAATTAATGTCAAAGAGTGTTCTGCCTATGTTCTCTTCTAGGAGTTTTATGGTTTTGGGTCTTAATTTAGGTCTTTAATCCATTTTGAGGTGTTTGTATGTGTGTGTATAATGTGAGGTAGTGTTCTAATCTCATTGCTTTACAGGTAGCTGTCCAGTTTTCCCAGCATCACTTACTGAAGAGACTGTCCTTTCTCCATTGTGTGTTCTTGCCTCCTTTGCCATAGAGTAATTGACCACAGGTGTGTGGGTTTAGGTCTGGGTTCAGCTCATTTGTTTAGAATCTCTTTCAACCATTAATTAATGATATGAAAATTTCACACTGCCATCACTGATGAGTGAGGAAGGAAACCAGCTACAAGAGCATGAAGCATAGCAAATCATTTCAGGTGAGGCTAGGACTTAACCTGTCAGTCATGTAGGTTAGTCCCAGTTTTGCTTAGTTCACAAAATACAACTAACCAGACTTCTGTTTTTTTCTAACAGTCTGTTAGTCCTCTAGGGCAGGGCTATCCAGTAGATAATGTGAACTGCATATGTAATTTTAATATTAAAAAATAAACAGGTGACATATATTTTATGCAATCCAACATATCAAAAATACTCCCATTTAAATATGGAAGATGAAAAATTCAAATAAGATATTCTATATATATATTTTTTTGTCCGAATCTTAGAAATCTTGGACTGGCCTCATTTTAAGTGCTCAATAGCCACGTGTGGCCAGTGACTACTATGTTGGAAGCACAGAATAAGAGCAGTGAGTTCCAAACTTGTTTTATGGTACATGCTTATTAGGAAAAAAAAGTGAATATGCATCTCGACATATGCATGTGTATTATTACATTTCTTTGGAAATTGTATACGTTTTCTATATGTTTAGAAAGCACATCTTAGTATTGTTTTTCATTTGTGTCTCATTTGATTTGTATTTTTGTATATTTTAGAGTGTATACAATATTTATAACATAACTCGTGTGCACTTTCTAGAGAAATAATGTATGTGTGTGTATATATATAAAATATATATGGATGCATTTTCATTTTTTCCCCTAATAGACACATCTGAAAAATCTTTCACTTATTAGTAATTCCAAAATTTTTGTCTTATCATAACTATCATTAAATAACTACTGTCATAAATATCATAACTATCATTATCAGTAAATACAATGTGATAAAATAAACTTTATTATATATGAAAATCTTGATTTAACATTTGTAACACTTTTAATTCAGCAACTCAAAGATCTGTCACTATGATCAGTTCATTTTGATTCTTGGCTTTAATGTCTGTCAAAGCTGAAAAAAATGGTATCTCTCAAAGATAAACAGATCTAAATTAGAGAAGTGCATCATTGGTCATGCTTGAAATCATGATATTAATTTTTTATCCTATGCACCAATTATGCAAAAGTCTTTGCAATAATTCAGCATGTAGGTTTTCACTTCTCTGATGTCAGTTAATGGTTCTTTTAGTTGCATTCTTGTAGTTTTAATAAATGGGGTCAAAGTCCACTGAAACTGTGTATTATGAAACTTTGCAAAGTGACTGGAAAATACTGTGTGTCCAATAGTCCTCAGGTGACCCCTCATGGTTTCCCGCTCCTGAAGTCCGTGCCTGGGTGGAATCCCCCTCCTTTGAGTATGGGCTGGCGTGTGACTGGCTTCTGACTAATAGAATATGACAACGATGGATGGATGTCATTCTCATTACATTTGATTATGTAAGACTCTGGCTTAGCTGACTGAGAAACTCTCCATGAGATCTGGAGAAAATAAGGGGGCATATTGGAGGAAGCCACATAGCAAGGAACTGTGGTGGCCTTTATGACCTGTGGGTAGCATCTAGGACCTGCAGACAGTCTCCAGTGAGTAGCCAGCTAAAAGCTCAGGTCAGGATATGAATTCTGCAAATAACCTGAATGAACTTGAAAGCAGATTTCCACCCCCCCTGCCAGATGAGCCTCCAGATGAAAATACAGTCCAGCTGAGACCTTAACTGCAGCTAGTGGAACCCTAGGCAGTAAATCCTAAACAGTGTCCACACTCCTGACCCAGGGAAACTGTGAGATAACGTGTGTGTGTGTGTGTGTGTGTGTGTGGTTTTAAGCTGCTAAATTTCTGGTAACTTGTTATTCAGCAACAGAAACAAAGACACTCCACTAATTTTTCCTAGTATGCAGATATGAGGGTTTTTATAAGGTACACATGATCATGTTTAGCTACAAAATCAGGAAACAAAGGAAATATTTCCAAATACCAATTTTCCAAATACTCTACCCAAAACAAGAATTTCTTTTATAAAAGCCCACTTTTACAAAAGTGGGTATAGCCTCTACTGTAATTTAAAAGTCTTGATTTTTTAAGGTTTTAAATTTAATTTTTGAAATGCATCACATCAGTGTAGCCATTTGAGCTTTTGTGGATTTGACTTTTTGACTGTATTACCTTGCTTGTGAATGATGGGATGAGTGAATTTCAACTTGAGAATTTTCTATGTACGTTAGCCTAGACGTTTTTTAAAAATTGTTAATCAGAGGAGTCCCTCTATCAGTAAATATATGTAAATATTTCCTTCATAGAGTTTGTTTTAATTATAGAATTTATTTACTCTCAAAAATATATCCTCTTTGGTTATCTTTAATTTAGTGACACATCAAAAAAGGCACTTCTTCATGCTGTTTACTATCAAAACCTAATCTAGCAAATAGCATACATTAAGACATCTAGAAAAATCTGTATTTTCATCTTGGCTGTAGGACAAAACTCCTAACATATATCATCTGTTATAGAAGCTGTTTCTGTCAATCTTCAGCAATATATTCTATTTTCCAAAAGTGTTTTGCTACTGTGGTATAATAAAAGTATTCATATTTGGTCTTTGTCCCTGGTTTATAGAACAGAGTTCCTAAAACTCTTGAAATTCCCTGAGTGGCAGGAGTTTTTTTTTTTAATTCATTTAGAATAATCCCCTTTCTGACCACACCTGAATTTATGCTAATGAGGTGACCAAAGGCAGGACCCTTAGGTAGCTGCAAGATGGGAACTGTTCACTAGAAAGACCAAGTATGTAGTTAAATGGACTGTTCAGCCCTACACTTTGACCTCCAGGAAAGAGAAGAGGGGACTGGAGATTGAATTCAATCACCAATGGCTAATGATTTAATAAGCCATGCCTACATAATGAAACTTGAACGGTGAGGTTCAGCGTGCTTCTGGGTTGGTGAAAACATCACCGTGCTACGAGAGTGACCTGCCTCGAGAGGGCGTGGAAGCTCTGCACCCCACCCCCATCTCTTCCGTCCAGCTGATCCTGAACTTTATCCTTCTGCCCCACACTTGCCCTATAGATCTCTTCCATTTGGCTATTTCTGAGTTGTATCCTTTATAATAAAATGGTAAATGTAAGTAAAATGTTTTCCTGAGTTCTATGAGTCATTCTAATGAATTATCAAACCTAGGGAAGGTCGTGGGAACCCCTGAATTTGTAGTCAGCCAGGCAGAATACAGGTAGCACAGGAGCCCTGTTTGTGGCCAGTGTCTAAAGCAGTCTTGTGGACTGAGCCCTTAACCTGTGCAGTTGGTGCCTGAGTAGTTAGTGTCAGAATGAAACGGAATTGTAGGGCTACAATATACCCACATAACTACCTATAAATGAATGAGCATATTTCTCAGTATCCTTGCCAGCCAATACTGAGTGAGATAATTTGGCAACTTAACATTTTTCTAAAATAAAGTTTAGGAAAATAGTCCTAGTTACCTATAGATCATAGTGTGCTAAATATGAAGAGATACAAGGAGAAATTTCCATTCCTGTAGGTGATACAACAGGGGTTAGGTTCCTAAAAGTCTTCCTCACTAATTTCAAAAATATATTATTAAGCCGTTATTCTGTTCTTGACTTTATGCTGGATGCTGGCTACACAATGATGAATGGGACAAGTATGTTCAGGGGGCTTTCTCTCCCTTTCTTATTCTCATCAAGGAAAGAAACAAAGGACTGAACAGAGAAACAGCAAAATCTGCTTTAGAGAGAGTGGCCTTAAAAGTCTTCTTTGGGGAGACAGAATTTATACTGAGACCTTAAAGAAGGGAAATGGCCACGCGATGCAGAAGTTCAGGGAACAGCATGGACAAAAATCACATGGTTGGAAAGAGCTCAGCGTGTCTGGAGTACACCAGTGTAGTTATAGCGAGCTAGGTGAGGGAGGAGGAGAATTTTGTCAGAGGAGACTGAAGGAGCAAGCAGGGAGTAGACTGTTCAGGGCCGGATAATTCATTGTATGTGTAATTGGAAGCCGCTGGAGGCTGATTTCATTTTTAAAATAGATTTTTTTTTTTTTTTGATGCTACATGGAGAATGGCTGGAGGAGGATCACAAATGGACCAAGTCATCCAAGTGAGAGATAGCAGATAGCAATGGAGATGGCAGTAGTAGACAGACGGGAGGATTCTTAGAGAAGAAACTGCCAAGACTTGCTATTGGGTTTGATATGGGAAGTGGACAGAAAACAAAAATGAAAGATGACCGACCATTAGGATTCTTGCTTGAATAATGATGTGGACGGTGGTTACAGTTTACTGATACGATGATTACAGTGTGAGGGTGGAAGCAATTTGGGGATGGAAAATCAAGGGTTTTTGCTCATATAAAGTGTGAGATGTCTGGGAGACCTACAAGTGGAGAAGAATGATAACATCAAACTGAATATGTGAGCAAAGCCTAGAAGAAAAGGTTTGGATGGGAGATACAAAACTGGGAACCATTGGTGTAACCATGCTATTTAAATCCATGGGAATTTAAACACATTCTCCCCACTCTAGAGGGACAGAAAAGGAAGTCAGGACTGAGCCCAGAAGGAGCACAAGGTATACAGATTTATTAGATATGCAAGGACCAGCAGTAATGCTAAGAATGATTAGCTTATGAAGTAGAAGTTAAACCAGGAGATGACAGTATCATGAAAGGTAAGAGGGGATAGATTGTTCAGGAGAGACCGTTCTGCTGAATGCTGCCTGGAGAGCCACTAAGATAAGGGCATTGCTTTGGCCAAGGAAGGTACTGGAGA
Organism: Camelus bactrianus; assembly: GCF_048773025.1. Classification (NCBI taxonomy): domain Eukaryota; kingdom Metazoa; phylum Chordata; class Mammalia; order Artiodactyla; family Camelidae; genus Camelus; species Camelus bactrianus. The sequence goes on along the minus strand of NC_133541.1, from coordinate 102,619,564 downwards.
CCTTGACAAGAGCAGTTTCAGTAGAGTAAATGGGAAGAAACCCACTTGTTAATATATGAGAGTGAGTTGGCGGTTAAAAAGCAGGGTCAGCATATGCAAGCGACTGTTCAGAGAAGTTTAATACTAAAGGGAACAGAGAAATGGGGCTGTGTCCAGAATATGTGGGGTTAAGGGATATTTTTGGCTTTGTTATTTGTTGATTTTATAAAGGGAGATGGAGCGTGTTTGTTTGCTGAGGGAAATGACCCAGTACAAAGGAAAGAGACTGATGGAAGGGGATGAAATGTGGAGCGCAGAGGAGGGGTTGTCTTTGAGAGGAAGAGGGTCTTGACCCTCACTGTGGTGCGAGGGATGTAGGAGAGAGTTCCAGATTGTAAGTATCGGTTGGTTTGGTCCTTTGGTTGTTGAAAGACAAGGAAGTTTCCCCCGATGGCTTCTAATTTCTCAGTGCAACAGGAGAGGGTCTTACTATTAGTGGAGGAAAGAATAGGAGAAGGCATGAAATTTTCTAAGAAAATGGGAAATCCAACCTACTCAAGAAGCAGTGGGATAACCGGAATGCATTGAGTACCTCATGGTGGTATAATATGAATTAAAGTGAAAATAGCCCTGTCTGTAAAGTTATCTGGGAACGTTCATCTGCTCAGCTGAAGAAGGCAGATGATGGTCATCTGGGCTGTTTTTCTAGCAGAAGATAGGGAAGGAAGTGATGGACAGTGGAGCTAAGTGGTTTTGTAAGGGAGTTATTATAATGATGGATGATGAAATCGGCACTAAATAAGATGGTGAAGGAAGCCAAGAGGGGCTTTTGGGGAGGATGTGAGGGAGTAACATGTTAGGTCCTGGTATATTTTCTGAAATATGAAGAGACTGACCTTAATCCATTTGCAAGCCAAAAGCTTCGGCAACAAAATGGTAGGTTTGCTTGTTCAGTGTCACGCACCCAGTTTGAATTTTTTCTTTTCTCTACAGTGATTGGCTTGAACAGTTACTTATTTTCTTACTTAATCCTATCAGTTCTTGGGTAACTAACAATGTAGCATTGGTTTTCCCCAGTGACCTCAAGGTGAAGCCTTCATTTTCATTATATTAGCAATGCCTTTGAAGTAAGACTCCTTTCTTTGCTCACAAAAAGCATTTAATTCAAGATCATTTCAAAGTCAGCAATTTTCACCTTTTCCATTTAGTGTTTAATATGGAGAACCAACAGAGCCAGACAGAGGGAAGCAGACCAGTCGTGTTGCTCTTACACAGCCTCAGTTTCATCCAAGATACCTACTTCATTAGCCCATTTACAGTCTCTATCAGCAAATAAAGTGCTTGAGGCATGCCAATGAAAACACACCCCTATGCCTGGCATCTTAATTAAATCCTCCAGTGCCCTATGATTTGCTTCTTAGCATAAATCATGTCTAATCACTTATATGCTTTCAAGGTCAACAAGTTTAGACTCTGGTTGTTTTACAGAGGCAGCTGAAATTAAAAATGGCTTGGTGATCAATTACTATTTAAACTTCTGTTTTTACAATCTCCATGACTTGAACTTGGACTTCATTCCAAAAATGGGAGGCCCAAAATTTATGGAAAAGTGTAAATATCATTTTGAGTTTGGTCCAACCCCATCACTTTAAGGCAAAAGACCCACTTTTGCACAATGCTGCCATTATCACCTAAAGTCATCCTCAGATATTCACGTTGATCCTGGGCTTCATTCACCCTGACCTGACCCAGCTTGTGCTTTGCTTCCTATAGGTCCTCACTTCTCACTTCTCTCTTTTACATGGCACCTGGCACTATTTACCTGGCTTCACCTTTTTGCTTTTTCCCTCAGCCTCAATGAGACCCTCCTTCTGGCCATGTCATGTTTTGGACAGGCTGAATAATAAGCACTCTCCCTGGTTTGGCCTCTGGATGCTTAGAGGTTGACAGGCATTCGGGAACACCACACTGCCTGGGTTTGCTCTGACCACATTGCAGACAGTATGTGCCTTGTCAATACTTTCATTCAAGTGCTGAAGTGGCAGTTAGCAAGTCTTGCATGTCTGCCAGGAGCCAGTCTTCTATGTAGGGGTCCATCTGTCCTGAAGACGCTCCTAAGGTTAGTGCTGGCCATACAGAAGCTGCTCAATGAATATCTGAATGCTGCATCATCATTATCATCATCATCATCATCGTCATCATCATCATCATCATCATCATCATCATCATCATCATCATAGACAATATAGAGAGACTGTTTACTATGTGACTATATGACTTTAACCTAGCATTGTCATGTGTTTTATATAATTTAACTTTCAAAGTAGCCCCATGAGGAAGGTATTTTACCTTAATTACTATGTTAATTCAGTACAGTGGAAGGGTTTGACTTAACATCCTCCCGCATCCCAGTCCTGGTCAATGAGGAGACTAGGTTTTCAGGCAGCTCTGAGTCTATGACTACAATCATAGCATTTGCTGCAACACTCTCATTCCTGGCCATGAGCACTGGATCAAGCACTGGACTCTGAGGTCGGGCCAGTATCTGTGACCCTAAGACCCATCATGGGTAACTAACATGCATTGAGCATCTTCTATAAGCCAGACCCTGTGCATCATCTTATTAAATCTCCACTGCCTCCTCTAGGTGTTGTGCTTCTTCCAGCTTTTATATGTCAGGTAAGGCTCCAAGGCGAACGTGATTCATCCAAAGTTAGGAAGCGGTGGAGCTGGCTACAAATCCAGTGCAGTCTGGCTCTGAAGCCAATGTTCTTCATTCCTGTACTTTACTAAAGGAGTGAAATTTTCTATTACAAAGTCATGTATCAAGACTGCTTCGTCTTGACCTTTACAAAAGCTCAGTTGACCAAATGTTTACTTAAGATACTGCCTTACAAGTTCTTATAGTTGGGTCCAGGTTGAAGTATTGATTTAGAAATTGCCTCCCCAGTTAACAACTCCCTTTCCTCCCCCAGTTGCTGTCAATTTGGAGAAAAAGGAGGAGCAGAGTTTTTCACATACACAAGGGAAACCTTCTCTGGAGTGGAAATGGCGCCGCTGTTTGACCCTACTCATTGATTTCTGTGAACTTTTCCTCCACTCTTAATGTGAGTTTTAGCTGGGATTTGACATAGTGGAAGCACACTCTGAAACTTTGTTAGCAAAAGAAGAACAAAGCTGTCAACTGAGTTCTTGAGTTGGGTGTAAGGGCTTCCTCGGGACTGAGCGGGCTGCCTGACTCCAGTCTCAATGGATCGAGCTCCTCTCTGGGTTTCATGGCCACCAGAACTCATCCCCTGCCAATCTGTCCAATTCTAGTCCTCACACTCCTTGATGATCCAACAGGCCAGTCCTCACTTCTCTACCTGTACCCATATTGTTGCCTTTTTGTCTCCACCCTGCTCACTTACTCAAATTTGTCTGCCAGCTTGTCTAATGCCAACCATGATCTCACCTTCCGCACAAACTCTTGCCTGATTTTTGTACTAAGGGTACAAACTTTGGGGTTCAGAAGGCCTGAATTCAAATCTCAGACTCTACTTACTATGTGCCATTGAGTAAATTGTTTAACTTCTCTGAGCATCATTATCTTCATCTGTAATATTGTGAATAATCAGATCTATCTCAGAAATTGTTATAAGAATTAAGCGAAATAGCACATGTAGAACGCTTCGCTCAGGGTCTATAAGCTTTGCATATAGCAAGTGGTTATTAAACGTTATTTACCTTCTGTGATTCCCACTAAGAGTTCTTTAGTCTAAGTTGTCCTTTCAAAAGAATGTGAAAGAGTTGTAATACTTATTTGGGTGTGAGCTGATAGGATGGGAATGGTCTTAGAAGACAGTCTATGGTAACTTGTCTCCAAGAGGGCCACCCTCCACCCCTTCATTCCTATACCACATGCCACTCCACCATCTAAAGGTGATATCTCTTCCTCCCCCAACCCTTCAGACCTAGCTAGCCTTAGTGATTTACTCAACTAACAAAATGCGGTAAAAGCGACATACTGAAACTAACAAGGAGAGGGTCGGTGGAGCCTTACAGCTTCCTCCCAGCTCTCCTAGAGCACTTGCTCTTGGAACAGTCACTCTAGAAGTTGACATTATGTAGGAAATCTACTTATTCTTAAACTACAGTGCTGTAAGAGGCCAAAGCCACTTGGAGAAGCTCAGGACAAGAGGAAAACACGAGACGTGTGAAGAGAGGCAGATACACCAGGGAGTACGGTGACTCCACTGTTGAGTAAAGACCCATCTTGGAAGTGAGTCCCTCAGAGCCGGCTCCCCTAACTGATACTGTGTGAGACCTGAAACCTTGAGACTCCCGGAGGAAAACGGGGAAAGCTCCTTGACATTGGACTTGCAAGTGATTTTTTTGGATATGACACGAAAAGCACAGACAATTAAAGCAAAAATAGACAAATGGGACTACATAAAATTTAAAAATTTATGTACAGAAAAAGAAACAACAGAATGAAAAGGTAACCTATGGAATGGGAGAAAATATTTCCAAACCATGTGATAAGGGGTTAATATCCAAAACATACAAATTAACATATAAGTTAACTCCACAGCGGAAAAAAAAAAAAATCCAATTTTTAAAATGCACGAAGGATCTGAATAGATACTTTTTCCAAAGGAGACGTACAAGTGGCCAACAGTTATACGAGAAGATGCTCAGGATTACTAATTATCAGGGAAATGCAAATCAAAACAGCAATGAGGTATCACCTCACACCATTAGAGTGGGAATTATCAAAAAGACAGGCAATAACAAGTGTTGGCAAGGATGTGGAGAACAGGGGATCCTTGTGCTCTGTGGCAGGAATGTGAATGGGCACAGCCACCAGGGAAAACAGCAGGAAGGTTTCTTAAAAAGAGAGCTGCCACGTGATGCCGCAATACCACTGCTGGGCGTACACCCATAGGAAATGAGATTAGTATCTTGACCAGATGCCTGCACCCCCATGTCCATGGCAGCATTATTCACGAAAGCGAAGATATGGAAACAACCTGTGTGTCTGCCAGTGGATAAACAGATGAAGAAAATGTGAATAAAGAAATGTAATTAAGGATATGTATCTATCTTTAGAAAATCTAGCTTAACTTCAGCCAGTTAATTTGTACCGCAACATCCAGGCAATGTTTACTTACATCGACGATACTTGTTCTCACGGACAATTATTTTTCCAATCAGAACAAGGGGCGCTGAGTCATCGGGAGGTAATCCAATTGCTGATCGGTTGAAATCGCAATACTCACTTCATCGGGGGCAGGCTGTCATTTTAAGGGTGATATTGAACTAAGAAGTTTCCGCTTGTTATTCACCCTTCGTGCCAGATTTGGACTGCCTTTATTTGCACCCAGATGGCAGATTCCTACAATTATTACATCATGGTGTTGGCTGATGACAAGAGTGCAAAGGATACACGACGCTACATGATATTCTTGGGCTCTTACTGGCTTGTTGCGCCCTGTGAGCACTACTCTACAGCACTTTCCAACAGTCTACTGCATCTCCCCAAGTCCACGGCCAGGATCAGGAGCCCCCTAGGCCAGATGGCCTCCCAGTTCACTGGCAGCATAGGGCCGTTACATCTTCGTCTTGGCTTGGAGGTCCTACAAGGTTAAGGAGGGAGGAACCTGCTATTCAAAGACTGGAACAGGATTATGTCTTAGAATATGGAGAATATTGGTCCCAAAGGTGATATTCATTCTACAAGTATTTACCGAGGCTCAACCAAGTGCCAGGCACCATACTAGGTGCTGCGGAGATACACAGTCAACAAGCTCGAGTTTACGCAAACAACCACACACGATTGTTAAGGAAGACAGACACTTCAACACGTCACTCAAAGAACCTTTAGGTAAGTGCTGTGAAGAGGAATTGGAGGGTGTGAACCATTAACCAGGGAATTAAAACTGGGGGTCCAGGATTGTCTCTCTGAGAAAAGAGCATCTAAGCTGTGTCTTAGAGGTTGAGTAGGAATTAGCCAAGAGAGAGGGCAAAAGAGCATGTGCAAAGGCCAGGCCTGGCCCTTCCCTGGACGTTGGACAAGAGTGCAGATGGAGGGCCCAGGCCCAAAGTCCACACCTCTTCCTTATTTTTTTTTTTTTTCCTCGCTTGCCTCTCTTCTGTACTGGGAGGGGATTTAGCTTCTGTGTGTGGACACCCATCCTAAACATTCAAGCTCTGAACCCATCGCAAAGAGAACAGCCTCCCAGAGGAATGCACTCTGGGACATGGTGTACCCCAGTGATGGCAAACTCTGGAAAGAGACCTGTAAAACAGGCTGTAAAAGCTGGGTCCTGGGTCCCCAGAGAGTGGCCTAGAGATGGCTGCATGGCCGGTGCTTTGTGGACTCCTCGTCTCGTTGTGGAAAGCCAGAAGAGAGCCAGAGTGGGTCTTTATAAACTTCAGGCCTGCCGGGACCCTGATTGCCAGGCCTTTGGATGGTAGTAGCCCAAGGCCCCGGCAGGACCTCTTCAGCTGCAGACTCGATGACTTAGAAGTCTGGAGATGCCTCAGCGAGCCCTCTTGGAAGCCGATTCAAGATTGTGTGTGAGCCTATACACGTGTGCGTGTTTCTGGGAGGTGCTTCACAGGTTCCTTCGGCCTCATGAGGAAATCTGTAACTCCCCAGGTGTTAACAACCACTGAACATTGAAAGGTGGTCCAGATGGCTGTGAGGTCTCTTTGAGCTCAGAGCCACCATGATTCTCAGACAACCTATACTCATGAAGCTGGCTGTCTCACCTGGGCCTGGCTGCAAAGAGCCCAGAAGAAAGAGGCTGGATACAGAAACATTTTGAACAATCATTGAAATCCCAGTTGTGTGTTCTGCATACTCATATATGACTTCTAAATAATTTGGAAAAGCCATACGTCCGTGCAGTGGAGAATGTAGCTAGCCTTGTTCCGAAGCGCTAAACCTCTCAGCAGCTAGGAAAGGCTGTCCCCAGTGTCTTATTCCTTAACCCACAGCCTAGAAAGAAACCATCTTAGGGAAAAAAATTAAAAGATGGTGGTGGGGACACAGCAAACAGAGTTGTGGAATCTAATATCAGGGCATCTATTTCACTTCATAATTTCTTTAGTGACAGAAAATGGTTTTTTTTTTTTAACATTTTTTATTGATTTATAGTCATTTTACAATGTTGTGTCAAATTCCAGTGTAGAGTACAATTTTTCAGTCATACATGAACATATATATATTCGTTGTCACATTTTTTTCTCTGTGAGCTACCATAAGATCTTGTGTATATTTCCCTGTGCTATACAGTATAATCTTGTTTATTTATTCTACAATTTTAAAATCCCGTCTATCCCTTCCCACCCTCCACCCCCTTGGCAACCACAAGTTTGTATTCTATGTCTATGAATCTATTTCTGTTTTGTATTTATGCTTTTTTTTAGTTTTTGTTTTTTAGATTCCACATATGAGCGATCTCATATGGTATTTTTCTTTCTCTTTCTGGCTTACTTCACTTAGAATGACATTCTCTAGGAGCATCCATGTTGCTGCAAATGGCATTATGTTGTCAGTTTTTATGGCTGAGTAGTATTCCATTGTATAAATATACCACACCTTCTTTATCCAGTCAGCTGTTAATGGACATTTAGGCTGCTTCCATGTCTTGGCTATTTTAAATAGTGCTGCTATGAGAAAACGTTTTCAAATATCTTTTTTGAGTTCCTTTTGCTGCTGGGAAATAGTGCTTCCTTCCCTCCCTTGATTCTTTTACCAAGAGGGGCCGCTTGGAGTTGTCTTCCTCAATTTTATCTGAGTTAAAGTTATTTCATAAAATTAAGAGATTATGAGATTGTTCCAAAGAGCCAAAGTGGCTTTGGGTTTTAGAGTTGGATTATCCCTACGTGGATGCTAAGACGGTGCAGTAATTCCTGAGAATAGTCGGGGAGAGGGTGGTTCTCTGACAGTAGCTTTTTTGGCCCAAAGAGAGTCATTCTTATCACCGTGTCTTAGTCTGCCCACCACCACTGTTTCTAAGGCAGGTCCTCAGGACAGAGTTAACGTTCATTGAGTGTTTATTACGTGTCAACCCTCGACTAAGCCCTTTACGCATGTTAACTCTCTAATTCACAGATGAGAAAATTTCAAAGAGGTTCGATGACCTAGATGGTGAGGGGTGGAATGAGCATTTGAGCGCAGGTCTAATTGACTCTGAAGTCACTGCTCTCCATCTCCGTGGGGACTGCAGAAGAAAGAGGCCCTCTTTTAAAAAGGCAGACTCAGGCAAGCATAAATTCATACAGTGCTCGCAGTGTACATGAGCGCTCAGGAGACAGGAAACGGGCTGATGAGTACCAGATGGGGCTCACAAGAAAGAGCTTCATGTGCAGTCCTGCCGCGGGTGGTCGCCAAGTTTCTGCCTGAATGCACATCCTTGCTCCTTACTGCTCTGCCCTGCACTGAGTCTCCTTCGGGAAACATCTGCCCAGAGCAGTTTTCAGGTAGGGATGAAGTTGGTGGTTTTTTTGTTTTTTGTTTTTTTCCTGCTCAGGCGTCACAGGAAGCAATGGCTCCTTGCGTTCTCAGGAATACACTATGATCTTCAGATGGGCCTATCTGACAGATGACCATTCTTAAGAAAGATGAAGTGGACAATATCGGGTTGCAAGAATCCTATTAGGATAACATTTAACAACCTTTGACTTCATTGGTCTCAAGAGAAAGGCGGCTTTGGGATAGTAGCTAATTACAATGACGATGACTGGCATTTGTCGACCTTCATGTCAAGGTGGTTTAGGCACCTTATGTGCCATCCATTCAGGGAATCTGCAAAACAGCCCCAGGGGGTGGCTTCGGGTATCCCTGTTTCAGGGATTAGGACACTGAAGCTAAGGGGGCTAAGTGGCTGCCGGCCCAAGGTCAAACGCTAGGAAGTGGCAGGGCTGAGGTTGAAAGCCAAAGTTTCTCGATTTGCAGAGCCACCGCCTTGAGCACAGGCTGCTTTGTGATACCTAGTTCCTGACTGTTCGAAACTAGCAGTCTTCCCTGATGAAATCACAAGGCAAGGGGATCACTTTGGAAAATGGAAACCTGGGACCTCAAGGAGATGCTTATCACCTGATTTTCACCTGTTTCTTTTTTTTTTTTTTTAAGTATTGCCCCAAATATACCGAGAAAATAAATAAGCCCCTAAGAACAAATCTATGCTGTTATTCATGGAGGATGATGCTCAAGGGAATTACTGAATGGAAGTGGGGGAATGTTAGGTTTTAAAATGAGCCACTAGGTCACTGGTTTTACTTGTTCATAATATTAAGGGCTATTGCTGATGCTAAAGCAGTGGTCCGACACCGGCATCCCACACTCATCCCTCGAAGAAGAAAAGAAAGAGCAGCAGAAGTGAAGATCTCTCCCCTCCTCTCCCGCCTCCACCCCGTGGCACGTTTCCCATTGGCATTCCTCCAGTCTATCTGCAAGAGAAATCTCTAGAAATCCTTGAAAATCCCCAGCCCGGAACCTTTGTATATTCAGTTTGTCAGCCCATCACTGAAGAAGTATTTCCGTGCTGGGCGCTCGGCAAGGCACTTCGGGGACACGCAAAACAGCATCCCCATGATTTTCATGCATTTTTCCACTAATACAGTTCTATTCTCACCATAGCCTTTTGAGTTACTGTTGTGTGACCCCTTTTCCAGAGGGGGAAACTGAGGCTCAGAGAACATAAATCACGAGTTTACGGTGACAACCTAGTAAGCAGCAGGCCTGAGGATAGAAACCCGGTCTGTGTGCCCTCAGCTGTCTGCATGCCTGCCGACCACGCTCTGCGGCTTACTGTGTGTCCATCACATACCTGAATGCATTTAGGTATCACTCCTCCAAAAGAAAGTGCCTCCAAGATAAGGAAAATGGGACTCAAAGAGGTCACCGAGCAACCGGATCCTAACTGCAGATGGGTCTGACGTCAAAGCCGTTCTCATCCCGAATGGCCCCCGTCTTGGACATCGGTAGGTACCTCTGAGCTGGAAACTGTGCCCTGTGCTACAGCCAACCCGGCTAGGGCCTGACTTCCTCAGAAACTGTGGAGGGTGTGCAGTCTGCCCAGTGGCTCTTCACCTGAAGAGTGTTTGAACAGGAAGTGTTCAAGTTTTAAATTGGCTTTAAGTCTGAGAATAAATGGGCTCATAGATTCCCACTGGAAGTCTAGTAACTACCAAGCTGAGCCATGGCTCCATCTCAGTTTTACACACGGCAAAAATATCACCGGTGTTCAACACCCCGAGTAAACAACCAACCAAAGACAAACATATTGACTTGAATTTTTGCAACACAGAATCAAAAAAGCACTTGAAACACTCCAGGGGTGACAGTCTACCATCAATCTTAAACTCTTGGAGGCAGAGCTCGTAACATCTTATCAGATGCTCCCAGGTGGGAACCGTGCCCGGCTTCCCTCGTGTGTTAAGTTCCAACATAGCATTTGTCACCAAACACTATTTACTAGGGTCACTCTTGTGTGTTTCTATTGACATCAGTGTAATTATGTTCATTCTCCAGGACTAATTATGTTCATTCTCTGGGCCTCCAACATCATCCAGAGCTGACTCCAAGGAGACTTGACCAAAGCTGTTACAAAGGTAACTCTTTCGTACAGCTCAGTGAAAACAATTTCTGAGACTTAATGAAAGGACCAAAAGCCTCCCCCTGCTTTTGACAATAAGAACTGAACAATGTTCCACAAGAAACCTTGCATAAGGTCTACTGTAAAGGGTTGGACTGGATGCCTTCTAAAATTTCTTCTAACTTCTAGGGCTCCTGCTTTGTTTCCTATCTCACTTAAAAGTTACCTTCTGTTTATTGTGTCCCTGTGACAATGCTTTGTTGAAATGCCGCATGCATAAACCACATCTGAGATCTCAAACTGAATTCAAAAGTGCCAGTTGTTGATAACAAATACTGTAACTTTATCTAACTGGAGTTAATTGGAGAAATGATGAGTCACTACAGTGCACTCCAGTTCCCAGAACATACATTATTTGAAAACTGACCCCATTCTCTTGAGTCCAGCAAAAGCTTCTACCCTGCCCTGAGTAGATTCTCAAATGCGTCTCATTAATATTTCCTAAATAGCTTCTCTTAAGTTAGGTGAGATTTGCATCTGTTTTGTTTAGCAATTATAAGCTCCCATTTCGACCGTAAGTTGAGCATTGGAGACCAGTGAACAATATTTTAAAAGCAAAATAAAAAGAAATACTGCCCATTGGAAATAATCAGGGCTCATGGGTAAAACACTGGCTCATAAGGCACCTATCACTCCTATTCTACTATTTTGCAATAAGTGCCTGGAGAGCACGTGTTCTGTTTCACTGGTCCCAGCCGGTATTTGCCGTGTGAACCGTTCCGCATTGCACATTCACGGGCAATTAACCAGATTCCTACAATATCCGCCTAATTCTCTAGGAAGAAGGAAGGACCCAGCCCAGCACTAGGCATGGAGTAAACATTCCACAAATACTGTCAATTTGGTTGCCTAACTGGACTGGAAGCTGCTTTCATTATTTCTGGAAATGGGGGTTCCAGCTAGCACGATGGGCCAGCGAATTACTAAACGTTGCTAATGCTGAAATGCACTTGATACAGGCTTTCCTGAGGGCTTACTCACCTGTTAGCCATGAGTTTAGGCAAGACACTGTCTGCCTTAATCAGTGTTAAATTTTAAGTCCTTTAAGTACAGGTTTGGGTGTCTTACTGTTTCTCTCTGTATGTGCATATGTACGTGCATGTGTCTTATCACAGGTTCTATGATTTTGTTGTTTAAAGTCCAGGACATCCAGAATGATTGTGAGCAGCCAAGAGTGAGGAAGGGGGAATGAGCTTAGTAGGCTGAGACAGAGAATGTCTGGCGTCTTTCTGATTCTGTGTCTCTGTACATGTGACCCATCTGTTCCCACTCTCTTGCCCTTTCTTTGCCAATCTGCACACATTAAAATTGCTAAGATCTACATGAAAACCTTTCGTCTCAAGATCTAGCATCAGCTTGGTGCTTGTTAGGTACCAGACCTTACATGTATTATTCTGCTTGGTCTTCACCATTGTCCTCCGTATACGTGTGGCAGCATCTGTATCGTAGATGGGGGCATGTGACATAAAGAGGTGAGGGTGACAGAGGTGGGTGACAGATGAGCGTTTGAACCCAAGTGCTTCCAAAGTCTGTGCCTCTCATTGTTGGATGTAAAGCGATGGAGCCGTTCAGGACCTGCCCTGTCCCACCTGACCACACCTTACACCGCATCCCTTTAGAACTGCTTTTAAACCACAAACCACAGTTATGCACACACGACTCTGAAAATACATTCTGTTTGTTTTGTGTTAGTAATGTTGACTTCCCAGATCAATGGTAGGGTCTTCTAGAACAGAAACTTGGTGTTCTGCCTTCTCTGGGTTTGACTGCGTGGTGAGCTGTGGAACCACACAGCCCAAGTGCAAACCCGGACCCACCATTCACTGGTAGTGTGACCTTGAGCAACTTACTGGGCTGTATTTCCTCATTTGCAAACTGGGTACCAAAAATACACCTTCCTTATAAGATGGGTATTTTACGTGAGGATTAAATACATAAATACATGGAAAGCCTATAGAATGGGATACAGTAAGTGCATAATGGTTGTTAGCTGCTAACTTCCCTTATCTAAACACAAATGCGGTGCTGGGCACACAGCAGGTGTTCAGTTGTTGTCGGCTGGATGGTTGAATCGCCATGGAGGTAAATGAGGGATTTTATCACAAGGCATTTTTGTGTCCGCCTTTGGCTGCCCATCGCATACCAGCACCTGGCTCCGTGCCTCAAATATCGTGCTTAATTAGTAATTGTCAAATCAATCATTGAATGAGTTAACCAACCAACCGGCCAATCTGCCAGTTTTCTTGCCTGCCAATCAATTATAGTGCTCAACAGACTTTTCTCTTCTTTAATGGAGCCTTCGTCCTGTAGCTGGTAGCTCTTCAGGGTCTACTGGTTGACTTACCTTTCAGCAGGGGGACTGTGTGCTGACTAACATAAATTTCCTCACACCAAGGCAGCTAGTATTGGCCATCCATGGTCACTGGAGAGCTGCCTTCGCTATGCTATGAACAAAAAGAAGGAGTTACGACCAGTGCATTTTGCAAACTAAACATTGGCCGGCCGAAAGCATGGCTGGGTGTGAGGAATTTGTAATTTCCCCGTGAGTACCATTTGGCCTTTAAAGTTAGGCTTTTCTCCGGGGTGACGTAGAGAAGAGGAACGTCTACAAAACTGGTGGTATGGTATTTATTAAATATTAGCACCAGGCTGATGAGGTGGCTGTGCTTCCAGAAACTTCCCCAAACACATGATTTCTTTTCCAAATTGTGTGACTGATGTGAAGTCCCACATCCATAATAATGGTGAACTTTACCGGGTGTGCTGATCCTGGAGCTGATGAGACAGGCTGCGTGTTTGGGTCTGGTTAACAGGGACAGACAGTGGCGATCAGTCAGCTTGCTGTGTTTACTGTATGGTTACAGGATCCGAGGGCTGTTTCACTGGGGAGATTTTATCACTATAAATAGAATTAGTACATCTCAGAGGCAGATATTCAGACAAAGCAGTTTGTCTTTGTCTTTGCAGGAAATTGGTTTCAGAGGCTGTGGCGGCCCATGGATCATGAGTTGGCTTTGCCGGGAAACTATTTATTTCCAACAGCCAACACAGTTTCTTAACTGTTTTGCCGTTAATTAGCTGAGGACACAGTTTAACTGAGATCAAAGAATTCCAGATGCAGGGCATATTTAAAAGAGGAAAAGCATATTTAAAAGAGGAAAATGCCTAATTAACTTCCTCAAGTGCATAACTCCATTTCGTCCTTGCCAGGGGGGACAACACAAGGCAGAAATCCGATGTGCTTACTTATTGCCTAATTCAATCAGAAGGAAGGGACTGAAGAGCCTCTTCGGGTTCTTACATGACGATTACAGAAGCTGAGGAATGTATCCATGAAAGCAGTGGTGCAGGAAGGGGAAAGTTTGACGTAGAATGAGAAGAGATTATTGAATAAGGGAACCTCCTTAAGCTTCCTGAAGTTGGACTTGAAAATAATTGTCCACAGATGGTAAGAGAATCACTGAATATACCTGTTCCCTGCATTTTTGGTTGAGAGTTGAAGACAATGATAAGAATCACAGTCACTAATTACATTAAGGAAGTATGGTTGGTAGAAAGGTGTGTGTGTGTGTGTGTGTGTGAGAGAGAGAGAGAGAGAGAGAGAGACAGAGAGAGACAGAACCACCCTGCACATTATATTGCAATGGGAAAAACAAAAACAAAAACCCAGCAATCACATCCTGGAGCTAGATCTCTGAAAGCTACCATTCCTTCTTGGTCCCCTTGACAGCTCCTCCAGAATTAGCTCTTTCCTCTTGCATATTTCACACATACTTGGAAACTACAAGCCAATGATAGCTATGCAAATTGGCACACGTCTACCTTGTCAGAGTCTAGGGTTTTTTGTTTTTTTTTTTTAAAGATAAAGGTGAGTTTTGCTTTTAAAGCAAATGCATAACCCACATGGACTAAGGTCTTCGCCATGCATTAGGTTTGGACACGTGGAGTAAATTGGTTGGAATGCTCATTCAAATAATTTACTCTTGAGGGCAGGATGGTATCCGCGCTGTGCTCTGCTGTGTCTCCAGCTCCTAGCAAAATGCATGACTTATAGTACAAAGGCCATCAATCTTCTCAAATGGATAGTATTTAGTGAATGAATGAATCAAATACTTTGGGGGTCAAATGAAAATTTTAAATCTGTTTTTTTTAATGACTCAAAATAGCAGTTAAGGCTAACATTTGCTGAACATGTACCATGTTTCATGTTTATGTTAAGAGCTTTACCTGCACCCTCTCCCTGGCGAGCATGTTAGGCTCTTGGCATACTTTGACCTGGAGCTCCTTGATAGTGAGATTATAAGCCCCATAGGACAGAAGGAACAGATGATATGGGAAAAGATGGGTCACCAGGATTCATTTTTAAATTCATTTGACAAAAGAGTTTGTATAGAGTACTGTCCATACGTCAGACATGGCACTAGGGACTCAGTGGTAAACTGGGACTCAGCTTTTGTGTGTGTGCCTGTCCTTGGAGAGTTTCTAGTCTGCAGGGGAGATTCACAAACAAAATGAAGTTTGAAAATTGTTCAGCAGCAGCAAAGCCACCGCAGTGATCAAGATAATGTGGAGTTGGCAAAGGGGGAGACACACAGATCAACGGAACAGAATGGAGAGTCCAGAAACAGGCCCACAAAAATATGGCCAGTCGACTTCTTAAATAAACTTTTTATTTTGGAATAATTTTAGATTGATTGAAAAGTTGCAAAGATAAATCAGAATTGCCACATGCCCCTCTTCCAGTTTCCCTTAATGTTAACATCTCACACTTCCATGGCACATTTTGCAAAACTAAGAAATTAACAGTGGTACAGTGCTATTGACGAAGCTCTTAACTTTATTTGATTTTACCACAATTTTCCTACTAATATCCTTTTGGTGTCCCAGGATCTAATCCAGGATACCACACTGCAGTTGGCTAGTTCATTTTTGCTGAACCTGCAAAGGCAGTTAATGTGGAAACAAAACAGTCTTTTCAACAAATGGTGCTGGAACAATTTGCACTTACATATGTGGAAGAATAAACCTTATACTTCCTATGAAAGACTTAAGATGAATGGCAGGTCCATTTACACAGACCTACATGTAAAATGGAGAGCTGTGAAACTTTCAGAAGAAAACATTTGAGAAAATCTTTATGACCTGGGGTTAGGCCAAAGATCTTAGAAATAACACCAAAAGCAAATGAAAACATTTGGAGTACACCAAAATTAGAAATTTTTATTTGCAAAAGACACCGTCAAGCGAATAAAAAGACAAGACACAGACCAGGAGAAAATATTTGTGAATAATATATTCCAAAAAGGACTTCTGTCCAGAATATGTAAAGAAATCTCAAAATTCACCGATGAGAAAACCACCTACCCAATTAAAGACTGAACAGGAGAGTCGATCAGACATGTTAGCAAAGAGAATATGGGGATGGCCAATAAGCACGAGAAAAGATGTTGAACTTCATCAGCCATTAGGAAATGCAAATGAGTGCCACTATGGAATACCACTGAGTACCCATTAGAATGGCTAAAGTTAATGACACTGACAGTAACAAGTGTTGACAAGGATGTAGAACAACGGGAACTCTAACACATGCTGACAGTAATTCAAAATAGAGCAGACATTCTCAAAAATGGTGTGGCATCTTATCACAAAGTTACAAATAGACCAATAATCTGACCCAGCAATCCCACTCCTGGGTATTTATAACAGAGTGTGGATTGGCAAATAGTGACCCGCAGGTGAAATCTAGTACACTGCTTATTTCTGTAAATAAAGTTTTATTGGCACACAGCCATATTGACTCCTTTATGTATTGTCTGTGGCTGCTTTTACACTAGTTGCAACAGGAACTTCATGGCCCACAAAGCTAAAATTGTTACTGCATGGCCCTGTACAGAAAAAGCTGACTATCCCCTGCTCTAGAGAAATGAAAACATATGTCCACCCAAAAACCGATACACAAATGTTATTCATAGCAGCTTAGTTCATAATCACCAAAAATTTGAAACAACTCAAATGTCCTTCAATAGAGAAATGGCTTAACAAGGTGTGTTACATCTGTACAATGGGAGTATTTGGAAGGAACTGTATTTGAAAGGAGCAAGCTATTAATATGGCAACAACTTGGAGATTCTCGAAGGCATTATTCTTAATGAAATAAACTAGCGTTAAGAGACTGCTCACTGTCTGATTCACGTATATGACATTTTTGGAAAGGCAAAATTCTAGTGATGGAGACTAGCTCAGTGGTCACCATGGATAATGGATGGCGGAAGGGTAGCCAATACAAAGAGAAAGCGTGTGGAAGTTTTAGGGGCTGATAAAATTGTCCTACAGCTTAATTGTAGCAGTAGCTTCATAAATCTATACATGCATCAAAATTCATAGAGCTGTACCAAAATGTCAATTTCACCGTATATTAATTTAAAAAAATTTTTCAATAAAAAGTAAAGCTAACTGCCCAAGGCCACACAACTAGCCTGGAGTAGACTTGAGGTTCTAACCCAATTCTGTGTCACTCCATTGCCTTTTTCTTTTTTTTCTTTTTGGCTTTAAACAACACACATTTATTACGTTACAGTTCTGTAGGTTAGAAATTCAGCCGGGTCTCGTTAGACCCAACTCAACGTTTTGGCAGGGTTACGTTCCTTTGTGGAGGCTCTAGGGGAAAATCCATTTCCTTGCCTTTTCCAGCTTCGAGAGCCCCATTTCTTGGCTCTGGTTCCCTTCCTCAGCAACACTGCAGCTCTCTGGTAGTTCTTTCAGAGTCACAGCTCCTTCTAACTCTACTCTTCTGACTCCCTCATCCACTTTTAATGGCCTTTGTGATTACAGTGGGCTCAACCGGATAATCCAGGATCACTTTCCTATTTTTACGCCAAAGACTCCATTACCTTTTAACCCAAGGCACTCAGAGGGGTTAAGTCATTTGATTGGTGTCACATTCTGAACAATTCATAATATTTGCATTAAAACTTAGGTGGCCCTGTTTCCCTGGGCTTGGATACATACTGAGCGTCATTCTTAGGGCAGAAGCCACCTGCCTGATCTCCAGTCATGAGGTATCTGTCCCTCAGTCCATTTCTTTATGTGGTTTTGGGCAGAGACCCGAGTACTCATGCTTCTGGATACCCAACCAGCTGCTGTCATCAACCGAACCATCATCACACTCATCAGATCTTACATTTTTTCAGTTCTTTACAGATTTCCAGCAGCTCTCCTTTTTATTTGAACTTCACAACCATCCAGGTAGAGAACACGTCAGGCAAGAATTCTTTATCCTCATCTCAGAGCCGAAAGACCCTGGAGGCTTAGCCAGATTCAAGGATTTCCCCAAAGTCACAAGGTGATAGGAGATGGAGGAGTGTCTGGACTCTAAGAAGTGTGACTCCCAGCTCGCACTGCTTTTCCACTGCTTAGCCCTTTGTGTAGATCATGCTTCACCTTTGCTGAAGCCTCTTCTGGTTCAGGGTGTTGAACTGTGGGATGAAGCCATTCACAGAGCCGTTGTGTGAAATGTATCTTGGGATGAAACCTCATTGATGAATGGGTGTTTTTTGAGTGTACCAACTTATCTGCCTGTTCTCTAAGATCTGCTGGGGCCAGAGTTCACAAGTTTTACCCATCAACTGAAGTCATTCTAGAGCTTTGTCATCTGAAACTGAACCCCACCTTACTTCTTAGGTTCTTCCCTTCAGCAAAACAGACAACAACAAATAAACTTTCTATGACCCATCAGTCTTGAAGAGGAAAGTTGGATCATCCAGATAAATGTCTCTGGCCTGCTTGATGTGTCTTTTGATAAAATCTTTCAAATTCTTTTATTTGTTTTTGTTTTGGGGAGAGGTAATTAGGTCTATTTATTTATCTTTTTAATGGAGGTACTGGGGATTGAACCCAGGACCTCGTGCATGCTAAGCACGCACTCTACCACTGAGCTATACCCTCCCCTCCTTCTTTCAAATTCTTAATTAGATTTAGTTGGCATGTTAGGTCATGGGATTACTAACTTTGACTTTCAGTTGGAGAGCATGCATTTCTCACATGTTACACAGCAAACATTTAAATGAAAATGTAGAAAATATTTGAAGGCAAAAAAAAAAAAAAGTATTTGAGTATCACCCAAGCCAATCTAAATGTGTTTTACTCTGAATAGAAGGTAATACACTGGAAATTGATACAACACTGTAAACTGACTACACTTCAATTTAAAAAATAAGTTTTAAAAGAAGATAAGACCTAGGAGATGAAACCCCCATGTCATTAATAGGCCAAGGAGGAGAACCAGTCTAGGAGACTGTCATTAATTCCATTCATTCCTCTCTCAATTTCTTTTCACTTTGCATGTACCATTGAGAAGGATGAACAGATACAAGGTGCAGGGAGAGTATATTGTGGTTTGCATTTGAGAAAGCAGCCTTGCTCTAAAGAGAGGCTGGCACAGCCGAGTGATGTGTGGTTAGTGAGCCAGACTGTAATTCTATTAGCTCGCTGCTGTCTGTGAAAGTGCTAAATGTCTGCAGCTTCCCCCGGGCAGGTGATTCAGCACCTTCCACATCAGGGGCCAGATCTGATTGAAATTCCACCCTTGTGTAACCAGATTATTGTTGCCAAGTCAAAAGGAGACAGGATGCTGTGCGTTTGTAACAATGTGGTTCTGCATAGTTCTTGACTGCAACGTTTATTTTTTCACGTGGGTATACTTTCCTACCCAGCCCTCTTTTTGTGGTGCCATTTGCTGTAGGGTTTCAGAAAGGTACTGGTTCATTATTTCTGACTCTCATAATATTCATTCTTGTTACTCACCCGTAAGGACCTGTCTCCAGTCATTGCTAGAGGTGGAACCAGAGACAAATAACACATACACAATTATTTTTGGTTTTAATTTGAATGGCAACTACAGTCTCTTTCCCTGTTCAATTATTATTCTTGGAAATAATTCCCAAGTGTCTAGTTTCAGGGAGAAACCATCACCAAATAAACATCATATCAAATTTGTATTAATGTGATGGGTTGGCATTTTGTGCTATCAAGTCTTGTTACTATGACTTACAGTGATGAGTAAGAGAAGGAAACTGTTGTAAATTACATGGAGGCAGAAATGTGATTTGTGTAAATATACACATTTTGGTCTTGGCACATATAAACATGCACACAATCATGCTGTGGGGGTAATGAGATCCCTTGTGAGTGCTCATTCACTCAGTCAAGCAACAGAAGAGCACAGTCTGATGCAAATGGTTCCACGTGGTTGGACGTGGCAGGGGAGCAGCTGGAAGCTGTGGGAAGTTAGCCAGCCCCGCAAAATACAAAGTGCTGTTTCTCTTCACGACAAGTATCTTTCTGAGCATCTATTAAATACCAGAGCTTGAGAAGACAGCAGTGGGAAGGCAAGAGCTCTGCTCTCCCAGAAGTTATTTCTGATGGAAGACATTCATGATACAAAGGAGGAAGATACTTAACAAACAATGACTACTGCTATGAAGGAAATTCACAGGGAGACAAGATCAAGAATGATGGGAGAAGGAGAGTCGTGGGGAGAGAGGCTACTTTGAGTGGGGTGGTTGTTGCTGGCGTCTCTAAGAGAAGGGAGGGGAAGAGATGAAGGAAGAGGAAGACCAGCCTTCAGAAGAGTGCAGGGAAGAGTAATCCAGGCAGAGAGAATAGCAAGTACAGGGGTGCGGGCTGCCCTTCTGGAGGCAGAGAAGCGGGATCACTTTGGTTGGGATGTAGAGAACTGAGGAGGCACAGGAATGCGGTGAGACTGGAGTCACACAGGGACATGCAGACCATGGTGAAGGGTTGATTTATTTTAAGTGCAACGAGAAGGGTTTTAACATGACTGATCTATGATCTGACAGCTCATTCCACCTGCTGGGAGGGGAGAGAGTTGTGAAAGAGATGGGAGAGAAGGCAGAGAGACTGATTAGAAAACTAAAGTCATGCCAGCCAGAGGGACAATGAGCGGTGCTCCCTGGCAGTGGGCAAGGTGGAGAACAGTGCACAGATGCATGATTTGCAAAAATAAATGGCCTGCTTATTTATTGGGCGTGAAGGATGAGGGAAAGGGAAGAAATGAAGATTTCTCCTGGGCCATGACTGTGGTCATTTAGATTAATTTCAATGAGGCAATGCTGAAGCCTTCCTGGAGGAAATTCCATCTTATGATGAGCATTTTGACTTTTCCTTACAGAAGGTGGTCTGGCAGATGGGCTGTCATTCTGGACTTGAGAGGCCAAAGTCATAGTTTAGCTGTGTGATCTCAGGCTAGACACCACCCTCCTCAGAGCCTCTGAACCACTTCACCTGAGCTCCAAGACCTTCTAAGCCTTGAAGACACCGAGTTTTTCATTGGTGCACACTGTATAACCTCATAGCGCCCTGGGCGAAGGTGGGAGCACCGCCTTAAGGGGGAACTGAGCCACAGAACAACCGGTGCCGTCCATCCCTCATCTCTACCCTCCCCCACCCCGGAATCTTCACGGAGTCTCCTTAATGGTGCTCTTCCCATAGTTAATCTTTGTACCTTTATGTCAGGGCAGCACTGGAAAAGTCCGGGGCAGAGAAGGGGCAGCCCGAAGGACCACCAGCAGAGGGCAGCATGGAGCTGTGCACACCCTATCAGCCCCTGAGGTCGCGAGCAGCCCCACTCCCCTCCACCAAGGAGCATGCAGACCAGACTGGTCCCGGGGAGGGGGCGGTGCTGGGGTGGAGTCACTGCTGCTGAAGCAAACCAGGAGAGGAAATGTTCCTTTCAGCTGAGGTCCCAGGAAGAGCACGAGGGTATCATTACTGCAAACCATGACAAACCCGAAATGCAGCTGCAGCTCACCCAGGCTAAAAAACAGGTTAAGGAGTTATTTTTGTCTTCCACCACCATGCATGGAGTGCTCTGCAATGGGCCGTGATGAATGTTAGTGTACATTATCTCATTTAAGCTTTGCATCAACTCTGGGAGTTAGAGCCTGGTTTTTGTCCCTATTTTGTGGGTAAGGAAACTGAGTAAGATACAAAGATCACTGACAGAAGTAATTTTGTGTAGCTATATATATATAAAAAAAAAAAGCCTGTTGAACAGCAAAACCTCCCCTCGAGCCTGGTACCTATCTACATACTATTTTCCCAGCACTACGCTGGGGTCTCGGAAAACAGAAATGAAATCTTACGCAGGATTTGGCTCTTGCCCTCAAATAACATACAGTGTTCAGAGTAGAGAGGACAAATTAAGCAACTGAAGAGTAATTCGAACAACTGCGTATAATCCAGAGTTGAATAGCTTGGTAAAACTATGTCTTCACAACTCCCAACTGATTTTCACTCACAGCACGCAACTTCTATAGGCAGAGTCACCTTCAAACTGTAAAAGGATGGATGAGAGAGTGAGGTACGATCAGCACTCATTCGTTCAATCATCCATTTATCCTCCAAATATTTAAGAAGCATCTCTGATTATGATAGATGTTAGATATCACACTGAAACAAACCTGGTACTGGCCCTTGAGGAGATTATAATCTGCTTGGGGCGGTGAAAAATAGACAATAACAAATAAACCAACAAGTAAATGTGGGATTGCAGTTCTGTGTCCCATAAAAGGGGTCCAGCGGTGAGCTCTTATCCTGGGTGACCTCAGCTCTCTGTCCAACAATTTCTAGACCTTAACTCCTGTGACCTTCTTCGCCACTCCAGCCACCTGGCAGCCCTTCCTCAAGGTCTTCCCTGCTGTGATCTTGACATTTCCAAGCCCTTCTGTGACGGTGGTCTAATGAACGTGTGTCTCTCACGCTCCCTTGGGTCCTAGTCAGCCTTTGCTCTGCTCTCAGGCTGCATCCCCCTTTCTGACTTGTCTTGCTCAACCTGGACTCCGTGGCAGGTCAATTTAGCGGTGGCCTCGTTCCGGCTACAAAATCCTGCTGATCTTCCTCAGAATCTTTCCCCGTCTGTGCCCATTCGTCTGTTGCTCTCCAGGCAGAAGAGGGAGTCCCTTGCTCCTGCAGGCATCCCACGATGAGGGTGGGTGGTACCTGAGATGCATCTTGTAGATGCAGGTCACTCCCGCAGACCTGCTTGCCTGCCAGGCTCTTTCCCACAGCTGTGTGTTGACCACTCACTGTTTTTCCGGCACTGCAGGTAGCCCAGGCACCACCGAGCAGTCTAGGATCTGGAAGGAGCAGTTCAGGTAGACTGAGCATTATGGGAGAGACAGGGTGTCTTGAGGAGGCCAGGAGCTGGGGCCCCTACCCTGCAGGCCCCCAAGGTCATGTTAACATTTTGAACTTAGAAAGAAACAAAGGAAAAACACTAGCCAGAATTGTCGCATGATTTGATTTGCAGTCTCCAAAAGACCACACTGACTATCATACCGGGAATGGATACGAGAGGGCGGAGCGGGAGCAGAAACAGTGGTTAAAGCCTGGTGCAGTAACCTGAGTGAGAGGCGATGGTTTCCCATGGGTAAAAGCTCAGCTAGTAGAACACTAAGTTCCCATCACCTTTTCGGCCCTTGGACTCTGCGACTGTCCACAAGTGCCTGGAGGCCCTGGCCCCAGACTCCCTCCCCTAATTTGTCTCACGCAGAGAGCCTTGTCCCCCATCCTGTATGCTCCGCTCTAGAGGAAATGAGCCGCTCTGTCCCCCAAACACTGGCACGTTCCCCGCCCTAGACCCTTGCTCACGCTGCTCTCCCAGCCTGGGCATCACCCCCACCCCCGTCTGTTCTGAGTCACACTCCGATCGCCGCGGACACAACTGATGCAGTCCTCTCCCGATTTACACGTATAGCTCTCCTTTACCACCATCACGGTATGGCTTGCCTTCCCCTAGGTTCGTCCCTGCCGCCTCCTCATTGTGAATCTTGTAGGAGGGGGGTCTTATTTTGTTAGTGCTTTTATTCTCCTCTTCAAACTCATGCTACCTTGCAAAGTGGGGTATTTTTACGGGGGTTAAACGTTTATTGTATCAAATCAAAAAGAATCCAATTCCATGTAATTCAGTCCAGCCCAATCCAGTTTGATTCAATTCATTTCAATTCAATGCCTTGCATTTTAAGTATCTTCTTCGTAAAGTGTAAGCCCTTAAGCTCAGGCACCTGTATTGTGTTTCTTTGTGTGCCCTACCTAGCTCATACAGGAGGTAATTAATACATGCTCATTGACTGGTTCACTGAAACTTAAAGCCACCCTTTGTCTTGTAAGTGTAAGTTGCCCTCAGACCCTTCTTTCTTTCTATCTTAGCGATACTGGTAACTGTTTCTCGAGTCAACTGTGACATGTGTCAGCTTGAAAGTTATAATGCCATACAATTAAATGGCCAGGAAATGTCACATGGACCCTTAAGGAATTCCAGCATGTAGGCAGCTGTGAACAAAGGTGTTAACCCAGTACACTGTTACAACCAGGCTGAGGCTTAAGAGAAAAAGCAGTCACTGCTGAAGCGGGGAAGGGCGTTGTGGTTGTGGTTATGCACGTAAGAGATGACATGACGAGCCTCCCCCTGAATATCTACTTTACCAAAGGGAGCTCTCCTGTGATGCTAACAGGCGACGGTGACCTTTGTCCTACCCTAGTTGCTCAAGGACATCATCTGCAACTCGCAGGACCCCATCACATCTAACTCACTGGTGTCACATCCGGGACACTTTTTACACACGGGTCCAGCATCACTTATGTGAACTTACCTGGGAACAGGTGGCTCATCCTTCAGACCACCCACTGCCCATTCCTTATGCAATGGAGATGCCCTTGGGAAGGACATATCTGTTTATTGTGGTAGAATATACATAACGTAAAATTTACCATTTCAGCCATGTTTAAGTGTCTGGTTCAGTGGCATTTGCACAGTCACATTGTCATGCAACCATCAACAACATTCATCTCCAGAACTCTGTCACTGTCCTAAACTGAAAGTCTGTACCTAATCATATTTATTTGTTAATTATAAAATAATATCTTCTAATGGTAGGAAATTCAACAATATCAGAGTGTAGACAGTAAAACGTGTAAGTTCCTTTCCCGTCCATCCCAGAGCCACTTTTTGCTGTTAAGAGTTCATTTGTACCCTATTGGATCTTTTTGGTGTGTGTGCGTTATCCACACATACACGCAAGTCCATAGAAATTTATTGTTTCACAAAAATTAAATTATAATATGTGGGCTGTTTTGCTTTTTCTATCCAACCACATATTACGGATATTTTCCCACGTCCTAATCCGTGGCTGGACTGTATTCCTTTTGCTGACCACTTAGTATTCTGTCATATGGATGCACCGTAATTTATTTAACTATTATCCCAATTATGAACACTTAACTTTGTTCTTAAGTTTTGTTCCTTAAAAAAAAAAAACAAAACAGTGTTGCAATAAAAACTCTGATAACCCTAAAGCAAACATTCCTGTAGGACACATTTCCTAAAGGTTGAATCCCTAAATATAAAGGTTTGCAAAGTAGGGGAAAGTTGATGTATAATGACCACCGTATGTTAACTGCTCGTTTCCTAGTCATGTGTGGGGAAGAAGGGCTCTGGGTGTACCGGCCGTTGGTGACTCCCGGCTGAGTGCGGACTTGCTGGAAGTCACTGCCCTCTTTGATAGGACTCCAGATACTCTCAGAGGAGGAGATGACAGAAGAGAAAGGAAACAACTAGTGCATAGATCATGGTGGGTTGATCCAGTTTGGAAAAATGAGACACACACGCTTATGTGTCGACTTTTCACCCCACTCTACTGAGCAAAGGCAGCGGGCATGTGTCCGGCTTCCTTGCTGTAACTCTTCTCCACATTCAGCTCATCGTCCTCATTCATGCACAAGAAGACTCTGGGCTTCGAGCTAGACCTCACCAGTGTCAACATTCCTCTGTGCCTTAGAGCCGCACAATTTTCAATTCCATCATTCAGATTTTTCCAAACATGCCGAGAGACTATGGAAAAGAATGACCTACTTGCAAATTAAGCTTGAAACTTCTGAGCAGCGTTTTCTGCTCACTATTAGCAAAGCCCCAAAGCAGAGCTGCCCTCATCTGGGGTAAAGGAGACTTGTGTTAACAGTTTCTGTTGTTTTTTTTAAACTGGTAATAAACTGGGGCAGTGCTGGACCAGTGCATGACTCTCTGGTATTTGCATAGCATAAGCTTACATCCATTAGAAAAGCATGCGGTTCATTTATTTTTCCACTAAAATCAATGGTTTTAATTAAGGAGAAAATTAATGAAATTTAAAACTTGGAGAGGTGATTGGTTTTGCCAATAAAAGACCATGCATAATAAAGGACCATGCTAAGTCCTACCTGCCTCCCCCAAACCCCCAAAAAAGAATTTTCTACAATTAGCTCACATATAATTCATTCATTAGAAAGGCAGTTATGTACACGAGCAGAAAACCAGACTGCTGAGCTGGAGTGTTTCTAGTAACTGGACTCTGGGAATAACTGTTGAAGAGCAGAAAAACCTTAAGCCAATATTTTTCCTGATATAGTACAGTTCATGGCAACTTTCCATAGCAACTCCGTGAAAGGGGCCTTTTATTTTAGAGCCAAGCCTATCTGAAATAAGATGACTCTTTTAAGAACAGTTTTTCCGTAAGGCCAGGTTTTAAGAGCGGGAATATCCGATCTCACACTCCTCGTGACTAAGTCAAGGAAAGAGACCTGAGCAAACCCGCTCTGTGGCCATGGCTCTGGGTGTTTAAAAAAGTCAACGGGGCGCTTTGGAAATAGATAAAATCTAAGTCGTTAGTGTACCCACACTGATGCATAGGGCATTCGGAGTGGGGCACTGCCTCTCTGAGCTATGTATTGAGCTGGAAACCTTTCAAGCGTGACAGGGATTCCTCTCAGATATTTACCAACAAGTTGCCAGTTTGTAGTATATTTTTAGGGGGCCTCTGTCCAACTTACAAGGGCCCCTATAAATTCTTTTCACCTGGAGTGATGGGTCTCTGGCAGCCAATTTATATTGTGTGTCTCTACTGGCCCTCCCTTCCACTGGCTGGCCAACCAAATTCTCCTTCTCAGAAAGTTTGGCATTTAGACTAAAATAACACAGTTGAGGTCTGGGCTGGTAAATGGAAGAAATCTGCTCTGAATTGTAGGATCCCTGTCTTCCATTGCCATGTGCATAAGAAAGCAGAGAAAAAGAGAGACAGACAGAAGAGCAGATGCAGAGAAACG
Source organism: Camelus bactrianus (assembly GCF_048773025.1). Lineage (NCBI taxonomy): Eukaryota > Metazoa > Chordata > Mammalia > Artiodactyla > Camelidae > Camelus > Camelus bactrianus. Next base: position 102,592,781 of record NC_133541.1, on the reverse strand, counting down.
AGCAGAAAAGAGAGATGGAAGAGAGGCCTTTATGGTTGCTGGTTCCGGTGATTTCCTGAAGCCTGGCTGAGTTCATGACTTCGGGGTCTTCATGATAATCCTCTTATAACAGGTACCCCACTTTTACTTAGGTTACCCTGAATAGAGCTCTGTTACTTGCAACAAAAGCCTCAACTAACGTTCATGTTAGAGTACGTATTTACTGAGCGGTCAGCTACGTATAGAGCACAGAGAGGGAAAGAGGAAAGAAAAAATTGCCGAGTGCCCTCTATGTGTTAAGCAATTTGCTAAACACTTTAAAAGTTATTTTCATAATACTCCTCAACATATCTCTAAAAATAGGTGTTATTTCCCTCCATGTTTTCAGGTAAGGGATCTGAATCACAGAGGTTCATCCTTGAGTTACATGGCGAGTGGGCGGCCAGTCTGGGATGTGGACTCGGATTTGGGCAGCTAGGCCCGGGCTCTGGTCTAACTTTGATAGAGAACACTTGCCTTTACATTTGTGTGATCTTGACCAAGTCACTTCACCCCCATTTGGGCCTCTGTTTTCCTTTTTTGAAACATGAGAAGCTTGGGTAAATATAATATTCTCGAAGGTCCCTTCCAATTTCAGGAGCATAGTATCATTTGAATGACTCATTTAGAACAATGCTTCTGTGTCCAGGTGGTTGATGGGAGATGGGGGCAGGGGTGAGTTATTTCCAAGCCTCCTTGAGTGCCTTTTCAAACCATACATCCTTCATCCTGTACCCCTCCCCAAAGCTCTGCTGAGGGTGGGACAGTTGCAGGTGACAGAGCTGGGCTTTGAACCCAGAGCTGTCTTATCATTTCATTATGCTGCTGCCCTCTCTTTTACGAAGTTCCAATATTTTTTTTCAACTGAATTGCATTAATACTGACCATAAATGATGAATGTGTCCTGTTTTGAATGCTTTGCACATTTGAGCATCAACTTGTCAATTTCTAATACAAGTTTTGCCGGTGTTTTTATGGCAACTTTCATTGGAATTGCATTGAGTCTATAGGTGAGTTTAGGGGTATTGCTTTCTTAACAATGTTGAGTCTTCTAATCCATGAACCTAGTATCCTTTTCCACTTTGTTCAAAGGTCTTCTTGAATTTCTCTCAGCACTGTTTTAAAGTTTCCAGTGTAGAATTTTTGCATGTCGTTTATTAATTTATTTCTAGGTGTTGGATGTTCCTGGGTGGTATTATGGTATTATGTTTATTTTCCAGTTATGTGTTAATGGTATATAGAAATACAATTGACTTTAACATATTAACTTTATTTCCTATGACCTGATAATACTAGAAATTTGTTAATTAATGACACGAGAGACTTTGGACATGAAAAATACTGTTTTGGAGTTCAAGTGACAAAGTATACTTTGTAGGCAGAATAATGTCCCCTCCCCCAAAAATGTCCATGTCATAATCCTCAGAACATTTGACTGTGTTAGGTTATAGGGAAAAGGGGAATTCAAGTTGCTGATGGAATTAAGTTTGCTGATCCGCTGACTTTAAGAGAGGGAGATTATTTTGGGTTATCTGAGTGAGCCTAATGTAATCAAGCGTCCGTAAAAGTGGAAGAGGAGAGGTAGAGGGGTGCATGACTAGAGGAATGACTGGAGAGATGCAATATTGTTGGCTTTACAATTGGAGGATGGGGCTATGAGTCAAGAAATACATGTAGCATCTGGAAGCTGAAAAGGACAAGGAAATGAATTCTTCCTTAGAGCCTCCAGGGAAAAAATATAAATATATAGTCCTGTCAACACCTTGGTTTTGGCGCAGTAAAACCCCTGTTGAACTTCTGACTTCCAGAACGATAAGATGATAAATTGTGTTGGTTTAAACCATTAAGTTTGTGGTAATTTGTTTCCTCAGCCATAGAAAACGAATACAGTATAGGTCAGAGTCACCGTCTGTTCATGGAACCTGCCCCAGGCTGGCATCCTGCAAACTGCCAGCTTTGGAAATAGTAGCAGACAGTGACAACATTCACATTTCTGCCACCATTTATGCAGCAAAGCTGAATGATCTTCAGGAAGATTTGAAAGCAGATAACAGACAGCAACAAAATGAGAGCTCGATCAGGAGAGAGGAAAAAAAAAAAACTTGGTAGATGCCACATGGTCACGGCAATAGCCAGGGTGATTTGTAGAAATAAGTGAAGCACTGCTTGAGAGGATGTCTTTTAGTGGGAACAAATTCTATTTTGAGAAAGTAAGAGTCTGAAAGACATTGTAAGTTTTATATATGTGTGACCCTATTTGTAGCCTTGTGTAGGTGAGGCTGAATGATTCAGGTTATATAAATAAAAACAGTTAATTACACTATTTGTTAAACCTTTTGAGTTCATAAATGAAGTACTTCTACATATAATTAGGGAAGATTGGAAGTTGCCCCTATAATGAGATTATCCTTGCATACTTGTATTCTAATATCTTGAGCAGGAAAAAAGAGGGTAGAATGTGAGAGGTTGTGCTGGGAATTACACTCAGCCCTTGGACTGATCCCTCTCTGCCATCGAAGGCTGAGTGATCTCCTCTCATCGATAATTCATTGACAGGTGTCATGATTATGGATTACTGTCATGTGTCTAAGCTGTGGTTTCAGGATGCTTGCTGCCATTTCCTTTCCCCCTCCAAAGTCTCTGTTTTTAATAAGGAACACAGCAAGGATAGTTCATGTATGACTGAAGCACTGTGCTGTACACCAGAAATTGACACAGCATTGTAAACTGACTGTACTTCAATAAAAAAAATATATATATATATACACAAAATAAAAAAAGAATAAGGCAAGGATAGATGAGGAAAATGTGGTGTATTTTTACCTTCCGTGCGTATCAGTGAGAATGATGCTACCTGTGACGTTTCAGTTAATGATAAAGCAGGAGCTCCAGAGACCAAATCAGAAATAAAGTGATTTGCCGTAATATTACTCATAATAACATGTAAAAATGTGTCAGGATCATGTGACATATAATATTTGCCTCTAAAATGAGTTGTATCTGTGCTTATTCTTTTGTGTTATAATTGGTCCTCTCATTCGTCTTGCCTGTGGAGCAAAAGTCTGAAGACTAAACTAAACTAAAAAAGAATATACGTATGTATGTTTATATGTATCGTTTTTTTCCCCTCACACAATGACACTTTGGAAATAGCAGATGATCAGTTTTATAACTCACATCCTTGTAAAATTCTTGCATTAGTTGTTCTCCCAAGAGAAATCCATGTGCTATTTAACCTTTTGCCAATAGAAAAAAATGTGGATGTGCTTATGAGAATGACAGTTTCTGAGTTAAGGAGGGGAAGTTGGAAATGGCTGATTTATAGTGGCCCCAACAAATTCCATTTCCATTTTTGTGCTTTTCAGTTTAGTTAAAATTATTGACTTTCCACTGCGCCAAGCACTGTGTTAGGTGCCAAGGATACAGAGATGATTAAAACACGTTTCCTTTCCTCAAGAAGGCAAAGCTGTGATGGAGGCAGACAAGTGCCTCAAACCAAAATGCGAGACTGTGAAGGTACCAAGGATGGAGTGATTTATTTTGCCTGGAGAGAAGTAAACTTTCACGGAAGGGGTGACATTTGAAAGGGCCTTGAAGGAAAAGGAGAAGGCCAGTACTTATACATTATGAACAACGAAAACAGCATAAAAACTCGAAAAGAAGTTTCAGTTTGTATTCTGTGAGCTGCCAGTGTAACTGGAACTGGGCATTTATTCAGGGGAGGGGCTGGCTGAGGGGACCCGTCAGGAGGTGGGAAGAACAAAGGCTCGCCTGGCCCCATCAGCCCCGTCTTCCCAGTCCAAGCGTCCTCCACCTGTGGGAGGTGAAAAGGAACCAGACGTCTTCAGTGCCCATCACCCACACCTCTTGCAAAGTCTGCCCAGCACTCTGGGTTTCCTTAAAACAATTGATAGCAGAGTCTTTCTGCCACTTCCTGCCTCTGAGATGGTGTCATGCGAGTTACTTAAGCCTTAGGTTCTTTATCTGCAAACCAGGGGAGGTAGTACCTCTGTTAGATGTTTTTGTGCAGATGAAAGAGAGACGTGCACGTAAAGCCCACAGCACATTGCCTGACCCAGAAGACTGGTAGCAGGGTGACAGCACTGACTGACGATGGTGATGCGGTGCTGATGACAGTTATGGTGAAGGACATGCCTGGTCTCTGGGCTGCCTTGGGAAGATCCCATGAGGTGGGTAAGAACACCGTGATCCAGGCCGCCTGGCTCTGACCCAGGGCAACTTCCTGCCCATCTGGGCTCCCCTCGCCGTTGTTCCCGTGGCTCAGGTGGCGTGGGCAGCTGCTCCAACTGCTGCCGCTGGTGCCCCGACAGCTGCGGTGAGCCAGGCGACGGTCTATTCAGCGAGAAACCATCAGCCCTAACTAATCCCAGCAACAAGGTCCCCTCCTCCTCCTCCTCCTCGCTCCCCTCCCCTGCTGGCACCCATCCTTTAATTCACCTGCCGTCATTTTCTTCTCCCTCATCTTTTTTTTTTTTTTTTACACACACACATGTATATTTATAGAAAATGTAAACTTATCTACAGTTGGTATAAAGATCAGTGGTTGTCTGGAGGGTTGTTTCTGGTGGTGAAAGGAGGGGCTATAAAAGACATGAGAAAACGTTCAGGGTGATGGAATGGGTCATTACTTTGCGGGGATGGCTCCCCCCCCCCATATATGCATCAAAATTTATCAAATGATTAAATATGTGCAGTTAATTATATACCAATTATAGCTCAATAAAGTGAAAAAATTAAGACCACCTTTACTGGTGCTATGGGTGGAGTATTATTTTAAAGTTCTCAACTTTTATTTCTTCAGTTGACTTCCATCCTGGCCCTTTGCTGCCCCTTGCCCCACCTTTCTCCCTCTTCTTCACTCCCTCCCTTTTCTTGTCCTTCTTCCCTGTGTGCTTGCTTCTCTTCCGGGTCTGGTTTTGCAGCATAGGGTGGTAGAAGGAGTCCTGAAGGTGAGGTCAGGAGACTCAGAGACTGCTCGTGCTTCTGAGACGATGGCGAAGCCGCCTCGCCTTCCTGGGATGTGGTTTTCTCATCTGCAGAAATTTAGGGGTTGGACGAGAATGATCTGCAAGTGTTCTTTCCGCTGTAAACTCCCATTCTGTTACCTTTTGTTCTGGTCGCCTTTGTGCCTGCTTTTCCTGTTTCAGCTGACTCATCTCTCCACCTGCCTCTCTCATCTGCACCCCCACCCATTTGGTCCAAGGTACCATCACCTCCCCCAGGGTCCACCGAAGTACCTCCTGCTGGTAGAGTCTCCCTGCTTCCGTTCTTATCACTGCCCAATACTTTACCCACACAGAAGCCAAGGCGGCCTTTACAAACGTGGGTGAGCTTGGTCACTCCTTGCTTTAAATTCCTCCAAACTCCTTTATTGTCGTTGTCTATCCCACTACCTGGTTTTTTTTCTCCAGAGCAATTCGTACTGCCTGAAACGCTCTTTATTCACTCATCAGTTGCTGAATGTGTTTGTACTTACTATTATCTATCTTCCCCGTCGGAACACAGGCTCCACGAGGGAAGGAACTTGTCAGCTTTGTTCACTCTGTATGTTCGTTGCATTTAGTGTTCTTCCAATAAATGTTGAATAAAGAACCTCGCTCTGCCAGGGGACCCATCTCCCCTCTTCTTGAGATGATCTCCCAATTACACAATTTTTTTTAACTTAGAAATATCTCTGCCTGCCAGGAATTGTACCTATCCTTCCTTCTCCATCAGCTCTGGGGTAATTTCCCTCATTAATTTTTCTCAGTCACCCAGGACCATGGTCTCACAGGATATGGTAGCAAACAATAGCAACTTTGAAACTAGTTCTTCTGTCGCTTTCATTTCAATCTGTGCTATTGGGTGTGTTAGAAAAAAATTACAGGGCAACCCTTCGAGTTTAATGTATTTAGATCTTTTATACAATGCCAAGAAAGAAACTTCTTTAAGAATACTAAATTCTTCCAAATTCTGTGCTTGGTTCTTAGAGAGATGTTAGGAGTGGCTAGGTTCTTTTTTTAAATTAGTGATTTATTTTTATTGAAGTAGAGTCAGTTTACAATGTTGTGTCAATTTCCAGTGTACAGCATAATGTTTCAGTCATATATATACATACATATATTCCTTTTCATATTCTTTTTCATTACAGGTTACTACAAGATACTGAATATAGTTCCCTGTGCTATACAGTATAAATTTGTTATTTATCTATTTTATGTATAGTTGTTAGTATCTGCAAATCTCAAACTCCCAATTTATCCTTTCCCACCCCATTTACCCCTCTGGTAACCATAAATTTCTTCTCTATGTCTGTCTGTTTCTGTTTTGTAAATAGGTCAATTTGTATCCTTTTTTTTTTTTTTTTTTGAATTCCACATGTAAGTGAGAAATGGCTAGGTTCTTTAAAAAAAAAACCCTTTGAAGTTGGTGATGTGAATATGCCAGTTTTATATATAACATAAGTTGGGAATTAGAGAGATTGTGTAGCTAAGTCAAGGTCACAGAGCCAGAGGGGCATGGAGCCAGGATATGAACTGAGGGAGCATGACGCTAGAACGAAGCTCCTGGTCACCATGTTACTTCTTCTCGCTCTTTAGGTTAGACTACTGTCCTGCTTCATTTCCATCATAGCACTCGTAAATATCTGATCTATCTGATTGATTGATTGGTTAGCATTTTTTGTGGGTGATTCCTTCCATTGTAACATCACCTCCATCGGGATTGGTAGGTACCATGTATGTCCTGCTTATTACACTTTGCTCCATGCTTACCCTGGTGCCTGGTATCTAGTGACCCCTCAACAAATATTTGCTAAATGAGTGAATTATTTGCATGTTAGAGGATGAGATATGATAAGAGGGCCTGGTAATTCTGTATATAAAACTCAATCTCTGTTGTTGGAACTTTCTCCAAAATATTTCCAGTGGTGGCATATCCTTATCCTTTCAGAGTACATTTGATCTTTGCAATTAGCCAAAACGTTAAAGAATTTTTTTTTCCAAAAAAGAACATATAGTCACAAATTATTATGGCTGTTTTCTTGCCCTAAAGTTAGACCTATTCACAAGGACCTAACTTTCTGTGCTTTGGCATTGTGGTAAAGCTTCCGGACTCCATCACAAAATAAACTTTTTAAGAGGATAAAATAAAATTTATGGGATGACAAAGGAATCAATCATATTGAATACAGTTATCAAAATATAAAAAATTATGGTATATTATTTTCTTCCTTACTAATGCATTAAATAAGATCTAAAAACTAGGTCTAATGTCTAATTTCTATTGGCAACAAGATCATAGGAATTACTAATGCTTTCATAATTAAAAGAAATATTAAATTTCATAAACAGGTTAATAAAAATATACATATAATTTTTCCCATGCCTGTGTATAGGTCCCCTGAATTTTATCTGTAGACCGCATGGACCCTAAATTTTAAAGTCCTGTATTAGAGGAATCCAAAATACACCCAACAATAGTGCCTACATTTAAATGAGTGTATTTCTTCCAAAGGTGACCATTGAAGGGGCTATTCCTCATTTGGTGCCTAAGTTCTGACATATACGGATTTTTTCTCAATTCAGCTCCACATTTCTCATCCCCATTGCAATTTGATAACTATTGATACAGAGCATATTTCTCACAACTTTAATATATTTACTTAGTGTTTACCTACACACCAATGAACTGAAAATCTGAAAACATAATCCTTGACTATTATGAATTTATAATTTTTATTTATTGCAAATACTAATCTGAAATAGTTAATGCATCCACATAATTCAAAAGTTCAAAAGATATGAAAAAGCAGAAAATCTCCCTCTACCTCTGTCCACCAGTCACTGGTTCTCCTCTAAGATGATAACCAGTCCTGTCCATTTCTTTTGTATCCTTTCTGAGATGGTTGACACATACAAGCAAAGATGGTGGCATATTCTTTTCCCCCTTAAAACAAATCTTAGCGTATTGTTCACACTATTTTCCACACTGTTTTTTTTTATCACTTAAAAATGTGTCTGCAAGATAATTCTATATCCGTGCATTAGGAATGTCTTTGTTTCTTTTTGTAGCTGCACAGTCTGTCGATTGTAAGGACGCACTATAATTATTTAACAAATTTGCTTATGGGTAGACAATTTAGGTTGTTTCTATTATGACTAAAAAGAAGGGCAGCAAAATGGACCACTGAATATGGATATTTTGCCATGGACACCTGCATATGTGGGACTTAGAATCATGAAACCCAGATATAGGTAGGCAGTGAGAGATGTGCATCACGTAAAAGCAAATATACTGAGAGTCACAACAGCATGGACTATTCACTGACAGGATTGAGAGGAAAGACAGGACACCATCAGCTCTTTTCTAGCAGTCTAGGCCAAGGTCAGTGTTTTTCAGGGCTGGAGAAGCGTCACTGAGGATAGAGAGGATGTCCTGGGTTTGAGAGCCTGCTTTGGAGAAAGTGTGGAAGTACATCTAAGCGACTTTGTTGTGTTTTATTTACTGTGGCTCTCAGAAACAGAGGCTGGAGGTGATAATCTTCTTTGGTTTTGGGGCACGAGATCATCATTGATCCATGGGAGGTTCCTCTCTTGTTGTGTTTACTCATTCTCTTTCATTCCCATTTTCCACTTCCACACGTCCCCAGTCAGTCTAGTTGAATGTATTCAAAGTGTCTATTTTTCTTTATATGCAAAATGATATTTTGTATGAGTGCTTTAGATTTACATAAATGATACTGCATCGTAACTCATTCCGTTTCTTTTTTGTTATTTATAAAATTTTTGAATATGTTTTTTTAAAATTGGCAGGGAGGGAGGCAATTAGGTATGTATGTATGTATGTAGGTATGTATTAATTTACTGGGAATCAAACCCAGGACCTCGTGCATGCTAAGCATACACTCTACCACTGAGCTATATCCTCCCCTCCTTATTCTATTTCTTCTTTCACAATCACTGTGTTTTATGGTCTCTCTGTGTCGCTGCATATACATCTAATCCTTTGCCTCTAATAGCCGCGTGGTCTCATCCATCACATCGTAGCCACCTGCTTTCTCCACGATGGACATCAAGGTTGCCTCCAGCTCTTTGCCACCACAGATGAGATCACAGTTCACATCTTCCTGCATTGCCCCCTAAGGATCTATGTGGGAATTTATTTGGTATAAACATTTGGAACAGAATTGCTAGGTCATAGAATTACATATACTTAGTTTGGCAAGTAGTGCCCAATTATACCCCCAAAATGGTTCCCCAGTCAGCAACACCAGAACACCTAAGGGTCTCTCAGCTTTACATCCATGCCAGCTCCTAACATCATCCTGCTATCTAATCGTTTCCAGTCAAGTGATACATTACTATTATATCAACCTGCATTTACCTATTTACAGATAATTTTGAGCATCTCCTCAGTGTCTATGAGTCTCTTCGGTGTACTCTTCTACAGACTGCCTGCTCATATTCATTGCTCATTCTTCTACTGGGGTTTCTTTTACTTCATAGTGTGTAAGGATTTCTTAAGTAATAGGAATAAAAATCCCTTATCAGTTTTAGATATGAACCAGTACCCTTCCCAATCTTGTCATCTGCCTGTTAACTTTGCCTTTCATTGAACAGAAATTCTCACTTTTGAAGTAATCCTATCGATCAATACTTTTGTTTTGCATTTTTAATATTTTGACACTTTGTTTAATAAATTCTTTTCCCATGGTGGGTCACAAAGATATTCTATATTTTCTTCTATTATGTTTATCATTTTATCTTTTACATTTAAATGCATCTGGAGTCCATGTCTATGTTTGATGTAAGAAAGGGATCCAGTTTTATCTTTCTCTCAGAGATACTGAGAGATTTGGACCAATATGCCTGAGAGAAGCAGAAGATGCAGGGTGGGAGAGATGGATAACAGGAAGGAAACAAGATATCCGAGCCCCACAGAGAAAGGACATAGAAGCAGAATCAAGATTCTGTCTGACCTAGGAGGCAGCCTTTAATCTATCATCTGTAATGAAAAACTGAAAAAAAGCCAGCATTTGATGCACTTCTCTTACAAATACCGCCACTTTCAGGGGGAATTCCCCGGCAGCACTGAGGTTCCGGTATATGGTTTTAAAAATACACTCTGTACACAACAGAAGGACTTTCCCTTCTGTTGGGAGGGGGAGTTGGGTAGGTAGGAGGAGAGGAAGCTATCAGAGGGAGAAAAGCCAGTGCCTTCAGAAGCAGGGAGCTGACGACGGATTGAGCTAAAGGTAGGCTGGTTGATGGAGAAGTCGAGCAATTCTTTCTTGCTCTCAGAGATGAAAATCTGCCTGCTTAGGAAAGGTGACTGGTTCCTGTCAAGCATCTGAGTCTTGAGCGTTCTTCTATTTCCATCTCACCATCAACTGCCTGTGGTTAGTTCGAGTGCCAATCAAACAAAGAAACACCAGCAGAAAACAATCTAACCAAATTACAGGCAAATGGTTGATATTTTCAGGCTTGTGATTTGCATGTATTATAAGAAACTCAATGTAATATTTAAAACTTTCTTCTTTGTAAATGGACTCGGTGGTCAGCTTTTCATTCTTCTGCAACTTTACCACTACTAAGGATCCCCGTGAAACCTGGCGGGGGGGCTGAGAACTTGTCCTCAGACTGTAGTCCAACAAGGGTAAGAAAAAAGAAAAACCTAGGAAATGGAAAAGAGGCCAGAAAAAATTTCCCTTTTCAAATCTATAAAAATGGCTCTCAGAACTGGCATTTTCTTGTCAAAAAAAAAAAAAAAAATTACCCTGTGGGAGGAAAGAGCAGAAAGGAAGTAAAGGTCACAGGGAGCATTTTTTCTTGTTTGTTGTTCTTTTTGTTTTTGCCCTGAATATTTTTTTCACTCGAGAGAAAACTGAGATCACTGTCTTTAATCTGTCTGCTCAGCCCTCTTTTGCCACTGTTTTGAATAGAAGTCATCCTCAAGCTTCTTCACCAAACTCAGAATCATGTTAAATATCCCCAACTTTGAAAAGCATCAGTGAGGTTTAATAAGACATCATGACACATGTCTTGTTGATTGCATTGCTTCTATACCACAGTGTGAAAAGTTTCTAGACCTCTGGGGTTAGACAGCCTGGGTTCAAGTCTTATCTTCTATCCTTATACAATACAAGGCTTCCTGTGATTTCCTCAGTCTCTCTGAGCCTTATTTTTTTCATCTGTAAAACTGAGATAGTAGGAGCACCTGCTTTATATCATCATTAGAACATTGCTACATACCTATTAAATGATGAAAATTAAAAATACTGACAATGCCAAGTGCTGATGAGGATGTGGAGCAAATGAAACTCTCATATGTAGCTGATGGGAGTGCAAAATAATATAGACATTCTGGAAAATAGTTTGAGAATTTCTTATATATAAAGTTACTGTATGACCCAACAATCTCAGTCATGGATATATTTATCCAAGTGCAATAAATACTTATTTTCACATAAAAATGCATGCACATGTTTAGAGTAGTTTTTTTTTAAACATTTTTTATTGAGTTATAATCATTTTACAATGTTGTGTCAAATTCCAGTGTAGAGCACAATTTTTCAGTTGTACATGAACATATATATATTCATTGTCACATTTTTTTCTCTGTGAGCTACTGTAAGATCTTGTATATATTTTCCTGTGCTATACCGTATAATCTTGTTTATCTATTCTACATTTTGAACTCCCAGTCTGTCCCTTCCCACCTCCCACCCCCCTTGGAAACCACAAGTTTGTATTCTATGTCTATGAGTCTGTTTCTGTTCTGTATTTATTAGAGTAGTTTTATCTATAATCACCCAAAACTAGAAATAACCCAAAAGAGTGGATGAATGAATAAATAAGCCATGGTATATCCATACAGTGGAATACTACTCAGCAATAGAAAGGAATGAACTATTGGTACATGCAACAATTTGGATGAATCTCAAAAGAATTATGTTGGGTGAAAGAAACCAGCCCCAAAGGTTGTAAACTGTAGGATTCCATGTATGTGATATTCTTGAGAAGACGAAAGTACAGTGACATAGAACAGATCTGTGGTTACAATGAATCGGTTTGGGGTTAGGTGTAGGGGAAGTGTGTGACTACAAGGAGATAGGAGATAGTTGTACGGGGCGATGGAGCTGTTCTGTATCATGACTGCAGTGGCATTTCATATATGTATGCCTGCATCAAAATTCAGAGAACTGTACACCAAAAAGTCAATTTTACTGTATGATTTAAAAGATAAAACTTTAGACAAGAGTATGTGAAATACTGCGTATTTAGTATAGTTCCTGGCACATATTTAGTAGATTTTAGCAATTAATTGTTTCAAAGATTGTTGTGTAGAGAACATCTCAATTCATCTAATTTAACAGTCAACCAATACAGTTCACAAGGTGTGCCGAGGCCAAAGATGAGAGAAAAGAAAATATGATAAATTATATAAATAGTGCGGGTGATTCTGTCTGTCCACCTGGCTCAATTAGCATATGCTTTTGTGCAGGAGAGAGGAAAAGTGAATACGACCCTCTTTCATTTGGCACCAGTTCCCACACAGCGTGGGCATCTCTCCACACTGAGTGTGTTACCAGTGTTTAAACATAAAGGGATTTCCTAAAATACGGCCCCCAAACACAAGTCAACTACTTCATCTGGAAGTAATTCAAAGAAACAGGAGTGGATTTGGACATTCCAGGAGGAAAACTGGCTGTGTTGGGCTTGTTACTATCCAGCGTGGTATCGTCCTGAGGGACTGTCAAGGGTGATTTGGGCTGTACGTAACTTTTACCGTATGCGCTGAAAATCATTTAAGAGCTGTTGCTCAGAGATCAGAAAACTAACTGATGTTTAGTCCGGGCTGTCCTGTACCCCTACTGGATTGGCTGTTTGGAATTGCGAATCATCCTCATGCCATGTTCCTTGAGCGGGCACCAGCCATGGTAGTAGCTCAATAGCTGGACAGCAGAGACACTGAGATCCGATAACAAATGCGGGATCTACTCCCATGGCCTCACACCTCCTATCATCTCAGTTTAATGGAGGCCGGTAATCTAATGTGTTACCCTTCCCCAAGCAAATGAGTCCTTTCCTAAAAGAATTTTTCGTTGGGAGTGGCACTTAGAATCTGGAACAATGGAAAGCGTATGTTCCACAAAGTCTTCCTCTTTTAAAGTTGGATTTTATTTCCAGAAAAGCAAATGTCATTTTGAGCTAAAGCTTGTGTTTAAAGATAATTCTGTTGGAAATAGCGATTTTTTTTTTTTTTTAAAAAAGGACATGGCTTGGAAGCAGTGAGCTGTTTTGGGAGGGCTCCCAAACTGTTGGAAGCCCAAATAGACTGGGAAAATATTAACAAACTGGGAAATTGTCTTTTAAATGTCTTTAGGCCAGTGTATTACTCTCTCAAATTAACTTCTTTAAACGAGGCAATATGAATTTGCAAGTAAAAGTTCCCTTTTTTTTTTTTTGAAGTCTCATGTTTCTTGAGTCCTTGTTCTGTTAAGAGGAGCAGTCTTCATGTAAATGTCAGAGATATTCGACTGAAAATACCAAACTGAAAATACCAAGCTTACTGCATAAGCTTGAACAAAAAAAAAAAAAACAATAATGGCTAACATTTTATTGCACTGTGACAGTGTGCAGGGCACACTCGTAAGCATTTGACAGGTGTCAGCTTATTTAATCCTTGCGCTGACTTTGTGCAAAAGCTACAATTGCTATACTGATACATTTTATAGTGAAGGAGTCAGAACCAGAAGCTAAGTCACTTGCTAGAGGTCAGACGAGTGGTAAAGGGCAGATCAAGGATTGCCTGACACCTGAGTGCTGGTTTCCCAACTACTGCGCTCAGCTGCCTTTGGAAATACACGGAAAAGGATCAGAAATGATAGCATAGCAATCAAAGACAGGAAATGAGAGCCAAGAGAGACAGCAGGATGTGGTAGGGGGTTCAAATGATGAGTTAGGGAGAAGGGGTGCGAAGTAGCTAACAGCCCCTTGTTGGAACTCTCAACATTTGAAATATTGTCTAGAGTCATCCATCATTTATAATTTTACCAGTATACTTAGTGTATCGATCCACTCAATCAATATCCCTGATACGTGCTAAGCTCTGAATGAGCTAGGCACACAGAGTTGAATTTAATGAAGTCCCAGATTTCAAGGAGTTTCTGGTGTATAATGTGATCTATAATTTACTTTGAAAACATCACATCATAGACGATGTACTGTAGATACATATGCGTTCGTCCACATCCTAGTCAGAAATGCACACAACTGGAGGGCGGTTAGGCAGCGTTTAATGATTAGAGCCACACCCCAGATGAGGGGCTGCAAGGGTTTCAGCTCTCTCTGTCTCTGATCAACAATAGCTTTTTTTGCTTATTAGCATGATGGATGCAGAAAGGCATTTTTATTCATGAAATGAGGGTGTTCAAAATGTCAACTGGCTGAAAATATTCTCAAGACACACTCGATCCTTGCATGACAGTATGAGAAACTTCTGACCTCAGGGGTCTTTGCATTTTGATTGGATGCCGGGAGTTATGCATAAAAACATATTGGAGGTTCTAGACAATGTCATCTTCCACCAGAAAGACAAATCTTTCTTCTGCTGGGCAGGTAGATTGGGGCTGAAGGCAACATCCTCCCCAAACATGTGGTTGGGCTGGGTCTCTCTCAGGTTTGCTCCTGTTCCCGGGATGGGAACGTCCTTTCCACTGAGAATCTGATGTGTCAACCAGGACTCCATCCCCAGGTTGATTTTTGACTGCTCAGTACTAACAAAATACAAAAGATTCTCCTCTGCTTGTCAGAGGTTTTTGACTTTTAGTCTCCTAGTCCTTGAAGCTTTAGAATCCTACAGATTTCTTGAAGGGACGCCAGCTGTGTGTTTGAGGCTCCTCAACTTCCCAGTTTCATCCTTCCATGCTCACAGGAGAGCCAGCACTTCTGGTTTCCCATCCCCTAGCTGCAGTCCCCTGCTGGACCACGCTGGATTCTCAGCTCCTGGCCACACCCAGAGTTGGCAGGTCTGCCGAGGCACAGAGGAGGCTGCAGACAGGTCAGCTCACCTCCTGTTAACCAGACTCCCTCCCCCAGCAGCTCAAAGTCTCCTCGGAACCATGAGTTTAAGGAAAATGCTACTCCCCTTCGCAGAGATTTTTCACTTTACCTTCCAAGCCTCACTCGGTACAGCTTCAGAATTCAGCAAAGGTCTTGCCCTGGACAGGAGTTGTGTGCTGAGGCCGTTCAGATGGCCAGTTTTGGTCACCTCAGGGCTGCCTAACGGAAAGTCTCTGCTGTCTTCTCCTTCCGTCCCAGCTGGGGGGTTTTGCTGGAGCCAGATAGGCTGTTCGGCCTCTTGGTCACACCCAGAACTGACAAACACCCCTTGGAAAAAGCTGTCGCATTTCCTCAGCTCACGTCTCTGGGATGTTCCCATCTGGAATCTTAGCCTGGCTCATCTTCACTGCTTTTGTTTCTCTCTGATACCTTGAAAAAGATTTTATTTTTAAATTTATCTAGCTTTTTTTAAAGTTGCACTCAGGTGAGAGAATTCAGCTACCACAAGCCTCTCCGTTCTAAGTGGCAGTCCCCATCTGCGCCTTCTAAAATGGCAGCTCATGCTGGGTCCATTCGGTCCATGGTTTGGAGGACTCCGTTTGCAGGATTCCAGCCATACAGTTAACTACAGCTTGCCCCAGAGTATCACTGGTTTACGTCCAGTGAGACTTTCTTGTAAATTGTGATGCAAGAAGGGCAGAATTGGGATTCAAGTGATGGGCTCTCAACCGTTTGGTGCATGCTTTTTGATAAATTCTCTATGTGTGGAAGGTCTTGGTTTGGACCACTTACAATTTAAACCTGGTAGCCAAGTTGTAGAGGAGGAGATCTTTAACTGTGAACCACCTCTACATTTTTTAAGGCTACTAGTTCTAAAAAGAGCATAATGATTGTGAGTGACCAGACTGGTTTGGATCCATTCTCAGCATGGCCCATGTATACATGGAATATTTATATCTTTTCAACTTATGTTGCTTCTTGAATAGTAAATGCTATAAATCAGCAAAGCAGCATATAAAGCATTATTTCCTGTTTCTTTTTGTTCTAAAAATAACTTCCTGCCCACTGAGCAATTTAATTGGCCTATTTCTAGAGGTCCACAAGTTTGTACAAGCATTTGTTTTTCACCTCTGGGCACCTTGGTTGCTTAAAAAACACCAATCCTGAGTCTTCTCAGTCTTGCTCTTTCTTCACTGATCACTTATTTTCTCACCCATACCTTTATCCAAAATTCCTAATTCTAGATCATCTTAAGAGATCTTTCCCAGAGCTTCTCTAGCTCTGTATTCCTTTATTCATTCAACAAACATTTGCTAAATAGCTTTATTGCCCCCACAGCTACACGGGTTGTAGATAATGGTGGTTTTGTAGCAGAGGAAATAATAATTCCACATACCTGAAGATAATTGGTGATTGATGATACAATCACCCTCTTCTGTGAGGAAGAGGGTCTGATGCAACGTAAACCTTTGTTCATCACTTCGTCCCTAAACCGTGGCATACTGTCTTGCACATTGTAACCATTCAGTAAACATGTTACAGTAGTAAATTAATCAGTGACTAGAGTATTCCATTCACCTAGGGAGTCAGTTAATTAAAGAGCACACATAATTTGTAAAATCTTCCGTGCTCTACTCCTGAATTTTGTCTAAAATAAAAACCCACGATGCAGAATCAGGAATTGGTTTGCCACTTTAGGACAAAGAAAGCAAGGAGGCATTAGGAAAAAAAAAAACCAAAAACTTTTTCTTTGCTTTTGAAAGAACAGAACAGTAGGATAGAAAGCTCCTCAAAACAGAGAGGCTTGCAAGCCATTCTTGAAAAGACGAATAAGACCAGTGCGGGTGAAGGTTTACATTCAAACCAAGACTGATAGAAACCATGAAAAGGCAGGAATGTGGAGGCGTTGAAAGTCTATTTAGAGTCAACAAGACAGGAAGTTGAATTGACTTTCTAGATAGAAACTACAAGGAAAAGTTATATTGAGGAGCCCTGAAGCAATGTAGAAGGAAGCTCACTTTACTAACCTCTGTTTAAGACCCTAGCGCATCACCCACATCACACCATCTGTATATTCTAGGTGTCCTAAACACTGTGCCGTAAGGGGCAGTTAAGGAATAGAGTGTGTGTAGGCACTGTGATGTTTATGAAGATCCTTTGGAGGATATGAATATGCTAAAGAAATGATGTCTTTTGTCTGTGGTTTTTCTCTCTCTCCCTTTCCCCCCTCTTTTAAACAGGAATCAAAGGAAGAAAGAAATGCTATTTAGAAACTATTTCTCTGATCAAAGCATTTGTTTCTCACCTCATCTTCATCACCTGCTCTGGGGATGACCTTTGCCCACATTGATGTAACGATCAAGTGTGGTAGGAACACGTTTAACATAAGGGTGGTGTAGGCAACACACCTGATGTGGAAAGATTAGTGATGTTGGTGAGTTGAGGATGGCTCCACATTTGTTTGTGGGTAGACTCAGAGGATGGCGGCCAATGCCAAGCACAGAGCAAACATTTGGTAAATAGTCAAATGAATGAATCAATCAACAAACAAAAACTAAGTAAGTGGAACTCTATGTCCACAGGGAAGACACTATAGAAAGAGTTCAAACCCTCTGCTAGGTCATAGATTTATTGCATTAAAACAATTTATTGCATCAAGAAATGAACCAATAAAATGAATCCAAACTTGCATTGAACATCTAAAAAATTGCTTGCAGAAAAAGCTGTCTCAGATTCCAAGAAAAGGAGCCGTAACCTTTAAATCTTATGTATGCAGACCTTGAAAATAAAAAACAAAAAAGCAAAAACACTGTTCTATCCAGTTGGAACCTATGATGAAAAACGAACGATGTTTGAGCTAAGTTTCGTTTCTGGCTCCATCTCTACTCACTGTTTAACTAAGTAGGGTGTTATTTCATTCCTTTGAGCCTATTTCCCCATCTGTGAAATGAGATCATCATGCTTACTTGGAAACCTGAGTGTTAAGCTGGTATATATATTAAGTTAAGTTTGTGAAGGTAAAGGCCTTGTGAGTCCTTCTCATTTGGTAGGAATTTTCTATTTAGCTTTCTTCCTCTGGAAGTATATTCACTAAGGACCCCTGAGTACAAAGCCATGGGCTCATGCTACTTTCCAGGAGAAGTGGGAAAGTGTTAGGTTGACCACAGAGGCAAGCAGTAAGATTATAGGAAGCACACTGGTACCACGGGAAGGCATCTTCTTACCTGACTGCTGTTCTTTCTTTGTTTTCTTTGGGCATTCCACCTCAACGTCCCCGTCACCTTCACCCTAGATCTGGATGTGACAGTCCTCTGGAACATGGGTGGAAGGGGCCCAGCAGAGGACTGTTCTTTCGGGGTTAGGCCACTTCTGTCCTCTGGTTGCTGTGCCGCCAGCCTAGAGATGTCTTTCTGGCTGACTTTGTATGGTCTCTGTACGTGGGCTTTTACTGCTCGATGCAAGAACACTGCAGTTCCCATGCTCATAGGGGGATCCAGATGGCCATGCCATCACCTCTTTGTTCTCCTGGGGCAGAGAGCCTTAGATGGCTTGAAATAAGGCTAAGAGATCATAAGGCCAAAGAGAACAGTCAGGGTTCCCTTTTAGCTAAAGCAGCAGTCCTCAGACTTCAGCCATTTTAATCTCGCAGCCAGACTGCTCACCGTATCAACATGCCAACTCATGTTAGCCTCATATGTTTTTATCATAGTGGCTTAATATTTCCTTAGTATTCTTTTAAATCATGTCCCCTTTTTAGTCAAAAGCATTTCAAAGAAAACTTTATGTTATTATTTTAATTATATAAAATCACTGTACAAAGAAATTTTAAAAATTAAACTCCAGCTAGACAGTCGTATGACTAAGGTTCTGAGCTTGCAACCTGCCCTTTTTAGTTACGGGTAGAAGTTATGAAGTGTAAAAGAGGTGTTAAAGATTTAACAGCTCCAAACCAAGGCTTTCTGCTTGATGAGATCAGCTTTGGAAACGGATTTAAAAAGGAATCACTTCCTCACTCTGTAGGTCAAGGAGATTTAATGCTTTACCTAAGGACTATGAGTAACTAGGAAATATATGTTATTAGTGGGGTGCTAAAAACAACCCCACTTCTCTGATTACAGGGACCTGCCAGCTCAGTGGGACCAAGGGAAAGTACATTGGCGTCATGGGCAACGTGGAGAGTGAGAGGGCATAACTTTTCGGTGAATAAACTGACATATAGTAGACATTGAACAAATGTTGGTTCCTTGCAAGCCTCTCCGTGTAGATCTACACATCCTTGTAAGTTCCACTTCAAGTCTCACCTTAATGAAAACAGTAACAATGTGTTACTGAGGGAAATATGTGCCAAGTAGTTCCAGGTCTCATTTCATAGCACTTTTATAAATTATAATATATATAAAATACGTATAATTGAGAAAAAATCTTATAATTGAGAATCAGAGAGGTTAAGCAACTTGCCCCAAGTCACCCAGGACATGAATATTTATGGTTTGGGGTTCCACCACTCTAGATACAATTAGCAATAAGGACATTAGTCAGCTAATTAAGTCAAACAGACAAAACAAGCCACAATTAGTCTAATTATCTGAATTTTGGCTTGACGTCATAAAAGCCTGGCTCAGAAATCATACTCTTCTTTTTTCTAGGAACAGTTTTGTTTTGACTTTGGCTTGAGTTATCTGGCTTACTGCCTTGGTTCTCTCAGCAGTGACTACCATAGTATTGTTCACAGAGGCATTTCATAAATACAGGTGGGAGGGAGGGAGGGAGGGAGAAAGGAAAGAGGAGGATGTGTCTTTGTAAGCAAACCCACTTGAAATACACACCTGAGAACTGAGGTCCAAGCCAAATGATTGCAAGTAAGTCTCACCACCTTCCATTACTTCCACCCCTTTTGAAAGATCACTGACTTTTTATTTTAATCCTCTGGCCCTAAAACGGAGCTCGCAACCTTTGTCCTATTCTCCTGATAGGATTATATGTCGGTCCAACAGGACATGTTCCCAGAGGCACTCACGCCCATCAACACATTGCTTCGTGTGGGAGTTTGCTTACTCCTGGGGACCTAACGGAGGCTGAGCCCTCATGGGAGGACACAGCTGTACAAGACTCCTAGGAACTCTGGTCACTTCTGGCGTGGCTTTAGGGATCAAACTCAATACGAAACTCTTGATCTTATGTAAATTCCCCAGCCTTGATTTTGCCATGGTCGAAATCCACAAGCACCATTTCCAGCTTCCCTGTTCTATTAATCCTACTCTGTCAGCCCTCAAACAATCCAGTCACTCGGAACAGGTTTCGGATACCTTTGCTCAGTAACTCAAATTCAGACATGGCCTCCCTGAAAGTAAACAAAACAAGGCACATTTCCAAAAATCAAAGACAGGTGTTACCTCAAGGACCTGAGCTGACAGTTTGGAGGGCAATAATCAGGTGGGTGAACACCTCCGCTGTCTACTTCACCCCATATACATGACTGCATACCCACACTGTAGTCATGAGTACAAGACATGGAGACGTCTCTCCTCTATCTGATTTTTTAAAAAATCCAGTCCCTGCTGAAATTCTGTAAATCTTGCAAACAAGAGTATTTGGCCCTTAGCACTTTTCCATTTAGCTTAAAAATCTCAGGAGTAGCTCAGTAAGTATTAAGTCTATGTGGTTCTCATATGTGTAAGGGCAAGAGACCACAATTGGACTTTCCCTGTCTAGTTATGAAAATCTCTTGAAATTGCCTTTTGAGCCTTCACTCAGAGCTTATGGGATTAAAGACAGCTTGCTTTTAATCTGCAAACCAAAGCACTGAACCAACAAAGGTCACGGGTTTGCTGAATGTAGGTTTTCTCAATTCCTGTTGTCGATATCAAGTAACATCCTCCAGTTTGCCTGCATGTTAATTGTATATGTCCTAAGACCTGAAGCCCCCAGGAAAAATGGTTGTAAGACACAGCACCTCTCAAACTACCCCCCCCCCCCGGAGGACTGATAGCTAAAGAGTGAAATCCACATCTCTTAGGATCTTGGGGACATAGGCCAAAGCAGCCGAAAGTGAATATACATTTAAAGACTGTATTTTACCATATGAATCTGTGGGAATTTTGCACATCTATCTGGAACTGAGTGCAGAGCTACCCATATATACTTGAATCCATCCATTGGTTTTTGTCTCCAGGACTCACTCTGGTTCAAGTCTCATCCAAGACAGCCTTGGTCTCCCAAGTGAGGTCCTCAAACCACTCTGCTTTCCTGCCTTCCAAGTCCACACAGCAGCCAAAGTGATCTTTGAACCTTCACCTCTAATCCTCTAATCATGTCACTTTCCTAGCTTAAGAAAAAAAAAAAAAAGTATATATACAGTGATTTCTCAAAACTCCGAAGTAAGGCCAACAACCTCCACAGTGGTCTTCCCTGCCTCTAGGGTTTCATCGCACAGCTCTCTCGTCTGCTTTCGGTGCATCAGCCTCCAGTTCCTGTGCAGCTGTTCCTCCTGCTCTCTGGAATACTTCCCCTCTTCTTTTCCAACCCAGAAAGCAGTGGGGTAGTGGTTAAGAACACTGGGTCTGGGAAGCAGTAGGTAAGGTAGGGTCGTGTTGAGGAGTCAATGAGTTACCACATGAAAAGACTTAGAACAAAGCCCAGCACATAGCAAACACTCCATACATGGTTTGTTTATTGGCCATTATCCACCCCGTGCTCTCAGCTCACAGCTGCCCCAGGGAGGCCTTCTCCAGCTCCCCCAGACAACATCAGAGCCCCCGTTGTTCACAGCATCCTGCACTTCTTTATAGGACTTGCCTTAATTTGTCCTTGCGTATGTATGTGATCATATGATTCATTTCTATCTCCTCTCTTCTGCCAGCTTGATGAGGGCAGAACCTTGGCTATTTGGTTTACCACCTATTCCAAGTAACTAACTCAGTGCCTAGACACTTTGGATGGTCAGTGTGCATTTATCAAGGGAGGCTGGAGGAATGAAAGGATGGATGCATGGATGGAAGGAAGGGTGAATTTATGTAGTAAAGTATGAAACTGCTGGAGGTAAAGCACCATAAGATTATTGGGGATCTAAATACAAAGCAGGTGCTGTGGAAATAGACATGAATGTGGGGTGGCAACATCTTACCAGTTATTTAAAAGAGGGAGAGGGGGAGGGTCTAGCTCAGTGGTAGAGTGCGTGCTTAGCACGCACAAGGTCCTGGGTTCAATCCCCAGTAACTGCATTTAAAATAAATAAATAAATAAACCGAATTACCTCCCCCCCGCCCCGGGAAAAAAAAAAAAAAAAAAACAACTTAAAAAAATAAAAATAAAAAATAAATAAAAGAGGGAGAGTTATCCGAGATTTGTTTAACAAACGTTTACTTCCTGCAGAAGGTAGCACTCAGGCTGCACCTCGTGGGGTGAGTAGGGCTGCAGGAAGAAGGTGGTTCTAGCGAGGCTTCACAGAGTAACACTAAAGAGCACAGCCCCACCCCTCCCTGGTTGTCAACAGGGAGCACGCTGCTGTGCATCCCGAATGCCATCTATTGTCTATAAAACCGGGTAACGATAATGTCTCCTCGTAGGGACGTTGGGAGGCTTAAGTGAATTTTGAACGTGCCGTGATCTGCTCAGTGCCCGGAGCTTCACAGTGGGGAACCTGCTGTGCTGAACCCACTCTGCAAATGTCTAAGGGAGCAACGCAGCCTGCGCCGTGTGCTACAAGGGGCAAGAGGGACTGGAAGTGAATCACAGCCCTGCAGAAAATCTGCTTCTGCCCCTGCGAGGGGGCACACGGAGCGCTCATGTCTTACACGGATACGTTGCTCCATCTGCTCGGTACCTAACTTCCTGTTCCCTCGTTTCACGAACCCTGTTGTGACCCCTAGGTCCTGAGGGTCTCAGCTGGTATTTTCACTGTTCACAAAACTGACCTCCTAATTACTTGCATCACTTGAATTATGAGAAGTCGATTTTTTTTTCAAGTATGTATAGTTCTGTAGAGAACAACTAATTGTCTCTTAACAAAACAAAATCCTAGAACAATCTAGTTCTTCTTTCTCCCCCAAGGCCCTGCCCAAAAGGTTGGGAAACAGATACTTTTGAAATCACCTCATGTCTCCTCAATTTCCTCATTCACCAGCAGAAAATTTAATAATGAACCCAGCACCATTCACAGGGAGGCGAGGAAATCTCCTATACCGGTCCTCGGGAGAAGAGAAGGGAGGCTGATTCCATGGTGAAAATTTAATAGTTGCCTGATGTGCTGAGGAAAAGAGGGGCTGAATCGTTTGAGCAGTTGTGAGCTTAGAAAATGGGTGATTGTGTTATCCTTGCTGAAAAGCTGTGTTCTCACTCTTGTGTTCAATATTTGTGGGCTGCAAAGACCTCACAGATGACAGATGGCACAGAAGGCTCTGCTTCTCAAGAAGGCAACAAATGAGTTTTTGCTTAGCCGGAATGCAGGCTGGGTGACTGTGGCTGGTGGACAGAATTAGTTTAAACCTGATGGCTGTGGACAGCGAGACTTCTGTAATACACACAGACCTTACATTTTATGAGACGTTCTCCTAGATCCTACGGGGGTATCCATACTTGTGAGCGTACAATTTCCTCCTTAGAATCCAGATGATTTCAGGTGCTTTGTGAATCTACGCATGAAAGACTAGCATTGTCCATGAAACTAGTTTTCTCTGGCTAAGAACAGATAATGCCAGCAGCTGTGTAGCCTAACTCATTTATGTCATCTAATTTTGCAATAGTCCTTATAGGAACTGCTCTTAGGGTTCCTTTTACTGATGAGCATCACCTTGCTAGGAAGAGGGAGAGGCAGGATTCAAATTCGAGCCTTTTGGATGCCTGAACTTTTCCTGCCACAGTATTGTCTTCCCAACATTCAGAGCATTTCAAAGAGCACAAAGACCTTTAACGTCCGGAAGTTTCTACCATTTTCCAAAAATCCATATTAAAAAAATTTAAAAGGCAGATCTTTGAGCGTAATTTATAACTTGTATTTCCACAGCAAATTTTAGTTTAAAGGGACTACACATTCATTATACTGTTTAATCCTCACAACAACCTGCAAGGTAAATGTTATTTTTCTTATTTTATAGGCAGAAAACTGAGGCTGGGAGGGGTCAGTGAACCCATCTGGGGTCCCACAGCGAGGAAGTGGTAATCGGCCCCGGATTCAGACTCAGGTTCTTTGTCTCCTCAGCCCTCTCTATTTTGCCCGTAGCATCACTTCTCAGTCCACGAAGGAAAGCTTCTTAATTTTCTCCACCTTCCCTGTCTTGCCACGTAGACTTTGTGTTCCATTATGCATTCAGATGAAATATCCCAGTACAACTAGGCAAGTGCTTAATGCCACAAGCCTGTGTGAAATTCTTAACAATCTGATGCAATCACCTTTCTGACGTATCCCCAAGGAATAAATCTCAGGAGAGAGGGCTGCTGGAGTTTTTTGTTTTGTTTTAAGCAATAATGGATGTTCAAGCTGTGATCAATGTTTGAGATTTCCAAGCAGCCAGAACTGTCTACTCTATAATACATGCTGACCTTCTAGGTTGATAACGCTGCATAATTATTGACTTCTACAGAAGTTGGTTTTGGCATATTATCTTGGGGACGTAGTTCGGGAACAGCAAAATGATAAATCATTACAGGGCAGGCTGGCTGTGAGAGTGGTACTTTCAATTGTACCCAGCAAATGGCAAACAGATGAGTTTATATCAAGGCTACAAGTAAATTTAGGTCTTCTCCACACACTCAGTCCAGATCGAACCAGAACAGCAATTTTTGCTCCCATCAATTAGAGGAGCCAGTCTCTAAGGGTCACAGCTGGTTTATTTGCCACATCTGTGACAGCATTTGTGCCAACAAAAGGTGATGTACGTCACCCATTTAAATTAGGGTGTATAGTCCCGGTTTTATTTGGTGAGACCTGTTGTCAAACTAGAAAGTGAAAAAGCAATCAGCTGTTTCTTTTTGTGTGTCACGGGGCAAACCAGATAGCTCCCTCATTTTTTGCCTTGAATTATTTAACCTGTAAATTGATTGACCATTACCCAGCATGGTGTCTGATAATTATTGAGCACCTCCATATGGTAAATATGATGCTAGCACTGGGGATCCAGGCAAGTATAGTGTAGATGACACCCCTGCTCTCAGAGGGCTTGCATTCTAGACAGAGAGACAGAGAAGTTAGTAAAATGGAATATATCCTTGAATGCTGACAGAAGGCTTCTCTGAATAGGCAGTATTTGATCCTATACTGAAGGATGGAGAGAAACTGGCTGTGTGACAACCTGGGGAAGCACATGTCAGGCAAGGGACAGAGCAGGGGGTGCTGTCCTGCTTGAGTAGCAGAGAGGATGCTGAAGTGGCCCCCAGGTGGTTCGCAAGGGTATAAAGCTGGCGGAGGGGTAGGGGTGACAGAAGATGGGAGTGGTGAGTTCAGAAAAGTCTGCTACCAAATCATATGAGGACTTGCATGCTTCAGTGAAAAACTGAGGTGACTATAATTATGAAGTTCCCACCCTGCTGAATTCAGTCAGGTATGCGTGTCTTTATCTCTTCCCTCTACTTTCCCCCCAACTCTAAGGAGGCCCTGCTAGGTCCTCCATGCTTCCTGGGGTCTTCTCAGAAATGACTGGTGTTCTGCAGAGTTAAGCACAGGGAGTTCTCGTGTGGAAGGACTTCAGGACCTGGGAGGAGTCTCCGCCTTCCATGTTGGAAGAAACTTCCTCTCTATTAGATGTTTCTCTCAGGGGGAAAGTGACTTGAGAAGTTTCGTTTGTTTTTTTATTTTCCAGTCAAATTTGGCAGTGATCGGACCTACCCTTTTGAGTAGTGTAACAGATAAGCATAGAAATGACACAGTTATAGGCATGTACTATTTGGCTGGGTGCTGCAGTGGTGGCCGTCCTTCCAACATGAGAAAAAATTACAAATAGGAGATAGGTAAGTGGAGACAAAGAAGATATTTTAAAAGATCATACTACAATATTTTAGAGACCAGAATCGAGCTGTTAGAAATGAAAAACACAATGTTTAAGATGAAAAATATAATGACAGATTAGACACTGAACAAGAAAAGATTCATGACCTTAGGGACCTAGCATAGAAACAATACAAAGTAAAACAATAAAGAAATTATTATTTTTTTAATGAAAAGAGCATCTCTGAGCTGTGGAATAGCTACAAACAGCCGGATGAGTGTGTCTGGAGTGCATAAAGGAAACGACGAACAGAAGAGAACAGAAAATAAATTTAAAGAAATAATGGCCCCCAAATTTCCAAATCTGATAAAAACTATAAATTCAAAGATGTAAGAAACTCAGTGAAAAATATTCTAGAGAACTTCACAATCAAATTGCTTAAACAAATGATGAAAAGGAAAATCCTGATCATCCAAAGGGGAAAAGAGGCATTATATACACAGAGGAGCCAAAATAAAAATGTCAACAGATTTCTCAGTGGATAGCTTGCAAGCAAGAAGACAGTGGAGAGCCAACTTCAAAGTGCTGAAAATACTGTTAATGTAGAAATCTATAACAAGGGGAAATAATTTTCAAAAATAAAGGCTAAAATTGAAAAAAATATTTTTCAAAAACCTATGGAATTTGGAAGAATTGATCACCAGCAGATCTGCCCTACAAGAAATATTACTGGAAGTTCATCAAGAAGAGAAGAAATTCTAAGTGAACTGTGGATCTACACAAAGGAATGAAAAGCACTGGAACTGGAATGATGACCTAAACAAACTGAGGAAGATATGGTTCTCGTGGGTTGGAAGACCTAATATTGTTAAGAAGTCAGTTCTCCTCAAATCGATCTATAGAGTCAATGCAATCCAAACAAAATGACAGCAGGCCTTTTCATTGAAATTGGCAGGCTGATTCTAAAATTTACATAGAAATGAAAAAAGCAGCCTATAGAAGAGCCAGCATAAGGCTATGATAATCAAGAATGTGGTAGTGGCATAAAGATAGACATATATAGATCATTGGAATAGAATAGAGTCTGGAAATAGACCCACATATGTATGGACAATGGATTTTCAATACAAGCGTAAAGGTGATTCAGTACAGAAAGTGTAATCTTTTCAACAATGGTACTGGGTCAACTGGGCATCATATGCAAAAAAAAAAAAAAACAAAAAAACAAACCCAAACCAAACCAAAACAAAAAAATTACAACAGCCGCTTCAAATCATATCTTGCACCATGTATAAAAATTAACTCAGAATGGATCATAGGCCTAAATATAAAACCTGAAGTTGTGAAACTTTAGTTTTTCTAGGAAAAAAGCCCAGGAGAAAATCTTTGTGATTTTGGATAGGCAAAGATTTCTTAGATAAGATGCAAATATTACAATACGTACAAGAAAAGCAGTTGATAAATTTGGACATTGTCAAAATTTAAAACTTCTACTCTTAAAAAGCACCATAAGGTAATGAGAAGACAAGCCACAGACTGGGAGAAAATACTTGCAAATTATTTATCTAATAAAATACTCATATCCAGAATAAATAAAGATCTCTGAAAATTATAAGACGACAAACAACCAAAGTTTTTAAAATCAATAAAATATTTGAACAGATATCTCACCAAAGAAGATAAACTGATGGCAAAAAAGCATATTACTATATGCTCAACATCATTAGTCATTAAGGAAATGCAGTTTAAAAATGCAATGTGATATGACTACATACCTGCTAGAATGGCTAAAACTAAAAGACTGACTATAATAAGTGTTGATGAGGGTATGAGAAAACAGGCACTCTCTTACTGTCTGGTATGAATGTAAAATGGTACAACCACTTTGAAAAACACTTTGACAATAACATTAAATACACACCTACTGTGTGACTAACCTTACCACTCCATGGTATTTACCCAAGAGAAAGAAAGCATCTGTCTTTACAACAACTTGAACGTGAGTGTTCATAGTAGCTTTATTTGTAATAGCTCCAAACTGGAAACAACTCAACTGTCCATCAACAGGTGAATAGATAAACAAATTGTGATATATTCATATAAAGGAATATTTCACAGCTATAAAAAGGAATGGACTATCGACATACACAACAATGTGGCGGAATCTCAAAATAAATATTAAGTGAAAGCAATCAGAACAAAGAAAAGAGTACACACTGAGTTATTCCATTTATACAAACCTCTCAAAAAATGCAAACTAATCTCTAGTGTCAGAAAGAAGGTCAGTGCTTACCCAGGGGTGTGGTGTAGACAAGGAGGTATGAAGGGAAGGGATCATAACTGGTCACAAGGAAACTTTTGGAGGTGATGGAAATATTCATTATCTTGACTGTGGTAATGGTCTCACGGGTATATACGTATATAGAACCATTTCAAATGATACCCATTGAAATATATAATTTGTTCTTTGTCAATTATATCTCAATAAAGCTGTTAAAAATACTCTGTTACCTAACTCTTTAAACAAAAGGCAGATGAGCTCAGTTTAGAAAGGTGTTAAAGGCACACCAGCCCCAGAAGCTTTCACCTTAAAGCACAAAGAAAGATTGAACGAGAATTCAAAAGGAAGGAGCTTTCCACTTCTGTGATTCAATGTTGTTCAATGCTCTGTCCACGAACCACTTCAAACCATCTCATGTAACAACAGCGGGGAAACATATCCATCCCATGC
Source organism: Camelus bactrianus (assembly GCF_048773025.1). Lineage (NCBI taxonomy): Eukaryota > Metazoa > Chordata > Mammalia > Artiodactyla > Camelidae > Camelus > Camelus bactrianus. Next base: position 102,564,048 of record NC_133541.1, on the reverse strand, counting down.
TTTGGGAAACACTGAAGCAGGAGAAACCTTGTAGGAGCATAGAAACTATTACTGGGTGACTTTATTTACTAAACCTTGAATTGAAACTGGAAGTCTACAGCCTTGTTTCATCTTGGAGCAGCAATGATCTAGACCCACCCTGCTAACCAATGACCCCAGGATACACTTCCAGATTCCTACTAAGCCATTGAGTAGTTATGGCTTCTTAAGGTTTCTTCATACCCCTAATTCTGCAAATTTTGACAGCCTATTTGTGCTCCCCAAACCAGGCAGACCAAATGCCTATTTTTAAGGGACGATCAATTGTGAAAAGTAAAATGTGAAAATTAGAGTTTCCAAAAGCAGCGGAGAATGAGTGAGAGAGTCAAAAGAAGTGAATTAACTATGAGCAGTGCTCTAGCAAAATGATAAAGGCCAGATCTTCTCCCAGTCTGTGGCTGCCTTTGAGCAGATGTAAGCTGTGTACTGGTGCAAAATCAAATCATGATGTCGGCCGGTGGGCTTTATTCCAGCTGTAAGAGGAAGTGGTCTCCCCAAGCACAGGAAGACAACTTGAAAGCAAGAGTTGTAACACTCTTGGGATAGCACAGGTCAACATAAACGAGGAAATTAGCTGAGGCTCAGAAGCTGCAAAGTGAGATGAGTACTCCAGAAGATTTATTTGAACTACCCTTGAAAGGGAGAAAATCGCATATGTCATTTGCATTGGTTTTGTATTGCTGCCATAACAATTCACTGCAGAGGAAGTAGCTGTAGACAACATAAATTTATCATCTTGCGATTTTTGAGCTCAGGAATCTAACACGGGTCTCAGCGGGCTACAATCTGGGTGTTGGCAGGGGCTGGATTCCCTTCTGGAGGCTCTAGGGAAGGCCTTGTATTTTTATGTCTTTTCTGGCTTTGGAGACGGCCTGGGTTACTCCGCCCACAGCCCTCTTCTCGAAGCCAGCAATGGTGACGTCCATCCTCCTCACGGTGCATCACTCTGACCTTCTCTTCTGTCATGGCACCTCCCTTTGCTTCTCTCTGCGGCCTCCGTCTTCCACTTGTAAGGGTCTTTGTGATTACATCAGCTCCTGCCCCGCCCCTCCAGATAATCCAGAAAGATATTCCTCGTGACAAGATCCTTAACTTAATCCTTTTGCCACGTAAGGTAACGTAGTCACAGATTCCTGGGATTCGGAAGTGAGAATCTCTGGGGGCTTTATCCTACAGTAGTCACTGAGTCACTGGTATGTGTGGAAACCTTTGTCTGGGGAAGAGAGCAATTCTAGATCTCTAGGGAAGGACTCTTGGGGCAGGAACAGAGAGCAGGCCCTTTCGTGATGTCCTACAGAAAGGACAAGTGTATCAGGCCGGTGGGAGAGGAGGACTTCTGATGGGGAGAATTGATTTGAATCATGAAGGAAAACCATGATGGAAACGAGGGGTGGAACTCAGCAACGAGAAAGGAAAGGAAGAGAAGCCTGTCTTGGCGGGCGTGCCTTTTCAACATCATTTATCTCCATGATTTCTAGATGAAGACAGCAAGGCTGCAAGGCCGCCTTACACCTGATCTAAGGATGGCTTCCGGCCAAGTTTGCTCACAGGCCTGTGCTGAAAAGCCACCCGCTCCCCCGTATCTCCACCTCCCCTCACTCATCAGTGAAACATCACAGGCACCTTATTCCTTACTCAACATTAAGGCCTTGGGCTTGCGAAAACTGCTTGTCCCCCCTGGATAGGATGGACCTCTGAGCTGTCATCGTTGTAGAGGAAGGAGGAATTCCATTCTCCACACACTCCGCATTTAATTTCCACCAGCCCCAGGCTCCAGGGAGGAGGGATTACAAATCTCTCAGGTCCCAGAACACCACAGGGGCCACAATTACTAGCTGGTGGGGCGAATATGATTTCAAAAGTTATACATGTGATGAATGTCTTTCCTTCTTCCATGAAGAATTTATAGCCTGAGTCAGATTCCCCTTAGAGCCTCACTTGCTCAAATGAGCCTTAACACGCCTTTGCATTGAGTTCCTACATCCGCACTCCAACAGGAAATGTAGTAGCATCCAAATGTCTGGGCTGCGTGTTCTATCTCAGCTTAGCCGGGTGACCGTGACCCCACCTGTACCTTCTCACATGTAGCTCTGTGCTTTCCCATCCCCCTCTTTGAAACTCTTCTTGGCAGCCAAGTCTAAATACACACACACGCGCGCACACACACACACACACACACACACACGCACACACACACGCTGCTGAATCCCCCTCCACGCTCAGTGAGACCCAGGACAGGGGGCCAGCTCCTTAAGATTTCTGCAGCTTAGTTTTCTCACCTACAACACTGAGGTAATGTGATGTGTATCTCATGGGACTGTCATGAGGATTAAATTAGTTCACATCTGCAAGGTGCTTCGCACAGTCACTGACGCATAGTAAACCCTCAAACACTTTTTTTAATCATTGGAGACTCTTCCTCTCTGCTTACTTAATTCTCTTCTCTGTCTCTCCATTGACACGTTTGCTGTGACATTTTCTTCTTCATTATCTGCGTATACATCTCTTTCCATGTGGCTGTAGTTCCTTGAGGACAGGAACTGGGTCATGTCTATGGTTTTATCCCTAGCATGGAGCACAGTGCCTGACACGCGAGCACAGAGTGAATGTTGAATGAGTAAATACATCTCTAAGTGAGAAATTTAAGGTCTGAACAGACTAAGTATAGCCTTTGATGCTACAGGGGAAAAAAAGAGCGAGAGGAAATCTACCAGACTGTTAAGGGCGTTTTTCCCTAGAGGGTTGAAGTGATATGCAACACATATTTTCTTCTTTCTACTTTTCTGTTTTTCCTATAATGAGGGTGTGGATAGGGACAGAGCGGGTACACAGCAGCGCCTACAAAGGACTGCTCTACCCCGAGAGGTTCAAGGATTATATTAGGAAAGATGACACTAGATGCGCTAACGGATGAACTTGGAAACTTTGGCATCATAACATAACAGAAATGTATTTCTTGCTCACACATTGAAGGGGATGTGTGTGTGTGTGCGTGCGTGTGTGTGTGTGTGTGTACTCTATTCAGAGACCCAGCCCCATGGAGGCTCCACCATCAGCACATGGTTGCCAGGTCACCCCAGTGTGTACATCTGGCTGGTGGACAAAGGGAGAGAGGGCACATGGAGGTTCATATGGGAAACTGCCCATAGGAAACCTTACTTCTGCCCACAACCCCCAGAGTCCAGATTCAGTGACAATGCCCCACCCAGCTCTGGAGGCTGGAAAACGTAGCCTAGTATGTCCCAGTGGAAAGGAAATGGTTTTGGTGACCAGGCAGTGAGTGTGCAAGCTTTCCTCCCCCACATTCCCTCCAACCCAGCCTGTTGGCTCAACGTCTGATGGTCTCCCCCTCCTCAGATCTCTTTCTCTTTCAATTTATCTTCTACACTGCTGCCAAAGAGACTTTTCTAAAATAAATATTTGATTTGTCACTTGCCTCACTTAGCTCCCCGTCATCTACGGAATAACGTTCAAATCTCTCTAAGATAAACGTCTTAGTCCGTAAACTCAAGGGTGCAGCTAATATTTCTGTCCATGACTGCATTTAATTTCAGTGATGCCCTCCCACCCTGCCAGGTGGTAGGAGTTTAACCTTCATTCAGAATTTCCTCTCCTTTATCCAGGGGAGGGTCTTAGTTCTTGGGGGTATCCCAGTGCCAAAGCCTTGAGTGGCTGTGAGATCCTCAGTGGTCATCTCAGAGAGGTTTTCTGAAAGAAACCAAGAGCATCTCCTGCCCTGAGGGCACTCCAGGAAACCATCTGCAGGATCTCATTAAAACAGTGAAAGAAAGCAAACCAAGCCCAGCAGTACTGAAAGACAAGCAAACAAACAAAATAAAATAAGAAAATGAGATGTCCCTGTGGGGGCAGAGATAGGGGGAATCATTCAAAAAATTCATGGCAGAAGCAGATGCCTCTTGTGTACACACCTTAATAAAAGAATGGAAAAGCAACCTGAGATAAGGAGTCTAGTGCAGTAGGCCGCCAGCTAGTGTAGAGTGCAAACGAACGGCAGCACGTGTTTTAATGCCTTTTACTGGTGTTTTAATTCATCTCTAAGCGCTGTATTTACGTATTATACAGTTCCAGCCAAACCTAAAGCACAACTTTCACATTCATTTTTTCTGGCCTGCAAAATACTTTCAGCAAACCATATAGAGATACACCTGCTTTGTTGACTTCTTGTCAAATGTACGAAGGAAGGGGATGTGTCCAGGTACAGAAATGATAAAATATTACATCTGGAAGGAGCCTTCCTCTTATCTATGGAGAGTCTGGGGTCTATGGAAGCGGTGGCTACCCAAGATCATGAAGCTAATAAGCAACAAGCTGGGGCCCAGATCCAGGCACCACACCTGTTCTCGTGGAACAGTGTGAATGGCTGAGGAAGTTGGCATGTTTCACTCAGTTTCCGAAGGTAGAAGACTTGAGCGCTGCTGGGAAAAGGGATGTCAAAGCAGAAAGCAGCAGTGAGCAGCTGCAGGTGTCCTTGTATTCTGCACACCCTTCTTCTTCTAGGCAGAATCAGGACTCACATCTAGGGCTCTGTATCTCCCCAGGGCTAACACAATTTCTTGCCCAAACTTGCAGTCCACCATACACATTCCCCCTCCTCTGGTAACAGCACCTCTGGCCACCTTTAGGGATTGACCCCTCCCCCGTGAGTGCAGTCTTGTTGGGGGGTCTTCTCCAGGGTCTGGTGTTCCGGTTGAGGAGGGGCCATGTGATCCACAGACCAACCAGAGTCCCTCTCATGGTGATCTGGCTCTTGATCCACGTGACACAAAGGAAAAAAAAACAGCTGGAGCCTGTCCATCCAGAGATACACCCTGAAGAGACTGTCCATTCGTGCCTGCACCCTGTTTGCCCCGTTCTTCCCTAGTTCCCATCTTGCTGAGAACTGTGTCGACTGACAAAAATAGCACAAACTAAATGTTGAGAATTATGTTTTATTGGGGGAACTTTCTGAGGACTTCAAGCCCAGGAGACAGCTGCTTAGAGAGCACCAAGATACTGGTCCAAGAGGAAGGAGAGGAGCCAGGAGACATAGCCGTTTTTGCAACAAAGGCCGGATAGTCAGAACATCAAAAAGGTTACTGTCAAATAAAGAAAACCAGATATCTCAAGTTAATGAGTTTAGCGCTTTTCTGTGTGTGGGAAAATGCAAAAGTCTGGGCTCATTGAAGTCATTCCTCTGATGGGCACCTAAAAGATCTAGGATCAGTATCCAGTGCTTCACATCCTGAGTCTCCTCAGGATTCACCATCAGGGGCAGCTGCAGTGTGATGGCTTGATGGCTGCAACATCCTTTGGTTACTGATGTGGCAGGAAATATTTTACATTCACAGCTGGTTGTGTAGTTTTGCCTTCAATTTGGTGTGTTATCTCAAATCCTTCCAATAAACTCCTTTCTTTGCCTATTTTGTTAAAATTGGCTTTGGTTACTTACAAATAGCCTGAATGCATAATACATACAGTGGACACTCCTACTGATCAACCGCCACTTAACTGACTTTTCATTAACCGAGTGGATTAACTAGTGTCTCAGGATGCTGATTGCTGCTATCTCGTGTGCCCTCCCACACACTCCATTTGAGTTCTGTACGTACCAAGCATCATCCTGTTTGTTCCCAAACCTGTGGGTACCAATTATACATGTTGTTGCAATTTGGTTACATAATTAATTATTAATTAAGTAATGAAATGAGAAGGCAGAAACTATTCTTGTGAAAAGCGAGTTGAATTCTTTGGAGTCTTGATAAAGTTAAGCAACTTAAAAATGCTGCCATAAATTAGGGGTGGGTGAGAAGATGATCAGAAAATGACACAAAACTATAGAACTCCAGGATTTTTTAATCTCATTGCTTCTCAGAGTTTTTAAGTTCTTGTTCTCTTTTAAGCAAATCAAAACTGGAAGTCAGAGAGAGTGCCTAATGGGTGAACTACAATGGGCAGACTCAAGAATCAAAGAAAAGTCTCTGGCCCTATGAAAAATTAGGAAATCAATGACCATTTATGTATGCTAAGTTAAAAAAATGCTTAAGGTATACAGTTGTCCCTTGGGTATCTGTGGCGGAAGCCAGGGTATCCAGAGATACTCAAGTTCCTCCCATAAAATGACAGTACAATCAGCCTTTAGTACCCACAGTTCCACATCTGCAGGTTCTGTACCCACAGATTTGGAGGTAGGGCCTACTGTATATCATTAGGTATGATTTTTGGGGTTAACTGTATTTTTTCTATTTAATTAAGTGATCAAATTGAATAGAATATCTTTGTATATAGAAACCCAAAGGGAACCTCATACTATACTTATATCCACTCAAGTATTAGTATTCAGCAGTACGGGCCTGTCTTAAATTTGGGGAGTCTCCCCACAATTCTTTGCCTCTCAAAAAATAAGAGTCACATAACATCTGAGGAATCTTCCAGTTCATATCTTCTCCTTACTGCTGTGAAACCTGAGGACCAGAGAAGGGAAGTGACCATGCTGAGTCTTCCAGTGGTTGATGGTGAGGCTGACTGTGACCCAGGTCTCCTTAACGCAGGAGCTCATCCTGCAGCACAGGAATTGGGTCCAAAGGATTTTATCCATTCACTTATCCCTTTGTAGACACAGCTTTGATACAAAAAGGAATAATTATCAGAAGACAATGTGAAGTGAGTTGTCAGGTCATTTTAGAACCAGTACCCACTCAAAAAGAAATGAAGCTTATTATTCAGAAGTGAAAGGAATGGGGATGAATCACTCTGAGATCCCTGAATAAATCACAGGTAACTCACTTGCAAGCATTTTAACTATTTGAATATGGATGATGGGCCGTTCTATCCTCAGTCTGCTTTCTCCTGTGTCACAGAGGTTCCCACTTCCCCAATTCACCCACTTCATGCAGTTTTCTAGCAAGAAAGCTACATGTTGTAGTCATTGACCAAGCCACCAAGGTCTTTCCCTTGATTATCCCAGAAATGAAGATGTCCTTTTCATTAAACTAGATGTGAGCACGAAAGTGAGTGGTCAGTTGGGTCACAAAGGTAGGACTGGCTGATCTACTTTTCACTGACTGATTATTTTTTTCATAAAAACGACTGTGTTTTGGCTGTAACTGACAAGATTGAATGATGTTTGGTGTTGGGTACTCAGGCCAAAGAGAGTTTATTTCACCCCTATTCTAGACACCATGTTGACCTCCAGCAAGTTCAGCACTCCTTTCCCGTCCTCCCTCCTCCTCCCCTCCTGTGAAGATGGTTGCCATGTTTCACTGCCCTTCCTTCTCAAAGGACGCACACTGCTGCTCGAAACCAAAGATGTGACTAGGACCGACTGTCAGGGTGAAGATGGGAGGGAGTCTATCTCTTTGCTGGGTTTTATTTTCCAGGAGTCTTCAGCAATCTGGATCAGAGTAGAGTCACAAAGTCAGATAACATGGAGCTAGGCAATTAATATATGTGATGAGGTGGACAAACTGGGCTGGGACACTCTGTATAAACTGGGAAGTCCATATTCGCTAGAGGAGTGGTCATGAGGTGGCTTCAGCCTCCTGGACGAATGTGTGCCCAGTCAGCTAGATATGCTTTTATTTAAGAGAGCTAGAAATCTAACTATTTCATGTAAAAAAAAAAAAAAACCTCTTTATTTTAAAATTAGTTAAAATTTTAAACACTGTCAAAACCAAGTAAATTGTATCTTCAGGTCAGCCTGCAGTCCATGGGCTGCCAGTGGGCAAGCCCGTCTTCCCGAAGCCTCTCTCATGGTGGGTATGAAGACGAAGCTGAACATGTCCTGATAATCTACAGGAATCAAACTAACTACTCTGTCCATTTCAATGGTTCCGTAGAGACCCATCAAAACCTTTGGAAGACCTCCTCGTGCATAGCTCACTACTAAGGCTGTACTAACCTTAAATAACAACAACAACAAAATTCTATTTATTTTCCACCTCTAGTGTTTCAGGGATCAAGCAATCCTGTAAATAATGAGAATTCAATGGGACTAATTGTTCATTATAGAGAGATCAAAGTACTTCACATGGCCTTTGGTTCCAAAGATTTCTTCCTGTAATTAAAGAGTGCCGTGTTTTGGCGTTTGGTCTATCTTATTGATAATCTCAGTGCTTGGTTAATAAGTTTTTAACTGAAAAGCATCTCAATGAGTGAAACGACACTGTGTTAACTGAACCCACCAAACAGTCTGATATTCATCATTAGAAGAGTGAGACGTCACAGGGTCTATTGTGCTATTTATTGAGTACTTATGCGCAGCTCTGTATGCTGAGGAAGAGATTGGGTCCACTTCTTTGGAAAGTCCCCAACAAGCCCACCAGCAGGAAAAACTCTTTGGACGAGATCGGCTACCTTTGCAAAGGAAGTGCAGTCACGCTCGCTCTGTTCTCTGGGCCTGTGTCCCCTTTGGTGGAAAGGGAAGGGTTAGGCAGGTTCTTCTCTAAAGAACTTTTCTCACCCTGAAACTGTGGGAAAAAAAAAAAAGGCTGGACTCTGGACTCCAGTATCTGGATTTGAGTCCTTGTTCCACCACCTGTCACTGGGTGCTGTTGGATAACTCCTTCTTTAGGCATCAATTTTCTCATCTGTTAAATGGGAATAACAATATGACGAATCTCACTGTGAGTGTAAGGACTACATGGGGGTAACAGATGTGCTGGAAACAGTGTTTGACATGTAATAAGCATCCAAAAAATTTTAACTAATGATATTCCAACACTAAAGTGAAGAGGCCATTGGCCCATTGAGAAGGAGCCTTGCAATCTCTTCCCAGCTCTCAGTTAGCTAACTCTGACCTTGAGTAAGTTGGTCTTACAAGGCCCCTATTCTGCATCTGTGAGTAATGAGGGGATTGGACTGGGGTTTTGATTCTCAAGAACTACTTAGAACTTTCCAGAGGTGAGATGTGAGGGCTCCTGGCAATGCTGAAGAATATATTTCTATTTAGATTAACTAACGTCACCTCTAGGATGTGCATTCAAATGAATAGTTCTATTGCATTGTCTAGGACGGGGAATTCCAAAGTCAACTGCAGGTAATATAATACTTTTTGTTATTTCTGGAGAGGGAAACACTTCCCTAGGCAGGAAAAGTGTGGAAGAAGCTCTTGGGCCCTTCTCTCCCTGCTGCCATCCTCCTCTTCCTTCTCCTCCTCCTCCTGGAGCAGTTGAGTGAGTGGGGGCCCGGGGCTCAGCATTCTCTGTAAGGATCAGCCTCTCCTCCACACACATGTGCTGAGGGGCCTGCCCGACAGGAGGCCGGGAGCTGTCCCCCTCTGCCCCTCTGCCCTGGCCAGATGGGAGGGTTTCTCTCATTCAGAGAGAAAAATGTTAGTGGTTGCCGACCCATGCCATGTTCCAGATCCACTTTATCCATGAAAGTTGGCATCTTGACCTTGAGCTATCTGATTTCCAGTGATACATTTCTCAGTGAGGTCTGAGCCCAGAGAAGGAAGTGAGCTGTTATTTACGTGGCCCCCAAAGTACCAATAAATATCTCGGAATCTATTTGAATTGCTTAGAGGAAAAATGCTCAAACGCAGGGCGCCTTGTTTACATGCCGATGCAATTCCCCAGCCAGGCCAGACCACAAGGATCCAAAATTTTCAAGGACCTATAAACAGATTTTCCTGGTTAAAGGGTGCAAGTCTTCAGACTCCAGCTACCCAGCCACTGTTTTCTAAGCCAAACCTCGCTGGTTGAGGTCTTGTTCCTCGGAATGTGACTGCCCGCCCAGTTCCATCCTGCCTCTAAAAGGTTCTCTGTTCCAGGTCTGAAATCCTGAGGAACTATCCGTCTTGTTCTTATTTAAACACTCTGGCCCATAAATAACTTGCCGAATGAAAGGGGTCTTATGTCAGCTCTGCTTGGGCAATTGCACGTGGTGACAAGCATCGTCTATGGTCTCCTTTCCACATTCCCTCTACAGCACTAGTCAGGAAAAAGTCCTCTCCTCCTTGACTGCACATCCCAAAGTCTGTCTGGACCTCCCCAAGTGTGCCGGCAGCTGAAGTGTCTGCACGTTATCATTGCCAGAGTAATTATATTTTGTATCCTTTCACTCTTTCTGCTGGTCCTTGCAAATGAGTCGTGATAGATTTGAAATTTTCACATGAGAAATTTATTAAATTGTCCAGATAATTAAAGTAAAACCAGCATTTGTTTCCCTATGAGACAATTAATACCCACTGCATATAAGAGCCGTGCCTAATGGCCAGTGGGATGCATTTACACTGGGCTGTGGAATTTAGGTTCCTTCTGATTCAGGTACCTGAGAATCATGCAGATAAATATCTTTGAACTACAGTTGATGGGCTCTGCCAGGCATCCATTGATTCCACAAATGGTTTCTTTTCCAGATTGTGAAAAGACCTGATAAGCCATTTCCTCTAATTACCATAGCTCTTCAGGCGGAGCTGGGATGGCTCCCATATTGATCCACTCCACTCTCAGCCCTCACTCCAGCCCCAGGCAAGGCAGAATTTCCTTTAAAACATTTCAGAAAGCTGATGAAGTCCAAAGAAGTGCAATTCTTGCCCCCAGATTTTATTTTTCGTAACACTTGGGCTCTTGCTTCAGATACGCAAAAAGAGGATTGTTAGATATGGAAAAATCAGAGAAATAGGTGTCGACCTCCAATGTCATTGGGTTTTATTTTATTTTGTTTTTTTAATTGACTATATATTTTTTAACTATATATGAGTGTATTTTTTTTTAATCAAGTAGAAGTGACTTTCAGTGTTGTGTTAGTCTCTGATGTACAGCATAGTAATTCAGTTATAAATGTACATATTCTTTTTCATATTCTTTTTCTAGGTAATTACAAGATACTGACTATAGTTCCCTGGGCTATACAGGAGAACCTTAGGTTTTAAAACAGGAGATCAGAGTCTACTTTTTGGAGAATTACATACTCCTAAGAATACCAGCTAAAGTGGCAGATGAGACAAATAATAATGTCTGAGCACAGAAAGAGCTCATTTGACAGTGTTCTAGCATTTATCCTAAAATTCAAAAAATAATACATCACCGCAGATGAATCCCAATTGTAAAATAGTTTCTCGCACTGCAACTGGATTAGTATTGCCTTTTAAGCTATGGGCGTCTGAGCAGAATGCTGCCTGAAAAGCTCTGTGTGGACTGAATCAAAGTCTAACTGAACAGTTTCCCAGGTTACAGAGGGGAGGGGGAAGCCCCAGCTCACCTCCCAGGTGCGCTGGCACCACAAGCCCCTCAAGGGGTCTGGTGACAGGAGACCAGTGACCTGGAGGGTAAATTGCAGAGTATTTGTAATGGAAAAAGTACTTTACATTTACAGAGGTTAATACGACCAATATTGATGCACCCACCATTCAGCCATTTGTAGATACTGACAGGCAAATGCAGAATAGATAAACAAGACTGTACTGTGTAGCACAGGGAAATATATACAAGATCTTGTGGTAGCTCACAGCAAAAAAAGAATGAGACAATGAATATATGTACGTTCATGTATAACTGAAGAATTGTGCTCTACACTGGAATTTGACACAACATTGTAAAATGACTATAACTCAATAAAAAAATGTTAAAAATTTTTGTTAAAATTTTTTTTAAAAATTAAAAAAAAAAGAACAATGTTTTGCCACAGTTACTTCAAGATCTTTCCTATTGAAAGAGAGAAATGCAAATGTATTACAGAGAAAGTTGACACCTCCTGTGTAGGTGTAAAACACATTTATCTCGTTCCAATCTCAGAAACAATTTCCAACCTAAGTATAGAGTATGTCTAACTTATGCCTTTAAACCTTTACTGTGAGGGCATATGTTTATATGTCACCATAAATGCGGTATAGCATTACCAGCCTCACCATTTTTAATTTAAATAAACGGTATCGAGATGTAACTTGCTTTTTCTCATCCAGCAGTGTTTTTAGATCTGCCCATGTGGACACAGGAAGATATTCCTCATTTACTTTGCACACTGTTCCATCTTTATCAATATACCACAATTTCTTAATCCCCGTCCTCTCACAGATGAGCATTTGACTCATTTCCAATTTTTTGTTATTAAAAACATCGCTGCAAAGAACATTCTTTGGCATGTCTCCCTGTTGCACATGTGTAAAAGTTTCACTGGGATATCAACCCAGAAGTGCAACTGAGGGTAATAGGCTATGGGCATTTTCAACTCTGATTAATGTCACCAAATCACTTTCTAAAGTCATTATACCCTTTGGCACCTCTCCCGTCAGTGATTGTGAGTTCACTTTTCCCCACTAACACTTGATATTAGCAAACTTCTTAAATCCTGCCAGTTTTGTGATTATGAAATATCATCTGGTTGCTTTAATTCCCTAAATACTAGTAAGATTGAGCGTCTCTTCACGTGTTTATTGGCCATTTGGATTTCATCTTCTGAAATTTCTGCTTATATCTTCAGCCTGTCATTCTGTATGCTTATTTTTCTTTATCTTATTGCTTTGTGGGAGTTCCTTACCTACGCTGCTTACTAATCCTTTTTTTTTTTTTTAAAACAATGTTACATCTAGAAGCTCTTTTATGCCCCAGTAATTAATTAAAACTTGGAGATCCACATACTCAGGAGAGCAAATAAGTGATGGAGCAAAGGGTAGGACATCAAGGTTTGATGAGAAGGCTTTGAGAGACAATTCTGTCGTCATCTCAGAAGTACACAGTCATGACCTAACTAGAAGAGGTTTCTTAGAAAATGATTAGCGTTTTATCATTGTCACCACTGCAAGCATTTCTAGCGCTCTGAGAATTGCTCTTGCGTTTGTAACCAGATAGGAATATTCTCTTTTCAACATTTACATTGACAGCTTTTCCTTTAAGGGAAAGGAGGCTACCCATTGACCTGCCACAATCACTATTGTAAATGGCAGTCCACCTGGCATTTGCTGCTGCAGAATGAGAACCGTGGCTTTCCCTCAGCAACGTCGTCATTAAAGTTGTTGCCAATTATCATAAGTGTCATTTGACAAAAGCTATATTTCTAGGAATTTTCTCTGGTCTTCTTTTTTTACTGGTGGGAGGGGGGTTTCTATCCAAAATTGTAGGAAGGCAATTCGACAACAATTAAATTTGACAAATATTTATTAAGTAAATGGACAGGACCCACCCACACCCCTAAATGGAGGAGGAGGGAATTTGAAGGCAAAAAGAGAAAGGAGAATACGGAACTCATCATTAACAATTGCTCCACCGTCATGACTGAAAAGCTTTCCAAGCAGCTCTTTGGGGAAAGTTAAGGATAATTGTGACCCCATGAAAGGAAACCCAGTGTGGCTGGCATCTCCTTCATGTGGTGGAGCTCTTGCGAAAGGCGCGGGACAGCAGCGACCAGACGCAGACACGGCGAATATGGGGAGTGAAAGCTGGGCAAAGTGGTAAAAGGTGACAGCTGGTCCCATCTCCTCACCAAGAACAGTGAAGAAATGGTTCAGAGACAATGTGGTTCTTCAGAACCTGCCCTCAGCCCTAAATCTTTCCCTATTCCCAACGAGCTAGGGCAATCGCTAAACTAATCATGAAAACTTATGCTGGTCGAGTCTCCAACTTAAAACGTTACAGACAATATACCTTCATGGTCCAGGTAAATGAGGAGGACCCAAGCAGGACCTGCTCACCTGTTTGGAACTTAAAATACAAGGCCTAAATCGTTCTCTTCATGTTTACGAATGGATAAACAATAAGAATCCGCACAAACATTCTGCAAAATCAACATAGATGACATTGAAGTCAAGAAATAGAGAAGAACACCCAGCTGAAAAAAATACTGCATCAAAGTGAGAATCAAGTTAAGATAACACCAGCTCCACACTCCACCGTAAAATACATGAAACACGGCCTCTGAGACAAGGAAGGAAAATGAGATGAAAGTCTCCGATTAAGACATACAGGGAACTAGGTAGTGAAAAAGTATAACGAAACTACTATTAATATAATGAGACGTTTTAACCATAATCAGTGAAGAATAGAATTACCACTGTAGGAAACTGAATTAGCCACATAAAGGAAAAGGTTGACCCACTCTCCCAGACTGAAAAGACAAATGAAAATGGGAGAGAAGCACACGAAAATTGAAATAAAAGTTAGATGCAATAGAAAAATACTTTCCCGAGCTGCAGATCTGAAGTTGCAGGTCAAAGGTATTTATCATGTAGCAAGCAAAATTGTTAGAGTGAGATTGGCACTTACCTGTGTCCTGGTTAAATAATTGAATTTCAAAAGTAAAGACAATTTCCTACAAAGACTCAGAGAGGATGCATTCTCGGGGTTGGGGGGTGGGGGGAAGCATTACTTATAGAGGAAAAAATCAACTTGCCCTCAGAGGTCTTCTATACAATATTAAAAATCAAATAATAAAAAATAAATAAAATATTTAAAATAATATATGTAAGATAGTATAATAAATTAAAATAATAATAAAGGAAACCCATAAGCTTCTGAAGACAAAAGTCCCTAGGACCAAAAAACATAAATCAAAACAAAAAGCCCAAGAATAAGTTGTTATAAGTAAAAGATTAATAAAGAAGATTAATGCTGTTTCAATAAAGAACTGTTCATATAATTGTCTTAAACATTTTGCAAAATAGTATAAGAAAGTAATGATTCTTAAAAAGGAAAATATATAATACTAGAAAATTAATTTATCATAATACACTTTTATGTCAACTATCCAGAATATACAAAGAATTAAAGAAGAACATTGAGGTGATTAGAGAAATGACTGGTTTCTGAATTTTTATGAGAGAATACAATACACAGGGTTTCATTCCTAATGTTGATAACAACACTTTTTTAAAAAAAAATTAAGAATAACAACCAGGAAAGTTTAAATCAAGGTGCATGCCATTCAAGTTGTTGGAAGGGAAAACATTAAGATCAATGATGCTTTGGGGGGAGGGTCTAGCTTAGTGGTGTAGCACATGCCTTGCATGCATGGGGTCTTGGGTTCAATCCCCAGTACCTCCATTAACAATAAAGACCTAATTACCTTCCCCCAAAATTAAAAAAAAAATTTTTAATTAAAAAAAAGATCAGTGATGCTTCCTTTCCATCTTTATCATGGCTAAGTCCCAAAAGCCTACTGTACCTGAGAGCATTAAGCCACAGTTAATAGTAGTGTCTTCGGAAGAATTACAACAAATTAATAGCCATGCTAGTTACACGCTGTAGGAAGTCACTAACAAGCTATGGCGTGGATTAAGAAAAACGCTCTGGTCTGTCTTGACAAGTAAACACAATACAAATAGCAAACTATTCCTAACGCTCTTTTCTGAATTGAGATTCATCTAAGGCTTACAGATTAACTTGGCTTGCACTAATGTTTCAATGAGTTTATATTCCTTCTGCAGTTAACCTGTCAAACTTCTCCTGGCTTTGAGTTTTATTTATTCAGAATTCCTTTATCAATAAAACTACCCCATGGGTGTCACAGGCTTAAATTTCATTTAGGTTTTGAGAGTCACAATAATTCCAGAAGGGATAATAAATGAACAGTCAAGTTAAATGAATTTTAACACCCTAGATTAATGAAGACTCAACCTCCATACCCTTGGTTCTACATCCATTAATATATATTTAATGTAGTTTAGTACGTAAGGAGGCTGTGAACCTGCCCTGTTTTATTTTTTTCAATAAGTAAGTGAGTTTTATCCTGTCTTCCAAGTAGGTGTATCTGTGGTATAAGGGGAAAGCAATTTCATAAATAGAGGAAAAAATAAAACCCAAAGGAATGGGTAGATGGAAAATTAACTTCAGTATCACTGCTGAAGTTAGAACCTGTGTTGGCAGTTCCAGGCAGGATACTACAAAGTACAAAGATGGGATGGATCTAAGAAGGCAGAGCTAAACCTGAGAAATAGCAAAACAGTATATAATTCTCACATTGAAGTGCATGATGGCCTCAAACCCCATCGTCTCACCTGAAACCTACATTGCTCGGGCCTGAGGCAGAGCAACAATCTCCTTTTTCCACATGGCAACACCATCTCTCTCCCCCTATAGAGACCACCAAGTATTTTTTAAAGTTTAGAGAAATAAGAAAATGAAAAGATTACCTCACGTTTTAAAGTCTGTTTTTGGTTCATTTGTTCCAGTCATAAGCATGATAAAAGAAGGCTCATTTGACAATAGTGTAGTTGAGAATCGTAATAAATTTATTTATAGCTATATAAAAGGAATGGATTTTAATTTTAAATTAAGTTTTAATGTCATGTTTTGCTGTTTCAACAATGGGCCTATCTTTAACCTAAGAACTTAATAATGACCGTAATTGTCATTGCCTGCCTGAGTGTGCCCGGCATTTGTGCCTGTCACTGGCTTGTTCTTCCTTACAGTGCATAATTTTATGTAATAGCAACCATCAGTACACATTACTCAAGTTAATGCATAATGATCTTTGACATTATAACTATAAATCTGCTAATCAGTAACATATTTGCTAATCATTTCTTTTTTTAATTTGAAGTATGGTTGATTACAATGTGTTAGTTTCTGGTGTACAACATAGTGATTCAGTTATCCATATATATATATTCTTTTTAATTATAAGTTATTACAAGCTATTTAATATAGTTCCCTGTGCTGTGCACTAGGACCTTGTTGTTTATCTAGTCTGTACATAGTAGTTTAATATCAATCCCAGACTCCTAATTTGTCCCTCCCCCCTCCACTTTCCCCTTTGGTAACCATAACTTTGTTTTCTGTGTCTGTGAGTCTGTTTCTGTTTTGTAAATAAGTTCATTTGTGTCTTTTTTTTTCAGATTCCACATGTAAGTGATATCATATGATATTTGCCTTTCTCTGTCTTGACTTCATTATTTCTTTTTATGGACATTAACCCAGCTTGACAAGGATCTCAAGTGTCAAATTCGGGCCCTGTTGCTTCTCTCCTTTAAGTGGTGATGAGTGTGAAGAGGAGGGAAGAAAGGGGTGGAGTGAAGCCCAGCTCCTGACACGCAGCAGGAGATAAACACTAGTTGGATGGCTGGGATTGGTGTTTATTGAGTGTCTACTATATGCCAAGCAGTGCTAGGTACTTTTCATCATTATCACATTTAATCCCCCCGGTCCTTGTGTGTGTATATTATATTTCCATTTTTTTCAAAAAAAAAAAAAAAAAGAAGTAAATGTTTGGAGAAATTAACACACTTGCCTGCATCTCGGCTGCATTGCTAAAACTTGAGCTTAGATCTTGTTTAACTCTAAACCACAGCTCTTTTTACCACACACCCACACCTAAACATATGTATCACTGAAAGAGACTCACAAACTATGTGATATGGATTTGAAAAATTCTAGCAGCCTCAGTTCAATCACAACCAGTAACACAATGATTTATAGTTCAGTCAGCTCTTTAAAGTAAAATCACTTCTCGTGGAAAATGATGCGCGTTTATATTACATTGGCATCGGCATTCGCATCAGTAGCACTCTGAGAAAACAGGATGATTTCACAGAGTGATAGAAGCTGAGGGTCTGAAGGGACTTCAGATGTGTCTAGTCTCATCATAGCTGGGAATTTATGTCTGATGCTCTGCTTCGGATGTTGAACACTTTTAACACATCCAGTTGCAAATTCTCTAGGATCACTCTTCATTGAGGAAAGAGAGGCCATGGGTAGAGTGAGTTGTCAGGGAAACCAATGGCAAGTGAGGAAGACGAATTGAGAAGTACATTCAAATATTTCAGTTTCCATCTCCAGACCTGAAGACCAATAGATATTCAACTGGGGCTGGACTAGACGAAACTTGAGGTCCCTTTAGACCACGAAGTTCTGTGTTGATAGAGAAGGTCTTTTCAGAACCATGGTGATGATGTTGATGAAAAAACCCCAATGTAAAGCTTCATGAAGCTGAGAGGTGGGGACGGTGATATTTAAAGACTGACCTTGGCTGTGTGTGTTCAGCTGGGAGGGCAGTGGCTGAGAAGCACATAGGGTATATTTGGACCCAGTTGGATTTGGGTGACTGAGGTAGACTGAATAGAACGCAAACTATGGAAATATGTCCATGTACTATTCCCAGAACGTGCGAATGTTACCATATATGGCAAAAGGGACTTCGCATGTGTCGGTGAGTTTAGGACCTTGAGATAGAGACTTATCCTGGATTAACCTGGTGGGTCCAATGTAAACACAGCATCCTTGTAAGAGGGACACTGGAGGCGTCAGAGTCAGAGGAGGAGACAAAGTGAGGAGGGAAGCAGATGCTGGAGTGATGTGCTTGGCAGATGGAGGAAGAGGGTGCAAACGAGGGGATATACGTGGCTCCTAGAAGCTGAAAATGGCAAGGAAACAGATTCTCCTCTCAGAGCCTCCAGAAAGGGCCTCCCTGCAGACCCTAACCTGAGCCCAGTTGAACAGATTTTGACCTTCTAACCTCCAGAACTGTAAGGGAACATATGGGCATTGTTTTAAGCCACTAGGTTTGTGGTACTTTGTTATAGCAGCAATAGAAGTACAATACAGTGACTCACCGGCCAGAACTGTAATCACTGTCTGTGCACTGTTTCTTCAGAATAACATTTCAAAGAAAAATGAGTTTCAAAAGACAAGCCATGCCATTAACACTAAAGACTGGTGTCTGCAGGATTCATGTTATAAGTCATAGAAACTTCTTTCCTGATAACGTGGTTGGCTCCAGGCTGTCTATGGCCTGTTTGTCCCCTTGCGTGGACAGTAGGGCTGGTCTTTAAACCTGACCTCTCCCCTGAAATCTAGACCCACATTTTGACTGTCTGTTCAGCACCTCCCCTTCGATGTCCTACCATAACCCAGAGTCAGCAAAGCAATCCAGTCTCACCATCTTCCTGGGAAAGTACACAGTCCGTGCCCTCTGATAATTTCTGGTCCTATGGTGTCTGCTTGTAAAAACCATACTTCCATTCCCCTGCTTTTACTTCCCTTTGATTAGTAACATGCCATCACCCAGATTCAAAATATTGTGTCATCTTTAGCAACTCCTTCTGGGCTCCTCTCTTATTTACTTAATTACCAGTCACTGTAGCATCTGTCCCTACTTCCTACTCCCACTGTTCTGTTCAAGTTAAGGTGCCAGCAAACTTACTGCAAAGATAATTGTCTCCCAGTGATTTTGGGGTTCAGTCTCCAATGCCTGACTCCATCTCCCCAGATAAATATTCCTGAAGGAACACCCTTTCTAACCACGTCATCCCACTGCTTTCCTTTGTCCGCCACTGCAAGTTAAAAGCTCTTCAATTTCTCCTCCCTCTTTCTATTCTGTTTTCCATCTCTTCCTCCTCGAGCCTCCCTCTGCCTTCTAACCTACGACATGTGCTGTTCTCCAGCAAACCTCGTTTCCCTACCTGTGTGTCCTTACTCTGTATGTGTTCTCTGCCTCGAAAAGTCTCCTTTCTGGAGCCCCCTCCCTGCATGTTGAAATATTGCCATGTAAGATAAAAGTTAGAAGGTATGATAGTTATAAAATATGTCCACAAATCTTTAATATGTCTCTCCACAAGAGGAGGAGTCTAATTCCTGTTCTCTTGAACGTAGCTTAGACCAAGTGACTTGCTTCCAATGAACAGAATATGGTGGAGGCAACACGGTGTGACTTTTTACATGTCGTGAAAAGCATCTCAGCTTCCTCTCTCTTTCTCTTGTCTCTCTCTCTCTCGTTGCTTCCTGAGGGAAGGCTAGCCGTCACGTTGTTAGGACTCTATGAAGCAATTCTATAAGAAGGCAAGGAACTGAGGCCTCCCACCATGGGCGTGAGCCGTCTTGGAGGGGGCTCCTCCCGCCCCAGCAGGCCCTCACATGCCTGCAGCCCCAGCTGACACCTTGACTGCAACTTTGTGAAAGATCTTGAGCCAGAAACATCCAGCTAAGCTGTTGGGATAATAAAACTGTGAGATAATAAGTATTTGTTGTTTAAAGCCACTAAGTTTTAGGATAATTTGTTATGCTGCTCTACATAGTTAAGACAAAAGCTAATTATTCTTTTTTCTTATTTCAACAAGAATTTCTTGAATGCCTTTGATGTGCTGGATTTGGACCTGAGGACTGGAGGTGGAAGGGTGAACTTACAAATCTGGTCTCTGCTCTTATGCTAATTACGGTCTGCCAGGGGAAACACATTAAACAAGTACTTGCCCTAATATTTATCTAATTACCACTATGATAAGGTCTATAAGGTAGAAGACAGCTGGGCTATGACGGCATTAACAAATCTGTTCTAGCAGAACGGAGAAGACTTCCGAGCATTAAGGAATTAAAATGCCCGCTGATGGTCCAGCTTTGAAGAAGCCTCTGGGCAGCGGGGGAGTCCAAGGTTAAGAAGGATGGGCTTTACATCCAACTGCCTTAACCTGAATATAATCTCTGGTTCGTATCGTACTAATTGCATGACCTCAGGCAACTTTCTTACCTCTGACTCTCAGTGTCCCTATCTGAGCGCAGTCATAATAATATTCCCCGCTCAGAGACATTTTTAATGGAATAAATGAGCTAATGCACGTGAAATGGTTATAACAGTGCTGGCATGTCGCATGTGCTCAAGAGAAATTAGCTACTTATTTCCATTTTAAGTTTCTCTGTCTAGTCCATTACTGTTTCCGGAATCCATGGAATCAGCCCATGACTCTTGAGTCCTAGCTTTGTCTCTGTGCAAAGGAGAATTATGAATCCTGTTTCATTAACTCGGAGCTGCAAGCAACCACCTTCTCAGAACATACCTTTAAGTTTACACACCAAGTTGACACCTGGGATTGAGGGTTTTAGGGTGGTAGAAGCAGGAGGGTAAAGTCCTCAGAGAGGCTCTGGTATCACACAGGATCCTTTGCAAACCTATATAACCAAACACCACAAATTCTCGGCCTCCAGGCTTCTACTGTTCATACAACTTTTAATCTCATCCAAAGTATACTTCCAGTATGGCGGGAGCCTTCCATTAATATCCAGCTAAAGGATTTTCACTGTCGTCATTGCAGTTTCCTCTAAATACTTTTTAAAAAATGCTTGTCATTTGGCCAAACGTAATAGGGCACAGAAGAAAAAAGAATTGGTTGCAAACACTTTGGCCTATACTAACGAGCTAAGATTTTACAAGGATATATACCCAGGCAAGATTAAATCTCGGAGGAGCAGAGATGTGTGATGTAAGTCAGCACCACACAGAGAGCAAGATGGTAAACTGTTTACTTTCCAACACACAAACCAAAGTGCCTGTAAAACATTCTGAATTGACAGTGGGTGTGTGTAGCTGAGGTACAAAACTGAAACACACACACACACACACACACACACACACACACACAAAGCAACAGACAATGGTGCAGATATCAGTCGGCATACCTTGGTATTGTGCAAACCACGTGTTTGGCTTCAGCCTCCTTTTCTACATCCCCCCTCATCCCTCAACCGTGCCCCCCCCCTGCAGTGGAGACAAGTATTTATCGGAAAAGTATTAGCTGAAGGAAAATAGAAGCCCAGTGAACACTCTGTGCTGCTAACTTGCTGACTTGTCCCCACTCAACATTGTTTGCCGGTTACTCTTCCCATTACCTCTTCTGTTGCCAAACAGATTTTGTGCTGAGCAGTACATCCTGCCTAATGCATGATCCGAAAGAATTGTTGCTGATGGAACCGGGAAACACCACTATTTTTCTACTCAGAACCCTCTCCAGATGAACATTCATGTACATGTACAACAGGCTTTTCTAGGCATTTCTGGCACCAGGGAGAGTTGACAACAGTGATGCTGAGACTGTTAGGTGCGCCAAAGCATGAGCCGAAGTGAACCACACCCACCAAACTTGCATGCAAAGTGAAGATACTTTGTTAGCTCACTGGCTTTAAAGGGAGCTGACTTTCTCGTTAAGAAATCAGAGATTTCCTTTCACCAGCCCTGTAGGTGTGAGGCGGAACTACAGGTTATCAATTAAAGGGTCCCAATTGCCGTGACCATTCTGCATGGCTTTATGTGCATGGTTCACTCAAAGTAGCAGTGAGAATAATTCCAAAATTATGGATCTGTCTCAGTAAATGCCAGTAAAATATAAAGGCAGGATCTGGGGTCCTGTCAGAATTTACATAAGCAAAACTTTAACCCTTGTCCCCTGAGCTGATTGCAACATTTAGTGTGGACTTTTAAGATGCGTGGTCACGTTGGGGGTTGGTGGTGTGATAAAAAGTATGCCGCATTCAGGCAAGATGTTACTCTGCTTCTCTGATTCACAAGATTTGTTTTAGTTAAGACTTTCCCTGCCAAATAATAGAGATTCTAGTTGTCTCAAATAAGAATGGAGGTTTTGTATTAAAGACATGGGGTTGACTTGAAACTCAAGTCAAGAGGCAGCCAGTTTTTGAAAGAACCAGAACTAGGAAACTAGGTAGCGTTCTCTTTCCTGTCTCAGAGGTGGGGATGTCTTGCAACAGCAGCAGCTAACTCCAATATGCAATTTTTGAATATACATAGAACCTGCTTCACTGCACCCCACCAGCACATCAGCCCCAGGCAGCCGCTACCTCCTCCTTGGAGTCTAACACCAGCCCCGTGAGGTTTCTCCTCTGGGCTCAGAGAGGACTGGAATCCTCTCTCTCCCCAGAGGTCTGAGTTTCAGCTCTAGGGCCCCTCCTTCAAGCTTCCAAGTTTCAGTAATTCCAGCCTCTTCCTTGTGTTCCTCCAATCTTGGGGGTGATAACTGCTTCCTGCAGTTGCTACCTTTAAGTTTTCCTTTTTTATCTGTTTGGTTGCAGAGTTGACAACCTTACACCTAGTTAACAGTTCTTCATATTAAATTATTTTTGTTCCAATAACGGGTGGATTTTCTGTCTCCTCCTTGGACCCTGACTGATATAGGTGTCTATTATTGAATTATGGGATTCCTGTAGTCCCACCAGCTTTAAAGTTCCCTAATACACAAATGCACTTTGGTAAATCACAAGTTTACACAAATATAGTGTGGTTGTTGGCCGTTAATGACAAGTGCCTATACACTCAGCACCATGGTAAGAGGTTTCTTTTCCTTATCTCTGTCCTCAGGGTAGTCCTGCGAGGCAGGTGATGGGATTATCCTGGGTTTACAGAGGAGGTAATTGAGTTTAGGGAAATTTCATAAGCTGTGCAAGGCAGAAGGTAGGTAAGGATGCACGTGTGGTCCTTCACTTTGCGTCTTTCCATCAGCAATTGCAGCAACTGTAGCTTTTGCAGCATGGTTTCGTGCAGGTGCTCATGTTTACAGCAGTTCCCCTCAGACTGTAAGCACAGTGGACAGGATTTTATTTAGCTTTGTATGTCTAAGGTAGTCACTGATGTAGAAGATACACAATAAATATTTGCTGACTTGAAATTTAAAACATGAAGAAACTGATTCAGATGATTTGAAAAGATGAGATGGCTCAAGAAGAGAAGCTAAGTCCTAGAGTTATTTGGGGCAACTACTTGAGATGACTTTCATGGCAGGTGTGGGACTTGATATCCAAACAGTATGATTGTGTGCCCAGAAAAGGAGAATTCAGCGCAGGATCTTCTGTATGCAGAATCCAAGTGAGTGCTCACGAACTGGTGTGAACCCAAGAAGCATAGACCTAAATTCAGAGAGAGAAATCACTCCTCTGGGCCATAAAGCTACAAATCATTTCTGGTTTGAACTAAAAACCAGAGTATTTAATTAGTATTTGACTGGTATTAAATTGAGGACACACACCTTACCTAATGAAATGTAATTTTCGTCCTACAATGCCCTCATGCTTTGAAACAGTTGGTCCACTTTTGCATGGCCATACTGGAAACCCCAGTGGCTCTGTCCTTCTGGGAAAATAAAGCGTAATTTCTGGAAAGTAATAGCAGACAGTAATCCCAACTGTCGTGATGGTGGAAGGAAGCATTCGAATTAAGAACTACCCAGAGATTTCACCCACTTACAATGCAGCATTTCCTCTTGAGAAAAATATAACAATCTTTCTATAATTTGGATGACTTTACTTTTACCACACTGGGATGTTGGTATCGTAGTTAGAAAGTTAAATATTTCAAATTCAAAACACCAGAATGACTTACAGAATCAATTCATCAGTCCTGCTTTTTGGTGAAAATTACCCATAATTTCAGGTGCACCAAAATGCTTATTACTGACAAACAGAAGGAAAAAGAATTAGTTCAAAAAATTTTAGAACTTTCCATGTTGAAGTGCTTGGGAAATTATTTGCGTCTCCTGATGCACCCATTTGTTTGTTATTATCAACAGCTCAGGCTCTCAGCTGCTCACATGTTTTTTGCAGCCATTTCCTAAGAGACTTGGAGAATGTTTCAAAGTTCAACTTAGTGTCAGGCTGTTGGAAGTTTCCAAATCTAATTTCTAGGCATAAAAGGTCACAGTCTCTCAAGCCTGGTGTTGTGGATTTTTTTTTTTTTTTGTGATATTTCAATGTAAGAAATTCACTTTTTGCTTTGTTTTACATTATAAGTAGAGAATATTTTATTATCCATTAGACTATGAGTTTCTAAGAAGAATTGAATGGCATTGAAAAATGTGAATTGTTCAATTTGCATTACAATGAAAACTTTTCCCTGTGGAAATATAAAATTCAATAAACTTACAAAAATCTAGACTGTATTAAAATATCCAAAATTTGTTACAAACCCAGGTAAACTAAAAATCTTCATTAATCTTTCTCAACATTCTGGGCCTCAGTTTACCCATGGACGTAGAGTGGGAAATAAGAAATAGTAAAAGCAGATTACTGTTTTGAAGGCTGTCTCTCCAAATGCCAGCTGGTAAAATAATGGTTTTCTACTGAAGATTGAATATCTGCACATGAGAATTTATAAACAGCTGAGATCCCACCAGCTGGCAAAATTAACTTTAGCTTACATGACACTTTTTTTCCTTAATAATTTGAGAATTTAGTTAAATATTGTGATATTATGGTAGGAAGTATCAAGTACTTTATCTAATATTTAGAGTCTATGAGCTATTAAAAACGCTCCTTTGAATTTCAGTTGGTTCCAACAACATCTGTGATCCATATTCCTGAAGTACACAGAAACATAAAATCTATACATTATTTGGTTTCACAGCCGAACATTTTGATATTAGGCTATATTAATGAGCCCAATGATTAAAATCATCTTAAACTGTTTTCCCAGGGGAAAAAAAAATGCAATGTGTTAGCCAGATCTTCCTTTTTCTGCCAGCTATGTTGAACGCTAGCCTGTTATAAATTAGTACATTCCCTGATTGCAGCCTAAAGTTATCTGCAAACTGCCTTAAAATAGCTACTTTATAGTAACTATCAAGTATGCTCATTAAAGGAAAACACATTTTGAAGGAACTGTCTTGCCAATTTTAATCAATTAAAGGTGGAAACTATGAAATTGCTGAAGGAAAATAAGATACTTGAAAATGTTTCTTCCCCCTTTTGTTCTTGCCCACTGCAACTAAAACAGGGAACATTTTAAGACATCAAAAATTAAATCCTACAGTCATGCAAACTGTTAAAATAACTTTGATATAGAGTATAATAAGTACATTAGAATATGGTGTATGAGCATGGGTATTTACAAAATAAGAATACCCATATTAACAGGAGCTGGAAGAAAGGACCTCTTGGGAGCTTTCCAATTCTAATATTCTATGATTATTTATATCTTGGCATTATTGACCAAATTGCCAATTTGTTCTGAAATTGTCAAGTAGAACCATGCCACCATTAGGTAAGCGTATCTTTTCCCAATAAGCTGTAGCTCACTAGACCACCTCTGAAAAAAATCCCAAATTTCATAATTGATGATCACTGAGTTTCCCTTTCACGAAGGGACAATTTGGCTCTTCCATTAGATCAGACTGCCACATGAATGGTTCCCTCCCCACTCCCAGCTCCCCACCACTCATCGCACACATCTGCATGTACTCACATGGTAACACTTCCTCCTCACTAGGGGATAGCCTTTTATTGGCTGACAAGACAAATTTTAACCTGCTGTTGCTTATAAGAAATGGTCTTGATTTGGTTCTTATTAGTGGCTGGCTTAAAATATAATTAACACAGAAGAATATAAAAGGAGAGGGAGTTTTCAGTAACATGGCCAAAAAAAAAAAAAAAAGTTAATGCACGCAATTCTCTCAATTAAGAGCACAGACCTCATGTATGTGGATTATGTGTGTTCATCTCATCTCTGTCTTCAAGTTTGACCCTCACAGTAACCCACTCAAAAGTTTAACGTGTCCCTGAAATGGCAGAAGAAAGGAAATGTAACATTTACTGAGTACCCACTATAAGCCAGGTGTTAAAGATGCTTTCCCATGCATTCCCAATTAACTAGCCCTCCAACCATCCTTTGAGATTGGAATTATTATAATATCCCCATTTTACTAAGAGGGAAACTGAGACTCAGAGAAAGTAAATGCCTCCTTGATACTGATTGTAAGTGGCCTGGATCCAAGTTTTGTTTTGTTTTGTTTTTTAAGGAAAACAAAATCTGATTCCTGGCCAGTGGTCTGGAAGATACCAAATGGTACCCAAATGGGTAAAGTAGGTAGTGGGTATTTTGTAGCATCTACAATTGATACGCAACAGAGAATCATTTGGGTAATTATTTCTTGAATAGTTGCTTTCCTGTTTCTTTATAAATTCCATGAAGATGTCGTTTGTTTTGTCCACCGCTGTATTTCCAGTGTTTAGCACTTAGCAGATGTTCAGGAAATATTTGTTGACTATCCAATGTGCTCTGTCTCTCTTGCCAGCTTTCTCAGAGACATCTTCTAAGGAGGTTTACACAAGGACAGAATAACCATTGATTTGCCCACCAATACACTTCTCCATCAGTTTAATCCTGTGCCTAACCAGTGATCGTTATTCTTTAGAAGCAGACTACAGTCAGCTTTTAGCTAATTGCTTTCAAATCGATTAGAAGGGTTTTCCAAGTAGAATAATGACATATTTAACAATGATTGACCCTGTACTGTGTGCCAAGTTCTGAATGTGCTTTACGTGTATCATCTTACTAATTCCTGCAGTAGATCTTGGCATGCTCCTCATTTTAAAGATAAAGGAAACGTGGTGTAGAGAGGTTTGCTTACTTTTCCTAGAAGGAAGAACCATGGAGAGTGAGGAGGTAAGAAACAACAGAAAGGCAAACAGCTGCTCTGGGGATGGAGAGCCCAGTGACATGGAGGCTCACATTTCTCGGGTTGGTAACCGGGGCACCCTGACGGCCTGCCTCATCTCCCCCAGCTGCCTCGGGAAGCCCGCACTCATAGGGAAGCCCACGCACGACCCTTCATTCTGGCTGCCTTGAGGGCGACGCCGCAACCCTTCCTCTCTGCAGTGGTTCCTCTTCCCACAGACCGACATTGGAAGGCACCTGAAGCCATGGAACCTTCAAGACACTGCCAGGCATGGCCGTCTCCCCTCTGGTCCTCACCACTCCACAGCCCTGCACTAGGTCCCACCCAGACGTGGAGGACTCAGACTTGTGCTCTGAGGCCTGTGGGGAAAGCATCGGACTTCTTTGCCTCCACCACTCCATCTACTGACATCCAGGCACCTCCACATAACATTTTCGTCCCCAGCATTTTTTCTCCCCATGAAGTAGATGTCTGGAAGGGACATATGTTGACACACTGATTCCTCGTTTAGGCTACAACGAGGAATCACTTCAACAGAGATCACTCTTGTAAAATGGGAGCCATCGTGTTCAGTTTATTCATCACTGCAGAATAAATGCCCCCAAATTCAGTGGTGTAAAACAGCGACCACCGTAAAGCTCATGCTTCTAAGGGTTGACTGGTGTTCGGCTTTGCGGTCTTTCGGACATCCTTGCTTTGATTCTCTCATGCAGCTGTCGTCAGCTGAGGGCTGGGCTAGAATATTCAGGATGGCTTCACACCCTTCCTTCCTTTTCCCCATCTCTTGTCACACTAACTTTGTCTATAGCCTCCAGGTCTCAGCAGAAACGCTGCTTCCTTCCAGCAGATATCTCTGACTCCAGGAATGGGTCTCTTCCCTTAAGCCTGAACTCCTTCACAGCCCTCACACGCGTGTAGTGTCTGGCCCACCGTCTACCTCCCCTGCAGGTTATGAGCTTGAGGGCGGGACCATGTCCATTTTATTCACTGCGGTACCTTCAAGGCCGTGTATAGCCCCTGCCTTTAGTAAGTGTCCAATAAATATGTCACTGAGTGACTGCATGAATGACCACTTGGAAGCTCCTTTTTAGTTTTCATAAGTTTTTATTTCTCCTGAATCCCAAACATTCTGTTTTTTTCTGGGTTGTGTAAAGTAGGTCTATACATATTAAGTGAAAAGGAAAGACATACTACCTGGACTGTGCCAACAATACAAACAAAGCACTCAGTTATTTATAAATTGAAATTGATTTGTGAATATTATCAGATCATCTGGATAATTCCTTCCATTTCGGTCTATTTGATTACATGTGTAAACAGAACATTAAAATTCTTACACTTGATAAAGTTGCTTTTTTAAAAATATTTATTTCTCCTTGTTAGCAGACAGTTTTAGGGGTATAAACAAAGCCATGGCAAATCTTTGTTATAAGCTAGGGAGATTGTTTCTCGGTTCTTTAAAAAATAAGTTTTCCTAGCTCATTGGCTTTGGCAGATTCAGGCTTCGCCTCCAGATATACACAGGAATTGTTTAATTTGATGTTTATTTATATAAGTGCTATAATCTGCCTTGGGAAAACCAGCTGATACGGAAAACTTGACTTGTAAAACAATTTTGCTTTGATGATCTCAGCCAACCTATTGATTTTTTTCCCAAAAGTTTTATTCAGAAAAAAAAAAAAACATATAAAGTGAAGCAGATCAACAGTTAACTCAAAACACATTGGAACCCAGGTTTGTCAAGTTTCTTTGGTTGAGCTATTTAGATAAGCAGACACCATCTTGAATCTTTGTTTATATTGGCACTGTCTTGTTTTTAGTCCTTATTGCCTCTTAAAATTAAACTGTGATTATTTCTTGGACATTTTTACTGACTTATCTAGTCTAATAGGAATTTTCTTTAAATGGTGCCTGGAAAATACCGGTACTGATGCAGCTACCGTGAACCACAGACTCAGTTTCACAAAGGTAGCCGTTTCTTTTGATCAGTTTTTAATTCATGAAGTACAGAGCTGAGAACCATCGATACCTAAACAAAGTGCCAGGAATCTCTAATGCCCGATCCAGAGAGTTGCCTGAGTTCCCCCGCTTCTGACTGTGTCTTAATTTCGCTGTCTTCACTCTCACCCTTTTTTCATCTTCTCCGCTTGCCTTCTCTGCTTCTTTTCTTTCTCTCCCCAGGATGGCTACAACTGTTTCTGCTCTCCTTTGAGGAGAGGGTGGCCTGTGATTTTGTATTTGGTTTTGAGTAATATATATCCTATACTTCTAGTTTGAATATAGGTATCAGATGTGGCGACAAACGTATTACTGCCTATTTGATGCAAACTTACAGGAACGTAGGACCCTTGTCTGTTCCAGAATCAGCTGTATGCCCAGTGGCTAAAACAGCCCTCACTACATTATAGGCACCCAGTGCGTATTGTTGCACAAAGACATGAATAGAACGTAAATGAAGGTCCAAGTGTGAAACCTGTCTTCTTTGACAACTTTGCAAATCTGTTGCCAGACAGTTTTGTTTTCAGGGAAATGAGGGAAAACATTGGGTTCTCAAGTGTTGTCATTTGCTAACCGAACAGATTGATTTTGCAGGTTCTGTTGGCCCAATGAAACATTCATTGTGGGAAAATCAGCACCTTATAGAGACTCTGAGAAGTCTAGGTAATGGGAATGGAAAAAGGAGGAATTTCAGTTTTGGAATCCCTTTGAAAGGAGAAGTTCTGTAAGGCCCTGAAATTGGTCCTTGAGCATCTGCTCCAGTTAGCTCCAGTCCAGTTTAATTTCTAACACAATTAGCCCAAAACATTAACAAGGGCGGGAAGAGATTTCTGGTTTCCAGAAGTGAGCCGTTGGGCCACAGCCAAAGCTATCACCTCAGATGAAAAAAATCATGATTTACCACAAGAGAAGAGTTTGTGTCTCTTTTCATCCAGGGTTAGGAATAGGGGGCCATGTGTGACAAGTTTGTTCAGGGTGCTAATGTCTGCCACCGGATTCTAAGTCACAGGATGCAAAATCATGGTCTGAGGACCAGATCTGGCCCACAGATGTGTTTTATTTGACTTACGCTATTTTTTCATTGAGTTAGTTGCCAATAGAGAAAAACAGGAGAATTCACATAAAAATTTGGTTTTCTTTTTTTTTTAATTTCCCTTGAAAAAAAAAAAAAAAGCAACACCAGGCCTACCATCCCAAACGTGGGAGCGATTAACTGGTGTGGAAGTACAGATTCCCACGACTTTCTATTTCCCCGCCATCGTCCCAGCCCTGCTCATTTTCACTCTGATACTGAAAAGAGTTTCCACTTGCCATGCCTCATCTCCCTGCATTGTTTTCTTTCTTACAGCCTGCCCACCTCATGCATTTATTTTATCTCTCTGGATCCTACAGGCAACTACTGTCCTAAACTGTCCCACAAATGTTGTGAGATTTCCATTCTTCTGTCTGAGAGTAAACATGTGAGGGGTCTGATTTGTGGCTTTATCCTCACCATTGCAGATCAGCTGGCTGATTGCATTAGTCCTTCTGAAACCTCTGCATGCATGTGGTCACTGGAGGGGTTGGGTGGGATCAGCAAAAGGACAAGGGGAGTGAAAGAATCAGTCGTCTTTGTGACTGCAGATGTGGACAGGGTTTCCTGGCTGAGCGCCTTACAGTCACCCACTAGAACAGAATCTGTTTCATTGAGGTGGATTCAATATGCCTTTGGCAAAAGAGGAAAATAAACAGAGTTATCAAGACAGGAGGAGGCTAATCTGAATGTGCACAATGACCATCTTTATTACAGCACACACGATTTATTTACATATACATCTATCACTATACATATGTATACACACACACACACACACACGCACACATGAATATAACTATAAACAAAATCATTTATACTGCCCCCCAGGACACGTAAGGAGTTTTTAACGTTAATTTTAGCTATATAATTTTTTCCTTTATTTGTTAATTTCTTATTTACTTAGATGACTTTTATTATAATAGTACCAAAATATTAGAAACATAAAATTAGAAATGAATAGTAAACGTATATAGCTTCAAACACATTTATACCCAAAATACATAAACAATAAAATGCAAACAAAATAACACAAACAACAGAAGTCAAGTGACTGACACCAATTTAATATGATAATTGATGTTGCTTTGCTGAAATAAGCATTAACGACATAAAGGTTCTCTTCATGAAATGATACTGTACAGGTTCGTAGTATCTCATCTGAAATCCCCAGGGCAAGATGAACTGCACAATTTTAAATTTTCACATTTTAGAAAGAGGCAGTACACAATAAACAAATGCACAAACATCTTTTTTGTGCAACACATAAATATTCGTACTAAACAGGATAATTAAAACCTGTAAATAGCCTAATGTGAGTGCAGGTCAGGTTTTATCACCAAGTGAGTTTATCACAACTTACTAATAAATGGCTGGACCATCTAACAAGTTCTACAACCTTGGGAGAATTATTTAAATTCAGTGCTCTCATCCATGAAGTAATTTAATTAGATTAGAGTAACTAACCCATGACCTGCATCCAGAAAGAAAACCAGAATATTTCTTCCTGGCCACCAAAAGTTGCAGAATAAATACTGTACTTATGAAAAGTGTTCTGTTATTAAGTAGATATATACCAAACCATTACAGGGTGCCAGACTCTAGGTTAAAACAAGGACCCAGAGATAAATGAAGCCAATGTCTGGACTCAGGTAGCTCCCGTCCAGTAGAGGAGACAGACCCGTGAATGAACATGTAGCAATTGAACGTGACTGGAATGACAAGACCTGCATGTGGAAAATGTAGACTGATTCTGTAGCCTGGGGGAGACTTGGGAACGCTTCTTGGTTTGTAATACAGGTATCTACGTGGGTTTTGAAGAATGCATTGGAATTCAGAAGACAGTGGGCCATTATTAAAATAGCTCTAACCTTTTGGAAACAAATTAAATAATACTGTAGAGGCCACTTGAAGAGAAATCAATTGTCCTTTGATGTTTGCCAGCTTAATCATTAAGAGTCTCTTCTGAGACACTGTCCAACTGAAGCTTAATGCTTTCCTGCCCCCGTCGTGGAGTCATGTTCTGCAGCATCTCTCTTCTCTTGGTAGGGAAGAACATGCAGTTCTCAGGCCCTGTTTTGGTCCTCTTTGCTTTCTAATTGCGAAAATGTTAAGTGAACAAGATTCTTATCTATTTGTTAAGACATTTGCTGGGTCCTCTAAGAATGTGACTTCTTTTCCCTCTTCCCTTCTTTCCCTCAAGGCCCCAACCAGTTCTGGTTGGTGGGGACTCAAAAATCTTAAGCTTTAAGACTGTTCTAACTGGAACTTCCCATTGATTGGCCTCCCTCCAAATGAGAGTCGTTCCTTCCGTGTATGTGGAACCATTGCTTGTAACTGACTGACGCACTTACAGAGGGCTCCACATCACGGTCCAGCTCATGACGGTCGAGAGACACATGTGGGCTCCGCAGAAGGACTGATAACTAGCATAAACTTAAAGAGTCTCCAAATATCTATTCAGCATTTACTCATCAGAGAGGCAGAAACTGCATGGAGGTTGGGCAGGGGGAAAAGCCTTGGTGGCAGTACTCAACCTCTCCGCTATCATTGCAAGTGATGGAATTCTTGCCCTCTCCCTTCTGCAAAAGTGAGGCCCCACAGAGAAATGGAATCAAACTTTCCAAAGGCCATTTGATCATCAAGTGTGAGTGCCCCTGTCCCTTGGAAGTCCTACCTCCTCCATCCTCAGATGACTCATTAGAATATCTACCCAAATACATGCAGTGGACTCCCCATGCTTGCAGGGAATCCAGGAGAGTGTAAATTGTCTTCCCATTGTTACATTGCAGTACCATTTGGGTGACCCCATTTAGCTGGCACCACACTGACATTCAGTCTCTAAGGATCAACCCTAATCTCTCCTAGAATCCCAGGAAGAGGGTTTCCGAAGAAATAAAGACCACCACATTAACATTTCTATCCTGAATCAAGGCAGGCTCTTTCCCAAAGTCCAGCAAATTCTTTCTGAAAAGGAAATTGCGTAGCTGACTTGCTGACTGATTAACCTCTTTCAGGTTGGATACTTTGCTCAGTGTTTGTGACAGAAAGACCAGAACATCAGCATCCCTGACTCACATTCTAGATTTACCATTGAGCATTGCCGTTTGACTGAATTCCTGTTGTTAGAAACGACAGTAGTGTAACAGTCCTTTTCTAGGGTCAGTGGTGTGATGTGTCAGGTGTCAATCCGGCTCATGCAGCACGGTTTAGGGGCTCAAGCAATTATGAAAGGCAAAGGAGGGGTGTTCCTGGGTGATGCTTTCACATCATAGCTCACCAAGGGTCTGGAGAGTCGGTGTGGCATCTGGAGCTTAACGTACGTCTGTATTTCAGCACTGCAATCAGTGATCATCTTCCCGCTCTCTTTACAGTTTGTGGTATGGGTCCCCTTACCACATTCACACCTGTCTGTGCAAGAGGATTGCCCCGTGCAGAGTGTGGGTCAAAATGTGTGCGAGCTTCATCCAGATCCTCGGCGTCTGTCCATTTATCTTTGATCCTGAAGCCAATCAGGGAGAAAATGCATGTCTATTTCTAATCCCAGCTGGATATAAGCTGTAGACAGACATATCATTACAGAACAAAGCTCAAGAAGAAAAAGGGTTCTTTCAAGTACTTAGCCTCAAATTTGTCCAACTTAAGGATGTTTTAGATCGAGGGTGGTGTAAGTGAAGGACACAAGGGCAGGGAACAGTAATGAAAGAGCCTGAAGGCTGTTGTTTATGCAATTGAGAGAAACCCAGATATATATCTACTCTTCTGTGCCACATTGTTGCACATTTACCCGGAAATAATGTTAGTGGTGGAGCAGTGGAGAAGCTCTGTTTCTCAGGGCTCTGGAGAAGTCTGGGGTGGGTCTCATATGGGGTGGGGAGGGGCGGTGGAGGACAAGTGGAAGGAGATGGTTTGGGGGATGTAGGTGGCAGGGACAGGTAACAGCGAGCCTTCTGACCTTCAACCTGAAGGAGTTCTGTCTTCTCCAAAGGTGGTGGGATAACACTGAAGGGTCTGAATTAGAAGAGTGACACTGGTATCATATATACATGCAACGATTACCCCGCCTTTCAGCATAATGTTATCTCATAAGTGTTTTTCAAGTTTACATTTTAAAATGTAATTTTAATGCTAGTCTACTAAAAAAACTCAATTCTTCAATGGCTGGAAATTCATATAATTTTATCCTACATTTTAAATTATGCATTTAGCTCTCTGAATATGCTTCCTTCCACTTAAACTTTGTCATCTAGCATAGAGTTTGATGTAAGCAAAAACTAAACCGGGAATCTCCCCACCAATATCTTCCAAAGGTTTTGAGGGCTCTCTTTCCAATATGTCAGCCTTGGGAGGCAGCCTTGCCTCTTCTCTAAAGTAGCGAGCTGCTGTGACATCCTCAGCCCTTTATATATCCAAGCAACCAGTGAACCAGTTCAAGTCAACTCCAAGAGCAGTGCTGACGTCCAACCACGGGATACACATTGGCCCCGGGACTTGATGTACAGAAATGAAAAGTGACGGTCTATCCTGCTCACACAGCGCACAGGCCGTGTGCAGATGTGAATCTTGTACGTGTAGTTAAATGACAGGCTAGCAGTCTGGGCACTCGGTTCAGCTTTACCTGTCTGCCTGTATCAGTCCAACTTCGCAAGGGAAAGAATTCCATTTTCCAGTGCCACCTGCGGCTGATGGGGAGACTATAATGGTCTGATTCTGAGATCAAGCTTCTTCCTCCTAAAAATCGGGAAGTTGCTGTTGGCTTCTTCTAGCCTCTCGTTCCTTTTTCTCTGTTGAATTCATGGCACTTCCACAACCTGGGCCACCCCCAATATGACAGGGGGTAACACAGTCTGTAGGATCCACCCTACTCTCTCCCAGAATGCCACGAAGAGGCCTCCCAAGGAAATCGAGAACCTCACATTTCTTTTTCTACTCAGGCTCACTCCCAGACCTCGGTATATTCTCTCTGCGAAGGGAAATGTCACACCAGGTGGATTACAATTTACAGGAATCAAGGAGATGACTATTAAAAAAAAAAAACTGTTGGAGGGACAAATGATACCCACAAATTAATTTCTGCCCTGGCTGAGGAAAGGTGAAGTTAATAGAGGAAAGAGGATCTCAGAAAGGGAAATTAAAGCCAACATGCTTCTGGCTTCTTGAGGATGCCTCCTGAGTCAACTAATTACTTGCAAGGGGATTACGAAGTGAGTCGTGAACTTCTCTTACTGTATGAGGGGACAGAAAGGAAGAACCACCATGTAACTCTATTGGGAGAGCTAGAAATTGGCTTGGGAAAAAAAAAATAGCTGAGATACTAGGAATGAAAGAGAAACAGGGAAATCTAGTCAGCAGTAATTGGGGGACCATTACCTAGTTTCACAGTCTCTAAACCGGCTGATGGAATCATGAGCTGGATCCAGAACAAGTCTGGGGATTTCTTCCCACTTTCTCCTCCCCCCTTCCCTCCCTCCTTCTCTCATCCAATGGGGAAACACCTGTCACGTGATGGGTACTTCCCTGGCACTGGGAACATGGAATAAGACATCCTAGTAACAACTGGCATTAATTCATGCAGAATAAGAGGGAGAACATTTTTTCAAATATCTCTTGTATTTGTAAAAAATTAAACATTCTTGGTGAATGGATGGAATAGAAAGAGATACCCTGGCAGGCCTTGATGTGGCTGAGGGCTGCATACAAATGAATCAAAGGGGCAGATGCTTTTGAATGTGCCAGAGAGGAAGAGGGGAGGTGGGAGGGAGCGATCACAGTGGTGAACATTTGTGCTCCACCCTAGGAACCTTCACCAACGTCCCAAAATGTTCAATGTGGATTCCTTGTGAAAAAGTAAAGGGTAATGGGGGGCTGAGTTCTACGTGCAGAGTGTCAAAGAGCAAAACAGGACCAGGAGGCAAGGGGCCAGCAGAGACCAGACAGGGACCAGAGAGAAAGGTGAGAATGGTACCACGGGGACTCAAAGGGAAAGTTCTGCCCCATCGCAGGCCAGGCAACTGGAGTCCAGGTTGAGTTTGACCGGATTTTGCGAGACACAGGGTGGGGGGGATAATGGGCTTCGTCAGGTTTTCACCTTCAGTTAGTCACAGAAGTACCTTTAAAAATCTGAGAATAAAGGGGAAATATATACTGCAAAACCCAACCCAGCTGATGGTAGATCAATAACATTATATACTTTATATCATAACTAATTGGGGTCCATGGGTCCCAGGTGTCCACATACCCAGAAGATAGGCTTCAAAGAAATCCATGAACTCCCTGAAATTACATGCAAACTGTAATTATATACACATGAAATATATATGAAATATAAATATATGTGAAAATAGTTATCAGTAAAAGTAACTAGCATCTATTGAGTGTTTACTTACTATGTACTGCTGTACTAAAAGCTTAAGACATGATTACTTCATGTTTACAATTTTATAATGGAAAAACAAACCTGAAAATCGAGGACTACGGGTAATCATATCAAGATCACACCACTGAGTGGCAGGCAAGGACGTAGACTCAGGCCACGGTTTTTAGTCCGTGTGTTTAACAGCCTCCACAGATACGCCCTCTGAACTTTGCTGGATCCTGAGTCCGCCTTTGTGACCATTTCAAATGTTGTTTAGTCCCAGAGAAAAAATGAGCAAAATGGACTCAGATGCCTAGTAGGGCTCAGATTCTGTGAATGTTTTCTGAGGGTCCAGGCACTGTCATGTGTAAAATCCTATCCCATCCTCTCATCCCATACTATGGAGGGTGGTAGGTATCAAATAGCTCCGTCTGGCAATCAGGAATGCTGAACTCAGGGTGGTCAGGTCACACTGCTTTTGGCAGGTGGCACCGTGGGTTTGACACCCAGGTCAACTCCACCACCCACCTCCCAGGCAGGGGCCAGGCTGGGGGACTCCTGATTTGGAGAAGAGTCTTCCAGAAGACCAGTTGAACTGTTGCAATGAAATCCATCAAATCAAGTTGCAGTTTGAATCCTGACAGAAAAAGGGGCCTCAGAGACGTCACGTTGTTCCTTGGGATGGAGATCTGTAGAATGTGCACAGAGCAGGAGGAGAGAACAGAGAGACTTTTGACTCTGACCTTGCCAACCTAGCTGTCCAGAGAGAATCCTCATCTCACCCTTTACAAACATCACGGGGTCATCCTGCTGGCTTGACCCGGGCTGCTACTCCTGCAGCTTGCTGTCGGGGTGGCTTAGCAAGCCATATGCGGGATTCCCGGGGAAGGATAGCAGGACCGGCCGCTGAAATTGACCCTCCGTGCAAAGCAGTCTGTGCTCATGCTTACGGTGGATGCCCCCGGGCAGAGTAAACCCCAGAAGCCCCAGGACCACCAACCGAGAGGGGAGGCCCATCCAGATCCCAGTTGGAATTGCATCACCAAACTAAGGCAGGAAGGAGACAGGGGCTGGATGATTTCCTTAGCACCTGGCCGTACAGACATGATCAGGATGGCACTTCACTGACTGTTGCTGGGTTGGAATAGAAACACGGCTCCGCATTTTTAAAGCAAGAAATAAAAGAGCAGAAGAATTCTTAGGAAAGAGCCACCACAAAGGGAGAGTTGTTCCCCTTTCTGCTCGAGGGAAGAGGATGACATATTACAACTTCAAACCCCCGCAGAAGTAACACCTGAAGGCACAGAAGAACTGGCTGAACGGCAGCTTCATTGGCCATTTGCCGTGTACTTATTGGTTCAGCAACAGCTGAAGGAAAAAGAGCTTTTCTCAATCGTCCTGGCTGAGTGGCTAGGAATGAGGCACAGCATCAGACTTCTAGAAAAAGACCCGACAGCTAACTCTACTGCTGTGGTTCTCAAAGTCCAACAGCAGCAGCAGCGGCAGCGGCAGCGAGAGGGCACTCGCTGGGAATGCAGATTCTCAGGTCCCAGCCCAGAGGCACTGAATCAGAAATTCTGAGGGTAGGGCCTGGCAGTCTGTTTCCACAGGCCCTCCAGGGGATTCTAATGTCAGCTAAAGTTTGAGAAGCTCTGCTTTAGGGCACATATAGAAAAGATTCTGACTCAGGGTCCTACACACATGGGTCGGGGGCTCCCTTGGGCGCTAAGTAACTCATGGTAAAACTTTGGGCAAGGTTTTTAAACTCTCTGAGCTGTGACTTTATTCTACCCTGTGAGGATAAGAGTGGTAATAATAGGGTGGCATAAAGGAAAATAAAAAAGGGTTGTTAGCACGTGGTCCTGGCTCACTCAGCAAAGGGCAGCTTCTGTGGGGTCATCCAAAACAGTTCGATCACGTCCCACTAACCTAGGTTTAGGCAGCTGTTTTTGTTCAAGTAGCACCATCTCTGAGTATCCTTCCTTGTTCTTAAAAAGCTTTCTTTTTAAGAGAATGGACCACTTGCTTCAGAATTTGGGGTTTGGGGCAGGTGGTATAGCTCAGTGGTAGAGCGCATACCTAGCATGCACGAGGTCCTAGATTCAATCCCCAGTGCCTCCAATTAAAAGAAAAAAAATTACCCAGTATGTCAGTTTAAATCTGCAGAAATCTGGTGCTCATTTCAGACCGACAGAATCTGTATCTTGTGAGGTACGGTCTGGGTGTCTACAAGTTGAAAAAAATTTCCCAGAAGATGCTTCAGCAGACTGAGGTGCAAGAATCATCAGTTAAAGTGGAGAGATAAGAGCTTGGCTGCGGTTTAACTCCCACAGCCCCTCTCCTACAGACCGAGGCCGAGGGAGGCGGACACGTTGTCTTACTGTCACACCCGTAAGTAGAACCAAGATGTGCAGCCTCACAAGTCTGGCTCCCCTGTCCCCCTCCCTTGCTGGTAGTGGCTGATGAACTGCTGCCTGGATTTCTCTTGGCTGGCCAACCCAGAATTGAGGCAATTTTACTGATTTCTGAGGGGAGAGATTCCTGGTGGTGGCAGAAGAGAACGGAATTAGTGGGAGCTTGTGATTGCAGAAGACGTTTTAAGAGGAAAATTCTGATGTTTTGTTTTTCCAGGAAGATGTGGTACCACTTTAAGAAGTTTCTAATCTGTTAGTCTGGGCACAGTTCAAAAACTTGGTACAATGTCTTTATCTCCTATTTCAACCAAAATTGCCAGTTAATTAGCTCTTTTCCTGGGACCTCTGATTTCAGAGGAGGGAAAAGCCATTGGGGGCAGATTCAAGATTTGCTTTTTGTGGGGAAGGGAAGAAGAGAGGGGCTTTGAATTCAAGTGACCCAGGCAAGCCCAACCCACCAAGCCACCAGGCTGGAATTTTGTAAGTCTCCTTACTGATGAATGCATATACCAAACACAAAAGTCAAAGCACAATGTCCAAAAGTGATAGTAGCTAACAAGTGTTAGATGTCCCTATATGCCAGGAGCTTTACATTTATTATGTCATTGAAATCTCACTACCATCATAGGAGTAGGTGCTAATAGTGTGTCCTGTTCGGGGATGACAGAACTGAGGCAACAGAGAGGTTAAGTAACTTTTCCAGACTCACAGCCAGTAAAGGCCAGAGCTGAACTTTGAATCCAGCCAATAAAACTGATTGAGCCCTAGACCCTTGCTACTCAAAGAGCAGTTCTTGGACCAGCACCTCCCAAGAGCTTGCTAGAAATACAGAATCTCCTGTTCTTCCCCAGACTTCCTTAAGTGGACTGTGCATTTTAACAGAGATCTGTGGATACAGTACAGTGTGAGAAGCACTGCTCTAAAGCAGAAGGGTTTCAGCAAGTGTGCTCAGGTACCCCGGGCATCAAAAACACCCGTGGGGACTGGCCAACCATGCAGATTTCAGGCTCCCCAGAAATCTTTGCAGCCGGAGTCAAAGATGCTACAGCATCCACAAGTTCCCCAGGTGACTGTTCCGTATGCTTAATTTTGAGAATCATCACTTTTGGTTCCCCTGCTTCTGGCCCTTGCTTGGCAAGTTAGACCAAGAAGGTCAAATTGGAGCAGGTGAATGCTCTCCCTGCAAAAGACAAAAAGAATCTGGAGAAGAGCTCAAGCAGCCAAAGTTAAGAAAGGCCAAGGAGAAACCTTGTCTCCCCTGACTTTATTATGTTTTCAAACCCAAGACTATGGCACAAACATTTTAAATCCAAATTCTCTTTTGCTTTGTCTTGATTTTAAAGAATGCCTTTGCGAAAACCTATAGCATCTCTGTGGCTGGCTCCAAGGCCAGTGCTCAAGTTAATTCTTCACAGTGGACTGGTTTGCGTATTTTCCCCCTCCACAAACTTAAA
Organism: Camelus bactrianus; assembly: GCF_048773025.1. Taxonomy (NCBI): domain Eukaryota; kingdom Metazoa; phylum Chordata; class Mammalia; order Artiodactyla; family Camelidae; genus Camelus; species Camelus bactrianus. Next base: position 102,523,622 of record NC_133541.1, on the reverse strand, counting down.
CATGGGAAGTGGAGTCAACATGATTCAGAATGTTCAGAGGAAGGTATCGTGTTGATCAGAAAGACACAGCACACCTGACAGGCTGCCATGGCTGTGATGTCTGTGTCCTTAAGGACAACTCAGCAGGATCGGTAACAATGCTGGTCAAGTTCTTGTCTAAGTTCTATGTTGGCGCCATAGAAACTGGGAGCAGCAAAGCGGAAGGAAGGGACCTTGAGCCCTGAGTTGTCATCTGGAGCCAGTGGCACAAGCCGCCAGTTTGCATCTAGGGAAGTTGTTTAATTTATCCAAGCCACGCTTTTCCCTTTCGTTCAGTGAGAGGGTTTTTCAGGTGCTGAAAATGTCAGCAATCAAGTGGGACCACACAGGTGATGGAAACGAGCCGGCAGCCGCGCGCGAGTCAGGAGGGCGTGCGCGCTGCGGGAGCGCGCTTCTCCCCAGGGCTCGCCGATGCGGGTCTTGCAGAAGCCGTGTACCAGTGAAGCAACATCCTTGGCTGAATGTGTCCCAGGATAGACTATCTCTAGCAGGCCTTCCAGCACAGAGTCACAGCTTTTAGGCTTTGTTGGCCACTGGGGATCAGCATGTCCATTGTCTCCCGGAACTGGCCCGAATCAGGAGGATATTGGGGCGACCCAACAGAAGTTGATGATTTCAGTCCTGTGACTTCAACTGAGAATAAGTAGCAAATTGCTGAACTTCCTAAGGACTAGCTGAGGACACCGGCCAAAGAGGAACTGATATTTTCCTGAAGGTAACAAGGCTGAAAAAAAGATTCTAAAGAAGCAGCAGTATATAATTCTGATGAATTTCCAAGAAACTTTCAGTGCATGAGTATGGGAAGGAGTGGTCACTTTTTTTTTAATGGGAGAAAAAAAGGTTAAGATTTTAAATAAATGTATCTCTAGTTTTATTTTATTTTCCAGCAAAAAAAAAAAAAAAAGGAAAAATATAGACTGGCTTATGTTTACTGTTCATATTTGTATAATTTATTTTACTGACTACATTTATTGTTTTTACTAATTTCTTTTACTATTTTATTTCTTATTTTTCCCGTTCATAAATATTTGTATTTAAATCTATTAAATAGTCAGTTTCACTTGTCCTTAAATTTTATATTGTGAATTCTTATAAATTATTGTTAATATCAGTATTTTATCAAAATTTTTGTTTTACACAAAATATTAGTAAAGATTTTCAATGTAGGTATGACAAATACTAATATGAAAGTGCAGTGGTTTGGCTAACATCTTTAGCTCTTTAAGGCCAAAGTCTAGTCTGTATGCTCAGGCGGATGAGGAAACTTCAGTTAGATGTTTATCAGTTTAATGCATTTGTTCTCAGAGTGTAGCTACTGGGCCAACAGTACCAGTATCACCTGAAATTCGTTAGAAACCCAAACTTCTAGATGCTACCCCAGATCCGCTAGATCAGAAACTCAGCCTGGAGGTCAGCAGCCTGGGTTTTAGTAAACCATCGAGGTGGCTCTGATGACCCCTAAAGCTTGAGAGTCTCGGATTTAAAGTTTACTGTTAATTGGAGTCCCTGGCTAGGGAATGGGTCTGAGCAGGCTTTAGTCCTGACGTTCTTATGTTATATTCCCCATGTTGGTAAGTGTGAAATGAGTGTACTTCCAAGTATGGTGGGTCCCACAGCCAACCACTAGGAACCAACAATCAGATGCCAAAATCAAGGTGAGGTTGCAATCGACTAAAACTGTCACTGAATAGAATCCAGGCATGTTCTTCAGGTAAGTGGAAGACCATTTATTTTCTCTTTCTTCGTCTTTGGAGCCTGTTGATCATATGATTTATTCTGTAGTAACGGGTTAAATGGTTCAGAAACATCCTGTTTAAGCAGTGACTTGATGCAGCATGACTTACCTATATAACGTTCATAGAATGACATCCGTTATCATCAGGGGAAAAAAAATAGCTCATTCCTAAATAAAAGGGACCTGCCACTTAATTTGTGCATATATGTGTGTGTGTGTGTGAGATCTCTTTGTCTTGGAGCATAAAAGGGAGAATGATTTCATGAGTTTCTTCGGTGTGCTGGAGCAATCCGTCTTGTTTGCTAATGCCTATGATTTGGGGATAATTACTTTTTTGCTTATCAAGCTGCAGTTCTCTTATGATCTTAAGAATGTAGCTCATTAGTCATGGCTGTTCTCATATTGTACCTGAATTAACCACACCTCCAGAGATTCCATGTCAGTGTTGCTGTTTGACCAAGTAGGAATGCTTAGAATTGGAACAAAACGTGGGCCACTGCCTAACAGAGATTGATTTGTGAATGTTTATAAACTGGTTGCTAGGCTTTCTGGGTGATATGCAACAGTCAAGGCCTTCGTGGGAAACTCAAAACAGAGTAAATTTTCTGCCATTTATTCCACAGTCCCTTGTACAAAGATACTGAATTTAGGCTCTGTTTGTTCATTGTCAATGTTTGCATGTTCTCTCTTTGGTCTCTGAAAACCGTATGAAACCAAATTTTTTTCTGTACATTTACACATGCAAGTAGCTTATGTAATCAAATATATATGTGTATAAACTGATTACTTAGAAAGTTGACAAAAATGAACAATTTTTAAGTGAATGGCTATCAATTGTCCTTGATTATTAAAATTCTCAACCAAAAGATAAAACTTCATCAGCATTCATGGGATCTGCTGAGTCTCTCCATGGATTTTAGCAGATTAAGTCTTAACTCTAATAGATTGGTTAAAGTCTTTGAGTTTTACTCTAAGCCCAGTTCTTTCCTTATTGTTCATAAAACACTTACCCCCCATCCTGTGGGCTAAATGTTTACTAAGCCTCTATCATGTATTAGGTACTGAGCACAAGGTTTTTTGGCTGCGATGGGACTGAGCATGCCTTGCCTCCATGGCTCTAACCATCTGGCAGTATGGTATAGACACTGATGAGTCACCAACATCCATTTCCTCTTCTTTCTGGTCAGACATTTTCAGCCTCCATTGCTGCTGCGTGGGACACGTGGCTGAGCTCTTCCAGTGAGTGGTATAGAGTGTGCTGTGCATCGTTCCAGGCCTGGCCCCAAAACCCTCCCTTGCGTCTATCTCTGCACACACCATCGTGTTCTTTACACGTCCCTAACTAGTATACGAGGAAAGAAAGTCATTGGAAGAGTTATTGAAAGTGTTTTCAGTGACAAGAAGGTAAACTCTTGGACATTACCTTGTTTAAGGAGAACCTTGAGTCTCAGGAAAGTTGCCAGAGAAAGACAAGAAAAAATATATATACACACTTGGTTTGGCCATTTTTTGTTAAGTGTTACTAGTTTTACTTAAATGGGGGGAGACCCTAAGAGAAATTCAGCTGGGTACAGTGGAGACAAAACTATCAAATTAAGGGGGAGTGTGAGATCTTACATTTTCATTTCATCTGTATTAACACAGAAGGAATAAGCTAGAACATAAATGTTGATGTGTGTCTTTTGCAATCTTAGGTCTACATAAGGATAACTAATTGCTTATGTACACAGTGTTTGCCTCTTCTTCCTATAGTCTTTGAAACCTTTGACTCTTGGGTAAAATATGTGCTTCAGTAAGGAGGATCTTACAGAATTGCTTTGTGTTTGAATAGAAGGTGGTCATTTTGGAATTGCTTTCAACGGTAATACACAAGAATCAGGTGGGAGCTGTCTGCCGAAGGAGACAGAATAAGAGGGTTCTTTGTAGAGAATTTTAAAGCAACAATAAAGCAAACTAAAAATTGGTCTGCTTATCATTATGCCTTTGCACCAGTAATTCTAAACAATGCCTGTAATAAAATACTCTTTCTACCAGAGCAAACTGCTCACACAGCCCACTGTATTTACCACCCAACCCAGTTTAATAAACTAGTGGGCACCTTAAGTATCTATGAAGGACAGTTTTCAAGAGCTTTAAGTGTAACAAGAGATGCGTCCTACTAGGAAATATAATCAGAATTTTTGACAGTGCATTGCCCAAGAAAGTGAAACACGGGCTACTATTTCTGGCCTGAAAAGTGGAACCAGTGATTCCAGGAAGGCTTCATGCAAGAGCTTGTTCTTAAAATTTTAAAAAGACTTGAGCAATACAATACAAGTAAGAAGAAGAAGAAAGCCACTCCACGCATTGAGTAACGGCACACCTCAAAGCTAAATAAGTGAATCAAGAGTGGGAGATGACCGTAGATAGAACCGAGCAGACAACAGGTCAGTCATATTGGTGTAGTTGGCATGGGACTCAGATGACCTAAGTGTTAAAATTCTCTGTTGTGTTTGGAAGTAAGTTATCAGATCCCTGTGAGTATTAATACTACATGGTCAAAGCAACAGTTCTAGAAATCCTACCACTCAGCTATGAATAAGTTGTGCTATGGAGCATATGGTCGGTCTTACGCTTGTCAGTTTTGTAGGCAGTGACTTTGGGGCCCTGTTACTCTGCGCGGCAGCTGTTTCATACAGCTGCAAAGTTGAGAACCAGTCTTGACTGCATTGGCCTCCCGACAGCAGGTCTGAGCCCAGGAATAATCTCAGAGGTGGATGTAGTTTCCTAAGTGCCGGGTACCAAGTCTCAATCAGTTTGACCTCTGCCTTCACAGGCTCTTGGTTTTGACCATCTCTTTTTCCATCACTGCACCTCATTTCAGTGAGGTGTCATTTAAGGCTGACACCTCCCTTATGTGCAAAACCAGATGAAAGTGTTTACCAAGAAGCCTGTGGGCATTTGAGAGGGAGTAGGGCTGCTTGGCTAAGACACACATATAAAAGTTTAGGAGGTAGGACGGCACTGAGAAAAATGAGCAATCGGTACCACTCTCAATAATGGGAACTACTTTAGTATCTAATGAACTTATCACAGCATAAACCGGACGTTAAATCTCAGTAAGAACTGAAGTGTCTCTGCTTCTCACCCCCAAACATTGTTCATTCGTCCTCAGTGAGCTGTGATTTTTGTGCATGCTGCTGTCATGAATAAGCCGTAAGACTACGTCATTATATTGGCCAGTTTCAAAATGGGAGACATCGGTAATACAAGTGAGCTTGCTTCCGAGGGAGTCGTCCCCCTGTTGCAAATAACACGTTGCAGTTCTTTAGAGAAAACAGCGGATGGAAGGAATAGTCATGTCATCTGTTGTTACCGTCCTCCATTTGAAGCACAGCAATAAAACTGCCTTGGCAGGGAGCTAAGGAAAACTTAACCTAACAAAAGCTCTGTGCAACTTCCCATCCCTTCTGTGCCAACCAAACACACCAATGTTTGTCAAAACCTTTTCTTTTATTTTCTTTTTTTTTTCCTCCATGTGGCTTCCAAAAGCAGAGGCAGAGAGGAGAAACCACCCAGGAGGGACTCTTGGGGGAATGATGAGGGACAGCACGCATTATTAAGGGGAAACCAGGGTAGCAAATGGGCACTGCCTTTGAGCCAGAATTGCAGTTCTATCAAGATCCCCGCGGGCGGGTCCAAAGGTCCCAGAATTCAAGGTGTAAGCTTTTTACAGTAAGAAATGACAGAGCCCTCACCACTCAAATTCTCTAGGCAGACAAACTTGTCAGTGGAATTTTAAACAAGTTTTGGCAAGTTTCCAAACCTTGAATTTAAAAACAAAAACCCATTAAATCAAATCCTTTCTGAAGATCAGCAATTCTTTCATCATGGCTGAAATTTTTTAATGTGCCTCTTGGAGGCATAAACAATCAACGCAGCCATTAATTTGGAGACCTTCCTCCCTGGCAGTGGTGCAAATTGAAGACTAATTGTTCGAAAGACATTCTGACTAATCAGGTCGCGGGGAAAATGAATAGTGCTCCTCGTAGTCCAGCCAGAAGCTTTGTTTTGCTGTGAGTTTAAATTTAAGAGGGAAAAAAAAAAAAAAAATGGAGAGAAAACAGAAAATGTCAGCACTGCTTTTCCTGATGACACTTTGGTAAACTTTGCCAATAATGATATTTTTATTAGATTCAAATATCTGGGGGCCCTTTGAATTTATTGTAGCCTTGTGTCCTTTTGTTTTTCTTTCGCATTCTTCTATGTATACATAGTACATTTAGGTTTTTGGAGGATAAAAATTTGTGTAAGTCTCTAGTGCTTGGAACTTATTTATGTAAACACTTCTCTCCGTTTCTGGCACTGTATCGTTGCATTGTAGAGCTGGTGATTTTTTAAGTTGCTGCTTATCATTTAGGTTTTCTGCCTCCTGGTGAATCAAGTTATGGTCAAGGAATTCCTTTGTTCAGGGAGTTACTCTGACAAAGCTTCTACACTTTCTCTCAGTTGATGTAAGACTTACCTTCCATCCCAACCTGGGTTTCTCTTTCTGGGTGGTGGCCAGATAGCCAACAGACAGGAGAAAGGGGAGCCTCAGTAATATTTTATAGGAGGCTGAGTGCTTGACTGGAACTCCACGAGCTGGAGTGTAGACAGCGTCTTCTCAGTTACTGAGACCTGTGTGTCACTGATTTGAAACCTTAGACTGCTTTCTTGAACATCCATCAAATCACAGTTATCATCAGGTCTTTAGTGTTAAAGACAAAGCAAAACAAAACAAATGCCGGGTAGAGCCATAACTAGTATTTTTTTCTCAACCAAAAAAGATGGGGTAGAGGGAAGGTACAGTAACTGTTGCGATTTATAGACCAACAGCCCGTGGTAAGTTCAGACCACCAGCTGAGAAACGTGGATATCGATGCTGATTTCTAAGACATTATTGAGCCCCGAGGCCTTAAAATGATGACTTACAACATCATTATTTTCTAAGCCTGGGTTCTGTGGATGTGTTTAAGACATGTTTTGGCTGTGGATCTCCATTCCTGCTCACCATCATCTGGAGAGCTTACGTCTCATTTTGCAGTTTCCAGCTCTGAGCTCTTGGGCATAGTATGAGGTCCTGTCTTTTGTCTTGCTGGCTTCCAGGACCCTCCATGACAGGTTGAGAAGCCTTTATCCTTCTCCTGGTGCAACTTCCTACCCATGATAGGCAAATGCTTACAGAACACAGGCACCACCCATTTGACCCTCCTGTTGCCTTAAGCTAGTAACTTTGTCACTTAAGCTCATTAATAGTGTGAAAGAGATTTAGCTCAAATAATGCTCAGTGGTGGACGTAGCCTGCAGGAGTGCTTGGAATTAAGGAGGGAGGAGTCTCAGCCTTACTGTCACTCACAGTGACATCCAGCTCTGAAATAGGCAGCTGCCCTCCCAGACGGAGGCACCACCTCACATGGAGCGTTGCCCAGTCTCTTTTTGTTCAAACAGTATTTGTGATCCTAAAAGCTGGGTCCTACTGGTATGGGCACCATTCAACACTGAGCACCCCTTTTGGGCAGAGTTAATATCAGATAATTGCAGGGGCAACTACCTTCCTTAAGTGTCTAGTTTGACCATATAAGTTACCATTCAAACCTGGGCACCTGTGAGCGGAAAGCGGGCAGTAGTAATAATACGCTGCAACAACAGCCCAGGACAGATTTCCCTGGGAAAACCGAAACACCTTGCCGTCCGACTTACGACCTACGTATGGGTACCACGTGCCATACATCACTCCCTGTACCAATCAGCTGTGGTCAGTAGCAGGTTGATTTTATGAAAAACTTAAGTTACTAGTCATATAAAGTTATGGAGGAAGGAACCTGTTTGGGAAATTCACTGTAAAGAGGGAAACCTGAATTCCAACCCTAAGATCTAACCTATCCAACCAATTGTCAAGTCTGGCTAATTCTACCTCCTAAAGGTCTTTCCCACGCATCCCCATTTCTCTATCCCCGCTGCCCTCACTTCGGTTGCAGCCACCATCATTGTTCTGCTAGATTACTACAGCCTTCCAAATGTTCTCCCCACTCCAGTCTTGCCCTCCTCCATCCAATTCTCTAGGCATCAGACAGAGCAATTTTCCTGAAACCAAACCAGGCAGCATTCTAGGCACAGGGGATCCAGAAGTAAATGACAAGACAAGGTCATGTTTCCAAGATACTTACCATTTAGCATTCAAGACAGATAATGAACAAGTAAACTAATAAACAATAATTTCAGACTTCGATAAGAGCCATGGAGGTGTGCGCCAGAAGGAGGTGACAGGGAATAGGGGAGCAGGGAAGAGGCTACATAAATGAAGGTGGTCAGGGAAACCTCTCTGGCACAGTGAGATTTGAAAGATGAGAGGAGACAGCCATATTGAGTGCCAGGAAAAGGGCATCCCAGGCAATGGGAAGAGGGACATTAAAAACCCAAAAGCAGGATGCTCGCAGGTGTTCTCAAGAAGCAGACCCGTGCACCTGGCACACACTGACCAAGGGGCAGAGTAATAAGCAAACAAGCCAAGAGGGTAGACAAGGGCCAGGTTGCCTAATGCCTTGTCAAAAGGAAGAAGTTTGCATTGCTCTTAGAATAAAAATCCAAAGCTGCTGAGCACTAAGCAGAGGAACTGATAGAACTAATGATCCTTTTGATTTAAGCTGACTCTTACTTCTATGTGAAGAATAGATTGTGAGTAAAAGGGACACAGATGAGAAGCCTAGATCCCCATTCAGATGAGAGAGGGTGGTGGCTACGGGAAAGGAATGAAGCTTTTTGATATTCTATCACATTGGAGGCATTTGTGGCTACGTATATAAACTTTCACAGTTAAGGATACATCTTTGACATACGTCCCACTCTCCTTTCATTATTCTCTTGAATGCGTAAGTGTCACCATACTTCTATTTCATTTAGTGTTTGTTGAGGCTTCATCCTTTGAAAAACAGATTTTTGATTTGTGTTTGTTGTTGTTGTAGCATTGTATACATTTTTATACTAGCAAACTCTGAGGTACTTAATTTTAGAGAATGAATGAATATTAAAATTCCAGAAATACCAACAAATGCCTAGAAAATGGCTGGAAAAATCTGCCCCAATACGTCTAAAACTTGCCTCCTGATGTTAATTTTTGATCTGGAAAATCATGAGTATTTAAACCCACTGCTCTGTGATGTTGAGTGCTTTCCCTGATTGCAGTGGCTCTCTGATGGCCAACAGGATAAAGAAGTTGTTAATTTGGGGGTAAATAATCTAGCGTTGTTTTAAAGTGAAGGGACTGTACTCTTCAGTATTTGGTGAAGTGAATGCCGGATGGATGGATGGATGGATGGATGGATGGATGGATGGATGTGGACAGGGTTATAGGTGCAGAAAATGGGGATAGATGCAGATAGCCATGTATCCGTCAGTTCACGTGTCTCCTCAAATATACAAGTCCATGCGACGGAGGGCAGTCTGTTGCTTGTAGAGGCTGTTAAACGAAGTGAAGTCCTGCCGACCCACTGTTCTTTAAGAAGTTAAGATCTATATTCTTTGTGTACAATTTGCTTGTTCTCCCCAGGGAGCAGTGTCAGTTGGTACTTTGCTAATTGAATCCTAGTTTGATCTTGTTCAAGGATCGGGCAGTTGCTTGTTCGCAGAGCAACAGAAATGCTTTTCCTGACTCTCTTGATAATGTCCCCATGTGCGAGGAAGACACATGCAATACAGATGTGTCGGGGCCGTTTTCAGCATGCTGGCTGTCGGAAGTCTGCAGGAGGAAATACCTTCTTGATTAAATTCTCCAAGGCTGACATTTTCTGTTGTTCGGCCTGCTGAATGATTTCACATGTGTTTTCTGCAGAGTCAGAATTCTTTTGCGGTGTTACAGGATGGTTATTTGCTTGGCAGCGTGACGTTCTTTTGGCCACTAGGGTGGGGAAGTCATTTGAATTGTGTGAATAACAGGCAATTTCAGTGAGGCAGAGAGACATGTTACTTCTTGGTCATTTGAAATACATTTTTAGGTCAAATAATTATGACATGAGGAAAAGATTACACCATCATTTAATGAATTTCAGATTTTTGCAAGAGTTCTACGCCCACCCCTACCTCCCATTTTTCTTCTTAAGGAACAGCTCTAAAATAGAGTTTTAAAGATTTCAACTCTCACACCCAGTAGCCCCCTGGGATTCTGCCTTTTTGTGGGTACATGGCCTTGACCTTACCTGCAAATCATCTCCTTGGATTAGTTTTTACTAGACATGCCCCTGGGGAAAAATATTGTCCAAAAAAAGGTCCTGTTCTAGACCCACCCAGAATGACATAATATTAAGTGTTTTCCATATTCAACAGTGATACTGTTTTGAGAACTCACAGCCGGTTTGAATTTAGTTAAGTCCAATGTTTTCTTTCTCTTTTTGGTTCATAATTTCCCAGGGGCCTGCTACCTTTGTGCTGAGCTTAAAATGTCGCATTCTCCAGCAGGGAACGCTCTCTGGTATATTTAAAGCAATTAGGACCCTGTATGAGAAGTTCAGTTGTAGACAAAGATAAAAGATCAGATTTCAGTTAGCTATGGAAATCTTTATTGCATTAAAGATCAAATAATTATGAAATACATTATTGTAAAGTTATTTTATAAATTGAAGATAAGAGAGAAACCATCGTATGGGCTCTATTTTGCCTTTAGCATCAGTGTTTCTCTTAATCCTCTCACATGCTGAGTTGCACACTCTTACTCCTGTGTGAGGTGTTTGTGGCTGTGCTATAAATGGGGTAACCACCTGGGGCTGAGGGGTTCCCTGGGACGTGGGACTTGCGGCTAAACGTGGGCAAGTCCCAGGCAAGCTGGAACAAAGGGGTCACCCTAGATGTTATCCATCTATTTAATGGCCCCAAAATGACCATTTCTCATTGTTCTGTGGGCAGACGGGGTGGGGGTTCTGCTGTTTTCGTGGGAGCTCTCAGGTTGGCTGCTTGGCTGAGGCTGGATGAGAAGGATGTCTGGGACCTCAGCCTCCAAACGATTTTTCATCACAGACTGGGGGCTCAGGGCCCAGAGTGGAAGCTGAAGACCCTCTTGAGAGTGTGCTCAGAAGTTAGCACTTGCCACTTGTACCACATTTAGTGATCAGGACATGAGGCCAGCCCAACCATGGGGAAATAGACTTCACCTTTTAAAAAAATGTTTATTGAAATATAGCTGACATATCACATTATGTTAGTTTCAGGTGTACCACATAGAGACTGGGCATTTGCCTACATTATGAAATGACCACCATGATAATTCTAGTAACGATCTGTCCCCATCCAAAGTCATCATGATATTATTGATCTTACGCTATATATTACACCCCCATGGCTGATTTATTTGACAACTAGAGGTTTGTACCTCTTAATCCTCTTCAGCTGTTTCACTCACCCTCCCCTCTGGCCACCATCCGTGTGTTCTCTGTATCTAGGAGTCTGTTTTCATTTTATTTTGTTTGTTTTGTTTTTTAGATTCTGCATATAAGTGAGATCATATATAGTAGGTATTTGCCTTTCTCTGTCGTATTTCTTTTACCATAGTACCCTCTAGATTCGTCCATGTTGTCACAAATGGCAAGGTTTCTTTTTCATGGCTAAGTAATACTCCATTGTGTGTGTGTGTGTGTGTGTGTGTGTGTGTACACACTGTGTGTATATGTATTTGATGGGAGGAGTTAAAGACAATATGGTCATCTTTAACCTCTGAGAGTTCGAAAGGCAGTTGCTCTAAGTCTATTGTTTCCCAAGTGTGGGGGTCCCTGAGACCCTCTCAGGGAGTCCATGAAGTCAAAACTATTTTTACAACACCAGGGATTATTGCTTTTTTCCACTTTCATTTTCTCGTGAGTATAAGGTGACGTTTTCCAGAAGTTATATGATATTGCATCAGGTTTTAGGAGAAGCAGATGTAAGAATTCCACTTTTCTACTGAGACATTAAAGAGACTTGAAAAAAATGTGCAGTAATGACAGTCTTCTCTATTATTCTTGTTTTTAAAAAAGTTATTTTTCATTAAATTTTTTTTAGGTTGGCCTGTAGTGTTTGCTGTGATTTTTAAATTAATACACAAATATTTTTGAATGTTCTCATTTAATTTTTCATATTAATAAAATAGGTGAAGTCATTAATACACAAATATTTTTAAAGTTTCTTATTTAGTTTTTCATATTAACAAAATAAGCTTTATTTTAATTTAATTTTAATTAAAAATTAATTAAGTTCACAAACTAGAGCTCTTTGGGGTCCTCAATTTAAGAGGGAATTCTGAGAACAAAACGTTTGAGAATGATTTTCATCATCTTCCCTGCTGCCATTTGCTGAGCCTGTGCCATTTCCTACATATTCTCTCTTAATCATCCCAGCAACCCCACCAGGAAGGTACTCCATTCACCCCCAGCCCTCAGAAGCATAGACGGGTGCTCCAAATCATTAGTCACCCAGTTCGCATGCTGCGGGGCTAGAACTTGAAGCTAGTTCTATCTGACTCCAAAACCAAGCTTTGAGGAAGAAATAATGTCCTTGCCTGAAATACACCTTTTGCTTTTCTGGATAGAGAGAGATTGAAGCAGAGGTGGAGAGGACTGGATGAATTATTTGAGATGGCTCAGGTAGCCAAAAACCGTGCCTTTCTGCTGTCTGTTCCACTTGTCATAGCGACTTATCTTTTCAAATTGCAACTTGGTGAGAAAGGAATTCCTCCAAATTCAAATGATATTCTGAACCTGGTGGGTTTTTTGTCCCCTTATAACAAGGCATTTCTAATAGTACGTTATGCAAACCCTACTGAGCACTCAATCAAGAAAGAAACGTTTGTTTGTCTGATTGTCACATTCTAAATTGCAGAAATAAATGTGCATCACCTTAAATACATTTTCCAATTGCTTTCTACATCAGCTGGTGCATTTTGTTCGAGTCTCTTTTGTAATAGTAAAACAATTACAATAGTAAACAAAAAATTGCTGAATACTCTGTGCCAGTCACTGAGAGGAACACGATGTCATGATCTCTCTAAATCCTCAAAAGAATTCTCAATCAGGCAGTGGGTGCTCCTGCCTGCCTTGCAGATACGGAGACAGGCTTGCAGAGTGGAAGTCACTTGCCTGAGGTCACCCAGCTTGTAGGTAGCTGGTAAATCAGGAGCCAAACCCAGTTCAGGGTGGTTGCCAGTCTCAGATTCTTAGCCAATAAATCCTGCAAAACCCTTAAAAGGCAGTGGCAGTTTGTCTGTGGAAAGGATTTCCCCCAGGTAGACTTGAAGTAGCCCAGGTAAATTAGGAAAGGGTCACAATTTTACCTTCAGAGATTTTAACAGTGATGCAGCCTATGCAAGTAATGGGAAAACAGAGCTCTGAATTTTGTCCTTTGCTTAACTGTTTACTAACACGTAGCACTAGGAGTGTACAGAAAAAGGCAGAACGTTCCTCATCTGTACCTGGCACCACCCAGGGATGTTTTCCGATGGTCGGCGGTACTGAGCTTTGGTTTCAGTCTTCCTCCTGCCTGGACAGGCTGTGCTGCCTTCTGTTTGAAAATGCCATGATCACAGCAACAGTGCTGGAGGCGATGGGAAAGCCGGGGCTCCCCGTGTGTGGACAGCAGGGGTGCACATGTCCTGGAACACTGGCAGAGGAGTGGGCTGGGCTCCCCGTGCGCTGGGAGGGAGAGGATGAGGTTGAAAAGCCTCCTGTAGTTTATACGGACTGCTGAGGTAACCAGCTTCTCAGCAAGAGCCCCAGTTGCGTATTTGAGCTTTAACAACCTTCACAGCAACCTCTGATTCCTCCTGAAGGTTCAGGTTGCTGCTCCTGTCATAAAAACCTGAGAAGTTGGGCCTCGGAAAGGATCACCTCCAGGCCAGCCAAGATCTTCCATAATTGGAATAGCATTTCCAAATTGCGCTTGAGCACTAATGCAGAGGAATGCAGTGTATGGTGAAGATCTTTTGCCCGGACCACTTGTTGTGGCTTAGAAACCTGATACTCGAGACGTGAAACAGACAACTTTTGTCATCCTCAATCCGCGCACTTAATTATCTCCAGCCTGAATTAGCGCCAGAAGCAAAGCAAGCGCGTGTGTCTGCCTCCGGATAATATAGGAAGGCGACCAAAAGTTAGAGAGTTGTGTGTGTCAGCTTCTCCTTTCTGCCACCTTCTGTCCTCTCTCTGACCTCCTGGCCCTGGAAGGCAGTTCATCAGTCTGTGTCCAGTATTGCTATCTGGACGTAAAACAGCAATGCCTTTGAGCATTTCTTTGACCCTGTTAATTTAAGCAACTTTCTTGAATCCCATAATTCTTTGTAACTTACGATACTTAAAAATGCAAAGACAGAATGAGTGCACTCCTCTTAACTCCTCCACTCGATTGTAAGGTCACAGCTGGGTTCTTGTCTCTGTCACCTCGGTGCCCGCCTCTCAAGTACCTCGCAGATAGTGAACAAGTAAATAATATTACAAATAATAACGGTAACAGCTAGGGGCTCTGTGGGTCAGACAGGACACTAAGGGCGTATCCAACTCCCTGAAAAGGTAAATACTATTAATATCCCCATGTTATCCCCATTTTACAGACTGAGGAGTAGAGTCTAAGACCCAGTCCCCCAGCTAGCCAGCAGTGGAGCCCAAGCACTGAACCATCGGCCCTATATTGCTTCTAAATGCCTGTGGGCTGAATGAGCATCTTTGTAATTCATCTTCTTTCTCCGCCTCTCCTTTCCCCTCTCCCCTGGCTGTCTCTGTCTCCTCCAGGAGTCTCCGTTGTTTGTCTTCCTTCTTCCCCTGAATTCACTGGCAGTCTTGGAAGAACATAGGAAAATCTTTTTGTTTGTTGTTTGTTTGTTTTGCCCCTGAAATCTTCACTGACTTTCAGATTTGTCCATCCACGTGGAATCATTATTTTGGGACCAGCAATTCATCTGGGTTGTAAAATATGCCTCTCCTTTCTCTACCAGCACCATGCCAAAGGCCATTACACTGGGGACATCGCAGTCCTCTGTTCCTCTTTGTTGATTTTGCTGTCTGTGCCTGAAATCAAGATGAAATGGCTTTGTTCGTCCGCTTTCCTATATGCCTTCCCGGGTGGAATGAGCCTCGGGAAACTAGTTGTTTTTTGGGTTTTTTTTTTTTTTTTTTTTCTTTTTTAAAGTTTAGTTTTGGTTTTGTTTGGGAGCCATGGGTAACATTTTTCAAATTCTGTGTGTTAAATTCAAGACTACTTCGATTCTTAGCACTGACCAGGCAAACATTTCTGGGGTCCAAACGATGGCTTGGGGGCAGTTGGGCCAGGGTGGTGAAGAAGCCGAGGCTGGGATGCTGGAAAGCTGGCCACGCGGTAGACCCAGAAAAACTGTCCACTGCATTACATTTCAAGGAGAGCCTGGGGCTGGTAGTTACTCTCCAAAAACAAAAAGGAAACTTCCATCGGGATCCATGGGCCCTGTTTGGCTGGCCCATAGTGCACATGTGTGCAGGTACCATGAGCATAATCCAAGGGGATCTCTCACCCTGGCCACCTCATCTGGGAAGAGTATAGATAAATATCCCTGCTGACAGTGACAGTCACATGCCTTGCCCAGGGACATAAGCCGCCAAACCTCAGTTTGTCTCACCTGGAGAAAGGAAGTACTGGGAACGCCGCCTTACACACTTGTTGTGGGAATTCAATTCGAGAAGAACTGCAAGATGCTTAGCATGTTACCTGGTCCACAGTCCACTTCGAAAGATCAGAACTCTTTCTCCCGCTGGCCTACCAATGGCTCTACCATTCCACATCTCCGGCATTAGAGAGCCACCACTCCGGGCTTAGGCACTTTTAAATGCTCCTCCCAAGAGTATTTATAAAGTCTTCCTTTAACACATTATTGCAACCTAATTTATCATCATTAGCTGATAAGTAAGTATAGCGTTCCAGTGGCAGAAAATAATAGTGACTATCACTTATTCAGCACACGCTGTCTTCCAGCCTCCAAGCTCAAAATGCTCTCAACAACCTTATGAGGTGCTCTTAGAAAGGATGGATGATTTACCCATGGGCACTGGACTTGAAGTGGTGGAAATGAAGTGTTAAGCCAGGACTATCTGACACCAGGGTCGGCGTTTTTATTACTATGCTCTGTGGCCCCCCAATATGCTTTAATGAGATAGGAGAGGTCCGGAGAGTGCCAAGGCAGGCTGGGCTTCTTCAGAGCACCAGAGCCAAGGGCACAGGATCACTTGATAAAAGCGAAATACAAGGGTTCCAGCAGTAGGACGGCAATGTGAAATATGAAAGAAAAAGTCGGGGGAGCTGCTTACAAACTGTACTTCCTCAAGCATCCTTGCCTTGGCTTCCAAGTTCTGTCTGATCTCTCTTCCTCCCGCCCCTCTCAGTGGCCCTGGCCTGGTCCCACAGCACAGCAGATTCCTCTGGGTCTTTGCATGTACTGTTCTATTTGTCACCAATACTTTTCAAACAGGGACCACGTCTTTCTTACATACCGTTGATCTCCAACACCCAGCCTGATTCCTGGCAAGTAGTCGTTGGCCTCTATACTGGAATGGCAACATCATTAGGAAACCGATGAGTGGGACTTCTTAGAACTTCTTCTAGTGCTGACTCTAACAACCAGCTTCTGGGTCCCAGATCTGCCACTTGCAATTGCTCTTTTTCTCATGCCTTATTCCCTCACTTCAACACCCACGTTCGTATGTTTCTGCCATTTAAGCATCTGTTCCTGCCTAGTCAACAAGACAAAGGGAAGAAGCCTGGGCAGGCTCTGTTGCCACCCCCTTCCCACCAGGGAGACTTGAAGAGGCAACCAGAAGTAAGCCACCTCACCAGCCTCCTCGATCTCCTGCCGCCCCCGTTTCCCTGGGTAGGATCCCCCCTCGCCCCCGGCCCCAACGAGAGACATCAGTGGTCCTCAGGGGTCAGTGGGATTAGGTGCAGAGGAATCTCATGCCGAAGATACTCTGTGAGTAGAAAGTCCAGCCAGTTCTTGGTTCTTTGCCCTCCTTGTGGGAGCTGAGTCCCCACATCAGCCCAAGTGCGTATTAGACGGCACGAGATAAACCATTTGGATGTTTTATTCTAACATACAGCTTAATACAGAGAAACACAGAGACAGCAGTAAGGGCACACTCTCACAGATGGCTTCTACTATTTTAAAATACAAAATTAATGAGTGTCAGATCAGAAATGTTTTCTTCTGGTTTTTGACTAAAGCTTACGTTTCCGAAACTATGTTGTATGATACAAGAATATACTTCTGGTTGGAGAGATTGCAATCAGTTTGACTGATTATGCTTACTAACCAAAGGACAGAATACAGCTTTGAGGGGTGAAGAGGAAGAATGCTTATATTCGTATAGCACTGATGAATGATGTGGTGTGGACCAGTCTGGTTTCCCATAAAGATAGCTTATGATTGGCTGCCATACATATACAGGTTCATTCTTTTTCCCCCAGAGCTACGTATGGGTCATTTAAGAATTAGTTAAGAGTGTTAGTTATCTCTTGCCCTTTAGCAGTACTACCACAAATTTCGCAGCTTAAAACAATACGTATTTACTCTTTCATGGTTTCTGTGGATAAGGGGTGAGATTGAAACAAGAGAATAGGAAAGGCCAATGCAAGGAAGCTTTGTCAAGTTAGCACCTGCTACGGACATCCAGTGTTCCATTCCAGTAGACCTCTTGAGGAGCTTTATAAATGCACTTCCTAAGGAGAAAGAGGAGAAGGATGTACCCTTATTCTCCATTGCCCATTGTTCAATGGTGGCTCTACAGGCATTAAGTCCCCTACAGTTTGGGGTTGTGCTTTTTGAGTGCAGAGTGGGTTCCCATGGATGCTCCGTGCCAGGGCATTAGAAAAGATCTGAGGCTTAAGCGGGTCACCTGCAAGGCTGCAATCCAGATAATGACAATCACAGTAATGACCAGGGTTGCAGTCTCATCAGGGGTTCAAGTGGGAAATGACCCACCTCCAAGCTCACATGGTTGTTGACGGGATCCAATTTCTTGCAGGCTGTCAGATTGAGGGTCTCAGTGTTCTGCTGGCCATCAGCTGGAAATTTCCCTCAGTTCCTTGCCACATGACCCTCTCCACCAGCAGTTCACGACGTAGGGCAACTTGCTTCTTCAAGGCCAGCAAGACAGAGAACTCCTTGCAAGATAGACATTACAATCATAGGAACTGCAATCACTTACATTCTGTAATCTTTACCATATTTTATTGGTTAGAAGTCATAGTTTCTGTGCACACTCAATGGGAAGAGATTACACTGTGGCATGAACACTCAGAGACAGGAGTCCTGTGAGTCACCTTAGAGTCTGTCTGCTGTAGTGGCTAAGGGGGCTCAAAGGTATGAGATCCACAAGGCCAGTGCGAATTTAGTTGCTTTATGAAAAGTATTAATGGCTAGCATAATCCAGCGTAAATTCAATTTTATGCAAACATTTACCACCCCAAGAAAACAGTCAAGTTTTTTTTTAATCTACTATTCTGTCATATTATCATAACCTAAATCCTCTTTAACAAACATGAGTTTTTTAAATCTGAAAGCATACTCCTTCCCGATGCCATTGCTTCTAGCATTTATGCTCCCCGAGGATAGAAATTAAGTCACTTTTAATTAAGCTTCTCTTCTCCATATCAAATTGTTCTGTGGCATTTTCCTTGACACTTTAGTGTTTGGCTATTTAGCATAACTTTAATTAGAGTATTAACAATATTACACAAATACATCAGTTAGGTCAAACCATTGAAACTTAAAAAAAAGAAAAAATATATTACTTCCTTGTTCCCGTTTTTCCCTTTAATTAGAACGAGGCGAACCACTGTGCAGTATACTTGTTTTTAATAATGTTGTTTGCAGGAGCGTGTTTATTTTCCCTTTGTTATGCTCAACGCGGCACATCTCACAGATGTTGCGAATAGCTCAGGATGTCTTGAAGGGACAATGAGACTGTGATTAAACAACAAAGCCTCTCGCAGCACTGAAGTCTGCTGCTAACAGTTGGCTTGTTGAAGTGTGAGAATCCTCATTTAGTTTTCAAAAGGAATGTGTTCTTGGCGGGGCAGAGCTGTGTGTGTCTGCGTGCACTTCAGTGTCCTTTATGGTTAGTTTCCCCAAAGGCTTACTGTCCGTATTGCATCATTTGTTTTTATTTGTAAGAGTATTTTGGAAACTTCAGAGCAGTTGTAGGGTCATTGTCGTTTCTAGCTGTCATTGGTTATGACTGCCTGTGGAAACTGTGTTGAAGGCAAACAAAAGTAAATGAAGGTCCCTCTTCGGTGCCTTTCCTCTTTATCTGCACTTCCCAGCTCTTTGGGATTATACAGGGCCAAGCTAGTTTTGATTTATGACATTCATCTCCCCAAAAGGGCCCAAAAGGGCCACAGGGACTTTGGGATGTAGGTGAACCATTCGCATGAAAAATTAAAGCTGGCATATTTATTTTGAAGGGCAGGGTAAAGTTAATGACCCTGCAAAATTCCTGACAAATAAATTTATTTTCCCAATCCTTCTAATGAGGTAACAAAGCAGCTCTATAACCAGCCCTGGGGAAGATGATGCTTCTGAGTAAAAAGTCTATGGAATGGATAACCCTCTAGGGCACCGGAGAAGCAATCCATCTTAGGAAAATGGAATTAGTTTTAACTACACTATTAAGTACTATAAATTACCCTCCTGGGCCCGGCTAGTTAAGCACCCAAATTATTTTTCAACATGATTCTGCTTCCTTTTCTAATACCAAAGAGAACTGGAAAGAGGGGAGTCTAACTAGTCAAAATACATTTTTCATAGTATACAAAAAACATTGATGGTCTCTCCTCCAGCACCATGTTTGTAGTTTTGTGTGTGCAGCGTGAGAAAGCTGGTGTTTCCATTTACTGCTAATTAAGTATCTATTCAGTACAATGTGTTGGAGCAGGGACTGTGAGGAAAGAGAGAACATCCTTTTCCTCAATGAGCTTCCAATCTGGCCAAACTCCTCACCTTGATCTTCTTAATTCCTCCCGTGAATTCCATTGCCTTTGGAATGAGGTTGACCTCCTAGCCAGAGCTCCTAAAATTCTAGATAATCTGCCCACCACCAGCGTCTCCATTAGACACTTCAGCAGTTCAGCCAGACAGGTGTTGTTATTCCCGTTTGGTAGAGGCAGAAACGCGGGCTGAGAGAGCGTAAGCGAGCTTGGAAACTAGTCCCAGGAAGTAGAGGGAGGTTCAAGGCCATTATCCCCTCAACCCCTGGCCTTCTTCCCTTCTAACCTGTGATTATATAATGCAACAAACCGATTTAGCGGGATGAGGAGCAATCCATCAAATATGTGTTTAATGAGACTAGGATTGGACAGCAGCCTCGGTTGGAAAACACTAGATTCAAAATGAAAAAGCAAAGTCCTGCTCCTGGTCCTGCCAATAATTAGCTGTGAGATCTTGGATAAATATCTTTTCCTCATTTTCTTCATTTATAAAGTGACGAAAGCCAACTAATAATTTCTAGGCAATGTTTTCCCAAATCTGGTCCAAACAGTCAGCCAAGGCTGACAGTTAAGGGTCCACACTTGGAGACTTGCCGTGCACATTAGCATGTTAAAGGCACCATGGGGTCACGCATGAAGAAATCTATTACCATAGCACTCTTTAAACTTATTTGACCCCAGAACACTTAGTCATATCTCACAGAGCTATGTTCCCTAGAAAATAACTTGGAAAGCGATTTTCCAAATTCTCTTTAGACTCTAAAATTTGATCGTTGACATTTTCACTTGTGAAAATGTTCCACATCCACCACTCACGTGTTCTCTTTTAATTGTGACTTTCCAACCACCGCCCCCCCCCCTTAGGACTGAACACAGTGGGCAACAGATAAATGCTATTGACTGATTTATTCAGTTCTTAAGGTTAATGTATTCCAAACAGTGCTGATTTTGTACTTGGCAAAATTTCGTCTAACACAGAACAGTTCTGGGATGGGAAGCACTGGGCTCTGAGAACTGGGGGAAAACCACCAACTCTCCCGAGAGCCATCCAGAGAGATGCCAGATGACATTTCAGGACCATTTAGCTATGAACGTTTCATTCAAACGCAAAAACAAAAGGCAAATTCTGTCTGTGGTTAGCAGACTTCTGATCCGCTCGTTCCTCCCGAATTAAGTCTGTACAAAGTCAAAGCATTTGGTGCTGGGTGTCACTGAGCAGTCACTCTGATGTGACAGCCATTTTTTTTTTCGCCCTCCCTCCAGTAGTTTCCAGGATGAGTTGGCTCAGCCAGATTCTCTCAGGGATAAAACGTTCCTTTCATCCCTAGATGCCACTAGAATGCCACTCGGTGTCTCCTTCAATAGTAAATTACCAAACACCAGTCTCCTGGCCTGAAAGGGCTTATTCACAATGCCAGTGCCAAAGATTCTCCCAGGAACTAATGTGACAATGTGACACTTCTTGTTTGTGTGTACACAAGAAAGCAAAGCAACTGTAATATTCAATATAATAAATACACAGAAACAGACTTTTTACAGTCTGTCCCTTTTTAAAGGGACAATTGTTTTTAATAAAAAGTCTTAAAATAGCATTATTTTTCATCTTGGGAAAGCGTGTGTGTCCAAGTGATTTAATATGGTCGTAAAACTTTTCACAGTGTACCAAGAAGCATAAAGATGCGGAACACCTTCAGAGCTGTGTGACTCCACCTGCACCTGTTGGTAATTCTTTTATCTTTATGTTTAAAAACCAAAGGAAAATAAAGATCCTGTGTAGGATAAAAGAAGATCATTTTAATACCGTAGGCTCATGAGTAAGAACACTGAAAAAAATGTTTGGGTTTCTGGCCTCTCTTATAAATGCAAATTGTCAAAAAAAGAGGGCCTTTCCTGCTACGCATGTTGTATAGTGGCACATGCAATGCAGTTGTATGTAGTTGAAAGTCACAATAAAGAATAGTGATTAAGAGTAGAGAATTGGGGAGGAGGGTATAGAATTAGGGGGCAGGGTCTAGATCGGTGGTAGAGCTTGTGCTTTGCATGCACGAGGTCCTGGGTTCAATCCCCAGTACCTCCATTAAATAAATAGACAGACAGACAAACAAACAACAAACCTAATTACTGCCCCCCCCCAAAAACAAAGAGTCGAGAATGAATTGACTTTGAGGTAGAAACAGAGTGGTTCATCACTCTGCCACTTACTATCTATAAGCTTGTTTTAAAAACATTTGTGCTTCATTTTTCTTACATGTAAGTAGAGGTATACTTTCTTCACAGGCTGTTTTAAAGATAAAATGAGATAAAGTCTGTAACACAATCACCCAGTGACTGCCACGGAAGCGAGTAATAGTTACTATCTTGTGGAGACCTCTCAGTTCATTTGGCAGGACAGCCAGAGACAGATACTTGCTTGTCCTAAGAGCACCATTTCCCTGGGGTCCTCTTGGCTCCAGCCACCTCTTTTTGGCTTCATCTGCAGAAGTTCCAGGCCTCTCGTTCATGCACCATGATTCCATCTGAAAGCTCTTGCCCAGAAACCCCGAGAAAACTTCCCTGTACATCACTGGCCCAAGGTGGTCACTGGCCAAGGTAGGGCACACGGACCAGATGGGGCCCATGGACCATGGCCTTGAACCACAGTCAATACTGTTATTTCTGGATAACTCAATCCAACAAATATTCAGTTCAATCTAATGCCCACGTCAGACACTGTGTTAGACTTGGAAGTTAAAATGACTTACACCGGGGGGTTCAGCAAACTTTTTCTTCAAGGGTCAAAAAGTGAAATTTTAGGCTTTGCAGGCCTAGAAGTAAAATCAAGGATATTGTAGGAACCTCTATGCCTGCATAAAATGTACCCATTTAAAATGTAAAGTCATTCTTAACGCAGGGCCATACGAAACCAGACGACTGGGCCCATGAGCCATAGTTTGCCGACCCCCAGGACACACAGCTTTAGTCCCTGTCCTCATGAAGTTCATCCAAAGTGTGACATGATGCCCTGGCATTGTTTGAAACCCTGCCTCCCAGTCCCCCTTGTCATTTGAATGAGGTTGAACCTGTCAGTGGAATGATTTGTGCACTGTCACCTACCTGTCTATCCAAATCTCAGAACCCCCCGTCAGGGGGCGTGCCTCACAGAGTAGCTGATGGTGATGATCTTCTGTTGAATTTAAGGCCATAACATGAACCCACTCAAGCGCCAGGTCAGAGATTCTTAAGAGCTCGGTCTGGAGGGAGAAAACATTAACCAGGAAATTGTCCCTTCAAAGACTTGTCTTTAAAAGATCATCCCAGACCCATGGAAAAAGAGCTCAATGGCAGGATGCGTGTATGACCAAGTCGTCGCACCTCTGCACACAGAGCCAACACTTGCTCCGCCACAGACATTTCCCAAGAGGCCATGCCACCTAAGCCATATGGCACAGTGTGGACCACAGCTGTGAACTTCAGTTGGAAACAGAGCTGTTCCTCAGCAGGGAGAAGGCCCGGAACACGGGGCGCGGTGCACGAGCGCCTCTCGCGGCCCGTGTCACGGACGTGCACACTGAGTCGCAGAGGCAGCGGGAGCGTGCTCCCGGCGCAGGGCTCGGCCACCCGCTCGCCGCTGATCCCGTGACTTCCCCGGCGGAGAAGGAGGCCAAGTCACGTTCCACCTAACTCGGCCCATCCCGTGTCGTTTGCTTTTGTAGCCTGACTTCACCACCTTTAATTTTGTTGGTGCCTCTTGGCCTTTTGCGTGGTTTAAGAGTGTCATTAGGGGATTGAAATCTGCAAAAGAGTCCTTGGCTGCCATTTGGAAAGTCAAAGGGAGGGGGCTGGCCAGGCGGGGCTGGTGCTGTGAGTCACATAAGCAAGTCGTATCCCCTTTTTGAAGTAATTCATAATCAGTAAACAAAATTGTGTTTCTTTTTTTCTGTAGAAGTGTAGTCAATTTACAATGTTATGTTAGTCTCTGGTGTACAGCATAGTGATTCATTTATACACATATATATCCATTTTCATATTCTTTTTCATTATAGTTTACTGTAAGGTATTGAATATAGTTCCGTGTGATATACAGTAGGACCTTGCTGTTTATCTATTTTATATATAGTAGTTAGTACCTGAAAATCCCGGACTCCCAATTTATCCCCTCCCACCCTCTTCCCCACCCTTGTACCCATAAATCTGTTTTTTTCTGTCTGTGAGTCTGTTTTGTAAATAAGTTCATTTGTGTCCTTTTTTTTTAGATTCCACATGTAGGTGATATCATATGGTATTTTTCTTTCTCTTTCTGGCTTACTTCACTTAGTGTGATGATCTCCAAGTCTATCCATGTTGCTGCAAATGGTATTATTTTATCCTTTTGTATGACTAATATTCCATTTTACACATATATATTTATACACACACACACACACACACACCACAACTTCCCTATCCAGCCATCTGTCAGTGGACAGTTAGGTTGCTTCCATGTCTTGGCTATTGTAAACAGTGCTCCTATGAACATTAGGGTGCATATATCTTGTTGAATTAGAGACTCCTCCAGATGTATGCGCAGGAGTGGGGTGGCTGGATCATATGGTAAATCTAATTTCAGTTGTTTAAAGAATCTCCATACTGTTTTCCACAGAGGCTGAATTAAATTTCCAACAGTAGTGTAGGACAGTTCCCTTTTCTCCACCCCTTCTCCAGCATTTATTGTGGACTGACAAGGGCTTAATTTCCAGAATATAGAAATAGCTCATACAACTCAATAACAACAACAACAACAACAACAACAACAACAACAACAAAAACCCAATCCAAAAATGGGCTGAAGACCTAAGCAGACGTTCCTCTGATGAAGACATACAGATGGCCAACAGGCACATGAAAACATATTCAGTATCGCTAATTATCAGAGAAATGCAGATCAAAACTACAATGAGGTATCACCTCAGACTGTTCAGAATCAGCCATCATTAAAGAATCCTCAAATTATTTTTCTTTTAATATTTTCTGTCCCATGAACAGGATTCAAAGTACCTGAGCTGCTCTTGTTAACTCTAAGCTGACTGATTAAAGTGTACCCTGGGGATCCTCCCACTTCAAGACAGGGTGAAACAGAGCCCAGAATCTTGAACTCTTTATCTGCTTGGTCTTGTAATTGTCTCCTTCTCTGAGCGTCAACAGCCTATGGGAATTCATGGTTGTGTGTAATCATCTCAGTTGGACCAGACAGCGTTTGTCTGCTGGGCACATTAGACTGTACAAGCTCCTAACAAAGGCTGCAGAAAGCAGAATAAATAGATTCTGTCTTTCTTCATTTAGCTTTCAATGATTGGCAAGATTTAAAAAATCCAAAATGACCTAAACATCTAAAATCCCCGATGTCTCCCACAGTGTACCCCCATCACGAAGCTTCTCTTTTTTTGTCTGTAGCTCTTAAAAATTTGGGTTAAAAATGAACTATTTTGTAATTTTTCTGAGTCTTGAGTCAGTGAGTCTTGGCATCCCCTAGAATACATGCTTCTTGGGGTAAAGAACGTAGGTTTCTGTAAGTCTTGTGTTTGCTGGCATTATGCTGACTAAATCATGCTCATTTTTATGTGTCTCATACAAGGGTACATATCAAGAAGGTAGAGTTATGTTTAAGGGCTTTGAGTCAAAGCCATGACTCTCAAAGATACTAGCTGTTACCTCAGGCTCAGTGTTCTCATCTGTTTAATGGGGATGATAATCACGCCTTACCCTTGTTCTAAGGACCATGCACATGAACGCATAAACCATATGGCACAAGCCAGGCAAAGCCAACTGCTCAGTATATGGTCACTGCTGCTTTCATTGCTGCTGTTCCTCCCTCCCCCGCAAACAAAATACCCTTAAAAATTGAGTAACAAACTGAGGTTAAGACAACTTGGAATAAACAACACAATAAAACCTGATACCAACCCTAGAAACAAGCCTACAGCCAGCCAATATTTTCTCATTTTCAGAAAACCCAGTAGGGAATAACCCAGTGTGGCCTTGAGAATAAAAATGAAGGGTAATTGTCCATTTTTCAAAGGAACTCAGCATATGGTTCTTGAAAACAGTTCACTTTTCTGGGTAAAAAGTCTTATTCACAGACTGCTTTCCAGCAACAGGGTCTAGCTTGAGCCAATGCCAGCGCAGGTCCCTGGACCGCTTTTCTGTCTGGATCATCCCAGGAAGGGCTGCCGAGAGTATACTCCGGTGGGTGGGGATGGAAATAGGGCCACAAAAGCGACTCAGTGACTGGTGTCGGGTCCACGCTTCTAACTGGACGTTATTCTCCCGTATCTTACAAGGTTTGGTCGGGCGAGAGAATAACGTACCAGGGCTCAACTGAGTTCATCTCGCCAGTCTCTTTTTGCAGGTCTGACACCCTGCTGTTGAGGGCATTAGGATTTTGCTGGTTGCAAGAGACAGGAAATGGAACACAAAACCAACTTAAGCAAAGAGGTGACCTCCTTGGCTCATAGAAATGAAAAGCCCAGGGTCCAGAATGTTTCGGGGGCCTACATAGCATCCTTACGCCTTATTTTCCTTCTCTGCCCTCTGCCTTCCCTAGAATCTGCTGCATTCCCAGGTATGGAAGCTGCAGGCCTACATCCTTCCAAGATAAGGGATGACCTGAAAGAGAGGACCGAGATCCTCCGCTTGACTGCTGTTGGCCTGAATGGAATCAGTGCCTCTTCCTAAGCCAAGGCTGGCAGAAGGGAATTCTCTGATGGGCTTAGACCTGGGCCAGTTAGGTACCCCTCGTGAATCACTTGTGGCAGGGTTAATGCTACGAAAGCATTTGTATTGTGAGTAGAGGGAAAGTTTATCCCCTAAGAGAGAGAGGAGAAAAAAAAAAAAAAAGCAGTGATATTATTTCTAATAGAACACTTAGTAGCCTAAAACGATGGTAAGGAAACCAGAGAGCGAGAGTGACCTTGGCGATGTCACTCCCAGTAAGCAAAACGGGCTGCCCGCCAGGCCGTCGGGTCTGGGGAACACAGAAGCATCTCTTGGTTTCTCATGTCATCCTGCTTATCCATCATTTGCTTCCTTCACACCCATTTCCTAGGATTTCTGCCAGGGCACAGAGCTGTCCACAGACTAAAATTAGAGTTTTGTGGCTAAGCAGAACTTCGGGGGATGGAAGGTAGGACATTACGGGTCAGTGTAGAGTCATGTACTCCCCTCGATGATTCTGAAGTTGTTTTCTGTAACTTGAGAGAAAAAACTTCCAAGAAAGTTTGGCCATTTAGGAGGGAGGGGGACGAAAGTCTGCACTGGGCACACCCTGTTCTATCCCACAAAAATACAAAAGCAGAGACTCTCAGATTTTCCATAATTTCATGTTCTGTCCAAACGGCACAAACAAGATGCCACTGATCCATGATCCAGAAAACAGGTGCAGGGCTGTTTTCACAGCCATGGAGGCCGATGGCTTGGACCTCTCCCTCTGCAGCTAACGACCCAGGTTTCCGAGCGCCATCTTCTCTGCAAGATGTGTTCTGGCCCTCTGGACTGGCATCTTTGTCGTTTTAGGGGCCACAGCAGTTACAGTAGCACAGCTGACATTTATTGAGTCGACATGGGCCAGTCAGCGTGCCAAGTATTGACAGGGATTACATTTTCAAGTCTTTACAACAATGCTCTGAACTAGATATTACCTGCATTTTGCAGAGCAGAAGCCTGAGGGACAGGGAGGGTAAATAACTCGCCCAGAGTCACAGGACACGATTTGCAGTCCACTCACGTGTGTTAAGCCACCAGACTTCCTGGCAGTGCTGCCCCCGACCCCTCCACCCCCCGCCGTGGCATATGACAATAGCTGACAGGTACCAAACCCCAGAACTCTCATCACGTCCTGGGTGTTCTGCTAATAACTTGAGAGCGCTCATCTCTTTAGTATTCACAGTAACCCTGTGATGGACACCTGGCAGTGTTCCCACTTTGCAAATAAGGAAATGGAGGCTTCCAGACTCTCAGTAACTTGCTCAAAGTCACACAGTCTGAGTCCCAAATCTGGCTCTCAAGTTCACGCTCTCAGCTATAAGACACTCCTTCCTGTGCCCTTTCAGCTTCATCTCCCTGTGTGAGAGTTACTTGTTTAGACGCCAGCTTTCCCCTCTAGGCTGTAAGATCCTTAAGGGCAGAGATGCTGCCTTAACTGCCACCTGGCTCATAACAAATGCTTAATAAATGTCTGATTTGTTTTCTCAATTCCAAATATCGTGCTTAACACACAAAAGGCGTTCTCATTACAAAATAAGAAAAAGGGTGTGAGTGACGGCTACTGAGGCCAGAGAAAAGAATCTTCCCCTGTAGACTGGTAATCACATAATTAGTCTCTTGGGAGATAGAACCTATGGCCTGGGCTTTGCAAAAGTCAGTTCAATCCAAGTGACTTAGTCTCAAAATTGCAATGACTTGGCCTTGGCCAGTCCTCCACAAATGTCACAGGTCTTCAGCCACTCCCTTGTTATAATTTCCCCTATTAAAAACAACAACAAAAAATCAACAGACTCAAACAAAACTTAAGACTCAGATGTTACATAAATTCATCTTATAGAGCAAAACTCAAGATTCTTTCTGGTCTCGTCTTTGCTGGGTTTCAGCTTTCCTGACCTTTTAACATTTTTCTCCACAATAACTTCACAAATGCCACAGAAAATGCCATTAACACAACAACTAATTTTGTCTCATGAGAACCAGACTTTAGGCTCCCCCAGGGCTGGGCACTAGGCCCTCTGTTTATGTGGGGAATAGACACGGGGCTAAAGAAGCAAATGTACCTTTTCCCTGGAGTGGAGTTTTTCCAAAACAAACAAACAAACAAAAAACCCTGAAGCAGACAATTAAAGGAGGCAGTGGTTCCCAGCCAGCTACAGAGGTGAAGAAAGCAAATAGCTTGAGATGTGTTTGGGGAGAAACTGTTTGGGAACCCGTTTGGGAACCCAAGGTAAGCCCAATGTGGTATCAAGCCTCTAGCTGCAAAACTAAATTGAAACAAGTCCATGTGCAAACACTTGTGGTTTCTTCGAGCTCAGGAGACAGCTGTCCAGAAAAATGACTCACTAGGGAGGCTAAATATACTATAGATGTTGCCTTGAGAGCGAGTTATCCACATGTGGGAATGAGTTACTCAAACGGTTGTGGACACAATAAATGATATTTGCATTAAATCGAAGAACTGTGCCATCTCCTGTCTTCCACCACCACCTACCCACATCCCAGTGGGAGGATTTGTTCAGTTTCTGTTTGCTGATCTCCACCTTTCACATTCATCCTCTGAGTGGACAGGGACAGACAGAGGATTTGTTCAATGAAGATCCCACCCTGTGGTCGGTACCCTTGGCTGCCCGGCTTTCTTACTCACCTTCCTTGCTTCCTTGCCTGACCTTGTTCGATGTTCTTTCCCCATGTGTGTGTGCAGCCTCCCAGGTGATGAACGTTAGCTAGCCTGAGCCAATCACGGTGAGTCCATGCTCCTTTCCAGACATTGGTGTGAACCCAGGCTTATCTAGCCAACGAGATATAAGTAGATGATACAAGCAATGGGCTGGGGAGGATTTTTCTCCCTAATAAAAAGGCACGTGGGAGGAAATACCCAGCTCCTCTTGTTGCTAGATAGCTCACATCTCGTCTGCATTAACTACTGCAGTTGAGCCATCTTTGGCTCCTTGTAGCCATCTTGCTACCGGGAGGAGTGAGCTTTCCCACATCCTGAGGGCAGCAGAAAGCTGGCCAGCACCTGGGTCTTTACGGCAATGTCATACCCCTGAAATAGTCAAACCTACTTGTAGCCTTCTTGCAGTATGAGATAGCTTCTTGCTGTGATGAAACCATCTCTGGCTAGGTAATTTACTGGCTCGGTGGATACAGGCGAGTCTGATCCTTGTTTTAAGGCAAATTTTTATTCTCTTAAATATTCCTGGTTTTGCAATTATATCTAGTGTCTGCTGAGAAAGTGAGACCAACCTGGCAGACAGTTTTGCAGAAACCAAATGCAGCATCCAAAAACCCAGTAAGAACGCATAGTTTAAAGCAAGAGTTGGTAAACCTTTTGTGTTAAGGGCCAGCTAGCCCCTTAGAATCTGTCAACTTCATGGGCCATTTAGTCTATATTGCAACTACGCAATTTTGCCATTTTAGCGCAAAAGCATTCAGATTTTACATGCATGACTGGGCGTGGCCATGTTCCATTGTAACTTTATTTTCAAAAACTGGCAGAGGGCCAGATGTAGACTGTAGGGTGTAGTTTGCCAGCCCTGGCCTAGAGTTCCCAAAAGATGCAGCCCTATACAATGAAAAACCCTCTCTGATGGCTTCTTATATGCTCAGGGCCTGCCTACCTTTCTGACTTTACCTGGTACCACTTTTCACCTTTTTACCAGGTGCTCTGGCCTTCTTTTTGTTAATCTGCCAAGCTCTCTTTTTTTTCCCTCTCCTGCTTCAGAGCTTTTGCATTTCATGTTGTCTTTTCGCTGGCTCTTTATATGGCTAGCGTTTTTCTCATCATGCTGCAGTGAACACTAGTAACACCTTCTCAAATAGGCTTTTCGCCAGCACTTAACCTCAGCAGCCCTCTTCTCCTTAGTCACTTCCCTGTCTATTATCTGCTTCATTTTTTTTTGAGTGTATCAGTCTTCATCTCCATTTCTCCACCATCAACTCTTGCACCCATTGGAAGTTAAGTTTCTTAAGGGCAAGGACCCTGATAGTCTTGGTCCCCACTCAATTCCCCAAGTCCAGAAATGAAATAGAAAGTAAATATTTGCTGATTATTGAACGCATGAAACTCTTGTGGGCTATTATTGACTTAAAGAAGTGTTTTTAAAGAGTTTTCAAATAATACAAAAACAGTTGCTTCCTAATTTTACAGAATA
Source organism: Camelus bactrianus (assembly GCF_048773025.1). NCBI lineage: Eukaryota > Metazoa > Chordata > Mammalia > Artiodactyla > Camelidae > Camelus > Camelus bactrianus. Next base: position 102,492,998 of record NC_133541.1, on the reverse strand, counting down.
GGACTGTCTACAAGATGCTCATGTGTGACTCCCTTGGGAGTTAAATTTTAACCCATCAGTAGCAGAGTATGTTATTGTTAAACAGGTAGTTGAATGACTAATAGAAATGTGAATAATTATTGACCACTTGACATTCTGGGGCAAGAAGTTAAAAGTCAGGAAGAGAGTACTTTCTTGTTCTACCTACCAAACAATTCTCCTGGACACACTAAAATGTCCTGTTTGTCAGTTGTGAACGCGTTAGGGTTTTCCTTCCACGAAGAATCAAAGCAGGTAGCTCTGACCTAGATCCAGGTCAAGGTCTGAGCCTACCTTCTGCTCAAAGCTCGAGCTGTGTTTTGGGAACCAGGAAAGAGCTGCTTCATTGAATAATACAAATAAAGGAGAGGAGATTCTAAGCTTGCGTGAAAGATCCTTTGGCTTTATAAAATGTCACACGTGGTGATTTCCAGCCAGGGGTCTGACTATACGAAAGGACTGCTTGCCTCTGCTGTCCCGTAAACAACTTAGAAAGCCCAAACCACACTTACAGATAGAATTGAACACAATCGGAGGCAGGAAGGGGAAGTAGGGGTGGAAAATGTATTTGTTTGGGGCTGTTTCCTAATGTGAGTTCAGGTTAGATTTTCCAGAGTTTTGGGTCATCTTCTCCACACCCCGCAGCGTGAGTCATCCCCACCCTTAATGATTGCCTGCCTGGCCGTGGGCCACCTGCTAGCCCTTCTTAGACCAGGAAATCTAGTTAAAATACAATCCCTGGCACTTGACTAAAAAATTTTAAGCCCTGTCATTAAAATCTGTGACTCTTCCATGAAACTCCCTCCCAAATACTTCTTTTAAAATCTCCCAAGGGATGCAAGGGAGAACAAAAATGTCCTCGAGAAAGGGAAGAGCCACACAGAAAAAAATGAGAACACAGCTCTTGTGAATGCTTTTCTTTCCATCGATCTAAAACTTATTTGCCCACCCAAGGGTCACTCCCCAGTGTCCTGAAAGTCTCTGCTCTCAGTTTCTAGCAGGAGCAGGAACTGTCTTCCTTGCTCAGGGATCACAGACAGAGCCAACAGGTACATGAGTATTGGCCATTTCAACTGGCCGCAGCCAGGTCTCCGTGTTGATGTGGCAGGCTTTGGGAGCCATGGTGGAAAAGGCTGATGGTTTTGGTTCAGCCGGGCTGCAGCAGAGAGAACAAGCCAAAGTGTCTACGAGATAACGTAAATACCAGGTGGGTACTACATGCAGCTGGGGGCAGCCATGGCGAGGCCCAGCCAAGTATGACCACAAAAGATTGCAAGCCCAGAGTTGCCAGATCTCTTGACTTTTCCAAAGAGTCCAGAACCCTGGATGACTCTTCCAATTTCTAACTGTTGGAGCAATTAAAAATATTAAGTGGCCCCAAGCCAAGTGTGTCCACAAGGCCAGGTTGGGCCTAGGGGTTGGTCATCCGAGGCCACTGTGCAGAAGTCACATAAGTCCATATAGAGACACCAATGAGCTGGGATGTCCTCGGAGAACATTATCAACAACCTGACTCTCTGGTGACCACCAGTTTGTTCTCCATGTCTATAGATCTCTTTCTGTTTAATTATATTTGTTCATTTGTTTTTTAGACTCCACATATAAGTGAAATCATGAGTATTTGTCTTCGTCTGACTTACTTCACTTGGCATAATACCCTCTAGGTCCATCCATATTTTCACAAAAGGCAAGATTTTATTCTTTTTATGGCTGACTAGTATTCCACTGTGTATATATACCACATCTTCTTTATCCATTCGTCTATCAATTAGTCCTAAAGTTGCTTCCATATCTTGGCTCTTGTAAATAATGCTGCAATGAACGTAGGGGTGTGTGTATCTTTTTGAAGTAGTGTTTTCATTTCCTTTGGATAAGTACCCAGAAGTGGAATTGGTCATATGCTAGTTCTAGTTTCAATTTTGGAGGAGAACCTCTACACTGTTTTCCATAGTGGCTGCACCAGTTTACATTCCCACCTACAGTGCGTGAGGGTTCCCTTTTCCCCACATCCTCAGCAGCACTTTTTTGGGCTGTATTTTTGTTGATGGCCATAATGACAGGTGTGAAGTAGTATCTCTTTGTGGTTTCGATTTGCTCTTCCCTGATGATGAGTGATACTGAGCATCTTTTCATGTTCCTGCACTAGCCCTACAGGGTCCCGGTAAGCCCACCTTCCCACAGTCTACACCTTAACTCTGAGTTCGTATCCTTTCATTAGAATGGTGCTATCCTGGCCTTGCTCTAATGATCATGAGCTTAAGTATATCTTCCTGCCAGTAAAAAGATGAAAGCATCCATTTTTTTTTTAGCCCCATCTTTTCAGAGAGGACTGTAGTTAAAATTGTAGCAAACTTCTCATCTTGCTTCCGTACCTTTTTGTTTTTGCATAATTAACATTGCACTAGTCTAAATAGATACTGATGTTGCTGGCAAACTATTAAGATAGACTTCATGCTTTTGCCCATTTAATCGACCGAGTGGTGAACTTAATTGGAAAGCCAAGTCAATGTTATTAAAAGAAATAACAGAGGCCAAATGGAAAATGGGTAGGGAAAAGTTCCTGTTAGTTTGCACTTTTAATATTTCTTATCATTTGTCTTACTACAAATGACATTTATGTGATTAAAAACAGGTTATTTCCTAGAAGCCTGTCTCCTCCTGTTAGATATTTTTCCTCTAAATGTATTACTTCTCAGCTTGTGTCACAGAAGTCAGTGACTATGGAAATGATGATAGTGTCGTTGAAGATTGTGGCTTTAGAGGGAAAATAAATAGCAGGGACAGATCCTAAACCAAAAAGTTCCAGCGTTGCTGCAAATCTTGTTAGAAGAAAAGAAAAAGGGCACTGACCCCATCGTGTGAACTGACCCCATAAACGTGAACTGGTTTAAACTGGTTTAAATTCGTGAATTTCTGAAATCCAAATCCTGTCAAATTAAAATATTTCTTTTATAACTTTGAGTCTGATAATTAAGGATGGAATAAGTTGTCATTAAATGGTTATGACATTTCTAAGTGAAGGGAAAAGGACAGTAGTTGATAGTCTTTAAGAGAATGGCTCAGATTTTAAGCAATTCTCATATCCATGCTCAATACCTTTTCAATACTGAGACTTCCTGGAGTGTCCCAGCTTTCCACATTCATAATGAATGGTGGTATGTCTTCTGCTTCAGGAAATGATGGAATAAGACATTAGTGGATGACTTCCCTGCAGAAAACAGCTACGAGCTTTGACATAATATAAAAAAACTGGAGATACTGGAGAGAGAACAAGAGACACTCCGGTAGGAAGGACACCCCTAAAGGAGGGTAGAAGGGAAGCTGTATAAATTAAGCTCCCATGTTTGCATCTTAGGCTAATATAGTTGACACAGTTTACTCCAGGCAGCAGGGGTGCTTGGGAAAAACGTCTTTCTGGCCAGGGGAACCAAGACACACTGAAAAGAGTGGCAAAATTGCCAAAAGGAATATCTAGAGAGAGCTGTAGGAATCCCTAAATTCTCTACCCGTATCTGTGACTGTCTCTTAAGCTATGCACGTGTGGTATAGACTCAAACATTGCATAAGCTGAAGACAGAAGAGCGACTGTAGCTGCCACCCAAAAAACAGTTTGGAGTTTAGGTTCGTAAGATAATTGCCACCCAAAACAAAAAGATAACACTTGTTATTTTGCTTCCGTTGCCTCTCCTTGTGTCATCTATAATGTAAAACACAAAGGATGGTAGAAGGAGGGTGTCATCCTCTGGTCAGTCCTTGAGTCAGGCTTTGCTCACTATTATCATTAATAATAATAATATAATAATATTACCATATGATCCAGCAATTCCACTCCTAGGCATATATTTGGAGGGAACTCTTAATTCAAAAAGACACCTGCACCCCAGTATTCGTAGCAGCACCTATTTACAATATCCAAGACATGGAAGCAACCTACATGTCCATTGACAAATGACTGGATAAAGAAGCTGTGGTATATTAATACAGTGGAATACTACTCAGCCATAAAAAAGAACAAAATAATGCCATTTGCAGCAACATGGACGGACTTGGAGATTGTCATTCTAAGTGAAGTAAGCCAGGAAGAAAAATACAAATACCATATGATATCACTTATATGTGGGATCTAAAACAAAATAAAAAGACATCAAATGAACTTATTTACAAAACAGAAACAGATTCCCAGACATAGAAAACAAACTTATGGTTACCAGGGGGGAAAAAGGGTGGGAAGGGATAAATTGGGAGTTTGATATTTGCAGATTCTAACTAATATATATAAAATAGATAAACAACAAGTTTCTTCTGTATAGCACAAGGAACTATATTCAGTATCTTGTAGTAACCTATAATGAAAAAGAATATGAAAACAATTATATGTATGTATATGTATGACTGAAGCATTATGCTGTACACCAGAAATTGACACAACATTGTAAACTGACTATACTTCAATTTTTTAAAAAAAGGAAAAACAGTTTCTTTAAAAACTGGGCAGAGGATCTGGAAAGACATTTTTCCAAAGAAGACATACAGATGGTCAGATAAATGAAAAGTTCTTAAGCATCTCTAATCATCAGGGAAATGCAAATCAAAACCACAATGAGGTATCATCTCATACCTGTTAGAATGCCTATTACCCAAAAATGAAAAAAAGGGAACAAGTGTTGGTGAAAGTGTGGAGGTAAGGGGACCCTTGTACACTGTTGGTGGCGATGTAAACTGGTGCAGCCACCTGGAAAACAGTATGAAGTTTCCTCAAAAAAAGTAAAAATAGAACTGCCATATGATCCAGCAATTTCACTCCTAGGTGTTTATCCAAAAGAAATTAAGTCACTACCTTGAAAAGATACCTGCATCCCCATGCTCACTGCAGCATTATTTATAATAGGCAAGACATGGAAACAACCTAAGTGACCATGGATGGATGACTGGACAAAGAAAATGATATAGATATATACATACAAACGTGTGTATATGTGTGTGTGTGTGTGTATACATAGAAACACACATAAAGGAATATTATTCAGCCATAAAAAGGGAATCTTGCCATTTGTGATAACATGAATGGATCTAGAGGATATTATACTAAGTGAAATAAGTCAGACAGAGAAAGACAAGATGTCACTTACATGTGGAATTAAAAAAAAAAACCCACTAAGTTCATAGATACAGAGAACAGATTGGTGGTTACCAGAGGCAGGCAGTGGGTGAAATGGGTGAAGGGGGTCAAAGGTACATAATCCATTTATAACTAAATCCTTGGGATGTGATGTACAGCATGGTGGCTGTAGTTAGCAAGACGGTTTTGTATCTTTGGAAGTTGCTAATATAAAGAGGTCTCATCACAAGATAAAATTTGTAACTACGTGTGGTCATAGACATTAAATAGACTTATTGTGATCTTTTGTAGTATATGCATATATCAAATCCTTAGGTTGTACATCTAAATTGAAAATAATGGTATATGTCAATTATATCTCACTTTTTTAAATGTTACAGTATAAAGCATTATGTGGCATGCTGTGGCCCTTCACATACCCTATGGTGAAGGCAAGGTAGGACCCCCACCCCCGCTGCCTTTTAGAAAGAGAACAGTGATTTGATTATTTCCAAAGAAGCATTAGGTGGAAGAATCTTGCCCAGAAGCCAGTCTGTGGACCTCAGCTGCCTCTCTAGAATGGAGTAGAAGGGTGTCTTCTATGGATGACTACTCAGGGAGGGAATAGACTATAGGTAGAGTGAGATTAGAAACAAAAGCACATACCTGGGGGTGACATGTTTACGTGGAAGAATGCTATCGGCCCCTAACATCAGTTGATTATACTGAATTTTTATTTTCTCAAGGCAAAATTCACAACTTTGAATAAGGAAAGAGGAAGTAACTTGTAAGCAGAGCCTCTCTCAGGAGGGTCATACAGCTGTCTACATCTCAAGACCCCAATCCTGGAAGCCTCTTTTGCTCACATATTCGAGGCTATCAAATACCCGTCTCTTCAGGATGGCCTTTGAGCAGTCTTACCATCAGTGATCTTGTATTCATGGCAAAGAATACGTTTCTTTCTTTGTTATTTTAAGCTCAAGTACATAGAGAATTTGGGGATGTTCTGTATAGCAGTCTGGCCCTTTATATGCTGAGCACTGAAATTTTTAAAAAGTGATCTGTGAAAATACATATATCTGAGCTGGCCATTCATTCTATTTTTAGGACTCAGAACGATTTGGTTGTGTTGGGGAGGGAGAAGGTTGTGGAGGAGAGGAATTGATTGTAAGTTTCAATAGATCAAACGTCAGATGTTTTCATATTTTGCTCTTACTCTCAAGATATTCAAGTCACCAAAATGGTCAGTTACCACTGATCAATAGAGGAGAACATATGGGAACAATATGGGTTTGGAGTTTTTCATTCATCATCAGCAGAAGAGGTTTATATAAACTGTCTTAACGGAGCATTTGACAGGCTGACTGGGTCACTCTCAATGCACAGGTCCTAGGATTTATCAAAGAGTTCCCAAGGCAAAGGGGATGACGTGTTTCTTGCATTTTGTTTGGTCCCCTTTATATGCTAGGCATTCTATGGAGGGCTTTACACCTTTGATCTCACTTAATCCTCACATCAGCTCAATGAGGCAGTTGGGATTATGCCCATTATACAGAGGAGAAAATTGAGTTTTTCCAAGTTGGGTAGCTGACAAGTGGTAGAACCAAGGTGTGGACCCAGGTCTACCAAACTCTAAAGCCCGTCCTCCTCCCACTCCTCTAAATCAATTTGTTCCCCTTCTGTTTTATAACACAGACTCCTTATTGGCCATCTGACACTTAAATGATTTTGAGAACCCCAGCATTGCATTAGAACCATCTCAGTGATGTTGTAAGAAAGGTTCAGGGGCATTTCAGAATTTCAGTTCAAAGAAACATTAATCAATGCCCTGTGTGTCAAGGTTATGACTGCCAAATCTGTTAAATACTCCCGTCTTAATGCGGATTGCCCTCCAAGAGAGGGCACTCTACGCTTCCAGATGGCCAGGCCTCTGAATTTCTTAATCCCCATGAGATCTAGCAAAGTGAGGCAATCAGGAAACATCTCAAATATTGGAATGAAAAGGAATTAGTCATAAGAAGGATTGTTTGATAGGTGACTGACTAAACTAAAGTGCAATTAAATAGAACACCTTTCTTAGACTTTCTACCACATCACTTCTGCTGAAAATCTTTGCTCCGTTATTCTCATCTGGTCCAGCTCTCCTGGAAATCTCTCCTGTTGGTGCGAATGGAAAATGTTTCTGTGTGAATTGCACACAGATGTTGTTTCATGCCAATGGTTCTTGTCTCCAAGAAACCCAAAGTTCACTTTTATAAAAAATAAAGTAACAGCTTCTTGCCCATCCTGTATACAAATTCATAGATTATATAACTCATAAAAACTCTAATATTTTTTAAAAAGCATACAATGTCCTAAAATAGATAAACAACATGTTTCTACTGTACAGCACAGGGAACTATATTCAATATCTCATAGTAACCTATAGTGAAAAAGAATATGAAAACAAACATATGTACATGTATGACTGAAACATGCTGTACACCAGAAATTGAGACAGCATTGTAAACTGACTCTACCTCAACAAAAATATCTGGAAAAAAAGAATCTGAAAAGGAATATATACATACATATGTATCACTGAACCCCTATGCTGTACACCTGAAATTAACACATTGTAAACGTCAATTTAAAAAAAACAAACAAAGAAGAATACAGTGCCCTATATATAATGAAAAAGAGAAATAAACATTTATGGCTTTTCACCAGTAAAAATCTCAGGCATGACAGTAGAAGAGACTTTTAGGGAGACACAGTGTATCGCCGTGGATATTACTATTCTAATACAGACAGTGTGAGTTACCGTCAGTACCACAACCACAGTGCAGCCTGTTACAGGTGTGTATGTTGGTGACTCAAAAACTAACTGGTGCGTTGCTGTCTGTGATGTGATTTTTTTTGTGTGTGTGTGCTCCGCCCCCACCCTTCTCCATGATGAAACCCTCTTGGTAAAGTTCCAAACAAATCAAAGTACAACCTCCTTTGATTTGTACAGTAGTTGCATTCCTGGAAAATTCAGACTGCATTAAATCTATATAAAAACATTTCGTGATTATGTCTAAAAGAGTTGGATTTAGGCTCCAGGATGTCTGTCAGGACCATTCTTAGTTGAATAAGACTGTCTCATGTAGGCTCCCTGGGCCCCACTCACTAAATGCCAACCATATTACCTCAGTCGCTTGGACTAGCAAAAATGCCCCCACAAATTTCCAAAACATCTCTGGGGAGGTGGCTATGTGTAAATTTAAATTTTCATACCTGGATCTGAATTTTCACATATTAAGCTTTTGTAAAATGAGGTGCATTTTTTTTTAAAACAACAAGCTGGTTTTCGCAGAACGAACAAAGGTGTTCCTGATTCACTGTCAGTAATGTTCTTGGCTCACCCAAGGTGGTGACTTAAGACACTACGCACTGATGTCTCTCCAGTGAGAACGCAGAGTTAACTTACGTGTGTACAGGAGGTGGTAAACAAAGAGCAGGTGGACCGCAGGTATGATAAAGACACACTGGCCCAGGTACAGACATCTGTGTATTCAGCTGACTCAAGGGCTAGGCAAAGGCCTTTGGCTGTCTCACACGTCGACGGGGTCAACCTAGGAAAAAGGTGAGCCCAGGGAGAGATGGATTGCAACAGTTGCTAGGAGACGAAAAGTCTGTGAAGGAAACAAAGGATGTGAGTCAGGGTGGAGCATGAATGTGTAAATGTAAACAGAGGGTTAAGGAGAGCCCAGGTGGAAGTGACCAAGGCTCTGAGAGCTACCTGGTGGGTATTGCTTCTTTTTTTTTGATTGAAATATAATCAGTTTACAGTGTTATGTCAATTTCTGGTGCACAGCACAATGGTTTAGTCATACATATACATGCATATATTCATTTTCACATTCTTTTTCAATATAGGTTACTACAAGATATTGACTATAGTTGCCTGAGCTATATAGAAGAAACTTGTTATTTATCTGTTTTATGTATAGTAGTTAGTATCTGCAAATCTCGAACTCCCAGTTTATCCCTTCCTACCCGCTTCCCAGCTGGTAACCATAAGTTTGTTTTCTATGACTGTGAGTCTGTTTCTGTTTTGTGAATAAGTCCATTTGTGTTTTTTTGATTCCACCTATGAGTGATAACCTGTGGCATTTTTCTTTCTCTTTCTGGCTTACTTCACTTAGAATGACAATCCCCAGGTCCATCCATGTTGCAGCAAATGGCGTTATTGCTTCTTGAGCTCCATTCTCCTGCATCTGGACCTGGAACTGGAGGGAGCTCCAGGTGGGTGGCACTGAAGGGTGTTTTAGTCCCCGTCCGGGAGTGGTAGCGGTGCATGGTTTATGAGCTTCCTTCCCTCCCTGCTCCCAAGTCACCTCCTGCTACCTTCACGTCTCAGGAAAGCCAGCCCACTTCCACCGTGTGAGACCGACATCTGTTCACCATATTGCCAGGGCCAGAGTAGTTTCTGGTTTTCCGTCCCTTTGCGAGAAGGCGTGGTGGGCGTCACACCGCACAGAAACCTTGGCAAGCCAGTAAAGGCCACCGGCCAAGCTCCCCAGGCCCGAGCCTCCCTCAGGCTAACCAGGCCCGGCTCACGCTCAGTGTAGTTTACACACCGGCCTCAGATTCCCCTCTTCAAGAAGCCTCGGAAAATCAGGCACAGACAGACTCTAACGCCTATTCATCTGAAGTTCACTAAGCAGTGTGCCTGGTGTCATTTGAGTGAACTGTTTGGCTGCCAGCTTTTTTTTTTTTTTTTTAAATGACATGATTGCCCCAGCTTTCAAATCCCATTATGAAACGCCTTTACTCAGGGCTTTTTTTTTTTTTTTAATCTGCCATTTTAGTTTGATGGAAAGAGTTGTTGAGGAGAACTCGTTACAAAATTGCTCTGTGGGGTCAGATGATGCAGTGAGTCATGATGGCCGAGCACATCTGGGGGGCCTGGGGTTGCTTCATTCTTCCCTGTCCTGAACCTCTTAATGACTGACAGCGGTTGGCTATGGAGGAAGCCAACCCTGGCATGGGGAGGAAGAGGGTAGGACTGATGCCGGGACAGCTCGGAGAGTCCTTGGAAGAGCCCTAGGGAAGGGAGGCCCACCCAGGCCCTGCTCTGGGGCCATATCCACCCTTGGTCACAGAAAACAAGGACACCCCGAGCTGTGTCTTGCTGTCCCCTCAGGACCCTGCACGGGAGGCAGCCCGTCTGTTATTAGAAACAGTGACCAGCCAACAGCAGCGTTATGCCTGCTGCTTCACCATGGTTACGCGTAACTCCACCTCAAGGGGCGTGTACGGTACATCACACGTGCCCTAAGTCAGAACGCGGGCTTCGAAAGTGGCTGTAAAGGGAGCAGCGAGAGATTTCCATGTACATCCTCTTGGGTGTTTTCAGCTGTCGGGGAGTTCTTCTCTCTGATCAGCTCATCTCGAGAAGAGTTGCAGGTGATGTTACAGCGTGATACCCACATCTTCTCAAGTGGACACCCACGTTTGGTGTGCTGGGAGAAGCGGGTGTGGGGTTCCTGGAGCACTCAGCCTCATGAGAGCCAGAAGAACCAGTCCTCCCTCCTCTCACCTCTGTGGTCCCCCATCTCCCCCATCTCCCCCATCCCACCCCACTCCACTCCCATTTCTTCAAACAGCTGGGTCAAAGTCAGGTTAAGTCTAGTCATAAAATAGACATAGTGCATGTTAAGTGGCTAAGAGAAGCAGTGCCCATACTGGTTAAGAATTTGGACTTGGCAGTCAGGAGGACCTGCATTTAAGTCGTATCTTCTACCACGTGTTACTTGGGTGACCTTGGACACATTGTTTAATATCTCTTTGCCTCCTTCCTTATGAAGAAAGCAGAGATAATAATAGTCCTACCTTATCCGTTTGTTATTGCAATGAGAAATAATTCATGGAAGGTGCTGGGCCCCGTGTGTGGGATTTTAATAGTCAATAAGTATTAGCTGCTTTTATTATTTTTCCATAGGCTGCTCGTTACCACTCTGTGGGCATCAGCCCAGCCGGGTGACCACAGCGAGGCCGGTGTCTCCCTGAGGAAAATGGCTAGCTCCTCCATCTCTGGAGCAACTGAAATTATTCTTTGTACTGATTTGACCATTGATTAGCTTGGTTGCCATGGTTACGTCACTTAACCTTTGGGGCTTCAGCATCTTTGTTGTAAATAGAGATGGCTGCTCTGCCTACACGCAAAGATAATCACACTTGAAAAATGACTGGGAAGGGTCCAAAAGAGGAGGTCTGAGTTTTTGGTTTATGCTGTTGTCTAGATGCTTAACATTTTACGATTAGGTTAGGGAGTAGGGAGGGATATGAAAGTCTGGGGGCGCTGTGGAATGTACATTAAAGGCGTTTATCCCAACTTGACTGACTCATGCATCAATGAATTGAAGGATTCATGATTCATAACAATTATGCCTACTGCTCTAGCTGTGTGTAGAGCAGTAAACATGTCCTTTTGGGAAAGCTAGATAAGTCATGTGACCTCAGTTTTCATTTCAGTGTTGCTGTATGATGTTTAAAAAAATTGTTATAGGTTTAGACAGCTAAAAACAGAAGACTCAGACCATAGTTTCCACCACCATACAGTCCTTTCACTCATAGACATTAAAACAAAACCACAAAAGGAAATGAAATGGCAAAGAAAGTATAGGAAAATAGTGTATCCAATCATCTTCGTAATTATGTGAATGTTATTTCAGCACACCATGCACTTTGCATATATTATCTCATTTAATTTCAGCCTGTAGAGTAGATGCCATTATCTCTGCTTGTATGGGAAGAAGAAATTAAGGCTTCTACAGGTTAAGTAACTTGATAAAATCACAAGCTGTGAATTGCAGATCATTGCCTTTTTTTTTTTTAAGTTTTGTTTCCTCATGGGTGGTTGAGTATAACTGACCACCTGGGGTCATCCCCTCTTGTTGATGTAGAGTGACCTTTAGAGCACTGGGTGACTCAGGTTGCCATCAGTCTTCTCTTGAACTGGCAAAAATTCAAGAATGATCTTGTGCCACTGGTACTTAGTCTATGGATTCCCCTACGCTTGCCTCCATAGCGGTAGATCTGAATCACGCTTCAGTGACAGAGACTCTACTCCTCTTACTGACCATCAGTCCCTTAATCCCTGTGATGATCTGTCGCATGATCTTCCGTCAACTAGCCTACTGTTCTCTTTTCTTCATCATCATTTATGGAGCGTGTCCTGTAAGTACCGCCCATAAATAACACCCATCCATACTGGGCATGTGGGATCAGAAAAGTGGAAAGGATGGTCACTGTCCCCTAAGAGCAACTGCTTTAGTGGAATTGACATGAATGACTAACTGGGTAGGAAGGAAGGTAAATAGATCGATAGATGCAAAGATAGATAGATAGATAGATAGACAGACAGACAGACAGACAGACAGATACATAGGTAGATGACAGAGTAGCAAATAGAAGAATGAAAACCAGAATAGTGTGCTATATGAGCAGGGGTAGAAGGGTGACTAATTCCAGCTTGAGCCTGGGGATCTGCAAATCCCTCTTAAAAGAGGTGAAATTTGATTTGGGCTTTGAGAGAAGAATGAGGAGTGAATCTGGGAGAAGGATCATACCACCAGGCAGAGAAGGCTGCCTCAGCTGTCAGATCCAGAATGGCTGCCTTGTCCCTCTTTGTCACTGAGCCCAGGTATAATCTGAGTTCCCTTCTCTATACACCAGCCCAAGGGGTCACCACCAATTCAGCAGAACTGACTGATAGGTGAGATTAATCTTCTGGACCATTCCTGGCTTATGCCTTTAGTGACTTCAAAGGCAGGACTGTTAAGCTAAGTCACAGGGGAATGGTTGGACCCCAGTGGACACAAGTAGATGGCCATTTGGGTTCAGAGAGGGACTTCTAGTAAAAATAAAGCACACAACACATGTAGTACCTACTTAGAGATATGCCTTGGAACCTCGTATCTCCCACCTCTCTCTTGTCTATGCCTCTCTTCACGCTTTATTTAACAGAGACATTTGTTCACCTGTTTTGTGCAGGACCCTTTGCTAGGTACTGTACAAAGATGTGTAAGATACAGCTTCTGTCTTCAAAGAGCCATCAACTAACTGGGAGTAAGAAGGCCAATGTTCAGAGCACTCTAGACAAGTCCATATAATCAAAATGTCATATGTGTAGGTATTTTGAAGTTCTCCACTATCCCATCTCCCACAAAGTGAACTGGCATGAAATTATTCTGTCTCTAAAATGTAGAGTCTGGTCTCAGGAGAAAGGAGATGACTTTCTTCTCTCAGTATTTCTCAGCTTTATTTCATCTCAGTGATTCCACATTCAAAATCGAATTTTGAGATATAGCCACATTTTCCTTTGGGTTGGGCAGCATTGTATGCTATTAATCCCAGTTGATTATCTTACCTCAATAATGAGGCTGTAAAGTAGGGGAAGAAATGAGAACACAAAAATCCCTTGCAGATTTTAGTGTTAGATCCAAATAGAATAAATTACTTTTATATCTCTCTCTGAACATGTCCAAGAAGAATAGAGAACCCGGATTTTTAACTAATTTAAATAAAAGATTAAATTGAAACAGAAAGCCAAAAACCAAATTAGTCAGCTTGTTACAGAGAAAATATAATGTGCTTCATTACTGTAATAGCAAATACCAGTGGAGTAGAAAATTGACCAGTCTTCTCATATTAGAAAAAAATCTGATGCTTGGGTGTCAAGGAAGCTCTGTTCTTATTAGCCTTGACTACATCCTCTGTAACGGAGCCTAGAATGTCTCATTAGCACGTAACTTATAAAAGTTTTAAAAGCCATGTTAAATAACACAAATTGAATGTTGCAGTATTCTTAATGTGAGAATGAATGGTAAAGAATCAAATTTACAATTCTATAATATTTAAAGACAGCCTATTTGGTTATGAAGATGTTTGTCAAAGAGTGTGAAATCACAGAGAACAATATCGAAAATTAAATAGCAAATTGGGAAGTAAAGGATATAAGTAAAGCGGGAAATAGTTCTCTTTTATATCCAAAGAGAAGTCATCTGACAGGTCCAGCCACAGATGAAAAGTTTGATCCTAGCTTCATCCACTTGGATGACACTTAAGACTCTAACATATAAAATGCATATTTCAAAATGTCTTCATGAGATATCTTCCCTTCCATACAGTGTGCTGTTATCACATTCACTCAATGTGACTTTAAGATCTTATAGTGGTATAAATTAAACGCAGTAATAAGAGAAAAGAAAACAAAGAAAGTCACGGCGTGGAGAATGGGAGTGGTCCGCAGTGAGGGCATGCGTGAGGGGAAGCACGCCAAGTGCATGCACTCACATCTTTCTGTTCAAATGGAATGTGCCACCACAGCATTCCAGTCCCCTCTTTTCCAACCTATAATTAATGTGTGTCTCCTTTGTGGCATGAAGCTGAAAATGTTCTCAGAGGTGAGCTATGGGCATTTCAGAGCACGGCAGATGCAGCGACACAGGGCTGGGAGAACAGTGGGGAGAGATGACCACACACCATCATCTCCTTTTCGGTCTTCACCCGAACATCATCAGCAGAGCCACCGCCCAACAGGCAGGTAGTGGACGGTGTAGAGGTGCGTTTTAGGTAGAAAAAGGCACAGTATGTGTACACGGGTAAGGTAGATTTTAAGACACAAGTGTTGCTGTCTTCTCTCCTAATTTGTTTCAGCCCTTGAATGTTTTATTGTAATTAATGTGTTCATTTTCTGTATTTATGCCTGGGAGCATGTTGCAATGAACATGATTTTAAAAATTCAAGAAATTCATTAAACAAGTAATTAGTTTATGTTGATAAAAGAGATTAATTCAAATGATTGAAGACACCTAGTACCAGCTCTAAATAAAACAATCCTTTAAGAAAAAAAAAAAATCACACTTTTAAAACTCCAGCCCCAGATTGCCACTTGATTAGTCTAAAAATACAAGGTTGGCACCAAGCCCGGAAGATTGGCAAGTGGACCTTTGATGGACCAAGTCAGACCAGGGATTCCAGAGCCCAGGGCCCCCCTGTTAAACCTGCTTTGGCTCCAGTTACCCGTGGTCTAAATCGGGACTCCATGAGCGGAGACCCACAGTAGACTTCACCTGTCGTGATGTGTAGGTGCGGAGAGAGCTCGGCTCTAGTCAGGATGGTGACTTCGTACCTGAGGCCTTCAGTAGGTTGGATTTCAGATAGAGTTCATCATGTTGAGGGAAGAAATGAAAAAACTTACTTCGGTGAGGGCTGGGGAGAATGTGTGTGTGAGTCATGCAGACATAACTATTGTTGCTGTTCACTTTCTTTCATCCCAGAAGTTTGAAGAATTGATTTCTTATAGATCTCTGGGTCATATATAGAATGTTGAAAGGGACATGCCGCTTGTCTCCCTGTGACCAAGTGATGGCTCGTACCGGCTGGCTAATCATGACTGACCAAATACCATTCAAGACGCTTTGTCTTCCTAGCCAAGTCTGTCTCCCCGCCACCCTGCCCATGCCCAGGCAATAAGGGTCTGTTGTGATCTGGGCCCCTCTTGATCCTGTAGGTTGGTTGGTTTGTTTGTTTGTTTTGTCTGTCCCGAAGACTCTTCATGAAAGCTGACTTGTCATCCACAAAAAAAGTGAGATTCTGTGTGATAATACTTGCAAAAGTATGTGTGCAAGGACAACGTACATATTTCTTGGTTTATGCAGGTCATAATTGGTATTTTAAGCTAAAAGTAGAGGGAAAAAAAGGTGTTTCACTGTTTGTCTTACAAATTCAGATTGGTACAGATTTTGCATATTCGGATTCTGATAACTACTGTTCAATTTAATTCGCTTCAAGGGGAAAAGAAATGTCCTTTTTCTCTTCTTCCACCAACTTGCTTTACCCTCACTTATTTTCTCGATTGAATTTAAGAGAGACTAGTTTAAAAAAAACTACAGTCCTCTAGAATCTGTTGACTATTTTTTTTTTCATAACCCCAGTTGCTGCAGAAAGGATCTTTTTATTTAATTTATCATGTGATTCTGGGCTCTGAAACTATTTCTTTATCTATAAACTGGGATAAAAATACCCTTCCTGCTTTCTTTTCACAAACGATGTGAGATTCAGTCTTACTGGTCCTGAAAAAAAAATTTTTTTAAATATGCAGTGTTACGTAAACATTAGATGGTATCATCTGTTGCTAATCTGTCTTTCTAAATGCTTTCAGTGTGCTCAGGAGTTGTACTAAATGTTATTACATCATATTTTCTGAATGATTTTGTTTCAATAAAAAAAGCAGCAGATTTAAATGAAATTGAGTTCATTAAAACTTGGGGGTTTTTTGTTTGTTTAATAGGATGTATCCATGTTATATCCACTTATGCTTGTTTTCTCTGCCCGTTCTCTTTCTTCCTTCTTCATATCCTCTTGTCTTAAAAGAAAGGATGCTTTGGGGATTTGGGGAGGGCGTAGGTCAGGAGGAAAGAAATCTCCAAAATTTCCAGTCCTGTGTTTCAGTTTTGTTTATAAACAGCTGGAGAAATGGGCAGCTCTGTTCTCAAAGGGCGAAAGTTGATTGAGCGTCTGGCCTCTCCAAACACAGAGGAGACCACACTAGGGAGGTGGAACTGGAGATCACCGGCTGCTGTGTCTTAAATCAGTGGGGCTTGTTTTCTTTCTATATTGTTCAGGACAGGAGTCATAAAATGATTGTCTTTCCTGAACTCTTAAAGAGCAAGTGGTCTGAACGAGGGATTGGAGTTTAAACCCTGCAGAGCCATTTCTAAAAACACCTCCTTCCTAATGATGTCTCTCTTCATAGAGCTTCACGGAGTTCATAGCATCAACTTCAAGAACAGCCCCCACAGATACATGGGCTGCTGCTCTTACAAAACCTGCTGAGAATCTGAGATGTCAACGTGAGGTGGCTTTATAAAAGGTCCTTGTTTTTGCTGAGGTTGTAAGTCATCTAGAGGAGGAAGGCAAAGTTGCATTTCACAGCCAGAAACTTGACTGCCCTCTTTTCGCATGCTAAGAGAATGGCAGAATCTACCCCAGAAGAGAGAGCTTTTTATTCTGGATAATACCTTGCTGAGACTCTTGAGGCGAGATATGTGAACCCCTGCCCCCTTCCTCGGGGGTCAGATTTCCAAAGAAACAAAAGAAGAGCCAAATCATCACACCTAACCAAATAGGACTGAAATTGAACAGAGAGGACCCTGGAAAAGACAGAGGGAGATGAGGAGAAAGCCCAGGAAAACAACAGGAGACCGAGATCTGGGAGAGACGATGGCTGGGGCTGGAAGGACCACTGGATGCTCGTTGCCTCTGTTTCTCTGTCATTCACTCCAGCCTCAGGGGCGGTAGAGGGAATTCAGGGACAGGTTTGGGGAAAGAAAGTGTGCGTTTTTCCATGTCACCCTTCTGTTCCCATAGAGGAACAGGCAAAGGAGCATCAAGAACCAGCCAACTAGCCCTCGCTTTGAGAGCCTGGACCTCCCCAGGAAGGTGAAGGATGAGTGTGTGCTTGGCTGCTCGGTCAGGAACTACAGGCAGGGCATTCCTTGGCGGACACAGGGTACTGAAAGGCAAGGAGGTCTGGAAGCCCCTGAGCATCTCAGGGAAAAGCCACTTAAATTGTGATGGCTCGTCTCAGTAATGCTGGGCCATATTTTCTTCACTATTAAATACTGGGGAACTGAAGAAGGAATTCAGGCAGGAGAAAGATGTGATCAGATTTGCATCTTAAAAAGAGAGCTCTGTTGCATGCTTTCCAACCATCTATTAGTTCAACAAATACTCATCAGGCTCCTATGTGCCAGAACTATGCTAGGCGCTGGGGAGATAGTGGTGAATGAATGACTAGTTCTTGGTATGGTGGCACTTACGGCTTGGTTAGGAGATAGATGTTTTAAAATTAGTCAAAAAATTGAAATTTAATTATAAATAGTAGAAAATGCCATATAAGAAGATCAGGAAACGCTTTGAGAATTAGGAGGGAGGATTAATTTTGTTTGGAGGTTGGGTGGAAGTTGGGTCACGGGAGGCCACTCAGCTGAAACCTGACAGGTGAGCAGCCGTTGCCAGGCGAAAAGGGGTAAAATGGTTAAGGTAGAGTTTGGGGGAACGAGAGGCTTAACAATTGGTAGGAAGCTATTGGATCGGTCCAGTCAGGTTCCTGATTGCTCATGTACAAAAATTCAGAGGTTGATCTGTGTGACAGGTCTCCAAAGCCACCTACAGCTCTTAAGTTCTGTAGAATTAAGCGTATGCTATGTGTTTGACCTTGTGCAAGGTGCCGAGTAGGAAGAAAATAAAATTTTCCAACAGAGTGATTGTCCAACAAGTTGGACATTTGATGCGGGTTCAGAGAGTTTAGCTGCAGGTGTGTATTATGTTTAAGACAGGCTTAACAGAATTCTTAGAGCACTTTTAATTATTTCTTATTGAAATTACAGAACCATCTACCACTCCCCAGGGCCCAACTTCTCTTTCTTAAGTTTTTTCTCTTGGATTGCCTCCTACTTGGGGCTCCCAATCATGGTGAATATATGGATGGATGGATAGATAGATACTTGAAACTTAGAATGTCTAATATGGTATCAAACACCTGTAGGACTACATGCTCATCATTACAGTGGGGATAAAGATGTCACTAATCATCTGAAGAACTGCCACCTAATTGGTGACTACTATTAACTTACAGAGGTGGCGCCTTACGTATAAAAGGCACTCAAAAATGTTTGGTTAAATGAATGTACGAATGAACTCTGCCTCCAAGTGTTCAAGTGAGACACAAGATCGGATGTCTGCCACAGACTCCCTAGGGCTGTAGTCCCATCAGTGTGATTATGGTCCTCTCCTTAAGTGCTGTCACTAACGTGATGGACAAAAAGTAGGATGTGTTCCCACCCTTCCCCTGCCCCCTCAGAAGGAGTCTTGTTCTGCCCACTCAGTTTCTCTCTACCCTTGATAAACTCAGAAGAGCTTCCCTCTCTGACTTTCAGGGCTCTTATTTTCAGAACTGGAAGAAAGGCGAGCAAAACAGGTGACATGATGCTCAGGTTAGGGTTGAGGAATGAGTGGTTTTATTTGTGTTTCATTTTTTCTTGTTTATGAACCACTCTTTCAGTAATTTTGGTACTCCTGCATAAATAGGATCACGTTGTAAATTCTATTTTGATTGTGGACACAATTTTAAATAAACTTTTACTTTGCTTGTTGGTTGATTTACTCCCTCGAGCACCCCCAGGAAGAGATCATCTGTCTGTCTTCCTGTCTTCTTTTTGGAAGAGAAAGGTACTGAAGCAGTGGCAGTGAGCAAGGAAGAGGGTAGGGGAAAGGAAGAATTTTAAGCAGTTTCTTTAATGCATGACTCCAAGATGAGCTATTATGAAATTCTGTCTTGGCTGCTAGACCGTTGGAATAATCAGAACACAGCTTTGGAAAGGGCTCAGTTAGCCACTCTTGAAGGCAGTGGTTCACCACGACTGCCCTTTCGCTTAGTAAGGGCAGGGTCTAACTTCACGAATATGGATCTGGAGCTGAGACAGATGGAGGACCTAACAAATGGGTGGAAGTTATAAGGAGGCATATTTAAGCTCAATACAATTCAAATGTTTCTAACAGGTAGAAATCATTCATGAAAGAGTGGGCACCCCGTCAAATTGTGAACAGCGTTAATGAAACAGATCTCAGCCCGGGTAGATGGTTAACCTAACCTATATGGAAGGTCCTCTTCTTCACTAAAAAGCCATTCATTTAAACACAAAACACAGGTTGAATTGAGAAATGCACACCCTTTATGTAAAGCCAAGATGGAGTTTTTTTTCCTCTGCCTTACATCTCCAAAGCCCAGAGTAAGCCGGCTGTTTTCCAAGCTAGCTTCTCAATAATTCTGATGGGAAGAATGTACTCTTGAAAGGTCCAATTTTTCTTCCCCACATAACAAAAAGGCTCTTCTAACTTGTCAGCCTACTACCAACAAACTCAGTGTCAAGGTTTACTTGAACTTAAAAAAAAAAAAAAAAAAAAAGAGTTGTTCAATTCAAGTAACCATTTGAATGAACGTGGTTACGGGGTGATTTAAAGTGTTTGGGAAAGCCTTCCTTCCTATCCCAGAGAGGCAGGAGGCCTGGCAGTGACTTCAAATCGAGCACCTACTAGTCTCCAATGCTTTGGGCATGCCAGAAAAAGGCTTAAATGCAAGATTAGATTGTGAACAGTACAATCTGATGCTCACAACCAAAGTTAATTAGCCACTTACACGCGCCATGCATATGCTGACACGCACCGGCTCGGGCAACCCTCCGGTGACCCTCTAGTGCAGGCGCTGTTATCTTCCTCTTACGGGCGAGTAATGGGGGGCTGGGGAGGGTAGAGACAGAGAAAGAGCTCATCAAACGTTTCTCAGTGAGTATACAGGAGTACAGGTAATCAAACTTCAGTTTTCAGCTGCTATGCTTAACATAAGAGACACTAAAAGAACGATATTTAACTACGGATGGAATAGACCCAGAAGTAAGGACATCAATCCATCGGAACCAGCTGACACCAGCCTTCGAAGGGTTCTGGATGAGGTGCAGTTTCGCCCATTTCGGAGTACAGGTGGGTTCCAAATTGTCAAGAGTGAGTTTTAGGGGATAAGGAATAAGAGTAACCCTTCCTGCTCACAGAGAGGGCTGGCCTCTCTCAGAGGGTGACTCTGGCTGGGACGCAGCTGAGAGATCGGGTCTTTCAGGGCCTCTCCAGTCCGGAGGACAGCTGAGGCTCTGGCACCCCCGGAACATGGCCCAGCGGGAGTGCGGCGTGTGACGTCCCCGGCACTTGCTGTGTTCTTGTTTGGCTCTCCTGACGGGTCTGTTGTTTACACCAGTGGCATAAACAGTTGATCCAATTTCCACTTAAGCTACAATCATCCTGCGTTAAAGCAGCAAATACTATGAGTATTCTAAGAATGCATATCCTTGTTTATCAGAAGCCATGATTAAAGTAAGTTTTAATGTTTTCCCTCCCTTCTAAGGCCCTTTTAGACAGCTTAGCTAATGGCAGTCCTCAAAGCCAGTGTTTCTTAAGGTGGAGTCTGCATACCATCTGTGTTAAAATGGTCTAGGGTGCTTCTTAAAAAGGACCCTATCCCAAATCTACCATATTGGTTAGGATAGAGACTTGACAAAAATCTCAAAGTCTCAGTGGCTTGACAGAACCAGGGTTTATCTCCCCCTCACTTGAAGTTTGCTGCAGGTTTGGTGGCTCTCCACAATACTCCTTTCCAAGTAGAATCCAGTCTGCTGATGATTTCTGGTTCCATTATTTCAACAAAGGGGCCTGGAGAATTCACGCCATGCTACTACTCTCTGGCCTGGTGGCCCACTGCCACGGCCAGCGCAAGGACCCAGCCTCCTGCAAGTTGCTGGGAAATGCAAGGAGACACAAGGACATGGAGTGGACAGTAAATATCTCTGATACTTTCCATCCTTTGCCTCCTTTTCCTACACAGAGAACATAAGTGCATCTCTTCCTAAGAAATGCTAGTCCCATCCAGTGGATGCATGGAGCTCAAAGCCTAGGATTTCTGGGTGATGGCCAGTGGTCATTAGCTAATCCAGACGTCCTTTTGTGTTAGAGAATGATGAATTTAAAAGGCAAGTTATCTGCCAGTCCCTACTCATACTCCCAACAGAGAAGGATGGAACAGCGACATGGCAACTGCAACTGATACTCCCATTTGGGAAAGGGAAGACAGGGAGACACCATAGTCCCTGGGCTGTGGCAACTCTGAAATCTCTCTGGACAGTGGCTATGGTGGCTCCCCACCCAAATGTGGAGGCCCTATTTCTGTCCTCTGGGAAGGAGGGGGCAGTCCCTTGTCTGTTCCTTTCTGTGGCACCTGGCTCCACCCCCTGCGAAGTTCTTAATCTTCCCTGACTTCCCTTTGTTCCACGGAAAATGGTTATTGTGCCATATGCCCTCCTTGAGGGCTTTCTAATCAAGGGGTTTGAGAGGTCAGGGTCATTTTAAGTGTCTTGATATTTAGACAAATATGACTTTCTCATAGATTCAGAAGACTTCCAGTGCATTTGCTCGCAACCAATCCTGTGTGCCAGGGGCCCCATCCACACAACTTGTTTGAGACATGCCTTTTCAAATGGCCTGATTTCTTTGTTGGTTCCTTCCAGCCGACTAGGCACACACTAAACCTGATCTCTGTCCTGAGTGATTTGGATCATGTGTTTTTTTTGGACATTCATTATTGCAGCCTTTTTATATCTGATTTCTCACAGTTTGTGGTCCAGTTGCAGTGAGTTTTCCAGTCCTTCCAGGCATCACATATCTGGGATCTGCTGCCTTCCATTTCTGCCTGTTCTTTCTAGGGCGCATCTCTCCCTTCCTCCTTCCTTCCTCTAGCCGTGGCCCATGCACACTACTGATGTTCTTTTCTCTAAACCTCTTCCTCTGCACCTGCCAGCTTCATACTCACACGGTCTCCCTCCCATGTCATCAACGCTGACAGTTGTAACAAACATTTCTGCCACTGAATAACAATCTCCACATTTCTGATCTTTGTTGTCAGTTTCCTCACTGCCTGTCACCGGACTGCTGGGCCAGCGCCATACCCCCTGCGAGCTTTACTGCAGCAGCTCCCCACGGTCGGTGTGCAATTCTGCAGTTGTCATAAACTAGGTTATGCAGCAGAAGGAAGCCCATCTCCAGAGAGCTGTTGCTTCACATATAAAAGTTCATGTTTTATTCAAAGCCTCCCATGGGTCTCACGGCAATCTGTGACACTCCCACCTCACCCCCAAGCAATGATGCAGGGACCCAAGCTGCTTCCATCTTGTAGGTTTAAAACTGGAGCACATGGCTTGCAGGGTCGAAGGGAAAAGGGAGTTGGGATGGTCATGCACCAGCTCTGAAATGCTTTGGCAAAATAGTGACACACGTCACTTCTGCCACCAGCTCTTGGCCTTGGCATACAGCCCTTGCCTCTTCCATGAACAGTAAATATCTCTGGCCCAACTACTTAATCGAACTCTAAGATGGGGGTGGCTAGCATCTGCATTTTAACACCTATTTGGTGTTTGAGAACATTTGTTCTAGAATAAGTGGTGATATTCCTGCTTTATTCATTGTAAAGCTGAGCCTGAGAGATGGTTCAGCTTACCCAAGGTCACACAAATTTAGTGCCAAAGCTCCTTGTGCCTCCTCGTTCAGGTCGACTCCAAACTGCTGGTGTGTAAAAGTCCCATCATAATGCCACTCATGCTCTTCGTTCAAGATCACACACTGAGGAACCATGTTCCTCTTCTTCTGCTTCTTTTCCTGGGGCCCTATGAATTGAAAGGACTGTGTAGGAAAACAGATTAAAGCAGCATGCTAGCAAATTCAAAGAAAAGCCAAGAGGATGGAAACAGAGGAGGGGAAACAGTTTTCCCAGAGAAGAGGAATCCATTTGGTCCAGCATAAATTTGCTAATGGTTCACCCCCATAAGCTTAAAACAAGTGAAAACCCTTAAATAGCTCTCTCCAGTCCTTAGCTGGACCAAATGACAGGGGCAGGAAGCTGTGCGAGTACCCAGGTATCCACGTGGTCACAACGGTGCTAGTTCTTTCCTGCTCTGCAAAGCCTGCTTCACCTGTGAGCTCATTCTCCAACAGAATCTGATTCCGTACATCTGTGATAAATATTCACATTTGTCAAGGGGAAAGAGAGAAGCTTCAGAACTGAGGGAATTTGCTTTGGAGTTTGCAGATTTTATCCTTGCATCATACCAGAGAAGAAAAAAAAAAATAAATGTGGGGTGAGGAAGAGGGAAATTCTTCCTTGCTAAGAGGACAGAAATAACTTGAGCTAATTAGATGAACCTAAAAAGGTAAGTGAAAATTAATGAGAAATAAGAAGAATTTTAACTCTGGAAATAGCCTCTCTTCTGTGCTGTTGAAATCCTATCCCCTTTAGTGGAATAAGCTTAGGTCAGGAGCTAACCTGCCAGGGCAAAACTCTAGCAAAAGGAAATGTGCTTCGGGCAGCCCGAGTCCAGCTGAGTATCTTGCAGTGTTTTCCCCGACTTTGGAGTTCACTCAAAGTATGATTTAAATTTTGCCGCAAGCCTTTACTTTTGGAAAACCGTATGTATTTTTTAACAAATTCAATTTGGATGTTTCTTATTTTCTTGCCCTTTAGCTCATTAAGATGTTATTTTGTCGGAGTCGTTTGTTTGGGAAGCAATCTGATTCTTTTTGGAAAATCTTGAGAAGCCTTTGTTGGAAAAAGCAGCAAAAATCTGTCTGATCTTGAGTGCATACATTCAAAGTGAATGAGAAAGTTATAGAAATTTCTGAATCAGTGGTTCTAAGGTGTGGTCCCTAACAATGGTAAATATATGTGCACCCAACATAGGAGCATCTCAGTATATAAGGCAACTCTTATCAAGGTGTGGTCCACAGGCCGGTACCGTCGCCTAGATGCAGGGTCCTCACGTTAAGAAGGGCCTCATACTTGGTTTGATGCTATCATCATCTTGAAATTCTTACCTTTTTTTGTAAGTAAAGCCCAGTGGGACACTAGGACAATGGGACATTGCATGGGCAGATTCCCCATCCACAGACGGCATTCACGGTGCCCCATGGATGTAGGATTCCAGCAGACCCACATGAGCGAGAGCTCAGTGAGACGCAAAGCCACTACAGGGTAAGCATGTTATGTCTACAACTGAATAAACTGGGCAAAGATGCGGAGATGAAGGGAGCACTGACATCTCAGAGAGGGCACACTTTCTATTTGCACCAGAGCTTTCGTGGAACCCAGAAAAAAGGCAGTGGCATTCTAAGAAACACATCCCGCCAAGAAACACTATCGTATCATCTCTTGTTTGTGAATTAGCCAGCTGTTCACCCTCAGAGAAGGAAAGAGAGAGGGCACCCCCGGTTCCTTATCTTTTCAGATACGCACCAGTAATTCAAAAGCAGAGAGAGGCGGTCAACTATTTACGTATCAAGAAGTGAAATTTGAAACAGTGGAATCAGTTTTGTGCAGCAATTCCACCCCTCAGGTTAGAAAGGGATCTGCATATACACACATACACGCACATACTACAAAGACGAGTTGTGTGATTAATTTCAGTGATTTCGCAGATGAGTTAAATGCTCTTTAAAAACTGTCATTGTGCAACTTAACAGATGAACAGTAAACTTCAGGTGAATAATTAAATGGCAATTAAAAAAATACCATGACTTGTTGAGAGGGAGCACAGAAGAAAGGGAACAGTTTTATCTTCTAGTACCTTACTAATAGCACTTTTTCTTGCTTTTTGAATAGGGGGCCCCGTATGTTCATTTTGATCTGAATTCCACAAATTAAAAACCCTGTGGGGGAGTTTACTAGAAATGCACGTTCTCAGGCCTGGTGCTCCACCCGCAGGATCAGACACTCACTGAGAAGGGGAAGAAGGGGAGGACGGCAGCATGTTTTGTAGCAGATCCTGTGGGTGATTCTGAACCACGGGTAGGTTTGAGAACCCCTGGGCTGAATAATTTAAGCTTGGAGAACCTCATGGCTGTGTTTACCCAGAAGGTTCAGAAGGTCTGTCTGATTGCCTTATTTTATCTCTTCCAAGAGGTAGTAGAAAGCGCCACCACCTTCATAGCTGGCCTCGAAATGTCTGTTGCATAATACTTGTGAGCCCCTGCTGTGCAGTCACACACATCTGTGTTCACCGTAAGGCAGTCATGCAACTTTGAGCAGTGGTCTCAACCTCTCCGGTCCTCAGTTTTCTTAGCTGCGAAGTGGGGGTATTAAGGCCTGCCTCATATTGTGCTTAGAGGATTTAAATAAGCTAATACATGGAAAGGGCTTAGCACAGTGTCTGATACCTGGTAAGGACGTGAGGAGAAGGCATTTCATCTATATCACTGTTAATAATAATTAGTATTTTCTCCATTCCTCACTGCTGGTGGTTTGAGCCTCATCCTCAACAAGACATCACACTTGTTTAACTCCCTCTGGGTTGCATCTCTCTGCCTTGGATTGAGACTTGCAAAAGAAACGCAGGAAAGAGCAGAACCTTTCTTTTGACTAGAAGAGGGGAAGGAAAGAGAAACAGGACAGTGTTTCTTCATCTTGATAAGGCATCTTCTTGTCTACAACGTTCTGCCTTCTGGCATACATTTGCCCTACAATTCTAAAGCACATGAGGAAGTCCCTAGCCCCCTTAACTGGATATTGCATGAGAAGCAAATTGCACAGGAGCCAAAAACTTGAGCTTTGAAGCTGGGCCCACCTGTGCCCTGACTCTGAGCCACTTGCCCTGGGTGATCTCAGGCCCCTTGCGTATCGGCTAGAGGTCTGTTTCTTCAAATGCAAAAAAGTACCAACAGATAGCCCAGTCACTCCTCCAAGACACTGCTGGTTTGGTTCCAGACCACCACAATTAAACAAACATCCTAGTAAAGTCAGTCACATGATTTTTTTTTTTTTTTTTTTGGTTTCCCAGTGCATATAAAAGTAATTGACTACTGTACTGTAGTCAATTAAGAATGAGACAGGATGGGAAGGGATAGACTGGAATTTCAAAATTGTAGAGTAGATAAACAAGATTATACTGTATAGCACAGGGAAATATACACAAAATGTTATGGTAACTCACAGAGAAAAAAATGTGACAATAAGTGTGTATATGTCCACGGATGACTGAAAAATTGTGCTGAACACTGGAATTTGACACAACATTGTAAAATGATTATAAATCAATAAAAAATGTTAAAAAAATAAGTTTACAATCTATTGGGGCAAATAATGGAATATTTTGAATTAAGAGAATTACCATTAAAAATATTTCTTTGCAGAATATAGGAGCATATGAAAATCACTAAAAAAAAAAGAATGAGACAGTGTTAGGTCTAAAAAAGTACATACCTAATTAAAATACAAGTTTCTTCTATATAGTAGAGGGAACTACATTCAATATCTTGTAGTCACCTATAATGAGAAAGAATGAAAAGGAATATGTGTTATGTACATGTACGACTGAAACATTATGCTTTGCACCAGAAATTGACATATTGTAACTGACTACACTTCAATTAAATATATATACAATTCATTACTAAAAAATGCTAACCATCATCTGAGCCTTCAGTGAGTCATAGAAGTAACATCAAAGATCACCATAACAAATATACTCATGATGAAAATGTGAGACAGACCATGAGCATTACCAACGCGACAGATGTGAAGTGAGCAGACACTGTTGAAAAAATGGCACCAATAGACATGCTTGAAGTAAGGTTGCCACAAACCTTCAGTTTGTAAAAAACAAACAAACAAACAAACAAAATGTCTCTGTGGAGCACAATAAAGTGAAGTGCAATAAAACAACGTCTGCCTATAAAAAGAAAGAGTGTGTGTCAAGCCCACAGCTCAGTGTCAGGCTCCAGGTTCTCCTGTGTGCGGCTGTGGGTCTCATCACAGACCAGCGTTCACACCAGCTCTGGCTCAGCATCTTAGCATCATTTGTGTCAGCAGGTAATGCCCCTGAACCCCTTTCCTGACTGTCCAACTGGCATGGTAATAACAGCCTCTCCTGCCCACCGCTAAGTATGAACCCACGGTACTATCCAAAAGCTCTTTATAAATGATCGAAGCTTCAAAGAACGTGAGGAAGTTTTATTGCTGATATTGCTGTCTTCAGAACGAAGGTGGTTAGAGCCTGAGAAGGGATACATTGTTGTAAACTCACTATCTGCTCTTTACATGAATTCAGAGATGTTGCGGGAACCAAGTCCCAATTACTTCTGTTTATTGCAGCAAGAGACAGTGTGTTTTAGCACGAGGCTAAAAAGTGATCTGTAAAAGGATTAATGTTGAGTGTTAAATATTCTCCTGCTTTTGTTGAGATCTTTAGGAGGAAGTGCTCAGACCGGCTGCACAGTGGGCATCATTAGAACTCAAATTCCAATCCAGGACTGCCTAGGGCTTCCTCAGTGCCAAGTGTGCAGTGCGATCTGTAATGAGCCTAGCTTTCAAAAGGGCTATGGGAGGAATTATCTGCCTTCTGCTATGCCCACATCTGGATCCTACCATGGGTCCTGTGTTCATTGAGGATAGATCTTGCCTTCTTAAGTGAGTTATGCTTTGTGGTTCCTCTTACACATTAATGTGCATGTAAATCACCCAGGAATCATCTTAAATGTGGATTCTGATTGGGTAGGTCTGCTTGGGGCTGGAAATTGTACATTTTTAGCAAGCTCCCAGGTAATGCCAATGCTGCTGGTCCACAGACCACGCACACTTTGTGCAGTAAGCATTCATAGCTGAAAGGGCTCACAGCGGAAGCCCTATTGGGTGGCTGTGGAGCCCACGGGTGAGGGCTCTGTGTTTAATGAAGAGCCAGAGCAAGATGAAACCTGGAGATGCGTACATGGGCAGGTGGTACCTATGACCAGCCAGGGATGAGAACTTTGGCGAGTGGTTGTGGAGGGATTACAAGGGATGTGGCATTAGAGGTGCCAGTCTCTAAATAACCACCTGTTGACAAAGAACATAATCTTTCCTTTTGGACAGTTTTGTCATTCAAGTCTGAGAAAATATGAACATCTTGAAATAGTATCACTCGACTACTTTTTTAGTAAGTTGGTTGGTTGCCTCATCTATTAAATGTTTACTGAAAATACGTTTTTAAAGACATAATTGATATATAACATTAAGTTCATTTCAGGTCTACAACATCATAATTCCATATTTGTATATGTTGTGAAATAATCACCACAGTAAGTCTAGTTAACATCCATCACCACATAGTTACAACATGTTTTTTCTTCTGATCAAAACTTTTAAGATCTATTCTCTCAGCAACATTCAAATATACAATATTATTAACTGTAGTTTAAAATGCATTTTAAGCATATTTTTTTTAAAAAAAATTGTCTCTTGATAGCCATTTGAATCTCACCATGAAAACTGGCCAAGTCTTTTGTCTATAGAATTATGTCTAAATTTTTAAAGTCAGATAAAGAATGGATTGGTTTAAAGAAAATGGAGATTATTTGGAATTCTTTTGAAATCCAGCTGCCTGAAATCCACAATTGCTTTAAAAAATATTTTTAATATTTAGAATTTGTCCAATGATACCTTATTGAACAACTTTAAAGATTCTTAAGCATTTTTTTCCAGTTCCATTTTAAAACAACTGATTTTTTTTAAACCCTTTCAGCATCTGAGGCTTAGGAAACTATAGAAAATAAATTGTTTGGGTTTGTTGTTTCTCTTAGTCAGCAAACATGCACTGCGCACCTACTAAGCACCAGGCACTTTGTAGGACACCGAGGATGCATGAAGACTGAGGCTCCGTCCCTGCCGTCACAGTGAGATAAAGGGACACTCGGCAGTGTACTGAAGCAAGTCCGAGGCAGAAGTTGTATGAAAGAGAAGGTAATCTACCGAAGCCCTAGTGTGTCATTATGGGACGCTCATTTTCAGCCATAGGCACTTCTTCTATACTCTTTATTCCATCCCAAAGAGTGGTGGTAATAAAAGTTATAGCCAACAGTTACTGAATGTCTACGACGTACCAGGCTCTGAGCTGCCTTACTGAACTAGGAGACTGAATCCTCACAAGATCTCCACAAGGTATGTGCTGTTACAGCACCAGGAACATGCCTGAGATCACACCGTTACAGTGTACTCGAGCCCTGTCCCGACCTGGTCAGCCTGATTCCAAAGCCCGCGCTGTTCCCACCACACTACACTCATGACGTTTTCTTGGGGGTATGCATCAGAGGTCGAGTCATTTTTTTTTTTTTTTTGAATAGGAACACCTCCAATTAATTTTACCCATGAGAGGGCGTTAACAAGTAACTGACTAGTTTATTTGTATGTCACATGGTGCTCCAATCATCTGAGGAAATGAACAAGGCAGTGCTAAGGTGTGCAAAAACACACTTATGCATAGAACCACATAAAAATACGAGAGGAGTGGGGGAGGTGGAAGTGAGGGGTGAGCTATTTCAGACCATTGCAGTGGCTGCCCTCCAGTGTTGCTCCTGAATCCATCTCAAGGCAACTAGGATTATTAAATAGCAAGACATCCTTACCTCATCGTACCTGCAGGGGTAAAGATGTGGCTCATTTATTACTGATAAATGGTTTCCTAAGACTGACTAACCATCCATGACAAGTAGAGACTAGCGAGGTATTGGAGACCCCCACTCCACGGCCAGAGAAAGGCATCCGGGAAAGGAGGGAGTCCCCATGCTGGAACCACAAAAGTAGAAGAGCGGAAGGCAGGTGTGGGGGGCAGTCCGTGCTCTCAAATACAGGGCTTCCCAAAAGAGCTGCTGCAGAGAGAAGACTTTCCTGACCCAGCTGTCTGGGAAGCCGACAGAGAACGAGGGTTGGCTCTTCATTGCTTGTTCTCCAAATTAAGCCAGTATTAGCACCGAAAGGAAAGAATGTAAACTGAGAGCTGTTTTCCTCTGTGGAACGTGTCCTGACTCATGCCTGTCACTTAGAGTTTT
Source organism: Camelus bactrianus (assembly GCF_048773025.1). Lineage (NCBI taxonomy): Eukaryota > Metazoa > Chordata > Mammalia > Artiodactyla > Camelidae > Camelus > Camelus bactrianus. The sequence goes on along the minus strand of NC_133541.1, from coordinate 102,462,403 downwards.
TGTGGCTGTCCCAGCAAAACACTCAAGAATCACCCTTGCCCATGGCCAAGGGACCCCAACACAACAACAACTAATTTCTATGATTAAATTTGTCAATGAGTCAGCTAGGTGGATGGTGAATATCCACAAGGGAAGAAGAAAACATTTATTCTTTTTCATATATATGTAAAATCTCTGAAAAGTTTTATTACCAAAAATCTGGACAGGCAATACTAAATGAAAATAATAACCAAATCTAAAGCAGACCCATTTGTCATAGTAAATATCTGATCTCAAGGCCTGGTCAGGAAAAAAAAAATCGTTCATAGAAAGAAAGGCCCTGAGTCTCCGAGTTCTTAAGAACCTATACTATGTGTAGGAAGCATTTCGACTTCCTTCCTTTGAATTTATAATTAGTGGAAATTATTCAATGACATAGTTTTTCTTCTTGAAAATATCTTAGGAGAAGAGAACTAATATTTATTACACGATTCAGATACATCTTTACTGCTCCTGCTCTGGCCCAGTTCACCATCACCTCCACCCAGACTATAATTATGGCCTCCTGTCTTCCCACTGCCCCGCCCTCCCCCCTCAAACGCCGCCCCCGGGTTCTTCCCATGGTTGGCTCAGTCTCACCTGTCAAGTCTCAGACGAAATGCCACTTCCTCTGAGAGAACTTTGCCAGCCGCTACGCCCACCACTTACTGTCTGTCTCATTTGATTTATTTCCCAATTGCTTTTATAGCACATTCATCATCTTCTTAATCTGGCTTATCTACTGAAGCACTGTGTCTGCCTCATTTGCTGCTGTTCCTCCACCTAGCACGGGGTCTGGCGTGCACTGGCCCTCAGCGCTCGTCTGACGATTAAGTGCATGAATGATAGAGCGGGCCAACCACTCGGTTTAATAATTTACAAATATTTTCTTGTTTAACCTTATAAAAGTCCTCTGATGAAGGAGTCACTATCCTCAGTGAACGAGGAAATGAAAGTGTAGATGTGGACTTACAGCTGGTGGGTAGGAAGTGGGGATTTCCACTTGAGGTCTATCTGACTCCAGAGTCGCTTTTATTTCTACCCAATTGTATTGCCTTCCAATGGGAAATCTTTCTCACAAAAGAAAGATTTCTGAACTTCTTTTAATATCCAAAGACATTCGACTTCAGCCTACAGAGCTTTGTGATCTTAGACCAGAGTTCTTCCAATGATATCTTGCCCCTTGAATTAAAAAAAAAAAAAAAAAAGTAAAGAATGAGCTTTCCATTGCTTATGAAATGGATCTGACATCCTTAAACACTCTGTCCACATACACATGCCAACCCAAAACTGTCAGGAACAATCTTGATGCTAGTTAGTAAATGTGCAGTGCTCAGCCAGATAGTGGCTGTGACCGACATCCTGCTTATTACTGCTTATGAATTGGTTTCTTGTGCATAAATCAGGACGGTAGCTTGTACACGAGCTTCATTTATAGGACTAATTTAGTGTGGATGTACAAAATCATCAGAAGGCATAGCATAAGCATTCCCAGTATAAATATAATCCATATATAGACACAAGTGTGTATATATGCATGTACGTACAGTCATATGTATGTATGCCCACAAATATGCATACACACTATATTTTATGCATAGCTATAAATATAATGCTCTATCTCATTGGAAACCTGAATATGGTCAAAATTTGTTGCCAGGAAATACGATTTCCCATTTATTCACGAGGTTTCTCTTTACATGTCTGTTTTCTAATCTAGTTATTTGAACTCAACTTTTTCTTTCAAGTTTTCACGCCTCATGTCAGGAGCATGTTTGCCAAAGTATGATTAAGGTTTCACCCTATTTGCATTTTATAGCAGAGACCCATGATCCATAATATCTTCACCTCTTTGAAGCCATATTGGATGATAGTAAACAAAGTATTGCCTAGCATATGGTACCCACACCACAAAGAGTACGCAAGGTCATTTAGGTGGCGTGCTCCACGGGGTAATCAGAGACGAGGAGGGGAATCAGTCTTCTCCGTCAGACTGGAGCCAGTCTCAGGTTGCAGAGGCCAACATTTCATTGCGTTTATTTATATGGTTACCTCCAGTTTATGACAAATGATATTAGTTTTCCATTTCTGACTGTGGTATTTCATTTCCTTTGGGGGTAAATCTACTTAAGGAAAAATATGTCAATGTAAAGCTATTACATACATAATTGTACACGCGGTTTGCGGGGGGTGGCAAAAATTATTCAAGTCATATGCAAATGGCTGATGGAAAAAGCTAGTGGAGGCAACAGAGGTCTGCAAGTCAGAGTTCCCCACTTAATAACTGAGCAAGCTGGAGTGTGTTACTTAACCTCACTTAAAACGAGCTGCAGTAACCTCAGAGCTTTGGTTTGTTCAAATGGAAAATATATCAAGCGTGACACAGTAGATGCTAAATAAATGATCTTTGCAATGGTAATAACTGCTTTGGTGACTATTAACTATCATTCATGAAATAATGTATGTGGAGCACCTAACATAGTACATACTAGTACGTACTCTGTGCTCAGCAAATATTGGTCCAAAATTCCCTCATCAGTTTCCTTCTCAATAGACCTATAAACAGATGTGTGATTCATGAGTCAGTTTTAGCTGATACCCAGTCTAGTATGTGAATGCCGTATGGCCTGTTTTAAGATGTGTGCTTGCATACTATGTTGTGTATGATCGGTGTGTCACACAGAATTCTAAATAAATAGTGAATGATCTTCTACGTCACCAGTGCCCGTAGATGAGGAGTGAAAACGTTCTGTGAACACAAAGCAGCTTCCTGTAATGTGGTTCACATTCTCCTCCTGTTTTGACTGTGATGACATGAGTTAAATATTCATCATCTGTTAGTGTGAGGTTGTAAACGTAAAGATGAAAACTGTATCTCAAGAGGATTTCTGAAGTTCCTCCCTAGAAAGAATTACACATCAGGAAATTCCACCGCAAATCCAGCACAAATTGAAAATGCTTCTCGGGAAGACAGATGAATTAAGATGGGCACCCTGAGGTGATGGAGAAATAAGACACAGAGTCTTATGTTATCTAAGAGCGTGGAAAACTAGGAATATTTACAGGATCCCATCTCAAGACGCCAGTGCAGACAAGAGGCAATAAATGGAATTGGGCATTGGCTGATGTAAAGAAAAACTAGGGAGTCAAGACAATGGGAATTTAACAAGACAGAGACCCGTCTTAGGGGGAACAAAGTGAGATACTGCCAGAAGTGAATGAAGCTTGGCTGAATATCGCCACAATAGTGTGTCTTTCCTTAAATTGTATACTTTTTAAATGTTTTATGATGAAAATCGTCAAGCATGCACAAAGAAGCAAGAGTGAGTCAATGATCTTCATATGCCCACTGCCCGCCTTCAACAGTAATCAACATTATGCCAGTCTCGCGTCAGGAAGCCTCACGTGTTATGGGCGAGGAACGTGGCTGGAGCATCTAAGGCAAATTTTAGACATTGTGTCAACCGTAAGGACATAAACACTTCAGTCTGCATCTTTAAATGTTAAGGAAAATTGTACATAGTTACTATGCTATTATCACTCCTATAAAACTAATGATTCCTTAATACATCTCAATACCTAATTTCCCAAGCTGTTTCAAAGATAACTCTGTAAATGGTTGGTCTAAATCAGGACGAAAACATGGCCAAAATATGCATTTGGGGGTTTTGTTTCCTGAGTCTGTTCCTCCGCTTTTTATATCGTTGATTTGCTGGAGGAATTGCCATCCGTCCTGTAGAGTGTTACACATTCTGGGTTTGTCTGACTGCTTCCTTGTGGGATTCCTCATTGTCCTGCCACCCATAGTTCTTCTAGATGGTGGCTGGAGTTAGGGGCTTGATTAGATTCTAGTTCATGGTTTTAGACAAGCCTGTTTCATAGATGGCTTTGTGTACTTTCTATTATACTACGTGCTGAGGCAACATAAGGTCTGTTTGTCCCAATTTAAGGGACTGAAGGGTGGATTTATATGCTTTCAGCCCAATCCCTCCTTTATAAACTTTTCCCAGCAAATTTTCAGGTCATTTTAGCATTGCTCACCTTTATTATTTAACTAAGATTGCAAAATGGTGACTATCTCAATCTCTCAATCCTTTTGGCTGGAATTCTTCTATGAAGAACTTTCCCTCATTGACCATTTGGTTCCCCTGAAATACAGTAAAAGCAAGATAAATCCTTAATTACTTTATTTATCCATATTCAGAGCAATACGTGGTACCCTAGAAACAGAGTTTGTTTTTCTTTTTTAATTATATTATGTGTTTGATAGTTTTCAGTCTGTTGTGATTGTTCTGTCTGACATTGGCACCATCCCGGATCAGCAGTGGGGTCACCTTATGGCTGGCTCCTGTGTCTGTTGACATAATCCTTCTTAGTGTGTTGGCTTCCTTGCTGACGAGCCCAACACGGTTTCCCAGGATTATCTCTTTCACCTCCTGTTTCAGACCTAGCCTCAGCCTTTTCTGAGAACTCTGGTTCCTCTTAGAGAGAGCGCTTGGAGATCACAATCTGCACGCTAGGGTTGCTTATCACTCCTGGATGATCATTGCCTCTAAGCCTCTGCAGTAGACAAAGCTAAGACATAAAAATTAAGAGAGAAAAAATTCATGAGTTCCTATTGATGTTTCCAAATAATATTTAAAAGTTTTTTTTTCCCTTTGGTTTTATGCTGTCATGTGTTTCCTTTCATGCTGAAAATCTGGGTTCTTAACAACAGTAACATAATGACTTGTTTTATTTTACAACGTATCTATAATAACTTGAAGACAAGTTTATAATATTACCACTGACAACTGCTGAATACAAAATATTGTTCTGTTTTGTTTAGAGAAAAGGCAGCATCGGCAACACAAATGGATTAATTTGAGAAGTGATTCATGTGTACCACACTCTCAATTTGCCATGTCCCATTAACATGAAGTGTGTCAGTCTCATGATTTGGGTATTTGCTTTTTAGAAGACTTTGCCAAGGTATATGAAGCTAGAATTTAATTTGTCCTAATTGTTGGGGTCTCACTCCACTGCCCTCTAGCCCCACCTGATCACACGACAACACACACGCCACAAGGGTAGGGCCATGTCTTTTACTCACCAACATAGCATGCAGCCCCAGCACGGTGCTGATAGTACTCACGCGTACGTGAGTCAATCATGCTACACGTTTTAGGGGAAGTCACTGAAAGGGAACGTTTCTCTCCCCATGTGCTGATGTAGTCATTAGTGGTAACACAATAGCCACCTATTTCTTCAGATTCTCTGCCATCGTTTTCTAGTGTTATTTATGGACTATGAATTAGAAAGGCTCTTAAAAGCCTAATTTAATCCCTTCATTTCTCAAATGAGAAACTGAGCTAGCCAGAGACTCAGCAGTTTCCCCCAAGTCACCCGGCTAACACCTGGCAGAGCCAGAATGAGGACCCTGAGCTCTTCTTTCCTGGTCTGGGATGCTTTCTACTCGGTTACACAGTGGCTTGCTTTCTCACCCATCCCGACATCCCCTCTGGACTAGCAGTGCTAAACAAGCCGGGTGAAAGTTGAACAGCTTAGATTGTTCCCTTTCGGAAGGTTTGAATGCATTCTCTCTCGTTTGGCCCAGATCAGTGTTAAATTCCATGTGGCTTGCTGTCGTCTTGTTCTAACTGAAGACATTAGGAGTGATTGAACACGTTGCCACAGACATAGTTTTGTCCACCTCTAACCTCAATTTGTATTAGAATGCAAAATCTGATACTAGTGGAAACAGTAATAAATTATTACCTTGTCTAACCCAGGAAAAATTCACTGAATTAAAAAACCGTTTGACCGACATCTACAGACTTCATGCTTTCTAATTTTATACTTCAGATAAAAACTCAAGTTTGCTTATTAATCTTTGTTCCTGATTACCAATTGTCATCTGACTTCACAGCATAATAGAGGACTGGCTGTTCTCGCTCTTCATTCATCAGGTCCAAGTTGAAACATCTGATCATTATTAAGATGCCTTATAGACAGAATGGTTCCTTTGCAGTTCCAGCCCAGAAACAGCTCAAAACCCCTCTTAAATCATGAGAAATTGAGCAACGTGGTGACTGCCTGTTGTGCTGCGCTTATTTTTGCATTTGAGTTTTTAAATCCCTTTACTAGGTCTTTATAGATGAAAATACCAAAACTTTAAGTCACTTTTAAATACAGATTACAGACCAATTATATGCTAATTTGGTGATGCTAAAATTTGAACGGTAATGAAAGTGGCCATGGTGTATAAAAAATACAGACTATTCTTTAAAAATTAAATTCCATCTATAATACATCATATTCAGGTGCTTGTTTTTATTTCAGTTTCCTCTAATGTCTCAACAACTCAACCTCTTCCAGGTAATAGAGCATCATGGAAATTTCATCACTTCTGCTTATCGCTACAACACCGTATTTATTACTAGTAGATCTTTACTGGATTTTTCTTTATTATAAAATATATCTCTTAATTAAAGCATACACATATACAGAAGTTTTGTCAGTCATGTTGCTTGGAGAATTATTATTTATCTTGGGGGAAAAAACCATATTTCAAAAATGTACCCAGTTGTAGGTTTTTGAAGTGAATGCTTTTGAAGAGAGATTACTTCAGTCTTTAAAAGCCGGCTTGCCATCGAAGTATATTTCACAAAGATTGGAGTTTATTTCATTCAGATAAGAGAGGGCTTGGATGGCAAAATCCACATTTGCAGCAAGTTCAGCCTTTATCCAAAACAATACTATTACATGAGTCATCCTTGTTTAAAAAGTACAGTGCAGCCAAGTAGGAAAACTCTTTTTTATAAGAAAGCAGTAAATATGCATGGCAAAGAAAAAGGTCAAGTAATATGTAAAGATACAAAAGGCAGATTGCTTCCTTTCATAACTCCCAATTTCCGAGCTCCAATAATCAGAGATAACTGGTTAATGGTTTCTTATATGTTTTTGCGGAAATAGTGTATGCATATACAAGCATATATTTGGTATCTTAATTTTCAACAAATAGAATAATACTGATTTATTTTTGCTTCTTAAATATAATACATACCTTGGGCATCTTTCTATGTTAATACTTCTAAAACTGTAGGTATATTCATTGTCCCCTGTTGATGGCTATTTAGGTTTTTTCTGGTTTGGCAGAAATGTTGAAGTGAAATATATGTATTAGATAGGCAGATTTTACTTGGCTGGGTCAAGGAATATGCGCATTTAAATTTGACATGTATTCCCAAGCTGCTTTCCTGGGAGTTTGTATGAATTTATAGTTCTACCAGCAGGGTCTGAGCTAGCCTGTTTGTCCACACTCTTGACCACAATGTATACCATTAAATATTTTCATCTTTGCCAATTAGACTGGTGAAAAACAATATCTTATTCTTTCAGTTGTTTTACCTTTGAGTAAGTTTTTTTTTTTAACATTTTTTATTGATTTATAATCATTTTACAATGTTGTGTCAAATTCCAGTGTTCAGCACAATTTTTCAGTCATTCATGGACATATACACACTCATTATCACATTTTTTTCTCTGTGAGTTATCATAACATTTTGTGTATATTTCCCTGTGCTATACAGTGTAATCTTGTTTATCTATTCTACAATTTTGAAATCCCAGTCTATCCCTTCCCACCCTCCACCCCCCTGGCAACCACAAGTCTGTATTCTCTGTCTATGAGTCTATTTCTGTCCTGTATTTATGCTTTGGTTTTTTTGTTTGTTTGTTTTTGTTTTTTAGATTCCACATATGAGCGATCTCATATGGTATTTTTCTTTCTCTTTCTGGCTTACTTCAACAACACATAAAAAAGATTATACATCATGACCAGGTGGGGTTCATCCCAGGGACACAAGGCTGGTTCAACATACACAAATCAATCAATGTAATACATCACATCAACAAGAGAAAGGACAAAAACCACATGATCATCTCAATTGATGCAGAAAAAGCATTTGATAAAACTCAACACCCATTTATGATAAAAACTCTCGCCAAAGTGGATATAGAGGGAACATATCTCAACCTTTGAGTAAGTTGAATATCTTTTCATGTTTATAAGCCATTTATGTTTCTTTGTTTATAAACTGAAAACTCATGTTTTTCCCCAGTCCCATTTTTCTCTGCGTAATTGATCTTCATCTTCTTATAAGAGCTCTTTTAATATTTAAAAATTAGCTATTTTTTATGTGTATTGAAAACATTTTTCCCAATTCTAGTTTCTGTCATGCAGAAGTTTTTGTTTTTTTGTTTTTAATGATTTAAGTTAATCCTTTATATCTTGTCTGCCTTTTGTGTCCAGTATCTTGCTTAAGAAAAACTTCACCACTCTAGGATTTTCTTTTCTTGTTTTCTTGTAGTACTTTATTGGTTTCGCTCTTTTAATACATGTGTTTAAGTCTTTGAGCTGTCCAATGGGAAGAGTGCGACAGCCTTAATATGTTCTCCAAGTGGCTAGTTATTTCAGAACTCCTTATTTGAATAATCCGAGTTTTCCTCTCCAGTTTGAAAAGTCTTTCTTTATCATATATACATATATATCTCATATATAAATATGAGTCTACTTGGACATTTACAGTTATTTCTAGACTCTGTGCCATTGTTGTTTGCCTATGCTAGAATAAAATTGTTTAATTGCTGTAGTTTTTATTTTTAATCTCTCTATGAATTGGTCAAGTCACTGGATCTCCTATTTTTCAGATTTTAGCTCTTTAAATTTAACCTTCATTTGATTTGATTTAGTTTATTTTTCCGTATGTACTCTCAAACCAGCTTGTCTATTTCTGGGGGAAAAAATAAAAGAGTGTGAGCAAACAAGAAACAGACAGAGACAGAAGACTTACTATTGTGATTAAGATCACTTTTAATCAAGTTAGTGTGAATTAATATCTCTACCATATTAAATATTTCTGCCTAAGATGATGGTATGATTTCTATTTCTTCAAGTTTTCTTTTTGAGAATAGAGTTTTAAAGTTTTCTTTATATCTTAAATATTTTTGTTAAGTTTATCTGATACATTTATTTTTTGTTATTTTTATAAATGGGATATGTCTGATTCTTATATAGGACAGTCTTATTCATTTATAGGACTATAAATGACTTTTCTTGGGGCAAGTTATATCTACTACTTAATAACAATTTTTATTGAATCCTGAAGTCTTTCAAATGGCATTTTGGAACCTGTGCAAAAGTGATCAAATGGGTTTTTCTCCTTTGACCTATTACTATGGATAACGATATTAATAGATTTATTGTTGTTGAACCATCCTTGCATTACTTGAACATAACCTATTCAGCTGGGATATATTATGATGTAGAAGTTCTACTTGGTTCTATTTGCTAATGTCTTAGTTGAGAACAGTCTCAAATTTTCAGAACAAGCAAGTGTATCTGTTTTACCCTCTGCTTTGTACCCAGCACATAATACCTAGCCCTGTGTCCAAAGCAGAGGAATTTCTCAGTAAATATTTGTGAAAAAGCAGGGTGGCTCCATGAGTCATTTGATTTGATTCTCTCCTGACTCTTCTGGTCTGTTCTAGAAAGAGAATCTGTGACTAAGAGCAGTGTAAAGGTCAATGAGTTGGTCATGTGAGGCTACATCCAGGTCCTTTGAAAAATTCTTGTGTGTTCACCTGATCTTTTGATTACTCATAAGCTTAGGTCCATTCACCCCTGTTTTGACTAGACATGTTTTTCTCCTTGAGTAATCTTCCAGACATCAGCAAAGACATCTCTGACATGAGCAAGGCTAAGTTTTCAGTACAAGCTGTTTTGCATTATTGTGAGGCACTGCTAGGGTGTCTGGCCTGGACCAAACCCATGCGGAGCTGAGAGAGGAGCTTGAGCCTGACCTGGCAGATGCTGGTGTTGGCTCAGTGGCCACAGTTTAATTGGCCTAGCTATGACCTGGCCGGGGTTCCAGGCACCAGCCCAGGAACCCCACCAATATAATTTCTGTAGGCGCCTTTTTTTCACTCTCGCCATTAGTTTCCAACAACAGCTAGTGAAATCCTGTCCTTTGGTGGCTCTGTGAGCATCTCCATTAACATCTCCAAAGAGCTCAGTGGCCTGGGTGTGCAGACCAGTTCTCTAAAAGTCACATGTGGAAACCAGAAGGATAGAAGGAAGATAAAACCAAAGGTTTCTTTGTGTCAAAACACTTATGATGACTGACGTTGCAAATGAGCAGTGACTAATTGTGACCAATCCGTGCACTTGCAGTTAAGCTGGTACTCCCTCAGTTTCCTTTATACTGTTGCATTATCCCCCAGCTTTTCCTCATAGCTTCTGTCCTATGGTCACAAAATTGACTCAAAATCTCAAAAACTTCCATATGTCTTCTTTTTGCCTTTTTCTAATGTTCTATATTTCTATCTAATTAGCCTCTTTTGGTGATTCTTGTGGCCAGTTATAGCTACTATTTGATTTCAGGCAAAACCCATGCGGGTCTTGTACCCAAACATGTAATACTCTAATTACACTGACTGTCCAGTTGATAATTCTATTTCCAAGTAAATACAACCTATTGTTTGTTATTTCTGTTTTAATAGATAACATATTTAAGGAAATCAGATTAAAATACTAGATTATTGGATTTTACATCATCGACTCCCTTGAAGCTAGTATAGGAACAATTCACACTGCTAAAAAAAAATGGAGAGGTTATTTGATAGCCTAGTGCAATGCTTACTTCCTTTCTAGGTAGAGAACCACGCAAATTCTAGGGCAAGTACCTTTATAACCAAGAATATTCTGAAATGTAGCTCTGTTGACATCTGTTTGGGGACTTCAGAAGTTAAGCCTTTCTCTCTAAGATCAAAGTAAATGCATTAGTGAGTTGGTTATTGGTTATATGGGACTACTTAGTATGCTTCCCATAAGATCTTCAATTTAAGCAGGGACCATAACAAGCAGATGATCCCTATTGAATCACTCCTGCTGCAAAGATGATGCCTTGCTGTATGCCGCCGACTCTCACTTTTTCCACATTACATAATCCTCTCTGTTCCCCAGCACTTCCATGCAGCCATCACGTAAGTGGAACCAGGAGTGTGGCTTGGTTAAAGCTTAATATTGATATCGATAGACTACAGAATAGCAGGTCCCTTGTTGCCTAGCAACCAAGCAAAGTGCCTCAGGCGACTGACCTCAGTACGGGTACCACTTGCACAAATGCAGCTCCATCATTGAATGGATTGTTGTTGTCTTGTTCCTGATGATTCCCAGCCATATTTAGTGCCTTCAACCCACCCAATGAGGCATCTGACTGAATGTAATGATTGTGCTGTCTTTTTCCCCTCATAGTCTGAAGTTTAATCATAAAAAGCACCATAAACTAACCCACATACCCTCATTTACTAACTCTGTTGTCATTGGATCTTGGACCAGACAGCATGATATAGAGTCACTGACAGAGAATGAGACATCATTTGCTTGACATCCTAAGTAGAGGCACTAAAATCTACCCAGTGCAGGTGTTTGGTTTTTTGGGTTATTTTTCTTGCTATCGATTTTATTTCATAATTTTCAACCAAGTTACATTTCCACAACAACAAGAACAATTAACTTGCTTACTCTGTGCCAAGCACTTAGCATATGTTATCCTTTCTAATCATTCCAACAATACTATGGGGAAGATATTAATATTATCCCATTTTTAGATAAGAAAGATGAAATTTAGTAAGAATTTGCTATTGAGACAACCATAAATGTAGGTAAGTTACAGAGCTGTGGCTCAAACACAGATTTGATTCTACAGTATCTGTACATTATAGTGGGGAACATCTAGTTCAGAGGCAGAATGTATGATTAGCATGCACGAGGTCCTGAGTTCAATCCCCACTACCTCCATTAAATAAGTTGATAAATAAATAAACCTAATTATAATAATAATTATAATTCTTGTACAATTATTAAATATTATATTTAATATATATATAAATATATATAATATAATATAATATAATATAATATAATATACCTAATAATACCATGACCTTCCCTAAAGCACAGAGGCGAGTGAGTCTGGGAGAGGCGACGGGGAGAGAAAGGGAGGGAGTCCCACACTGTGCTGTCTACCCAGCCCATCTACAAAACCCAAGTTGGCCGGCACTTCTCTGATCCACTTTATTGTGCCAAGGACAATATCCAAACTGTGCAGCCACACTAACTGAGCGTACTTATTTCTCTTGTGAACCATTACGGTTTAAAGTGGAATGAAAATTATCCTGGGAACACCAGCTCTGTTACTGTGAAATCATTTGTGCTTGACTCACTGAAGGAGGCTTAAAGGTCCCAGAGCTACGTGATTAACATTTATGTTCCAGCCTTTCTACCCCTGCTGCCTGGCCGTGGGAGAGCAGAACAGCAAAAGGTGTCATGATATCCCAGGGGCCAGGGAATGCCCTTGGTTACTTTGCTAGCTTGGGATGAGGGAGCCAGATAACCAAGCTTATTAAAGTTATTTGATACAAAACCAAAAATGGTTTCTGGGTGAGATCTAAGGAACTCCCTTATTAGTCAAGTGTCCAAAGGTCACAGCGTGGACTCAGTGACCTCTGTTTTGTTGCTCAAAGAATTTTTATGCTTATTTCTGGATTCTCCTTATTGATTTAAGACCAGTGGTTCCAGATAGGCTCCTCAGTTCATAGGAGCTTCTAAGAGACGCTCAAAGGGCTTCTAGGGGGTCAGGGCTGCGGTGGGGGAAGCGCCAGGTCCCCACTACAGCCAGACCATCAAGCAGCTGCTTCTCTCTGTGTTTTGTGAAATGGGTTTCTGCTGGGGAATACTTGTTGTTTCATTGTCTTTTTGGGGGTGAGTGTACCCCTGATGTTCTAGAAGTCCACCACTCCCAGTCCTCTGCCAAAGGCAGGAATGAGTGTGTGTGAGACGCAAGCCTAATCAGGGTCTCTGAACCACCTCATCCCAGAAGTAGTCCAGAAAAGGGCACTTGACCTGCTTAGGCCAGTGAGCCCTGGGCTGTCCCAGGCCCCAGTCTAGGCCCCTCCCTTTCTAGCTGTCTGATATGGCATCTCTGCAGCCTCAGGTTCTTCATCTACAAGCTAGAGGTGATGCTCTCTAGCCTTAGAATGGCACCTGTCAAGTAGTGTACATTGTACAAAATATGAGCTATTATTTATGAACCTGTGAGGACAATTCATTGCTGGGTTTTGCTTGGTTCTTCGTAAGTTTTCCACTTAACAGTTGTCCTTTATAACAGCCCCTTCCTCCCAAATAAAAATAGCAGCGTTCATTTTCAAGCCAGCTATCACCCCACCAACCAAATCCCTGTCCAGTTTGCTTTCATTTCTCTTCTAGTCCTTCTCATCGCTATTTTTGATGGTGTGTGCAGGAGGGACCTGGAGAAAGCTTGCCTTCCGGTGACATTTCGTGCTGATAATACCGCACTGCCCTATGTGATGATGCCTCCATCTTTTCATGCACCTCCACCCTCAGGATGAACTACTCCACGTGTAGCATCATTTTGCAGGTGCCAGCACGGTTAGGTACTGTGCTCACTTTCCTGGCAGAAATTCCACCTCTTTCCAGCCTGACTTTGTTTTTGTTTTTGTTTTATTGAATTACAGTTGCTTTACAATATTAGTTTCAGATGTACAACGTAGTGATCCAATATTTTTATAGACTACACTCTGTTTACAGTTATTATAAAATATTGGCTATATTCCCCGTGCTATGCAATATATCCTTGTGGCTTATTTATTTTATACATAGTAGTTTGTACCTTTTGATCCCCTACCCATATCTTGCCCCTCCCCTCCTCCCTCTCCCCACTGGTAACCTCTAGTTTGTTCTCTGTATCTGTCAGTCTATTTCTGTTTGGTTATATTCATTCATTTGTTTCATTTTTTAAGATTCCACATATAAGTGATAACATACAATATTTGTCTTTCTCTGTCTTATTTCACTAGGCATAATACCCTCCAGGTCCATCCATGTTGTTGCAAATGGCAAAATTTCTTTTTTTTTATGTATGGTTGAGTAGTATTCTGTTGTGTAAATACATTTGTGTATATATATATGGTATATATTTACATGTAGTATATAGATATGTATGCCACATCTTCTTAGATATATCCAGCATCACTTTGAACCTACTTCAGTTTTTCCCTCTGCACATTTTTCAGGGCCCTTCCCCCAGCTTTTTGATTGCAAGCAAGTTGAGGGGTCCTTACTATTTCCTTGCCTCAGAGATTTCCAGGGCAGAAAAAAAAAAAAAAGAAAACAAAAACAGAAGCCCTTTGAAGACAAGGGCTCTTCCTGTCTCAGAAAAGTTGAAGTTCTCTGAGGAGATGGTGCTAAAGATCCTCAGAAATGAAGAGGGGCAGATGGAGGAATGCCTTTGAGAATGAGATAAATGGAAGGAGATAGGTCTTTGAACCTGGAGAGGGGAAAGTCAGATGGCCATGGAAGAGCCCGAATCAGTGCCACGCATTGGCCCCACCTCGAGGAGGGGAGGGCTGCCTGGAACACCTGAGGAGGCCAACCCTGGGCCAGCGTTCTCCAGTCTCGGCACAGATCCCATGCTGGGAGTGAGAGACAAAAATTGACTACCGGACTTGAAGAGAACTCGAGGACTGGATGATGAGGATGTCAGCGGCAAGTACGACACACGGCTGACCGGACATGATTTTAGCCCCTGTGTTACCCATGGAAGGGGAGGGCCCTTGCCATGACTGAGGTTAGCCTTCCTCCCATGCTGGCTGGTAGGACAGGCACTGAGAATCAGACTTTAACTGAAATAAAGCCAAGTAAAGACATGGGGCCTGCACACAGCTGTACACTGAAGTGTGTGTTGAGGTTCATACGCACACATCGGCGACCACAGCCTGCTGAGAAGTACTAATGTGTGTGGGCACTTCAATGAAGGGCTGCACCAGAGAAGGCCCCAGCCAGGGAGGTGGACACACAGTGCCTCTTGAAGGCAAAACATCTTCATCTGAGGTCCTAGGACTGGCCTCCAGTCTGGGTAGGAGTGCTAATCGCCAAAATACATCCTTCAGAAAAAAAAAAAAAATCCCTTCCTTACCCCTGGGGAAATTCATCCAACATCATCCAACTGGAATTTTCTGAAGCCAAACCCACTAGTCAATGTCAAAACCAGAATGAGAGGAAACCTTTTGAAGAAGAACCCTCCCATCCTCTCCTGTCACAGGTGAAAAATGGCCGGCTTTGTTTTCTTTGCTTGTGAAGGGGAAAAAAAAAATAAACTCAAGACAGATCACGATGCTTAGTCTCAAGTATCCTCACTTCCAGATGCCTTTACAGATCCCAAGCTGTCCCATCAAACTGAGTTACAACTCCATTAAAATGCCACAGCCAATATTTTGTGTCTAATCCCCTAATGCTCCAGTCCCTGGCTGTCAGCAGACACAGCAGGAAACTCCCCAATCTGGAGGGTTTGGTTTGGGTTTATTTTGGCCTGGGAAAGAAAGGAGAAGCAAGGAAAAGAGGAGAGACTCAGAAAGAACACTAAGGGCCGGCAGTCAGTGCGGAATTATGAGCCTTATTAATTCAGACCGTTTCTTGGGCAGGTGGCCTTTGGGTCACTAGCAGCTGGGACGGGCAGACAGGCTGGGGTCCCGAGAAGTGCTGTTTTAAAGGACAGATGTGACCAGGCGGGAAGGGAGCACCCATTAGCCACCAAGTGGAGGAAATAAAACCTGTTAACCTCATCAGCTCCTTACTGGGGAGAGGGGGAAAGTGGCCCCAGGGAGACTCAACCCAGCAGGTCCTACCCAAGGACAATTATGGAATGCAAGTATTTATAAACCCGGTGGGTGCTCAGTGCTCTTCAGAGCACTCAGTGCACATGCCGGGTCCCCAAATTAAGGTGAGTGAGTCCGGCTTCTGCAATTCCCTGACCTGCAAGGATAAAAGGAAAGAAACTGTCACACAAGGGTCATTTTCCCCCCCATTTTGTGCTGATAAATCTCCAACAAACATGCCTTGTTTTCTGGTCCTCAGTGTCCCCTTCCTGGAGGCAGGTGGCTTTGTAGGTGGGGAGTTCGTGATCCAGGGCTTTCCATGGGAAGGACTCAGAGAAGAAGCAGGGGGAGGAAGGGGGAGGATTGGAAGTTCCCGCTTGTTGTTATTCCTCTCTGCCCAACTGTCTAAGAGTAAAGGATGTGCTTCAGCCTCTTTGCGTGGCCCTCTGCGTGTAAGGGTGGGCTGGGCGGGTAGAAGAGCGGCCAGGGGGCGGTGCCCTGTGGGGAAAGGCAGCTGGCCTCCTTGAGGTCTCTAGCTTTCCTCTGAGCACCACCATGATTTTTTTTTAAAGGAAATACAGAATATTCAGAGTCTGAATTATTCAGGGTTTACTGGAGGGACAAATCAGATCTTCATACATGGCTAAAAACCACAGGGATTGATAACACAGCAAACTGGGACCTTGCAGTTGGTGGGAGATATCTTTTCTGGGCAAGGAGAAGTGGGGAAGGAACTGAAAACTCAGCCCGGAGTCTTGAGGAGAAACCGTGGGCTGTTGTGTACCTGAGTGGGGAGGAGACCACAGGAAAGCGGGGGAAGATATCTAACTGGAATACCTGGTCACACACACTGGGAAAGCATGACAAGCTTGTGACAACAGGAATAGCGGCTCCATCCAAAAGTTACAAGTCCTAAAATTGCACAGGCTGAGATCAAACGAGATCCTTTCCTGAGCTCACTGACAAGTTTCAGAATGGGTGGTTGTCCGTCATATGCGATAATTGTCATAATTGCTTACGACTCTTAACGCCTCCACATCCTGCCCACTCTCCCCCTGAGGTCCCGACAGCCGTGCTCTCTTTCCAGCTTAATCTCCAGCTCGATGTGCCTGGTGATGCATTGTCTGAGATCCAGCGCACATTATGAACAGTGTAATCCTAAAATACGAGAGGTTGGGATAATTGAGAATCAGAGTACAGTAATGGCTGTATTGTTTAAAAACAAAAAACAAAAAACAAAACCCTCAGCATTGACAACCAAGAAGTTAGCTGGCTTGATGGGATACAAGTCTCAAGTTTGCTTAAAGTGGTGGCCGTCCAGGTGTGGTCTGGGGCCAGCAACATGAGCATCACCTGGGAAACTGTTCGAAGTGGAAGTGATCACATCCCGCCTCCCAGCCATCCGGGCATGAGAAACTCTAGTGGTAGGACTCAGCCCTCTGTACATCACCAAGCTCCCCAGGTGAGTCTGACGCAGACTAAAGTTTGGGAACCAATGGACTAAGAATTGAGGCTGGTTGTCTGAAGAACGTAACACAACTTCACATCTCGGGAATGTGGCCTCTGGCTGCCCGTGAGCACTTGCTCCAGTCTTACTTCATTCTTTAAGCCTGTTAACACTTCCCTTTGGACAGTGTCTTCAGAGGCTAGACCCAGCGAGGGTCTTGTTGGTTCATGTGTTTCCGTATTTGGGTGGTTTTTTTTACCGAAAGCCAGAGCACACAGCTTGATTACCAGACCCATCTCTAAATGTCTCTTGTGAGGTTTTCAAACTCGAATTCAACCTCAGAGGTTGAAGGTTCCCGCATTGAGGGTGTTCAAAGGAATGTGCTTCAGGCAAGTACATCAGACACGTCTACTGTGACTTGGGGCGGTTGTGCCCCCATCTTTTCTTGGCATTTTAAAATATAGCGCCTATCTGGGACAGTCTGAGAGTGTGGCTCTTCTGGGTAGGATGGGGCTCAACTACAAAATAAGAAAGGGTAACCTGATTGACTCCAGGAGACAGCAGATTGTGGGTCAGAGGCCAGACGTGCCAAGAAAGAGATGCATAATGTTGCCAGGGCTTCTCAACTTGCGTGATTTGGATTCTGAGGGTCATTTTGATGGTGATGGGCCATGAAGCAGCTGCCAGATTCTGACAGAGATACAGCAATATATTGGGGTCAAAATACCACCGAGAGATTATGGGGTAGTCTGGGGAGCCAGATGTCAGGCATGCTAATGCCGCAAAATTCCACCCCATTTATTATGGCCATCACCGCTACATTTTCCTATTTGGCCATCACAGTGTCTCCCAGTGACTCGTAGTAGGTGCTTCATTGGCATATGAGAACTGAGAGACTGCAGTCACCCAGAGCGTCCCCACGACCTGGGAGTCAGGCAGTATGGCTGGATTTAAACAGGACTCAGAGAGAGAGGTGTTTACAAAGCTCCTATTAACACAATCACAATGGCCATTTTTTTGTATATATATATATTTTTATTGAAGTATAGTCAGTTTACAGTGTTGTGCCAATTTCTGGTGTACAGCGTAAATGCTTCGTATTTTTTAAACTTTCTCCTGTGGCTGTCCCCTCCCATTTTTGTGACAGCCGAGATACTGAGAAGAGCAAAGGAAGAGGTTTCTATTTCGATATTGACCTAAGGCCTTATTTCTTTGATAGTCCAGGATTTACATATTCACCAAAATTTCGAGTCATGTAAATTTCACATGTCCCATGTCCCCGTTTCCCACTGGGAGAATACTGGGAGTGAATGTTACTCTAAATCAATTACTTAGGGAAATAGAATTTTTTTAAAAAAAAAAAGGAGACAACATAAAAGCCATTGTTCTAACACCTTATTCTCTTCCACCTTGAGAAGCCTCAGGAAGGACGAGTAAAGAGACTGTCTAATCTCTGAGTGATTAGACACCATACTGGCCACAAATGTGTTAACAGCAAACTGACTGAAGTCATTTGAACGTATGCAGGTGTGTTTGTGTCTCGCATAAGGAGCCTGTAGAGAAGAAGTTTGGCGTCAGAAAGATGCCCTCGAGAACCCGGACTTTTCTGTCTTCTTGGTTCACCATCCTTGGGCTGTGCCTTTTGGCCTCGTGGCAGCAACAGAGCTGTGCCTCCAGTATTGCACCATGTGCCGGGCAAAAGCGAAGTACTAGCAAACTTCCACTTACGTCTCACAACTGTCATACGGCTGGATCTGGCTGTAAGGGAAGCTAGAAAATCAGCTTTCTCGCTTTTGAAACCTCCAAAGGAGAGAAGAAATTGGGTCAGCTAATCTGGAGCGTATTATTATAGATGTCATACTAAATAGTGCATTAATATGTGGTAACATGTTCAGCATGCATCAAGGGCCTTCTCCTGTTATAGGTTCACGTAAGCAACCAGTCATGATTCAGTGCGATCAACACCAAATGCCAAATGTGTGGGTAGAGATTTTTGTGTTGCCGGAGGGGTGCAGGGAAGACTACGTCATTGCTTCTCAAGCTTTCCTGGGAATTTGTTAAAATGCAGATACCGACTCAGTGGATCTGGGGTGGGGCTCGAGATCCTGCAGCCGTGCTGAGGTTCACCTTACCCCATGGGCAGCGGGAAACCATCCAGTTCATAAAGAGTGGAATAACACAATCACCCTTGGACTTTTGAGGGATAATGTCGTGGACAATGCATAACACAATCACCCTTGGACTTTTGAGGGATAATGTTGTGGACAATGCAGTGGAAGGATGCTGGTAAAGCACAGCAGCTGAACTGGAGTTAGGAAGGTCAGTTAGGAAGAGAGAGAAGAGACCCTGAACCAGAGCAGGGACTATAGGAAGGGAGAGAAGTAGCAAGATGTAGTAGTCATGTCAAAGATAGAGTCAGTCGGGAAAGGATAAACTTAAAGATGTACGGCAGAGAGAAGGAAGGAAGGGAAGTTGAGGATGACTGTTAAGACCAGCGTAGCAGTTTGGACTAGCACAACATGTTTTGTTTTTATTTTTAATTTACATTTGATGGCCTGCAGTTGTTCAAACACTCTCTATACCTATTTGCCTTTTTCTTGTCCACTACATGTATCTTTGACACCTCCTGAGCCTGAAAACTTTTGAGATTGAGCACAAGAGGAGTTGGTTTGGCCCACAAGATGAATGATAGTGCCTCTCACTGAGGCAGTTAACACAGGAGAGAAGCAAGGCTGCAGGAGGAAGATAATTCAGGAGAGAGTTTTACCAATAAAGAGAGATGAGTAGTTTGGCAGTCACGGATCTGGAACTAGCTTGAACCTTAATTTACTTTCTCTGTGACCTTGAGTCAGTTCCCTTAGCCTTCCAGTAGCTATAAAACAGAAGAAAACATCCACCACCCTTGTGAATAGCTCCCCAGAGCCACCAGGCTCGTAACATTGATTCTGGCCAGTATGCATTCATCAGCGTCATCCCTCTCTCCTTATAGGCATCTTTATGAGCCCTCATTTCCCTGCACACTCAGCTCTCCAAACTCAGAAAATATGTGTTGATGACCCAGACCCAGACTCCCAGTGCTTCCCTCCAAGCAGTGCCGCCCTGTGAAACCAAAACTGGGAGAGGAGGAAAGACAAGTCTGGGTGTATCAAGTTTCTCTGGGATCCACCATCCAATTCTCAGTATGCAAGAATTTTTAGAAAAAATTCAGTATTTATTTTCATGGTTGCACTCAAGACCTCTGGAAATACCATAGATAACCACAGCACCAATAACTACTTAATTTATTACATTTGCACATGCAGATGGAGAGAAACCAGCCCTGGCCCACAGACAACTATAAACAAATGTAAATTACAAATCAGACAGTCCAGTTGGAAATTGAAGCAGAAAAGATTCAAAGTCCAACTAATGTTTTCCCATTCCCATGTAGCATTAAGATATCAAATCCTTTTACTTTTTATTTCCACTGATCTGAAGTTCCTCTGCAGTTAATGAGCTTTTCTTTCTTCTCCTTTTGCACTCAATTTAAGAAATCAGGCACTGAGAATACATAGATCAAATAGGACTCTGCCCCTGCTCAAATCATGGTTTAATCCTGTGCCTTGTGCAAAGTTTAGGTGTAAAAAAAAATTTTAATGATCAAATGAATGGAATAATTTAATCTGTTAAATGTCTTAAACTCCTCTCTTTTTTTTTTTTTTTTGGTGGGGAAGTGTTACCCTTTTCAAAGAGGAATTGTGAATAAACTACAGTTGAAAGTAGAAAGAAATCAAGTTCCATACCTGCACCTTTGTGATCACGTGTTTGGGTCCCTGATTATCTCAAATATCCATTATTTTCCTCATGCTGAAGGATCTTGATTAGGTCAAGAATGTAAGTTTAAGTATCTAAACTAGAAGCAAACAGTTGGATGTTTTTCTTCTCAGTGGCACAGCGATCGTTTCCCTCCACCTGCTAAAGAGTAGCTCCAGTAGGTTTAAGTGAACTCAGAGGCTTCTACTTGAAGTCAGAGCAGTGAAACTGGTTTATTTCAGCTTCCAGAGACCTTAAACCTGATCTGCGTTCCTATCGACTCTCACTTAGCGCAATGTCATAACCATGTCCTTGGTGTCTTTATTTACATCCTCCCTTGGCCCCTCCGTCTCATTATCCATACCACATGCAAAGCGGTCTTTTGAAAGCACAAGCTAATCATGTTGGCTCAGTGCTTAAAACCCTCCCATCACTCTTGGGATAAATACCAGAAGCCCTACTACAGTCTTGTACCCAACAAGATAGACCCAGCCTCACGTCTCCACATTCCGCTTGCCCCATGCCTCCCATTCCCCTGTTATTTGCTCTGATTGCCCCATACATCTCTCTCGGAAGAAGTAATCACAGGAGTAGTTTTTGTTCTTTTAAAATTCCTCGATGACTGTCTCTCTCACTTGAAAATAAACAGTAAGAGAGCAGTGACCATGTCTCTTTTGGCTCATGGCTGTATCCCTAGTGGTTAGCTTAAAGCCTCATGCACAAAAAGCATTTATTACATATTCATTGCATGAATGAAGCAATATATGAATAAATGATCAATTGTTCGCTCAGTCACCAGTTGCTATTTTTAGTAGTGAGAAAACTTGTTTCAGGGCTGGAAACTCTGCCTGTTTTGTTTAATTCCCCAATAAAGGTGCCCTTCTAGATATTTCAAGGCCTTCTTAGTAAGTTGTCAAGGTGCCCTGTGAAAGGGTTTGTGTTTCCAGAGCAATGGAGGAAGAGGGGAAGGATAGTTATGACCTACTGTCTCTGAAATTCTCTGTGATGGTCTGGATTTGTCAGGCGTTGGATGAATCCTTATCTCTCTAGAAAAGCACTGCGTGTTTTGTCTGTAGAAATCATGAATTTTTGTATATTGTCAATCATTTCACGAATAATGTTGTAGAAAACATGCTTGCTTGTTTCACTTTCATTTGTGCATTGTCCCTCCTATAGTTCAATAGTTGTGATTCTAAACATTGGACCACAAAGATGAATAAGATACATCCACTGTTCTTGAAGAGATCTAAGCCCAGCAAGGAGCGGTGAATTCTTAAATGATACAAAGCAATAAGAATTATAATATTAATGGGTGCAAGTCCTAAATGAGGAGGGATTGATATATAGGAGAGTACAGAGATTTATTTTGAGGTTTATATGATTGGGAAATCAAAAGAAGTTTCTCATACTTGGCCAGGCGCTATGGATACCAAATGAAAAAGAATGCCTGTTCTTTTGTGCATCTAATTAAACCTTCTCTCCAATTAAATTTTGCCCTGAACAGCAGTTTGCTTTATCATTGCTTTCTATGCAACTTCCATTGCCCTCAATGGTTTCTTCATCTCTGATCCTTTATTCTTGCTACCAACTCTGCCTCTGGTGTTTTCCTTCAATTGATCTCTCAGTCATCAACCTCGACTACTCTGATACTTCTGTCTTCTAGAGCGTGGACAGAACCAAAGGATGAACTCCCTGCTAGTCCTCTAATCCACCCATCCCTCCAATTTCAGCATGGCTTGCACATGCTTGTCACTAGGTAGGGAAACAGACGTGGACCCAAATGAACTGTAGCGCCAGCAAAAGCAAGGAGCATGGGATGAGTGGCCACATAGCAGGTACTTAAAAGCCTGGGCTCTAGAATAAGAAGACTAAGTTCAGGTCTAGATGCCATCTCTTATGAGCTGGCTGAAATGAAGGAAGTTACTTAACCTCACCAGCAAATTGGAATAGTAATACTTAGCTTGTGAGACTCTAGCAAGCATTAAATGATGTAATTGATGTAATACGTTTAACCCAGTGCTTAACACACAGTGTGTACACAATAAATGATGGATGTGATGATGATGATGAAGAAAAGGATTATAAAGACATGTATAAAATGCTATGAGAAATCAAACCAAAGAATGGGTGATTCTGCTTAAGAATCCTAACCCTAACCCAAACCCTAAACCCTAACCCTAACCCTAACCCTAAACCTAACCCCAACCCTAACCCTAGGATTCATTGAAGAAGAGACTTTTGAGCTAAACATTGAGGGGTAGAAGGAAGCCAGAAAGGGGATTGGAAAAATGACATTTCAGAGAAAGGAAAAATAATGAACTAAAAATAAAAGGTAGATTAAAGATTTAACAAGGTACAGAAGAAATAAATGATAAGGCAGCTTGAATCAGGGGCTCAGCTTTGGATAACAGAGAAGAGTCTGAACCAAATCTTAGAGCGATTCTGTAGACTGAGTTTCAGAGTAATGACATAAGTTGTATAAAAGTATTTTGTGTATGAAGTATGTGCAGTTAACAGCTTGGACTTCATGAGGTGGAGCTGTTACCAAGGGCTCACCATCTTCTTCACTGACATTTATGTGGAGCCCTAAATGTTTTTCAGTCACGTTCATCAGCTGGTTTCTGTTGTTGAAAACTCCTCTTGCTATTTTTTTTTTTTATCAAAGGGTGCATTTTCAGGGTTAAAGTAAAATTTCAAAGATAAAGACCATGATTTCTTTCTTTACTCAGAGGCTACATAGTTCTTCCAAGGCTAGGCAGGGAAGTGGTCCCAAACTTTCTCAAAACCTATGTTTGGGTACCACGTTCAAATACAGCATCCTCCTTAAAGCTTATTGTGTCGCCGTCTGTCTCTGTCTCCCCACACCCCCAACTCCGGCCCTTCTTACTCCTTGTCAGTTCAAGCTCTTTCACGATTAGCACCCTCACTTTTGAGACTTTGAGCACTTTGATATTTTGCTCATGTTTGTTTTCCAGCCTCACTCCATAAATTACCCAATACTTTCTATTCCATTACTACAGAGCTGACACTTGAGAAACACAGTTTGCTATTTTATTTTCTTCTTCCATGATCCTTTCAACCCTTCCATATGTATTTTTCTTACACATGAACCCAGTACTGAAAATACACATCGGTTGAAGGTTCTTCCAAAGTACTTGGTGAATGAGTAATCCAACTTGACCGAGACCAAAAGAAGTGTGGGGGTCCTGAAATAAATCTCTTTGAAATGAATGAACCGATTTGTCCAGAACCTGATTAAGATGTTATAAGCGTGTGACTGTGGGGTGTGTAGTCCCTGGGCTGGTCTGATGCTCAGTGTGCTCATGTCAGCCTCCAGGAATTGACATCCTTCCCCAGATGTTCCAGATTCCACCGATGTTCTTACATGTCGCACAAGCATATTGTAGCCCCTGTTTTCTCTCTGTAATTTCTTCGTGGCTCTAACCTTTATCTAAAAGGGTCCTGTTTATTGGTTTACTTATCATTGTCTAAACCTTCTCTCTGGATTGTCACTCCATGAAGGAAGAAGGGACTTTTCTGTGCTGTTTCCCACCATGTCCCCAGCACTAAATCATGATAAGTGTTCAAATTTGTTGAATCGATTTTTTCAAACCCGAAGTCCAATATGACCAACTAATAACTCTTTTTGGCTTTTATTTCTCCTAAGATTAAAATAATAATGATGGCTATAATTTATAAGTGCCAGCTACGTGGCTTGTGCTGTGCTAGCATCCTAGTATATACCTATGTAATCTCCAGAGCCATCGTGCACAATCTGTACTCATATCGCCTTCACACGTGAGACTGTCGAAGCTCAGAGAGGTTGACTAACTCCCCCAAGGTCCTGTAGCAGGGAAGCAGAGGTTTTAGGGCTTGAACCTACAACTGCTTTGCCACAGTTTCTCAGTTCACACTACTACTCCTTGCCATCAAGTACAATCTATCTTCTTGAAATTTTCAGTTGAACCCCTTTGGTGTTGATTCTGGACTGGGGCTAAAGAAAGGACTTGTCAGCTTCAGTGGCTCGCTGCTCCTTGACTCAGATGCTGTGGTTATAAGGGTAATTACTCATCCTCCTGCTTCTCATCCCTTTTGGCTACTCCAGTCTCCCACGTCCTTTGGGAAGAGCAAAATAAAACCAATCCCTTTTCCAAAACTCATCAATCTCTCCCCGTTACATTTCTCAGCAAATCTGGAGGGACCCAAGCCTCACAGTAAAGTCCCACCACCAAATGAGTCCAGAAGTCCTCCCTGATTCTTCAGGATTTTACGCTTCACTGGAAGCGTCTGACCAGCTGCATCAGAGTGGCAAGCTCTCCGTACAAGAGCAAAGCAGGAAGGGAGGTGTGCCCTTTGCCTGCCGACTGGCATTTTTTTTATTCTGGACCCCATTCCAAGCTCTTGCCTGAGACTTTTCCAGCGCACTGGATCTATTTACTCTCTCCAATGAGCCTTGAGTCACAGCCACCATCCATCCAAATTAGGTAGACTGCTCCGTTTATTTATTTACTTGCTTTAAAAAAAAAAAAAGGGTCCTTTGAATTTTTGTCCCTATTTTAAATGTGTCTTTCCCCAGTGGGTTGCCATTATGTTTGTCTTGCCTTTATAGGAAGGAGTAAATTCTGAAGAATTCGGGGGACTTTAAAATTCACGGAGTTTCTCCTACATTGATATCTTACTTTCCTGCAATACAAACTCTGAACCGTTATTCAAAACTCAGTAAATGTCACTTCTGTGCAGTTTTTTTCTGATTGTCCAAAGCAGATTGATGTCTCCCTAAAAGTTTGCCCGAACTCTGCGGTATCACTTACCACACCAAATAATGATCTCTGTAACCTGTTACTTAGCCTTGTAGACTGTAAATGCCCTGTGGTCAGGAATCGTATGACATCACTCATTCTACTCCTTTCCTATCTCCTGGCATTTAGTACATCCTCAAGAAGTGTGAATGTGTTCTGCATACAAGCAGTTACCATCCTCTTTTGGAACACTTCGAATGACAGCTCACTGTTTCAAGATCCAGCACCTTCTACTGGTGTGCAGATAAATTACTCTAAGGTCAAACGCCTTTCCTGTATTGAGCTAAGCTCGGTGTCCCTATCATTTCTGCCTTTGGTCCTTTGCCCTTGTGACCCACCCAGACCAAGTGGGCTCCTTCTTAAGCATCTGAAGACAGCTGACGTGCCTCCTTCCAAGCCGAACACCCTTCCTGCCTTTATGGAGGGCTTTCGTGGGATGGCTTCTAAACTTTGGCTAGCCTTGTTCCTTCTCCCAGGATAATCCCTAATCACCAATATTCCTCTGAAGTCGGGGGGCCAGGCCATGTCCCAGACATGGGACAGCATCACGTGCTCTGAGATTCTACTGAGCTGGACCCTTTATTTTTGCCAGTGGCCTTAGAAGCATCACATTTTCCAGTGTTCTGTGAGTTCTCTCTCAGATCTTGTTTTGTTTTGGGGTTTTCTCTTTGTTTGTTTAGCTGTGGGGAGGCCAGATTTCTAACTCATCCTGCTGCAACTAACTTTATAATCTTAAAAGCAAAACTTTAGAGTTGTTGGTATTCAAAGGTACCTTATTTATTGAGGATTTTATTGTACTTGGGTCTAGAGAACTGAATGCACTCTGAGGACAGTCATGTATTTTGTGGTGAGCTGAACCTTCTGTACTTTGATAAGCCCATCAATAATTGGGTTTTAAACAGTGACATTCTTTTTTTTAAATTTTTTTTACTGAAATATAATCAGTATACAATGTTGTGTCAATTTCTGGTGTACAGCATAATGTCCCCGTCATACGTATACATGCATATATTCATTTTCATATTCTTTTTCACCCTAAGTTACTGTAAGATATTGAATATAGTTCCCTGTGCTATACAGTATAAACTTGGTGTTTGTCTATTTTAGATATATTAGTATCTGCAGATCTCAAACTCCCAATTTATCCCTTCCCTCTCCCTTCCCCTCAGTAACCGTAAGTTTGTTTTCTCATGCCTGTGAGTCTATTTCTGTTTTGTAAATAAGTTTGTCTTTTTTTTAGATTCCACATACAAGTGACATCATATGGCATTTTTCTTTCTTTTTCTGGCTTATGTCACTTAGTATGACATTCTCCAGGTCCATCCATGTTGCTGCAAATGGCATTATTTTATTCTTTTTTAAAGCTGAGTAGTATTCCATTGTATAAATATACTGCAGCTTCTTTATCCAGTCACCTGTCGTAAACAGTGACATTCTGAGTACATTTCCAGTTAGGTGCTGGCCGTAATTCACTGCTCTAGGTGGGCACCAACGAGTAATAATAACGTCAACAACAATAGCAGCAGCTGGGCTTTTGTGTACTGAGCGCCAGCCTCTGTGCTAGACCTGTTCCGTGCTTGTCAGCTGGGATAGGCTGGGTTTGCCTGATGACAAGCAACCCCCAAAATCTCAGTGGCTTAAAGCAGTATTTTAAAAAAAATCTCACTACACATTTGGTGTGAGAGAGAAGGGGCAGGATTTTTCTCAACCTAGTCACTGGAGAGCCAAGGGAATGGAAGTTCTTTCTCAAGATATAATTCCTCATCATCATGACAGAGGAAAGGCAACGTGACAATGTCTCTTCCCCGTATTGGTTCTTAAAGTTCCTTCCCAGAAGTAAGGCATACCCTTTTTTGCTCACATTTCATCTACCAAAACAAGGTAGGTGACTGCATCTAACTTCATTTTTTAAATTTTCTATCTAGCCCTTAGTGCAGTGTCTGACCCAGAGAGCCCACCAAGAAAGTACATGCTGGATGACTGAATGAATGCATGGCTTGAATTCTTAGTTAGGATGCCCCTGGCCCGAGAAACCCTGGCTCAAAGTGGCTTAAGACAGAATAAGACTCATTATCTCACACATTGAGAACTTCCAAAGTGGACAGCTCCAGAGTTGAGTGATTCTGAGGCTTAGGGAAGTCATGGAGAACCCAGGTCCTTTCATCTCTGGGCTCCGCCATCCCCCTAGTGCTCCTTGGCTTTCTCCCCTTCCCTGTGGTCACAAGGTGATTGTAGCAATTTGAGATCCACATCCAATGACAGCAGCATCCCTAAGAAGAAGGAACCGACTCTTTTTGGAATCCTCTTTGAGAGAAAGAGAAGTCTTTGCCAGAAGCTCCCCCATCTGACTTCCCCTTATGTCTCTGAAGCCAGAGTTGTGTCACATGCTCATGCTTGAACCAGTCATTGGCAGGCGGCCTGGGGCCAGTCAGACCTATATCCAGGCTCAGGATGGGGTCACTGTCCTCTAAAGCCCATGCCCTGGAGGAGGAGGTTGGATCCCTGCATACAATTAGGGTTTTGTTAACAAGGAAGGAGGAAGGAATGGATGTTGGGTAGAGGACATGAGAGTCCCGGCATCTCTCCTGACATTAACTGCTTCTCACCATCACTGCTTTGATTCCTCCAGCTTTCTGAGACTGTTTATGACCTTCTGAGCTTTTCCTTCACCTATTTCATCACCCCCCACTGGCGTCAGTAAAGTCCAAATGTTGTCATGATGTGTGGGTTGGCTTTACAAGGGCCACGTTCATTTTATGGAGAGTAACTTCATATTAACTGTCTAAAGCAAGCCATTTAATATGTACAAGGCGTAAATCAAATGCAGTTTCTTCACAGAATCATTATAGACCACCAGTCTACCAACATTTACATCACCTTCGGTATCACCTGGTGGAGGGGGAGGAATGACTCAGTGATGTAATAAAGTGCATTAGAAAAAACAGAATGGCATGGATTCTCCACCGTGTGGACCCAGAGCTCCTGGCCATGCCTCCTCTGTGCGGAGAGGAGATTGCAGGGGCGACTGCCAGGCTGTTCTCTGTCTTATTAGTGTTTCCCCTACAACCTGCCCCTCTGTCTCATTCCCTGCATCTCTTTCCATTTTCCTGTCTGACTCCTAATTACCCTTTGGGTCACCATTTAAATGTTGGTGGCCCAGTAATTACCCTGCTGTCCTCCTTCAGACCACCAGAAGGCTGCCTGTCCACGGTTTACTTGAACTGAAGGCTTATCTTGTTTTCAGGCTCTAGCCTTATGACCATAAAAAGCTCATGAGCCACAGACCACATCCCTGTGTTCACCTCTGTATACCCAGTGCTTAGCACACAAGAGAAGGTCAGTGATCATTTTTTTTTTCACTGAGTAAGTGAATGACTGAGTAGCATCCGTCAACATGACAGCACCACATTCTCTAGTATCATCTGCCAGATTCGCTGTTTTTAACTATGTATCACAGAATATAGCTTCTCATTGTCTGGTCACGATCCACGGGTCTGGGGCTGGAAGATGCCCATCTGATTCCTACAGGGAGAGGCTTTCCCAGCAGAGTTTATACCCCGGTGGTGGTACCTGTGATGATTTCAAGTTGTACAGTTACTTCATTAGCTCTGTGCGCATTTCTATGGTGAGCTTCTGTTAAGGGCACATGATACTTGTTTCCCATTTTCAGTAGTAATTTACTGCTTCCTTTAAAATAATATATATATATTTTTAAATTAAGCTTTCTTTGTAATAGCCCAAAACTGGAAACCATCCAGACATCTATCAGCTTGTGAATGGAGAAAGAAATTATGGTATAGCCATACAATGGAATATTATATTAATGATAACTTAAGAAAAAGCAGCAAAAAGGAACAAACTGTTAACAGATACAATAACATGGATGTCCAAATCATGCCTACCCAGACAAGGCAGGCAAAAAAATTACACATATTTGTATAAACTCCTGTAAAGTGCAAACTAATATATAGTGACAGAAAGCAAAGCAGTGCTTGCTTGGATGCGGGCGTGAAAGGAGACATGGATTTAAAAGGGCTATCAGAAACCTTTAAGGAGCGATGGGTATGTTCTTTATTCATCATCTTGATTGTGGTCATGGTATACAATTTGATCAGTTTTGATCATGCCAAAACTGATGAAGTTGTATATTTTAAATATGTGCAGATAATTATAAATACATGGAAGTTATTGTATTTCAACATTTCCTCAAAGCTGTTAGAAAAAAAAAAGGCCAGGTTAGGTAAAGCTGCAGGGGATGGTGAGGGGGTCATTGGCACAAAGTTTATAAATTCTACATAAAATGAGAAGCTACTAATAGGTTCTGAACAGAGGACATGATTAGATTAAATATTTAATGTGACAGAAGCATGTTTTTTCTCCTTTTTCAGTTTTATTAGGTAGAATTATTACAGTTCGACTACACATACACCTTATATTGCATGTAAATACATATATACAATATACTGCACTTTTTTTTAGTTTACATACATGTACTGATTATTGTTTCTAAGAACAGATTAGATCTTCAGCTTTTTAAACTTACGTAGTTATCAAAGGAATAAAGCCAACTACAAAATAAGAATCAACAGAATGCAGTAACCCAATCATAAAGGACAGTCAGATGTGCTTACACATATTCAAGAAATCAAAATAATAATTAGTTCATTTGTGTCCTTATTATTGTTGTTACTATTTTTTAGATGTTTTTAAGAAAATCTTAATTGGTATATCCTCACTAATCTCAAAATCTCCCCAAATAAGGCAGGCACACCATTCAACTGGTACGTGCTTTTACGAAGTGCTAAAACTTTGGATCGGTCAGAAAATTTTCCCTCCTAAATGGGTAGCAAGGTCAAAGCTGAATTGGAATACTGCATTGACTTCAGTGCCCATCGAGCAAGCAATGAACAGAAAATGCTGAAGCAAACATCCCTCTTCCCAGGATAGAGTGAAGAAGAACTGATTATCGCAGAGGCAGAGCACATCCACTGGGGTCTTCCAACATCAAGTCTACGAGGCGGCATCCATTCTAACAGCTCTTTTAAAAGAGCCGAGATACCCAGGAGATGAGAAACAAGTATACGTTCCAGTCCTTTCATAGAGGACGAGAGAGCAGCCGGGAAATACTAGACCGGGAAGTTGGACTTTGATAATATGTGAGGATCACGAGAGATGGATGAGGGAGGAGACCACGGCGCCCACGGTCCAGGCTGGCCGTTACCCTATGGGAGGGCACAGCCTGTCTGAGAGCTTTGGTGGCCACTTCCTTAGAAGATGAAGCGTGAAAAGAAGTGCTTAACATCAAAGATCCTCAAAAATGGGGATTTTAAAACCTCCTAAAATCTGAAATCACTATCTACAAGATAATGGCATGTTTAGGTCTTGAGTTTAACTGTTAATGGCTAAGGATTAAGAAAAAAAGGAGAGACTGACTCTCAGTCAGTGGCAACTTGTTTATAAGGCACTTGAAAGCTCTTCAAGAAGCCCTTTTGAACTGTCTTAAATTTATTAAGTTGTCACTGACAGAGCTTTTTCCCAACACCTGACAGCTAGGATCCTGCTCTGGTTGGGGTAGAAGTTTTGCATGTCGTTTTTTTATCGTTCACTTCATCCGGGCGCTGTGTAAACATTCTGACCAAACCAAATTTGTTGTCGATGCTGGGAAATGCCTCTCACCTCCTGCTCTGACAGGAAGTCACCACGGTTGGTTGAGTTAATAGATTTCTTTAAAGTTCCTTTGACACACAGCGCTGGGAGTCTGGCTATGCTTACCCCTCTTTTTAAGAGGGAGACTCACTTTTCAATGGTCACGTTCAGGCATATTTAGCAGGTGCCTGCCGTGGGCTGGATCAGCTGCGTGCAGGAGGGCATGCTCCCTGGCGGGAGGAGTCAGGGTGTACGTGGCACCTGGGGTGTCTGCTTGTGGTTAACAGTTGGTTAAGTGCAGAATTCGTGGAATTGCATCCCCACCCCCGCCTGAACAACAAAGGCAAAAGAGACACTGAAGTGGAGCCTTGCTTTGAGTTAAATGCAAAATTGATTGAAAGAGTGAGCTTTTCCAGGATCTACTTCAAGCAAAAGAAATAACCATGAAAATCTAGTTGCTTCCAAAATGTTCAGACCTAGGAATTGCAACTTCATGGTAGAGCTGCCTCCCTGAGGTGATAAAGATGCAGGGAGGTGTCCAAGTTGTTCTTTGTTCAATGCCCCAAAGACGTTTTATTCCTGAGAAAATAAAGACAATAACCCAACTACAGAAGAAATATCAAAGACTGCCCTTTAGCTGGCCAGTTAAAGTCCTTGCTGGCTCTTCTTCCCTGTCTCACTGAAAGAAGATTTAGGGGCAAGAGAAATTAATTAAAATAGATATTCTCTGGATTTTGTATCAGTACTGTCAGAAAATGGGAAACTAACATGTGGAATTCTGGGTCTTCCTCTAGTCTGAAATCGCGAAACCGTGAGTTCCGTAATGGCAGGGATCTCTGTGTATATTATTCCAGTCAAAGGCGCCTGGCACCTACTAGGTGCTCAATAAATATTTTTGAATGAAACAAGAGATGTACCTGCTTGCATTTAAAAAAAATAAGAATTTCTGGAAATGTGTGTAAGAAATAGCCTTTACCTCTTAGAAGAAGTAATAGAAGGGAAATATTTTATTTTTTTAATCTTTTTTCATGTTCAAATGTTTTTATTGTGAGTTTCAGTCCCCTTTATAACTAGGGTGAAAGATTAGCTAAAATTAAACCACTCCTGGGGTCCCTTTGAGAAATGGCTTTAACAGAAGCAATCAAGAAGCTCTTTCCCCTTAAGCTTGTACAGCGACCTTGTCGAATGCCCTCTGGGGGCTGAGTTCAGAAGCACCTCGTGCAGCCTTTGAGTGAGGCCCAGGGGCGTTTGTGACCAGGTTTATGGTTCCCAGTCCCCGACAGAATACTGAAGAGAGCTACTATGAAGGATATTTTGGAGCTAGATAGATCTGTTAGAGAAACAAAATAAGAGACCTAAGACATTTGGCACAAAGAGTGGGAAATCTCAAGGCAGTTGGCCTGAGTTGCAGCCTTGCTGTGCAATTAATCTTGATCTGTTGATCTTGCTGGGTCTCAGTTTTCTCATCTGTAAAATAGGAAAGCTGTTAATACTCATTTCTTAAGGTTGCTATAAAGATAGGAGGAGTGAATACTTTAAGGCACCTAGAGGGCTGCCTGACTCAGTATGATGTACACTCCATGCGTATTAGCATTTATGAGTGTCCAGGACCACAGGAGCAATAAGGTTTTAAAAAACACAGTGCATGTGGATGTGAATTTATATGCATCGGCCTGTCTGGGTTCTTTCATACGTATACAGAAATTCTTTTTTCTTTCTTTTTGTACATATTAAATTGTTCTCAACTTGACGTAGGTGCAATTTTATTTTCAACTAGTAGATATAAGGACAGCCCCAAAGGAGAAAAATAAAAGATTTGCTGGTGACATGAGAGCCGTTGCATATAAGCGATTATTGAAATGTCTTCTCATTTTCCCTCCAAGCAGACACACTGAAGAAGACAGGAAAGCAGGTACCCAAACATGAAAAACGTGGCTGTACTTCCATTGCACAAATGACTGGGGCTGTGTTTTGTGAACACGCCTCTGTTTGTTCACTGAAAGACAGATAATAATATAGATTTCAAAAGAAACTGTGGGGCTTACTCTGAATGTGGGTGGCTGAGTTGACTTCAGAGCATCAAGCTTCAGTTTCTATCATCTGCCCACTTCGAGTGATTTGAAGCGTGATTTGAAATCCTCGCTCAGTTTCTGTGATGGTCTCCTAAGGGAGGCACCTAAAGGCCAGGTGGGTTTGTCCACCCCTCGTGCTGAAGCAAACCGTCATTGGCTTCAATGTCTCCCCTGTTTCTTGTCCATTACATATGCTTTCCCTGCCTGGCTTTTCCCCACAGGCAACACACCCCGGACGGGTCTTTGATTCATCCTTTCCCTCCCTTCCCGGTAAAAAGCAGCTACTAGATTCAAAGTAAAATAAAGATTATGGGTCAGATCAATCCAAGCGACTTGAAAGCCAAACTCCTCCCCCCAGATCTTCATCGGGTAACAATTTTGTTTTTCTGCTTTGGCTGTTTTCATTGGGTGCTAATCAGAAACACATTTCTATTGTTGCTTAGTCTTGGGATGTTTTTTAAATCTTGGGGTTTTTTTCTCTGCACCTCTCATCACTGATTTTTTTTTTTAACATGAAAAGATCTGGCTTTTCTTTTATCGCTTTCAAATAGAGAGTTTAGAGCGGTGCTTGTAGTATGATATAAGACATAGAAGAATTAAAATTACCTGGTAGGTCCGTACTCCCATCTCGTCTCCTTCCCTGTCTCCCGTCCCTTGCTCCCTGGGGCTGCCTCCCGTCTCCAGTCTGCCCAGCACTGAGGTACAGCCACAGATCCCCCAAGTCCACACAAGTTGAATCTACCCTTTGACACGCAGCTCCTGCTGCCGCACGGTGACTAACAACCAGTGCGTCCACCTGACCGCTGCCCCAGAGAGGAAGGGGGCAGGACTGTCAGCGTGCAGGGCAAGACTTGCCCAAGCAAGCCACAGAGAGATGCCCCCTGCACCCAGGTGGAGAAGGTGACTCATCCCAAAGTTAATCTTTGCCTCTCAATGAAAATGTTAGATGGCCCCATGGAACCAGAGACCCTTGGACCTTCAGCCTCAAAAGGAATTAAGTAACAGCACCTACCACCTGAACACTTTTTGTGAACCAGGTACTTTCTCAACACTCCACATGGATTAATTCATTCAATCCTCACAACAGCCCTATGAGGCAGGAGTTGTTATTACCCCCATTTTACAGATAAGGAAACTGAGGCTCAGAGACATTGAGTAAGCCTGTCTGAGATCACGGGATAATCATCTGAGGCCCTGGGAGACTAAGGAACTAGCCCACAGTGGAAAATAAGGCCTCTCCCCAGTCTCTTCTGATGTTGTCCACCTGTGTCCCCCACCCACACCCCTCACTCTAGTGAGGTGGGCACCTCGTGCTTCCACCAGCCCCTGCGCATGCGGCTTTCCCAGCATCTCCCCTGCTTTGCTCTTGTCTATTTGTGCTGGGTCTCTCCCTGCTGGTCCTTGGGCGGGGGTGGGGGGGTGGGGGGTGCCTGTCATACTGATCCCCATGCTCCCAGCGCCTCGCATATCCCTGGTGTGTCATCCCACTGCAGGTGTTTTTCTTCTCTTATATTAATTCTGATCAATTCACAGCAACTACCAGAAATGCTGTGTTAAGAATGCTTCTGAGGAAGCCTCTTCCATCGTTGGGGTAGGAGTGATGGGACTGATAAGCCATGGCTGTCCTGAGAGAGGGAGTGGCAGTACATATATCTACTGCCCATCTGCTGTCCCTGATTTAGGGACCCTTCTAGGGTACAGAATAGCGCACACTCAATACATTTGGTTACGTTGTAGCTAAGTGAGTGTTTTGAGTTTGTTCCAGCGTCCTCTGGACCCAAGAATGTTTCACCCATTGACCCCAGGGCTTCCAGGAGTACTGCCAGAACTTGCGACTCCAACCACATCATCTAAGGGGAGTGGGGATCACCATTCTTACAAATCCTTTTGATTATGATAGTCAGTCTCTGGAAATCCCACCAAACCATAGCATATCAGAAAAGACCAAGGCTATGGGCAGAGATTTGAGAGTCTCTGTGCATGGGTGAGTTTAGATGCCTGGGTAGGAGATGAGTGCAGAGGAGGCAGAACCCCTGGGAGAGTGTTAGGCAGACAAGAGGATATCTGGGAGAGTCGTGTCAGGAAAGTCAAGGGGATGAGACAGCTTTAAGACAGAGGTGCCCTGTGGCTGTGACACTACTAGCTGTGAGCCTTGGGAAAGCTGTGTACTGTCTCTGGGATTCATGTGTAAAATGAAAAATAAGGGTCTTCAACTGCTGTGAGAATTGAAAGAGAATAGAGCTTAGAACAGTACCTAGGTGCGAAGGGCGTGCTTAAGTAACAATTGTGGAGTTACTTCAGTCATGTCAGCCTGTAAAAGGTAAAGGGATGGGTGGGCAGCGGGGACTCAGGTCCTGCTGGATCCAGGTGCACATACTAGACATTTGGCTCTGCATAGACAGAGATGCTACAGAAGATGAAGATGAAGGGAAGGGACAGACATTGTGGATCCCATTATGATTCTATTCCAAGCTTTATTCTCTTCTAGGGAGGTCTCCCCCATACCCCATCAATCAGTCAACCTCATCATCCTAGTTTTCTTTTTTCCCTAGTGCTTGACACTGTCGGACATTGTCTCGTTCATTTGTTTGTTTATTATCTTCCCCACCATCACCCCACTTCACCCAAGAATGTAAATTCCCCGAGAGCAGCATCTTGCCTGTCTTATCCAAGACAGTCTGTATCTGCATAGCCTGGGATTGTCCCTGACCGCCGCTCGATAAATATTTGTTAAGTGAATGGTTGAATTAATGCCGTATGTCCTCAGTCACACCTAAAGGTGATTTGTGCTCATTTGCCAGCTGACAAAGAATGCAGGAGTAGGGGAAACACTGACAAACAGGACGGCAAGAGTTATTAGAAGCCCAGGATAAAAAGCACAGGTGGAGGGATGAGAGTGGAAAGGACAGAGACTATTTCTTGCCCTGGATATCGAGTTTCATCTAGAACTGACTGACATCCTTCTAGCTTTCCCTCCCAGACAGCTGGGCTCTGATACTCGTGTGACTCGGCACATGCTGTAATTAATCATTTTTATAAAATAGCTCAGAGGATTACATCTCGCAAGTAGCCATCCAGCCTCATTATGGTCCTCACAGCCTTGCCTCAGCGTGTCGGTCTGCTCCCTAAAATAAACAGACCTTGTCTAACCCATTTAGCAATTCCAAACGATGCAGGAGTGGCTTATGTGAACCCTGTTTAGAAAGCTCCAGGCACATATGGAAAGAAGTCTTTGGCTAAGATACAACAGCTCATCTAAATATAGTCAGCAAATGAGTCCTCGAAACTCCAGAAAGGGTCTAACAGAAAGGAAAATTTCCCCCTTTGGGTAAGAAGTTACGGCTAGGGAAAGACTAGCACCAAGGAGAGAACTTCCCTGACTTCCAAGCTTTAACAGCAGTAAATACACTCTATGAAATACAGCATTGTGCCTGAAATGACGGCTACACAGTTCGCTCTGTGCTTTAATGTGTACATGTAAGGATAATGCCTTTCTTATGACAGTTGTCCTTAAGTATAATTATTTATCTTTGGAAAGGAACCTCACTGGAACACCTGGCAAAGATAAAATTTAGGTCTTTATGACCATTGGTGCAGAAATGCATAAAATTCTGGGGTTCACAGCAAAGTGCATGATAACAGTAAAGCTAAAACTACAAAAATGACCAAAAGATAGTTCTCCAGACTTTGGCAATGCTAAAAAAAATATAAGTTGAATTTCATTTTGAGTGTAATTATCGGTTTTGAGTGTAAAATCAGATAATTTGGTCAACAATAAAAGCACCATGTTTTCTCAAACATTGGGAGAAAAGTTCTTCCAGTTGAGATGAAGAAGGTTCTCTAAAGACATTGCAACCCCGTTAGGAGCTTCGAGTCATAGCTAACGCAGAGGACTCCATTTGCCTTTTCTGTGTTGTAATATTACATTTCTTATATTTTTTAAATTGGCAACACCATATAGACGAAACACAAGAGATAATTTTCACTGTCTGCATTTCTTTATTTCCAATAAGCATTTGTTAAATTAATTCATCTTTGAGTGAATGCTCTGTATCCTCAGCCCCAGTTAGTGAGCTCATTTGTCAGCAGGGAGACTCCAGGAGTAAGGAAAAGCTAAACAATGCTGGAAAGCAAGAGTCACTGGGAACCCTCATTCCCCATGTTTACACTTGTTCCTTCAACCAACACTTGTCAAGCTTCTATCCTGTGTTAGGCATTTTTACAGACGGTGGAGATAGCGCGGTGACCATGATGAAGATTCTGCCCTCCTGGATAAGCTCATCTGGAGAGAAGGCAGAGAGAGAAGAGGGGAGATCAGAGGGCAGAGCCCTGGAACACACATCGAATCTGACAGTAGTGAAAACGAGGCAAAGGGGCCAAGAGTGCCTTGTCTGATAGAAGGGGAACACGGGAGCTTGCATCATGAAAGCTTGCAAGGTCACGTCTCCAGGAAGGAAGGCATGACCAGTCGGCGCTACTGCCATAGCAGGAGACCATGCACAGTGAAGACAAAGAATGGGTCCCTGGACTTGGCAAGATTTCAGTCAGTAAGGACATTGAAAGAGCCAATTCATTGGAGCAGATCGGGACAAAAGCCATCTAAAGAAGGATGAGGCCGGACCTGGGAGGTAAGAAAGCAGAAGCACTATGTTTACACAGCTCTTTTAAGGAGTTCTGATATAAAAATAAAGCTAGCTTGGGAACATAATGAGTCCATTTCAGAAGACAGTAAGTCACAAAGGCAGTGGTAAAACTGGAGACCCAGTGCACCCCTGCCCAACTCCGCTTCTGCCATCAGAAATCGAAGCCCAGAGAGGCAGATCTCCAGTTTTTAAAGAAAATCAAGAAGGCTGCGTTTTTCAAAAATCTCCCAAATGTTCGTGCTGACTCAATTTATTTTAAAAATTCATTGTGACAATCAAACATATCACATCTGCAGGCCAGACGGTTCAACAGATGAAAACCCCTGATCTTCGTGATCAGAGCAGGGATGGAGGGAGGGTGCCTGTCTTCTGCGCTCTATTCCACCTCTGTTCTCTTTCTGAGCAATAGTCACCTCACATACTGACCTTTTCTTATTCTGTTCTAAAGTAGAAAAATTTTTCATGGTTTCATTTTTGTCTAAGTGATAACCAACTGACTGCTTTTAGCTTTTCCCAATTAAATTGATGAGTTGCTTTGATCCATTACTTATTTTTTATTTTATTCTATGTATATCATTATTTATTAAACCAGCAATAAACAAGTAGAAAACTTAAAAAGCAATAACATTGACCTATTTTGTTCTTCTTTGTGGCAAGAGCAACCAAGATCTACCCTCTTGGCAAATTTCAGGTACGCAATACGATATCGTCGACTGCAGTCACTTAGCTGCACACCAGTTCTCCAGAACTTACTCAGCTTGCATAACTGAAAGTTTGTACACCTTGACCAACATTTCCCTATTTCTCCCCTACCTCAGCCCCTGGAAACCACCTTTCTACTCTCTTGTTTCTGTGAGTCTATTTTAGATTCCACATATAAGTGAGATTGTGCAGTATTTTTTCTTCTATAACTGGCTTATTTCACTTAGGAACTCGAGGTTCCTTCACTTATGCTGTCACAAGTCACAAGATTTCCTTCTTTTCAGGACTGAATAATATTCCGTTGCGTTTATGTGTGTGTCCATGTGTATATGTGTGTGTGTATCTCACATTTTCTTTATTCGTTCATCTGCAGATGGACACTTAGATTATTTCCTTATCTGGGCTATTATAAATATGTTATGAATACTTCACAAATTTATACATATATCAGGTCATCAGGTCACCCATCTTAAATATATACAATTTCTTATAATTTCTTATTGTCAATAATCCCCTAGTAAAGCTAGGGGGAAGATCCTGGTGGGAAATCATCTGAAGCACACATACACACTCTATGTGGACGAGGGGACCAAAGAAACTGCATATCTGGGGAGCTGCCGTGCATTCCAACAAATTAAAGATGCTCTGTTCTTGTACTGCATGCCCTGCACCATTCCATAAAGCTAAATAAATGTAGCATTAGATTAAAATAAAGAGTAATAACATCTACCATAGCTGCAAATAAAACACCAAAGACCAAAGTATAAATCTAACAAAATATGGGCAAAATCTCTACATATAGTAACCAGCAAAACATTATTAGGAGAAAGTAAGGATGATATTAAATAAATGAAAATATATTTCGTGTTCAGCGATTGGAAGATACAGTATATAAATATTATCACTTCTCTCCCTATTGATCTATTGACTCAGTAGCTGGCCTTGAAGCAGGCAGTCCCAACCAAAATTCCAGAAGATTTTTCTAATGGAAATTGAGATTCTAAAATTTAAGTGGAAATGCCAAGAACACTGAGATAATATTGAAGAAGAAGAAGGTTGGGTATCAGAATTCATTGCAAAGCTACAATAATTAAGACTCTGTGGTACAGGCACTGGAATAGACAAACAGTGGAACAGAATAGAGAATACAGAAATTGACCCATGCATGTACAGTCACCTGAATTATAACAAAACATGGCCTTTTCATGGTGCTGGGAAAATCAGATATTGAATTTTGACCCCACCATATGCAAAAATCAATCTAGTTACATTTTAGAGCTAAGTATGAAAGACAAAACAGTAAAATGTCTATAAGAAAACACAGGAGAATGTATCTTCATGATCGGGAGGTAGTCAAATATTTTTAAACAAGACACAAAAAGCATAGAAGTGCCATAAAAAAAAAGAATGATTCATTGGATCACATGAAAGTAAATTCTGTTTATCAAAAACTACCAGTAAGAGAGTGAAAAGGAAAGCCACTGAGTGGGAAAATATATTTGCAATACCTCTCTCTGAACAAAGGACTCATATCCAAAATACATGCGGAACTCCTTCAAGGAGAAAAGGGATTGAGAACCCAATTAGAAGGAAAAAAAATGAGCAAAAGATCGAAAAGACAATTCACAAGAGTATACTCATATTACCAAAAACATACAAAAATAGGCGATCAACATTGTTGGTTATCAGAGAAATGCAAATTAAAGCCACAGTGAGATACCACCACAGACCCACCAGAAAGGCTACAGTGTAAACAAACGCCTGGTAATTCCAAGTTGCTGCCAACATGAGAAGCAACTGAAACTCATGTACTTTTGAAAAGAATGTAAATTAGTAAACTTTGAAAACTTTGGTAGGAACTAATGTCAAATGTGTGCACTGGGAGCTTACTCACATCCCAACAATTTCTCTAGGACTATTCCCGACAGAAATTTTTACATGTGTGCCAAAAGACATAGTCAAAAGCATTAATAGCAATATTATTCTTAAGAGCCCAAAACCCAAATATCCATCAACAGAAAAATGAATCAACTTTGGTATATCCATATAATGTAATGCTATTTGGCAAGAGAATGAACAGATTTAATACATTCAAGGATACAGATGAATCCCTCAAGCATAATATTGAGCAAAAGAAGCCAAATGCAAGTGAATGCATTCTATATAATTCCATCTGCGTAAAGTCCAAAATCTGGCAAAACTTATCTATGGTGATTGAAGTCAGGATGGTGTTGATCTTTTAGGAGTAGTGACTGGAAGGGGGCTTGAGGGTCTGCTGGGGTGCCAGTAATATTCCCTGATCTTGGTGTTGGTGTTCATGTCGTGAAAATTCACGATGCTGTGCACTTATGTTCTGTGCACTTTCCTGTATGTATGTTTCCCTTCGGTAAACAGTTTTCTTTCAGTGGTACTTCCTGAGCATCTGTGATGCATCAGACATCATAAAGGTAGGGGACATGGTGGTAAACAAGAGGAACGTGGGCTCTGATCTCATGGGACTCAGTCCAGTGAGGGATTAAATGAGCTAGCTAGCTGTTTTTTCCTTTGTGTAGAAGCTCAGAGATAGACGTACATAAAACCAAAATATAGTGACTCTTTCTTCATTGCGGTGTTTGTAAGATTCTGAGCCTTCACATTCCATGAGACTGAATGCACCACTTCCTCCTCACCCAACATCCCTCCTCCCTCCCCTGAGCTGTAAGTTCCTACTCATACCTATATCCTTTAAGATATTACATTATTTTTCATTTTTTCATTCAGTCCACTAGACTGAACTTCTTGAGGGCGGGTAAGTGCTCTCACCATCCTTTAATCCTTACGCCTCACGAGCGTTTGACCAACAGTAGACGTTCTATAAACATTAGCCAGATTGATAGATGGCTATGACAACTTCTATGTGGGATTCTTATATTCTTTCATTTCACTTCTGGTGTCTCTTAAAATGTATTTAAACAACAATCCTTTAGTCAGTTCCTGGTATGTCAATGGATTGACGACTGGAAGAAAGAATAACTTTGGTGATACAAAGTGTTCCATTCTCACAATTTTATCACAGTTCTATATGTGATAGTTGAGTTGTCTCAGACACCAAGTGACTCCAAACTATGTGAACTGATTCGCCCCAGCAAAGTCAAGCTACTAAATATGTCTAAAGTAAGTACATTAGAGTACTCAAAATGTTCTTTTTTGTAACCAGTATTTCCATATTACAAGTTCCTCAACATGAACTTTCCTAGCAAAATAAATCGGTGGCATGACACAGAAGAGTGAATTAGTGACTTGGCAATTAAAAGTAGTGTCTTCTATAACCTAGCAACGCAGCCCCTCGAGCTTGCCCAAAACATCTAGTAAATAGTCTTGTTGGGGATACCTTTTGGAGTGTCTTCCCATCATAGCTTTCCTTACCCTCAGTTGGAATGGGCCCTCAGCAGTCATTTGTTACTACAGGGCTCCATCCCACTGGCCACCGTTGACTACACAAGGGTCGGACCCTGGGCACAAGCTGAGCTAATCAAAGACTCTTCTAGAAACTGTGAAATTAGGATCAAAGGGACGAGACTTAGTCTCTCCACTTGAGTAGTCTCATAACATTTGGATCTGAGAACCATGGCCCACCAGGTTCTGCCAGGAGGACTCGGGGGCAGCAAAAGCAGGTCTCAGAGAATAAGAATGAAATAGACATGTGGGGAGAAACAGAGGCAAGAGATGGAGAGAGGCTGTGGCTTGAGTTCACAATGGTTTTTCCACTTCCAGATATTTCTGAGACCTGGCTGTGCTTCATGCCATGCGGTCCATGGGGTTCCATAAGGCTCTGTCATGAAAAGATACTCCTTTATGCGTTGTTGAGTTGGTTTTCTTGTAACTTGAAACCAGGTTGTCCTAAGTAATATGTTTTCAGTCTGTTGTCTTGGAAGGGGGCATTAATGGCTTCCAAATCGTCCATTAGGCTAATAATCTAGTTAAAACTAAATTTGATTTATGTATGGTAAGACTTAATCCATGATCATGGCATACACATATGAAGTGAAAAGTAAAAATCTCCTTCTATCTGCAGTCTTAAATAGGTACCCTTAATAGTACCTTAGAGATCTCATAAGAAATTGTTTATAAATATGCTGGCAAGTGTATTTATACCTTGTATACATAAATGGAATCATTTTATAAATGTCCTGCAACTTGTTTTTTTTTCCACATAGCAATACACCTAGGTTATGTTCCAATGTCTGAAAATCCAGATCTATCTTCTTATTTATAAAGATTATATGATATCTCATGGTATAGTAATATTGCAACTTATTTAATAATTCCCCAAGGATTTAGGTTTTCAATTCTCCAGTAATTTAATTAATATGGCAATGTCTATTTGCAGTATAAATTGTTAAATTATAATTGCTGGAGCCCATGATCTGGGCATTTTACAGGTCAATAAGCATGATTTAATTGCCTCCCCCCTCAATGAGTTGAACTTTGAAGAAAGAGGCATTAAAACCTCCTAAAAGTGGGTCCAGAAAGGGTGTGGAGTAGTGAGTCAGTGGAGTTGGAAACGGAATATAGTTTTGTGTGATAGAGGCCAAAAGATGTTTGATGACTCCTCATCTGCTATAATCAAGTTCACCAAGTTCTTAATGGATCCTGCTGAGTCACCACGATATGGATTCACATTCACCCATATCCTGCCTGGGAGACTGAGACGGGACAGCTAAAGCGGCTGAGAATTCATGAACTCAGCAGATCCCTGGACACAGGATTTCTCCCTGTAACCCTCTGCTCCCTTCCAAAAGTGCCTCTGAACAAAATGGGAAAATGGTGAGGATGTCTCCCCTCTCTCAAGGTTTATATGGCACTTAGTGGTTTAGAAAACATATTTCAGTCCTTACAGGACTCAGGAGGAGCTATGACTCTAATATCCATCTTACGGACAACGCAACAAAAGACAAAAAATATGTGGTGACTTTCCCACAGTAATAGAACCAGTAAGTTTTAGAATCCAAACCAAGGGCTTATGGTTACGAAACAGGCTGCCTTTAAGCTGCACCACTTCACTGGAATAGCTCTTTTTGACTCCCAAAACAAACCATATATTTGTAGCTAGATCAAGCCATTTGTTAAGTGATACTTAGCTTTTCAACTGGGTATTTGAGAGTCATGGAAACACAGCCCCAGACCACCAGTAGGGACCTGATAGGGTTTGAATCTCAAAGTTTCCCTCTCAGGTTTTTGGGTCAAAACCTACCTCGTATTAGGAAAGAATGAAATTCACTTAGCTGATAATTTACTGACTGTGAACTCTTAGGAGGGAGGTGAGTAGATACTTCTGACGATTAGTCAAAAAGTCATAAATTAGCAAAGCTTTCTGAGAAATTTTGACATGTTAGGAAACCCTTAGAAGTATAGAACTGGTTTTCTGCAATCACTTACTGTCATCCTACACACACACACATACACAAGCTACCAAAGGTCATTCTTAAATTTCCTTGTGGTTTGAGTTCTGTTGCCAAATCAGCAGCAGTAAATGTTGGCACACGAGGGCACAGCACTGTGTCCGGTTGCTGTGGGTCCCTGATGGGAAACATAGTTCCCTCAAGTGTCTAGGGCTGTGCCTTGCAATCATGAGTGTTAAAAATAGATGTGTACAAGCAAGAGGAACAACAATGGGAAGTGGGTTTTTGGCATTTCCTTTGGTCACATGTACATCTGTTACCCACCAACTGATTTCTAGCATGTGATTACAGA
This sequence comes from Camelus bactrianus, assembly GCF_048773025.1. Taxonomy (NCBI): domain Eukaryota; kingdom Metazoa; phylum Chordata; class Mammalia; order Artiodactyla; family Camelidae; genus Camelus; species Camelus bactrianus. The sequence goes on along the minus strand of NC_133541.1, from coordinate 102,417,834 downwards.
TAGCTTACAGTACCATTTCTCTACCAAATATCTAACTAATTAGAACATATGACTCTTCAGAGGTACAGACACAAAGTATGATGATGAACTGAAGAAACTATCAGGCTGACTCAGACCCTAAAAAAAAAAAAGTAGCATCGATTATAGGCATAAATATTCAAGGTATTCACCTCCCTACCCTCCATTCTTCATAGTTCACATACTTTCCACCAATGATCTCATTCAGGACCATGGAGTTAAGCACCATCACATGCTGATGTCTCCACAGCTCCAACTCTGGGGCCAGACCTCTCCACTGAGCTCAGAACTTGTGTAGCCAACTGTCCCTTGATATCTCCAAATGACTGTCTGATAAGTGCCTCTAACTTCATGTGAACAAAACAGAACATGGTTGAAATCTTTTTTCCCAAGACCCTCTTTCTTTTCTGTTTTTCCCCCATATGAGTAAATCAATCAGCTGGATTCTCAGATCTACCCTTAGGAATTATCATTGGTTCCATTTTTCCACTCACATCCAGTTTATCCCCAGGTCGATCTACATCTTCCTCTGTCTATGGCTGCTCTTCTATGCCCGCTACCCCAAAAGGGGAAGGGAAAAGACCCCAGTTCTTGTCATACCTGAAAGATAAAAATTCAGATGGGAGACAGCGTTGTATCACAAAAGATTTTAAAGGATTTATTAGCAAAGGGAAAGTACACCTCCCAGAATGGGAGATGAGCTGATCCAACGGGGGAAAAGCAGTGCCGGTCTTTGTTTGGTCCCCTCACTTAGAGGTGGTCTCTTGATTGATTGATGGCTCTTGTCCCTGGAGTGCTTAGTCGTGTTTGTCCCCTTTGTGCATGTCTTTACACATGACGGACACAGAAAACCCCATGGCAGGGGAGGGCTAAACCGCAATGCTAATTATATTACAATGAACATTGGGTCATGTCCGTTTAGGTCCTTGTCACTACTGCACAGTTGTGGCTATTAGGTTCTAATTGGTTTCTTGTTGGCACTCATTTAGATGAAGTAAAGTCCCTTTATGGTGGAGGTGGGCATGCTACCATCTTCCAGACCATGCTCCCTCTCCCCCACCTATTTGCCCGGTGCCCTCACTTATCTAACTATCCAACAGCCCGAGCCTTCTCCTTTTCTCTCCTGGACTGCTAAAACATGTCTACTTTTGCTGCTGATTCCTAACAATCCGTTCTCCTCTGCTAAAACCCTCTAACATCTTCCCATCACACCCAAAATCAAGTGCAGATGCCTAGTGGAGAACTGTCATGCCATACAGGATCCAGCTCCTCCCCACCTGTCTGACTTACCTCATCCTACTCCATGGAGACTCAGTGTGCTCCTGTTTTTCACTCCTCAAACATACCAAGCTTATCCCTTAGGGCCTTTGCCTCTTCCTCTTCCTGGGATGCTCTCCACAGATCTTCATAGGGCTGGTTCCCTTTGTCATTTGGGTCTCAGTTCAACCACCACCTCCTCAGACTTCCCCTGGGCATCCAAATCTCTATTACTCCTTCCATCCCTAAGCCACTATCATACATCACCTCGCCATCTTTTATTTTCAACAGAGTTCCCATCACTACCTGAAATTCTCTCTTCTGCTTTTTAATTTTTGGTCTCCTCTGTTAGAAGGTAGATTCTCTGAGGATTCTTCAAGGACATGGTCTAACTCCTGACTGAATTGCCAAAGCCTGGTCCACATCGAATGAACCCTTGCCTGACTGTAAATAAAGGCAGTACCTGTGTGGGACCATTAACCCAGAAAGAGTGAGGATGCATTACTCCAAAGGAGTCTCTGCCTCATGTGGGAATTCCTTCTGGAGGGGAAAAATGAAAGTTCCAGCCAGGGGCCCCTGATAAGTTGGGGCAGTTTTATCACAAACGTAATCTAACATGGTGCTCCATGTTCCCAGACGCGGAAAGAACCAGAAAGCTCATGTCAGGCTCATGCTTCTGTTTACTCTTCAAATATTTATTGAAAACCTACTGTAATGTAGAGACTGGGGTCGTAAGAATTCCGCGGTGAGTGAGACAGAAATAGTCTCTAATTTCATGGAACTCGTGTCTGCTGGGGGAGACATGGTTAACAATTAGCTATACAAATACAAGTTCAGTTATTTTGTGAGGGGAGCTAGCGGGAAAGCACAGGAGGCTAGGACAGGGAGACCTGGGTACCCTGGAGGTTCAGAAAAGGACATTCTGAGAAGCCATCATGCTGGGCTGGCACTGGGGCAAACTGACAGAAAGAACCACCACCACCAGGCCAGTCCTGCCTCTTTTCCCTTCTCCTTCCCTCCATTGTCATTCCCTTTACTAGAAAGGAGGGTATTTTCTCGACACAAGCAGCACCACACTGGATGACCCTACTGCCTCTAATAGTTGGTCTTGTAGGACCAGCCCGGGGCAGCACGGTGAAGAGCAGAGGACCACCTGAGCTGGCTTACCTGTGATGTGCTCACCCTTGGTCCCTCCATATCGTCACTAAGACAGTATGACTGCTGGCACCAGTCCTTCATCCTCCTCCTCACTGGCTGGCACTTGCTGAGCGCGTGTGTGTGAGCGAGCACACTGAGCGCTTCCTCTCCTGGTCTCCTGCCGTCTTCACCACTACTGCGGTGGCTTCAGCCATGCATTCCATCCACAGGTGAGAAGACTGACAGAGAATTCAGGTAACTTGCCCAAGGTCAAAGGAGAAACTGACAAGCCCAGAATTAAAGCCCAGGTCTGTGAACCCCCCTCTCCGCCTAACCACACTCTGCCACTTCTCAGTGGTGGAAATCAACAACTGGAAACTTCTCTAGAGCAATCCAACTTGCCCAAGAATTAGCACGTCTCAGGTCCTACAGTCCTTGAGATAGTTTGGGATGGAAGGAGAAACCTATTCAAGGCGTTGTGTTACTTGATTTTACCGGATGTGCACCCACCCTCCAGGGTAATCTGTTTACTAGTTACACTGTGTACTTTGAAAACACAGTGTACTTTGAAGATAAGACCTCATTCGTTCTCAGAAAATTTATTTGAGTCAGAAACCATTGTGATCATTTTGCAGATAAGGCAACTGAGGCAGAGAACCGATAAAGCAATATGGCCCAGAGTTCACAAGCTGCATTACAAACGGATGACACACCACAGGTCCCATCTCTTGTGCTTCAGGCTGGTCGTCCGCGAACTTCAGCTTCCTCGCCCACAGCCTGAGCAAACTAGGCAAAAGCTTCTCTGGGAACTGGCCTCCTCCCCAAAGCCACATTACCCCGTGTTGAGTCAGGTGGTCACCAGCAATGGGCTCTTTTTTTTGAGTGCCAGCTTGTCAATGTTTTCGTGGGGAACCACCCTCCCTTGGGCACCCACGTGCAGGTCCCCAGGCAGAGGAGGACAGGATGTGTGGATGGACACACCCCCCTGCCTCCCAATTGGAAGGAGTCAGTTCCCAAAGGAAAATAGAGTTGTTATTAAGCAACTCCCGTGCTGCGTCCACCTCAAGGGACCTGAGAACTTAAGGTTCCTCCAAATCTGGATGGAAGGAGTCCCAGGCCTAGGTTCGGCCAGAAGAGAGAGCCCTTGAAACAGGAAGGTAGGAAGGGCATTGCAGGGGAATGAAGGATCAACACGGGGTTCAAGGTGAGAGTCGGAGGAGGAAAAGCTGACTGCCTGGCTCTTCTTTCAAATTTTCTTCTAATCCTCTGCTCCTTTGCTCCCAAGTCTGCGGCAGGCGGCTCTTTTCTTCCACTGAAAAAGGAAGGCTTGTGGTTGTTTTTATTTTTAAGTTCCAAACAACATTTATTTAAAAAAAAAAAAAAAAAGATCCCTATTGTTTCCTCCTCCATAAGGACTGAAGAAAAAAAAATCTGGACTAATTTAAGGCTATTTAGATGAGAGGAAGGAAAGATATGAAACAAATGTGACACCAAGCCAAGAAGGAACTAGGGAGATTCTGGAAGAAAACAGCTCTGACCGGAAGTTGCAAAGGTGGCTCATGGGTGGATTCTAGCCCTCTGCCATGTTTTCTTCAGCCAAGACAATGGGGTCTTTTAATTTGAATCAATTGCCAACATTTGAAAAATGGAGTATTTTATCTAAAGTGATTTTACACGGAGGCATTAGGCTAGAATTGAGGAGCAGCTGTTCCCTCTGGACACTGCATAAGTCCCCTGTCCTCCACGGCCCTGGAAGCCCACCCTGCGTTCGCACTGCCTGCCGGCCCCCATGGCCATCTGTGTGACTTGCAGTCTTTGCTCAGGGTTGTTCAGCCGCAGCGGTGGCCGCCGGGAGCCAAGGCAGACCTCTGCCTGGGATTCCCCGCTCACCCCAGGGAAATCTTTTTTTATTTTTTATTTTTTTAACATTTTTTATTGATTTATAATCATTTTACAATGTGTCAAATTCCAGTGTTCAGCACAATTTTTCAGTCATTCGTGGACATATACACACTCATTGTCACATTTTTTTCTCTGTGAGTTATCATAACATTTTGTGTATATTTCCCTGTGCTATACAGTGTAATCTTGTTTATCTATTCTACAATTTTTCTTAGTGGCCCCTAAGAACATCGCCAGAACCCGCCCTGTTTGTTTACCTCGTCACATGTCATCGACCCTCACTTTGAGGGAGAGAACCTGAACCAATACCCAGGCTGGCTGGAGAAAAGACGATCCGTAGAAGATGGGGTTCACATTTCACTTAAGCTTCTCCTGCCAGAACCAGGAGTTTAATGGGCGTGGCCCTGAGGAAGGCGAGCCAGGGAGGCTGGGAGGGAATGCCATGAAGTGCACGCTGCTGAGCATCTGCCAGGCAGGGGACCCAGCCAGCGCCCAGAAACTCTCAAAGCCTGGATGGGATAAGGTGCTGGTTAGAAGACTGAGCCCCACAAATGAACCAGGGAGTCACACAGAAAAACAGTATGTGTCTGAAACGTTTGCCTCCAGTCAAGTGAGAGCTTAGCAGTTCTATTTATTAGGGCACTGAAGCAGTTTAAGATCATTCACAGGTAAATTTTAGGTCACAGAATTGATTTTACTTTTATTCATTAAATTAGTTCTCCCTTCATCCATGTAGTCATTCAGCAAATATATATATAAAACCTACTGTGTGTCAGGCACTGTCCTAGGCTTTGGAAAGGCTGAGCCTGGGAGATGAGCAGACGTTTAGTTTTAATTTGTTGTCATTTTCACTTGTTTTAATTTATTTGTCTATATTGTGGCCTATGTTTTCTTTAAATCTCAATTAAAAATCCTATAATAGTAACTCAGGGTTGAGTCAGAGTAGCCTTTGACACAGAGAACAGACTGGCAGCATGGAAGAAACAGCCCCCCAGTCAGCAAAAAGCTTTTTAGCACCACCCCATATATGCACATGTGTTTGCTCATAAATTACACATATGTGTGTGCACATACATATGTATATATTTATGTGTGTATATTTTGTACATTATAAAATTTACAAAGAAATGGATAATTTTGAAAGAATGAGATTTTTAAAGTTTTTAATTTATTTACTATTTTTAAAATTAAAAGACCTAATATTTCCCTGCCATCCTGCACTGGACTGTCTCCTGCACTTTCTAGTATGTCACCCCATGGTGGAGACCACTGGATTTGGCCACTGTCTCCTACAGTTACAGTGGGCTCAGTGGTTAGGAATATCAGATGTTCCCATCAACAGGGCTTTGGATGTTCTTCGTTGATCCAGTCAAGCGATGGTGAGCTCAGGCTCAGGACCTCCCCAAAGCCGCTATGACCTCCAGTGGTCCTCTAGCCCATTTCATTCACAGAGCACAGATGATCCTTCCAAAAAGTGAACCTGCCTATGTAACTGCACTGCTTGCAGCCCTTTAGAGGCAGTCCTTGCGTGTGACCATAAAGCAGAGAACCCTGAACCAGCCTGCCCCGCCAGCCACACCTCCTCACCTGTTCCATTGCCTCTCTCCGCCAGGGCTTCCTTCCAGGCTCTGCAGGGGCTGGATGGGCTCCTCTGCCCCAGGTTCCCCACACAGTTCTTCCCTGTGCCCCAAAAGCCCATCACCCCTTCTTTACCTCGGATGTCACTTCCGCAGTGACCCTTCCTTGACCCTCCCATTCTAAATCTAGTCATCTGTTAATATCCTCTCATCGCATGTTAAATTTTTTTCCTTTATAGCACTTATAATAATTTGGGACCACAAATATATTTGTGTGCTTTCTGTTGAACATCAATCTCCCTGGTAGACTCAGAGCTCTACAAAGAGGATGCTTGGGGCATTTGTACCTGCCGTGTGGCGTGGGCAAGTGGAGGGCACTTAGCATATGCTCAGAAAAGCTTTATTAGAAGAAAGAAAAGAAATGAAACAAGGACAGAATCAATTCCGTTTTAAATATGTAGGCACCAACATATATATTTTCAGAGAACTGAGAAGAAAAGAAAAACTTCCTAGGGAATAGAATCTGGCAAAAATGTTGGTGAGGTTCCCTAAGGATACCTGCCAGTGAGATACACTACTGAATATCTCTATAATTACAGAAAAAAAAAAAGGCAAAAAATATCAGCTAAGCGAGGCCAGCCATCCTTTTTTAAATGTACTCAAAAAAGGAATTCAAATGTTCTTATGTTCTTGGCTCATGATAAATTTGCAAAAAAATTTTTTTGAAAGGCTTGAATGAATGAGCAAATGATTGAACAAGGTGTAAGAGGCCAGAGAACAACATATACTAAAATAATAAAAATAATGTTCAATTATGATAAACTAGCTTGACAAAAATGGTAGGGAAATAGAAGTGATACCATAAAATAGTAGCACCTTAGGAATAGAATTGGAGGTGATATATAGATATAGATGATATAGATATAGATATAGATATATAATGGTTAATTATTGCCAGGCACCACTTCAGAAATTATGCACATATTAACTTGTTTAATTCTCAGAGCCATCCTTATTAAGATCAGTTCTGTTATTGTCCCCATTTTATCAACAGGGAATCTGAGGCACAGTGCATTTATAACATGCCCACTGTCTTGCAGATGGCAAGTGACAGCCCAGGGTGCCTGGTTCCAATCTCTGAGGTCTTAACCCCTGCAGTGATCATGCCACTTTTAATTTAATGAAAATGTGTACACATCCTGTGACATTTGTTATTTCAAAGGGCAAATTCATCCTTACTCAGGGTGTATGAGAAGCTTTCTTCCTTCTTCCAAATTTTTATTTTTATGATATTAAAGAAAGGGCCATGTTCTTGGATTGGAAGAATTAATATTGTTAAAATGGCCATACTACCCAAAGCAATCTACAGATTTAATGCCATCCCTATCAAATTGCCCAGGACATGTTTCACAGAGCTAGAACAAATTATCCTAAAATTTATATGGAATCACAAAAGACCCAGAATTGCCAAAGCATTACTGAAGAAAAAGAATGAAGCTGGAGGAATAACCCTCCCAGACTTCAGAAAACACTACAGAGCTACAGTCATCAAAACAGCATATTGTTGGCATAAAAACAGCCATATGGATCAGCGGAACAGAATAGAGAGCCCAGAAATAAACCCACAGACTTTTGGTCAATTAATCTTTGGCAAAGGAGGCAAGAACAAACAATGGAGTAAAGACAGTCTCTTCAGCAAATGGTGTTGGGAAAACTGGACAGCAACATGTAAATCAATGAAGCTAGCACACTCCCTCACACCATACACAAAAATTAACTCAAAATGACTTAAAGACTTAAACATAAGACAAGACACTATAAACCTCTTAGAAGAAAACATAGGCAAAATATTCTCTGACATAAATCTTAGCAATGTTCTCCTAGGGCAGTCTACCCAGGCAATAGGAATAAAAGCAAAAATAAACAAATAGGACCTAATTAAACTTATAAGCTTTTGCACAGCAAAGGAAACCATAAGCAAAACAAAAAGGCAACCTACAGAATGGGAGAAAATATTTGCAAAAGATGAAGCCAACAAGGGCTTAATTTCCAGAATAGATAAACAGCTCATATAACTTAATAATAAAAATACAAACAACCCATTCTACAAATAGGCAGAAGACCTAAACAAGCAATTCTTCAATGAAGACATACACATGGCTAATAAGCATATGAAAAAAATGCTCAATGTCGCTAATTATCAGAGAAATGCAAATAAAATCTACAATGAGGTATATCACCTCACACAAGTCAGAATGGCCATCATTCAAAAGTCCACAAATGATAAATGCTGGAGAGGGTGTCGAGAAAAGGGAGCCTTCCTACACTGCTGGTGGGAATGTAATTTGGTGCAGCCACTGTGGAAAACAGTAAGATTCCTCAAAACGGAGAAACGGAGATTCCTCAAAAGACTAAAAACAGACTTACCGTATGATCCATAGTCATGCCAACCCGTATTATTTCAGTTGCGTTGTGGCAAGATAATATATTGCCTTCAATTTTATTTTGCTTTTGCCAGATACCTAGAATCAGAAGATTAGTTGGAGGTTCCTATTTTCTGTATTCAATTCATAATGGATAGAAACTTCCCGGGAGTGCCACCCTTCCTGCCAGTGTGGTGTCCCAGCAGGCTCTCAGGCCTGTCACCGATGGGAAGATGGGGAAGTACCCACCTCGGGGACTCACAAGGAGGTCAGGTGGGAAAGCGGAGGGAGTTGGTCACCTGGCCTGAACAAAGGAAGAGAAATATTCCCACCTCTCATGAGTCTTCACGGAAAGGCTCTCCAGCGAGCTCTGGGGACCTCCTGAACTTTGCAACTTGGATTCAGTCCACATGTGAAATCTGGAGAGGCCCTGCTGATGCAACGCTCTCATCAGCACCGCCGCTTTGCCTTGCTCTCATCTCAGTTATGAGACAAAGGCAAGTTCTCATAACTGCTCCCTGTGACTGCAGTGCTCACAAAGTTGTTTCCATGGGAATTAGGAAGATTTTGGAATCAAAGGGCACGCAGGCATTGTAGTCAAGAAACAGACTTTATGTCCCCAAAGACTGTGCCCACATGGTAAGTGTCCTACCTAGCTGCTAACCCTGATTCAGTTCTTTCACGGTATGTTTGGTAGTGCGCAGCGTCATCGTCTGCTCAGTGAGTCATAGAACTAGACCTCCGTCTATAAGCGGTCATTGCATTAGTCATATGAGTGGCCAGAAAGATAATTCTTTAGTATTACAGAAAACACACGCGTGTGTGCCCACACACACAGCTGTCAGATTGCGCTTCAAGAATCACTTACATTCCTGATGAAGCGACTGCCAGTTCTAAACCAGTCATCCCAAGCTCCCCACATGGATAGATGCCCCCTTCCCAGCTGGGCCCCTGCCATCTCTGTCTCAGAGAAAGGGGCCAGAATCCCACACAAAGCAGAGTTTTGCCCTGGGAACTACAGTCTGTCTTCCCAAGGTTCTTTCCCCTTTAAGCAAATCCTCCCCACAAAAGAAATAGGTTTACTTGTATTTTCAGTTACGTTGACTATTTGTCCACATTTCCTGCTGATGAGTCATTTATGCAGTTTACTGAAAAAAAAACAAAACAATAAATTGAGAACCAAAGCACTGCAAAATCAAGGATCAAAGACGCAAAACTGACGCAAGCCCCAAACAGGTTTGGGTTCAGAATTTAATCAGCAAACACATCAGTTAGCACACCAGGTCCGGTACTGCCAGGGAGCCTAAGTTTCCAGATTTTTTTCCCTGGGGTCAGCTCAGCCCGCCTGCCTGGAGCACCGCTCCTGGTTTTGCTCACCTGATTTTTGTAAACAAAGAGCATGCTGGTGTTTGGTCAAGGAACCAACCCCATCTGCCTGGATTCCATGGGAAGGGAGATCTTGGGCTGGTCCCAGGTGATGTCTGTGTGGAAGGTATATGCATTTGTCTCTGTAATTTAGAGGCTCGAGTTGCAGGAAGACCACAGGAAAATGGCCCCGGATTTACAACGTAGTAAGGCAGAGAGGACACCCGTCCCGAGCACAGGTTGCTGGCTGTGCATCTAGGGGAGTGGACTGGAGATCCCTTCCTCTAGCCTAAGTAGCTGGGTCTGCATTCCACACACAGGCTCATTGGTCCTTTTCTACTCCGGGACTCAGTTGGTTGCAAAACTAGAGGATGAGTATTATTTCATCTCTTCCTCTGGACACATTGTATCCAACATTTTAAAAGACCAATCAGAGAGGCAGAAATTCATATACACACAACAGCTTCACTAAAATATTTGGTGATGGAAAACATCACCAGGGAGCTTGAAAATGGACACAACTAACATGTGTTTGGTGAGTATGTATTATGCACCACCTGCATTGCCTGTGTTAATCCTCAAAACAATCCTATGAAAGGTTTCTATTACTCTTTTCTTTTTGAAGATGAAGCAGCTTGAGATGGGACTCTGCCAATATCTACGGCAATTAGAGTGGTCCATTCTGACTTCAAGTTCTTAGCCACTCCTGGGCTGTCTCCCTTTGAAGATGAATCAGATGTGTCTGCGTCTGATTGTATTATCATATCCAATCCTTTCTCTTTTGCAAAGAAGCTGTTCTCCAAATTAAAAGCCTCTTAATACCACCCTAAATCCACAGTCTATACAGCAGGCCTTTGAATTGTCGTGTACATTTTCCTTACAATGAACAAAGAGAAAGCTTTGATCTTTTCATTCAACCAGTTGAAACACTGACCTTCGCATGTTGCCTAACACGACAGGTGAAGTTACACAATCATTTTATAGCCCAGTCCTCTCTCTGCTCTTATTACCTCCAACCTTTAAAGGACTGACCCGATGTGAAACCCACAAGGCTGTCTGGAACTCACACGGTCCTGCATTCACCAAGCGCTGAGCCACGTTTATTAGGCACATTCTTACCAGTCTCAGGTGTGCCAGGTGTCTCAGCTTCCCTGTAGGGAAAAGACATCCCTGCTCCGTTCTCTTTCTCCTTTTGCAAAACCTCTTCGCAACTACTCCCTTGGCACGCCTGCTCCTGGAACCTCGTTCCTCTCAGATTTGCATGCTCTGACAAGTGCAAGACTGTTGAACTCTGGTGAAAATTCTGCTCTTTTCCAAGGTCAGGGAGCACCTAGGACTTCACCAAGGGCTGAGGAAGAGGATCAGCTCTGAAAGTAAGCCCCTGTGTTCTCTTGTCTGCTCTGATGTCTGCCTGGGCATCCCCTCTTCTCCCACTGCCTGGAGGCAATGACTAATCCTGAGAGTGAGATAGTAGAATGACCCACGTTAGCCTATATCTTCTCAAGCTCAGTTTAGAATATCTGGAACGGAATCAGTTACACGTGAAGTTCCCTTTATAATCCAATAACCCACTCTTCTTAAATGTGTGTGCATCCAAAACCACCCCTCCTCAGCAGAGCGTTTTTTTGACTCCCTCAGAGATCACCCTTCTTCTACTCACTGGGACTCGTTTGCCCATCTGTAAAAGTAAAGAAGTGGATTAAACCATTTCTGAGGTCACTTCCAGCTCTAAGGCTCTTCGATTCTAACTTAGGTTTCCATTTTCCTACACTAGAGTTTCCCTCCATCCATCCATTTTTTTCACTCATCATTGGGGAAAAAAATGCATATATGGAGGGCCTGCTATGCACTAGCTATTGTTCTAGGCAGAGGGGTTAAGTAATAGCCAGGATGGATAACAACTCTCCCCCGTGGGGTGTATAACCTTCTCTCTTTCCTCTCCCCCAAATATTTGAAAGGGTAAAGAAAGCTCAGGGTAGATTTGCCCCAACAATGTTGCATAATGGAATGAAACTTGAATTCAAACCCCATTTCTGTATGTATGACATTGTGTAGGTCATTTAAGCTCTCTGAGTCTCTCTCTTTATTTGGAAAAATGGAGACCAAAGCCTAGGTTATGAAGTTGCTACAAAGAATAGAAATGTGAGCCCAGTGCCTTGCACACAGTAAGTGCTCAGGCTCAGTAGATGACACTGCTACCGTTGTGAGCAGTAAGAGGCACCAATGAACCCCGCATGATCACTTCAGGCTACTTTCCATGTTTTTGTTTAACTAATGGGATTTTTGCCACAAAGGGCATCTCCTCTAATTTAATCAGGAATTCCGTGTCCACCTCCCTCGATGACATGCCTGGGTTTGCAGCAAGCTGACGCAGTGGGTTGTTCCCTGTACTGGTTCTCTATGCTGTTATGACGAATGACGGCAAATTAAGTAGTGGAAAACAGCACAGATTCATTATCTTACAGTTCTGGAGGTCAGAAGTTGAAAATGCGTCTCAAGGGCTAAGGCAAGGTGTCGGCAGAGCTGCACGGATGCTCTAGGGGAGAATCTGTTACCTTGGCTTTTCCAGCTTCTAGAGCTCCTTCCTCCATCTTCAAAGCCAGCTGCGTAGCATCTTCAACTCTCCCTCTGACTCCTTCTGTCCCCTTCCTTCATTCTGAAGGACTACTGTGATTACATCGGGCCCACCTAGAAAATCCAAGATTTTACCTCTCTCTTGTGACGCTAGCTGATTGGCAGCTTTAATTCCATCTGCAGCCTGAGTTCCCCTTTGCCACCTAACCTAACATATTCACAAGCTCCAGACATCAGGCTGCGGACGTCTTGGGGAAGTCATTGTCCTGGCTACCACAGCTCTCCTTGAGTTCCTCTCATCCATCCCCATCTTTGCATCCCTGCTGTTACCTCCCTAACTTGGCCGCTAGTCTCCAACCTGTGGAAGCAAGACCAGTATGGAGGGCCCCACAGGAGTTCCCCAGGTGACAGATCTGGATCCCAGACCATGAGCCAAGGGGCTGGAGCCCTGGGAAGTCCTTGAGTATCAGGACCTACCTGCCCTTCTCCCTCCCTCCCTGCTCTAAGCTCTTGTCTCCCATGCTTCCTATTAAAGTATGAACACCTCATCCTGGCCTTAATTAAAGGGGCTACTTTATCCCTCCTGGACAGTACTTGCCGCTTACTGCGGGTGGGACTTTACATGGCTGGCATCTTGAAAATCAATCATCGAAGTCTAAAAGAGCCAGGTCTTTAATGTCAGACAACTTGGATTCAAATCTCAGTTCCGCAACTTATTATGATCTTGGAGATGTTATTTAACCCCCTCAGACTCTATGTTTCTATCTGTAAAATGGGTTTAATACCTTTCTCAAAGGACTACCGTGGGAATCAAATGACTTGATGCGTATAAAGCCCTTGTCCAGTAACTGGTGCATCATGGATATTTAATTCATGGAAACTATACAGCAAAGGTCAGCAAACTTTTTCTATGAACAGCCAGACAATGACTATTTTAGGTTTTGTGGGCGGGGCAGTCTCTGTGGCAGACGCTGATCCCTTTTCAACCGCGATAGTGTGAAAGCAGCCATAGACAAAACAAAAACAAAACCGATGAGCGTACCTGTGTTTCAATAAAACTTTATAAGAACAAGCAGAGGGCTATGTTTGGTCTGCAGACCCATTTGCTGACTCCTGATCTACAGGCATATCTCAGGGGTGCCCAATTCACACTCATTGGCTTGCTGTTGCCAAAATGAATTAGACAAATACAAATATTCAGAGTCCCAAATGCTTGAGTAATCTGCACCTGGCTTTGAACTCAGAGTCAGAGGTCCTTGGAGATCAGTCACCCTCCATCTCAGACAGGATCCAGTCACGTGCGTGAGGAAGCCCTGATCACGCTCTGTGGCGATGAACCAGCCAGCAAAGCCTTTCCTGACACACCCAGTTTTGAGTTTGATACATTGCAGTACAACTGAGTGCTGGTTACATGGCGATAATCAGAATGACTGGGAGTTTAACTCTATAAGCATAGCAGTTTTGGTCTGATTCGCTCACTCGTGTTTCCTAATCGTCTAGAAAAGTGCCTGGTAATGGGAGGTATTCAACAAATAACTGTGGAATAAATGAATGAATGATGAATCTGGCCCACCCAGCTCTGCCTGGCCAACTTCCCTGGAAACTTCAAGCCTCAGCTTAAATATCACTTTCTCTGACTGTCCACCATCCCATTAGATCAGATTCCTCCATTCTGTGCCTTTTCCCTCATTATGCTTATCCCTGTTACAGTTCATATAATGATTCTTCTAAGCACGTGTTTAATGCCTGCCTCCCTTCTAGAACATGAGCCCCTGAGGGCAGAGATGGGCCTGTCATGTTCCCTGCTCTCCCTCACACCCAGCAAGTGCCCAGCATCAATTTGGCACATAGTAAATATTGTTGAATGACTAACAGATGTTGCTATATAAACAAAAATTTTTTTAACCTAGAAAGTTCTGTCACTCTCTAAGCCCAGTCCAGAGGACAGCATGTGTCATCACTCTGTATAAAACACCCCACAGTCCTAAAATCTTCTGCAGGGGCCTTTTCTTCTTGACCTTTTCGTTTTTTGTTTTTTGTTTTTTTTTTTTTTTTTGCTTGACTGCCTGACAGAGGCTTCTGCTTTCCCCATGCCCTGAGCATCCACACAGCTGCACGCTGAGCACAGACCTGTTCAGAGAGGCAGCTTCCTGTCATGTGGGGGGCTCCAGAATTAGTTTTCTGCCACAGCTGAACAGTCTAGAAGGGCCTGAGCCCACCTCTGCTGATCATCAGGCAGAGAGACCCCAAGTTCCACACCCTCAAACATGGCCCCCTCCGCAGGTTCCGCCCCAGCTGCCACATCACCCTCCCCGCTGTGGGAAGGAGGCAGTCTGGTTCTTCACAGGCCTCTGCTGGGAATGGGGTCAAGAGAAAGGATGCCATCAGGGGCTGTAGCGTGGCGACCTGGGAGAGAGGCCAGAGCACCAGTCAGGAGCCTGAGCCACCCTAGGCTAAAACAAAAGCAACGCTTCGTATGTTACTTCGGCACTTTATGTTTCCATGGCACATCCCTTGCCACCTGCTAATGCCCAGCTTCCCACCTCCACCAGGGACTGGGTACCTGCAGCACTGGTACGCACAAGTCGGTTCTGCCCCTTGCTGGCTCACTCTCCTAAGTCACTTAAAAGCTCTGAGCCTCAGTTTCCTCATTATGAAATAGCCATAAGGCCTGTTTGATGGAGCTGCTGTAAGGGTCTAGGATTCAGAAATAACAGTAATCACAACACTGACGGATAACAGCGTGCGATCCCATAGGATGTGCCGACACCGTGCAGTAAACTCTAGATGTGTTAAATCGCTGCATCCACGCAACTGCCTTCCGAGGGAGCGCCTCTTCTTGCTCCCATTCTCATGGATGAGTAAACTGAGGCTGCAGAGATGTTCAACCACTTCCTCAAAGTCGCTGGCTGGTCCACTGTGATGGGGTCCATAGGACCTTTCATTACCCCAGAGGTTCCAAGCTTGGACTCAGCGGCCAACAGCATAGATGAAAATCCAGGCTCTGTAGTGGACCAGCTGGGCGACCTTCCTTTGTTCCCGTGTCCATTCTGCAGCCCCACCAACAGCTCTGTGAGATTACTTCCCGGGAAGCACCTGGTTCGTCTTGCTGGTCACCGCAACCATGTGACCGAGTGGTAATTGATGGGGAGCTCAGTTCGGTGGGAATCCAGCCATGTTCATAAAGCGTTCATGTCTCCCCTCTGGATATATGAAGGTAGCGTTCCCAGCTAGGTTTTTAACACCGTCCACTGTTCCCTGTGCTTCAGGTTGGTCTGCTTCCAGACACAGGAAGCTGAATACACTTTTTGTACCCACCCCTGTTATTCTGTCCTTCTGAAGAAGATGAGAAGTGGGTGGGTCTCACTGCGGCCCACAGAACTGCCTGAGCCCTAACCCCAAAAGGACTCTTGCTGCGGTGGCAGGAGAATTGGGAGGACTGAAAAAGTAAAATTGTCCCCAGTGGTAAAAATCAGACCAAATAGTGCCTGCCTGGGTGTCTTCTCGGTAAACAGTCTGAAGTCCTGTTTCCCCTGGAATTACCAGCTCAGTGAAATTTGCTTTCAGTATTTACCAGATATTTTGAAGACATGGGCAAGCTGCTGGGAGCAGAAGCCCACTAGGACACCCCAAACTATGCTGACCCCACCCCACCCGAAAACCAAACTGCCTTGAACCTGAAATTCAAGATATTGCTCAAGCCAGAAAAGAGACCTTTGCTGAATTGAAAAAGCAAACCAGAAGGAAAGCTTACAGACCAGATGACAATTTCAGAATGATTCTCCTTTAAAAGCAAACCCTGGTGTTTTTCTTCAGTATGCATACAGTAACACAGGGACGACAGGGCAGACTCCATGCTGAGGCATGTTTAATCCTTACAGCAGTTGAATTGCAGAATATGCTCCTCATTTGCAGATAAGTCAAGTAAGGCCCAGAGAGGTGGAGGAACTTTCCTACAGTCACAGAGCCCAGGAGGACAGACAGGGCACAGATCTAGGTCTGTCAGGATCCAAAGCCAGTCTGCCCACCCCCACCCCCCCGTCTGCCAGGACTCCCTGCAAGCTGAACTGACTTCAGCTCTTAGGCTAGGAAGTCCTTGGGCCCCCTCCACACTCCTGCCAAAAAGCAGCTTCAAAGATTGAACAAAGAAGCTGATGACTTAAGTGAACAGCAGGGGAGCGCCATGCATGTTTTTGGTTCTGTCTGTGCAAGAAGGGACGGCGATTGGTAGAAAAGGAAGCATTTCTGTCTAATAACTGGGCTTGTTGTCTTCGTGACAGCAAGTCTGACTGGTCTGACTGATGCTGCCTGTGAGCCGTCTAGGGGAGGGACAGGCCTGTTTTGTAGTCAAAGCAACCAGTGAAATTGACAGAACTTTCCACTTTTTGGATTGTCACTGGGGCACCACATGGGCAGAACCAAAAGGCTCAGCTCAGAAGTTTCACACATTCGCATGAGATCTGCTACGTGGCTAATCCCCAGAGTCATAGATTTGACTAAGAAAGAGCAAGTTTGAGGCCTTCTCCCTTACGGGAACTTCAGAACATCAGAAGCCACTTCTGTGCAGCTGAACTTTGCCAACCATTCACCACTTCACTGGAGACTGCGTTCCGGCCCCATGCCCGAAGTGGTATGTTGGATGTCATTGGAATTTGAACTGTCATTATGTTTCAGTGAGAGTAATATATGAATGCATGCTCCTTGAAAAAAAAATTCAATATAAAATAAACAACAAGGTCTTACTGTATAGCACAGGGAACTGCATTCAATATCTTATAATAATCTATCATGAAGAAGAACATGAAAAGGAAATATATATGTATGTATAATTGAATCACTATGCTGTACACTAGAAACTAACACAGCATTATAAATTGACTGTACATCAATTAAAATTTTTTAATTTTTAAAACCTTTAAATGATGTAGCAATATGTAAAGTAAAAGTTAATATCCTTTCTACCCATCCCAGTGCCTACTTTCAACTTATTCCTTTCCCTAGAAATAGCTGCTGTAAACTTGTGGATACCTTTCCATGCTTTTTTCTAGATAGACAGATTTAGATAGGTAGGTAGGTAGGTAGATAGGTAGATAGATAGATAGATAGATAGATAGATAGATAGATAGATAGATAGAATGATATAATGTTTGCATGTGTGTAGGGTTTTTAAAAATCGTAATTGTTATTAGACTACATAAATTATTCTGCAGCATGCTTTTTGTGCTCAACAATCTCTTTCCACTTAGATCTCTACACAATTCCTTTAAAGTACTGCATAGAATTGTATAATTTATTTAACCATTTCTCTCTAATTAGACACTTAGGTTATTTATAGTTTTTCACTCTTACCAACACTGTTTTCATGAGCTTACTTATACCTTTATCCCTGAACATTCCTCAGAATGTATCTGAGGGCAATTTCCTAGAAACAGAATTGCAGGGTCAGAGGATGTGTATTTTTATGTCCCGCTTTATTTTGATAGAAAAACTGCCAGATGACTTTGCTCTTCAAAAACATAAACAAGCAAATAAAAAACAATGCCGATTTCCTTCCAACCAACAGTCTGTGAAAGGAAATGTGGAAATTTTGTAACACCAATTCCTCAAACCTCTGCCTGGGAGTGATCCTCTGCCAGCTAAAATGTTATTCTTGGTATCAGAACTTCCCGCTGGCTGATAAGCTCTCGGGTGCCTGGTTCTGTGGAGGTAGCAGGTAGACTGCTCCCTACCCTACCTTAGCTAGAAAGGCAAGAATATTCCACCGCCAGCTGGGGCTCCCACTGTTCTGCCTTCTTTGTAACAGTCATCTTTCCATATTGTAACTTATCTATTCATAGTGTGGCTCTTCAACTGGGGAATAACCTGCTCTGGGACAGAAACCATGCCTAGTCACTCTCGCGTTCCCCGAGTCTATTACAGCGTCTGATACCCATCAGTGCTCTCTGAGCTGTTGGTTTAATGAATGGCCGGAAGGAGGGAGGGAAAGATGAAAGGGGAAAGAAGGTAGGTGGTTCCCCTAACAAAGTTGTGAAGGTCTCCAACCTGGAGAGATTTAGTAAAGCTCTGTGTCACATGGAGAGACTCAAGCTACTAGATTTCTGCTGTACCCTGGAAATCTGAGCCCTGGGAACCAGAGAGAAAATGAGCTTTATTTCTAAAACATCACTCAGCTACAGACCTGGCATGAGAGACACTGCCCATCTGCAGTCTAAGAGTTGCAGGATAAAATACAGCATTTGTGCAACGAGAAAGCCACACTCGTTTGGTTCTTCGGAGTTTTCCAAACACACTCCGTGCTCTGCTTCTCCTTCCTCTCTCTTAGATACTGACAAAGTTGTGTTTGGGAAAAATGAAAATCAGGGAGCTTCTGGTTTGACTCCAGTCTTAACTCTTCCTCAAGAGCTGTCTTCTTAGCACTTAGAGGCCTTCCAGCACCACACTGTCTTCTCTCCCACTTAATTTTCCAGACATACCCCAACCTTCCTTCCCACTCCATCCTGCCTTAGCTTTCTGTACTATGCAAAGGAATCCCCTGAAGGGAGTATTTTGCTCATTATTTGAACAGCTGGAAAATTGCTCTGTCCTTTCTCGGCCCACATGTTGTACACGGGACTTACAGGATATGTTTTATCATTGACTCTTGAGCTGACTCAGGCAATTTCCAGGAAATATTAAAAATTTCCCAAAAGTAATCAAATTCAAGAAACTGCCTCGAGTCACTCAGGCTGAACTTGCACAATCACATCTAAGGACCGATCTCAATTGTACGATGAGGAGCTGTGCATAAAAGCAGCATCCATACACAAGGGAAAGGAAGGGAAAAATAAAAGGAGAGCTGGGAGGGAGGGAGGGGAAATGGTCTTAAAGGAAGGACATTAACAGTGTAGTTAAGGACATGGCCAAAGGTGGCATGTCTTGCTGAGTCAACAAAAGTGATGCAGCTTCAGGTCCCGCATTCTCCAGGACCCTCTCGCACACTAGCTTCAGTCTGCTGCATTTATGCAAACAAGCTGCTTGTGGGCCTGGAACACTTGCTTTTCCGTCAATGGCCCAATGTTTGCTATACCCACCGGTAACTTTAATTTGCAGGCCTCTGAGATGCTGTACTACGTCAGCATCACTGCACATTAGCTTCATTGGTTCGTCCAGTAATGCTTTAGCACTTCTTGTCCAGACCTACCACCACTGTTCACAGGGATTTTCTCTTCTTCTAGCCACACCTCTGCCATCACTGTTCCTGAACGGATAGCTTGGCAATGGGAAGACCTCCCTGGTCACTCTATATATTTAGAGCCAATTAAGAATCATAAGTATTTCCTCATCTGGAGTTCTCATTTTCATTCTCTGCCTTTTGTCTCCTAGGCTGCAAATCACAATTACCACCACCACCTCAATCCAAGGACATCTTTCTAAATGCTGTTGCTTACTTTTGTACTTTATATATTTTTATATATAAATATATAATAGTGTATATTATATAAATATGTACTATGTAAATATATATTATTTATATATAAATATACAATGTTATCTTATGTAACATATATTTATATACATTTACATACATACACATTATATATTCTATTACAACATATTACATATATTACATAAGTATTACATAAATATATATTATATATGTAAATATATTATGTAAATACTACATAGTATTTATATCTATAAATATATAATAAATATTGTGTTTGCATAATATATGTAAATATATTACATAAATATTATATAGCATTTATATATGTAAATATAATATAAATCATATAAACATATTATACAATGTATATTTACATAATATATAACATATATAATGTTATAAAAGTTATTGTTATGAGCATGTAATTGTTTTATTTGTCAAGCTAGTAACATATGTGAACTTACTCTAGACCAGAGGTTCTTAGCCACAGGGTTGGAAGACTCGTTACGTGTGTATCAGTGCTTTTTGTGGTAACTTCCCAACACCCCATTCACGCTGGATTAGATCATAAAAGGAACGTATTAGCTCCTACAATGGAAATACATAAATGAATAAATAGATAAGAGTACACACACGAGGATGCGTGTTACATGGACTTTAGGCATTTTGTGTCTGGCTGTTGCTCCTCCCAGCTGCGGTTCTCTTGGCTCCGCTGGCTTCATCTCAAGCTGATGTCACTCATGGGAGCAAAGTGACAGCAGCAGTTGTAGGTCCCGCAGTCACACTGCACCGCCCCTCGGAGAGGGAGCTTGTCTTCCTCGTCCCACCCCTCCCCGCAACCATTACACTGCAGTCTGGTTTTCTCTCCAGGAAAAGAGAGGTCACCCTCCCTTCTCCTGAACCAAACAGTATGGTAACAGGTTTGCTTAGGTCCTAGAGCCGGGGATGGGTCAATATCCACCTAACCCCATGCGTACTGTGCGCGGGGGGACGTGTGAAGTGGGGACGGGAAGGCTGGCAGCAGTGTCCACACAGAGGGCAGTGGAGAAAGGGAAGATGCGTCACGACTGAGCTCAGAACTGCACAACGTTTGCAGAGTATCTTATCACAGTGCAGAAGTGCCCTTACGGATGATGGGAGTGGGTTGGGCATGTGAAATACTATCTAACAGGTGTGACTCAGAAGGTTGAAAACCTCCATTCCAACCCCTCAGATGCTGAGGGCGGGAACTGTGAGTTATTTCTCTTTGTGGCTGTAGCACGTGACAAGTGGGAACTGAATTCACTCCCGTTCTCCCTCACTGCCCGCCTGCTCCTCTCTGTTCTCTCTCCTGTGGCTATCCTGAGGCTTACCCTCCTCTTCCATAGCATTACCTCCCATCTCCTCAAAAGGTCCACCATCAGGGAAAGACAAGGCCCCCACCCGCCCTTACCACTTCTTTTCTGGAGAATATAATTTGGGGGGAAAAAAAACATAAACACTTGAATGTGTGGTCAAGTGGAGTAACTTCACTGGGAGGGTCAAATAGAGAATGATGTGTTTCCCACGTAAACAGCAGGAAAAGGCCCCCGTCCCTGACTTCAGTGCCGTTTGGCCGTGGAGCCATGTGTGGCAGACCCGGAGCTGCATAAGGCTTTGATGTAATTGGATTTCACGAAATAAAATCTTTATTTAGACTGCCCATGTGCCATTTGTCACATGTAGAGATGATACCCTGGTCTACTATTTTAGGATGTGCATTTCCTTTTATTCACTCAGAGGTGATGAGTTAAAGTGAGCTGCAGATGGCTTCTCTCAGTCCCCCTTGGGACTGTCTGTATAGTCTGGCCTGTAATCTCTGACCGTGGATCAGGGTTCCTTCTACTCAAAGGGACCTGGTTGAAACATGGCTGAATTATGATTCTTATAAACTGTACGTATTCACAAATAATGGTGCCCTGCCTTCTGAAAATTAAAAACAAAACAACGCTTAGCTGTAAAACACAGAATTTACATGCATTCAGAGATCAGAATAATTTCTTTTTGGCTTTGGAGGTGGTAAAATTCTGAATAGGTGCAGTTAATCTAAACTCTTCTCTCTCCTCTTCCCCCCTGCACTTCTCTTTCAGTGCCCTTGTTTTGCTGGTGGGACTTTAAGTACACGCCTACTCTGTCTTTTGGGGTTTTTTGTTTGTTTTTCCCCTTCACTCTTTTTATTTTTCTTTTTAAATCCTGTATCTCATTATGTTGGATTTTTAAAAATTTTTGTCGACGTATAGTCAGTTTACAATGTTGTGTCAATTTCTGGTGTACAGCATAATGTTTCAGACATACACGCACATGCATATATACTCTGTCTTTTGAATAATCCAGTCCTGGGTCCAGAAGGGAATCAGATAGCTACCTTTGCCCAGTAAGTGTTGCTGTTCTAACCTGTAGAGTGAACTTTCCCTGGCAAAACAAAAACAAAAAAAACCGAACCGGTAGAAAGCCTGAAGGCAGCTTGGTTCTAACAAAAACAATATTAAGGCCACCAAAAGAATTTAGCCTCCCAGACACTGGCCATTCCAGCTGCTGGTATGGTGGGCTCATGGTGAGAGAAACACCCTCTTTGAGCAGGAAATACAACAGCTACTCAGTCTGGCTGCTGCACAGCTTTCTTATCTCATGCTCCTTTGTAAAGCCAGTTCCTCCTCTTCTGCACCCTGGACCCAGTCCCCTCTGGCTAATTCTTCCCTCCGTTGCCCATATCCTCAGAACTTTCTCCTCTTTACCAGATCATTCCTATCAGCCAACAGACATGCCATTACTTCTCTTATCTTTAACAATAATATTAATATCCTCCAAACCCCCCAGGGCTTCGCTCCATGCCTCTAACCTCCTTGGCAGTAAAACTCCTCACAGTTGTCTATATGTGGAGACTCTGATTCCTTCCCTAATCCATGAAGTCTTAAGCTCAGTTCAGCCTGGTTCTCCCTGCTGCCCCACCACATGGAAAGACCTCTCTTCACAGTGCCCAGTGACCCCCACACTACTAAATGCAACGGTCAGTATTCAGCTTCGACACCAGCTTTCAGGACGTCGCTGTCTCTTGGTCCGCCTTCCCAGGCTCTGCTCTCCAGTTTCCTTTGTTTATTGTTCCTCGTCTCTTCCAAGTCGGAGTGCCCCAGGGACTCCATCAACTCTCATGTTACACTCACTCCCTTGCTGCCTTCAGTCATCTTGTGATTTTAAACTTACGGTGGCAACTCCAAGAATCCTGTATCCAGCCCAGACCTCTCTCCTTAACCTCAGACGCAAAACCAACAGCCAAGCCAACATCCCACTTGAATGTCTAATGAACGTTTTTTAACTCCCCGTGTCCAAGATGAACTCTCCTTTTTCCCTTCCACTCACTCCCGTTCTACCAAGTCTGTTCTGCCCTCAGTCTTGCCCATCTCAGTTGATGGCAGCCCACGGTTCTCTTTTGCTCAAGACTCTGACCAATCCATCAGCATATCCATGTCTTGAAAATAGACCCAGAGTCCAGACTTTCCAATTATTACTACCCAGTCTAGACTGGCCAAGATTAATAGCCACCCAGCTTCCACTTTGTCCCCAGTAGTCCACTCTCAACATAGCAGCCACACCAATCCACATTCAGCAAACCAGGTCATAGCACTCCAGTGGCTTACTCAAGGTAAAAGCCAAGGTCACACGTGGTTTGGCCCCTTTGCTTCCTGACTCTTCTGCTCTGTTTCCCTTCTTAATTCCACTGCAGACACCCTGGCCTTCTTGTTCTTCCTCAGGCACACCAGGCATGCTCCTACCGCAGGGCCTTTGCACTGCATATCCCATTTGCCCGAAATATTCTTCCCCTGATACCTGCATAACAAATCGTTCACCTCCTGCAAATTTTTGCTGAAAAATTCATCACCCTCTTGATGAATCCTACTTGAGCACCCCACTTAAAACTGAAACTTGCCCACCCTCACCACTGCTGCTCTTTCTTGTTCTATTTTTTCCAAAGCACTCATCACTTTATTACATACTATATTATATATATAATATAATTCATATATATTCCTTTGAATGCCTATTATTTATTGTCAGTCTTCCAGCAACCCATAGAATGTAAGCCCCAGTGGGGCGGGGGTGAGCGGTTACCTGTCTCATTCACTTTATATCCCAGGTGCCGAGTGCACTGCCTGGTATTTCCCAGATGCTCAATAAATAATAAATGACTCCTATTCTATTGTCATCTGTTTTCACTTTTTACATTGTGATCATTTTCTATGATTAACACTTTTATATTTGATTCTACACCCAGTCCCATGTGTGTGACACATTGCGACCCTGATTCAATGACTTTGTCACTGTCATGTGAGTAAAAAGATTCTGATTTTTCTCTTGAAATGGAAAGGGCTTTCAAGCCCCATCTCTCTGGGCCCATCCTGGGGCATCATTCCTGTTTCATAGCGCTGTAAGGAAATTAGCAAGGGGCACTGAAAATCAGGGCTAAAACTGCAATCTGTTGTCTCTTCAGATTCCAGAGTTTGTAGGTCAAGCGCTTTTGCAGGGGCAGAGCAGGTAAGAGCAAGGGCTTTGGGCTCAGACCGCCTGGTTTCTGTCGTGGGGCCAGGATTTACTGGGCCTGGACTTTGTCGTCTGTAACACTGGCATTACTGTTTTAATCATTGTAGTTTTGATGGTGTTGTTCCCAAAATAGTTGACCAGGTGGTATGGTAGGCAGCATGATGACTCCGCAAAGATGTCCACAACCTGATTCCCAAACCTGTGAACATGCTACTTTCCATGGCAAAAGGGTCTTTGCAGATATGATGTAGGTTACAGACCTTGAGGTGGAAAAATTATCCCGGATTATCTGGGCTTCCCAGTGTCATCACATGGGCTCTTAAAAGTTGAAGAGGAGGAAGAGTCAATCAGAAGAGAGAGGAAAGACACAAAGCATGAGAGGAACTCACCCTGCTGTTGCTGACTTTGAAAATGAAGAGGCAATGAGCCAAGGAATACAGGAGGCTTCTAAGATCTGAGAACACAAAGCCAGTCAGAAAACCAGCAAGGAAACAGGACCTCAGTCCTACAGCCATTCAGAGCTGAACCCTGCTGACAACCAGAACCTAGACCCCAGGGAGACCAACACCTTCATTTAGACCTCCTGCGACTCATGGCCAAGCCCACTGGACTTCTGATCTATACAATTGTGAGATAGTAAATGCACGTGCCAATGGCTAGGAACATGGAGGACAACCAGGGGGCTGTCTGTTACTCAGATACCTCATACACTCCTGCAGAAAGGCTTTCAAGTGGGAAGACGTAACTGGAACTAACACGCCTGCCTCATGTTACACACCATCCTAGGACCCCCAAGTACATCGTCTCCTGTGAAACACAGGGACTAGGGCACAGAGATGGTAAGCCCTCTACCATAAGGGTAGAAGGTAGAAGGTCGAGAGCTGGACAGTGAAGGAGAAAGAAAATCGTCCCAGAAATCATGGCCAGGGTTATTCGATTTCATAATTGTGGTAGTTTTCATTGCATACATTATTTTTATTATTAAAAAATCAAAGACATAGAACAGGGAATAATATGAAAAATATCAATTTGCCCATCGTCCAGATTTCGCAAGTGGAAGCCCTTTTGCCCTGTTTGACTCAGATCTTTCCTTTTTATGATAAAAACAAAAATATCCCAGTTAGGCTGTGGTCCTCCCCATACCTGGCCAGCTCTCATCCCCTCCTCTTCCTCAGATTTAACCGCTATTCCTAAGTGGTGGGAATCATCCTCTCTGTCCGGGTGTCCATGCTCGCACTACGTCTGCACACACCTACGCAACATAGTATATTGTTAGCGTGTCAGCCTTATACAGACAGTGACACACTGTACCTTTCAGCCCTCACTGTGCCTTTTCTGCTGTTTTCAGTGTTTATCTACATCGTTATATATAGATCTAAATTATTTGTTTTAACTGCTGAATAGCATTCTATTGAACAAATAGGCTACAATTTACCTACTTATATATTGATAGACACTGAGCATGTTTCCAAATTTTAGCTACTACCAAAACTGTCATATGGGAGAAGGGTATATAGCTCGGTGGTAGAGCACATGCTTAGCACGCACAAGGTCTGGGTTCAATCCCCAGTACCTCCGTTTAAAAATAAATAAATCTAATTACTCCCCCCCAAAAGTTGCCATAATGAGCTCTCCCGTCCGTGTATTGTTGCGTGCATGTGAACTTTGTATATAAATAATTTACATCTAGGAGAGAATTCAGGCCACGTAGCTCAGCACATCTGTGCAGCTCCACCCTCTCTTGACATTGCCAAATTGCTCTCCAAGCTGCTTGCACCAATTTACACACCCACCCGCAGCATATCAGAATTTCCCCACATCCTCACCAGCAATAATGAGTGTCAGACTTTAGAGACATTTCCCTGACACATGTGACATTGTCCTTTTAATTATAGGGTCCTAATTACATCTTTCCACATCTTAACTGGCCGGTTTCTCTCTTCTAGAAATCACTTGTTTATACCTTTTGTCCATTTTTTAAAATTGGAAGGTTCATCTTTTTCTGGTTCATTTGTAATTCATTATATAATCTAGAAACACATTCTTTGCTCATTATAAGAATTGCAAATATCTTCTCCCAGTTGACTGCTTACTTATGTAACTGCATTTGGGGTGTCTTTTAAAAATAATGTAGAAACTGATTTAACACAGTCAAGTATATCAATCTTTTCTTTTTGTGGTGTGTGCTTTCTGGGTCTTGTCTGAGAAACCCTCTCTACCCTGAGATGGTTCTTAGAGGTGACTGAGAGGCCACCAAGGAAGGAAGGAGGATGAGTAGGAGCCACATTTGTAAGCTTTTCTGTCTCTGCTCCACTCAGAATAGCACCTCGTATGTCTGTTTTATATTTGGACTCCTGCATAGCTTTGCATTGAAGGAGTTGTCTTGCTGTTTAAAAAAAATTTAAACTTTGAATATTGTTGTATTTGCGCTGACATTCCTATCCACCGAGACAAAAGGAGAAAGATGATGAGTTACATTACTCACAGGAGAGGGAAACTCTCAGCTCTAAGTCCTAGGCACGATGTGTCACGTGGCCCCTCGTGTCAAGGAGGGACCCAGGGAGCAGTCGTGTAAATAGAGTCTCGGAAGTTTCAGAAAGATTCTCACATGGCCTTGCTTATGGAACTAGATGGAGACGAGGGATTCAGCTCAGGATCCAGGGTCCTCTCGAGCCTCTATTGAAACAAGAAAGCGTGTGTGTTCTGGCCATGTTCCAAGTCATAAATCTACTGTGACTTCCACCCAAGAGCTCTGATTGGTGCCATAGAATCTGGTGAATCACAGGGTCTCGTAGAGAGAGCAATTCCCTCCTCATCAGGTGTTCATTCTAGTTTTCAGCCTCTTCTCTTTGTCTTCTCTCTGGTAGGCATATGAGGGTTTCTTATTTAGTGAACTCAGGTCCTTTATGTTTTGAAGGATATGCGTATTCAGCAGCCTGCAAAGGTGAAATAAACAAACACAAATCACTGCCACCTTTTAATTGATAAAACCTTTCCCATCCACAACTCCATGTCTGCAAATGTATTGCCTTTCACCAGATGGGGAGATCTAGCTGATTCTCTAGCGTGGTGATGGCTGGGGTGGCTCAGATTAGCTGAAATAGCTCACTTGGAAACACATATTTTCAGAGATAAGTATCTATCCCTAGCAAAAGTGCAAAGGCAAAAGAATAGAACGTTTTACTTTTATTATTAACTTGGCTTTTTCTTTGACTCTTTTGCTCCTCCCCAAATACTTATATTTTCCCCTTTTCTCTTTGTGGTTTGTGTTATGGTCTCATTTTACATTCTCTCAGCTAGGGCTCCTCGGTTATGCTTCGCTTCTTTTTCTTTCTTTCTTTCTTTCTTTCTTGCTTGCTTTCTTTCTTTCTTTCTTTCTTTCTTTCTTTCTTTCTTTCTTTCTTTTTTCATGTAACCTACTTAAGTTTAAAATGATCTGTTTTCTTAAACAGGATTAGCACACATGATAATATGTTTCCTGGCATTCTGCCAGTGTCCTGTCAACCCGACTCTCTGGATTTAAGGCTTGTTTCTTCAGGAATGTGCAGAACTGTTCTGAATAAGATAAAGAAAAGAATTCAAAGTTTTTCTCCCAAGAAAGGCATGCAGAGTGAGTTTTCGTACCTATACAATAAAGGGGATGAGGAAAGCTTGTCCTCTGAGCAGTAAAAATATAAAATTAAATATTACTCAGCCAGATTCTTCTACCCCCACCCTCCTGGAGGAAGCATCAGTGGAACTTCCACTGTTTGTCAATCTGGGGACATTTCTTCAATAAGTTTTCATTTCACGGGGCTGGGAACTGAATCATGTAGGAAGAGCACACCGATTCCTCCCCAGATTGTGAAAGGTCTCTAGGTCCAGCTCTGAACCACTGCATGGCCAACACACACACACAGTCTCGGTGTTCACTCAGAAAGCATCCCGTGTCTCAACTTCTCTGCCCTTCAAAGTACAAAGGAACTAGATTTCACTCACGGCTGTCAAAGTCCTGGCAGACAGAAAACAGAATTCCACTCATAGGGTTTAATTGAAGAGACTTTAATAAAGGAAGTATTTATAGGGTAAATGGAGCCAACAAAGGATGTTGCAGCTTCAGGGACCAACAAGAGCAAGAAGACATTTCCACCCCTGAAGCTGAAAAGAAGAGTTGTTGCGGGAGCCCCGTAGAGCTGAGGCTGGCAGGAGAGGGCTGCCTGGCAGGAGCTGGGGCCGCAGAGGAGGGTGACCAGAAGACAGTGAGGAGAATAAGGAGGGACAGGGACAAGATGCGCCAGCCCCTCTCTCTTCCTGCCTCTCCTCTCCAGAGTCCATGAACCAAACCCAGCCACCCAAGCCTGCAGGCAAGGGAGCCCTGCTGGAGCAGTCCACACACCAGCCTCCTGCGGCACAGAAAGGGAGGAGGAGCAGATGTCAGAGAAGAAAAGGTTGCAGTCAGCAAATGGAAAATAACCAGCACTGAGGTTAAGAGTGAGCAGGTTTGAATTTTGCTCAAGACCATCTTTTTAAGGACAATCTGATTCAGTTCATGAGACTTTGGGTGGGGTAGTGAGTGCCATAATTTATTGTGAGAAGGGATTCTGGTTTCCTGAGTGATCTGGCCTTGCTCAGATATGTGAGCTGAGAACCCTTTATCTGAATTCTACAGACCTGATGGAGTGATAAAATGTTTCAGCCGGAGGGATCATCTAACCCAACCACTGCTCTCCAGAGATGAGAAAGATGAAACATGTAACGTTCCTTCCTTCCTTCTTCCCTTCCTTCCATCTTCCCTTCCTTCCTTCCTTCTTTCCTTCCTCCATAAGAAGACATTTATTTTGATTGCCTACTGTACACATACTCTTCAACAGTGAACAAGACAAAATCCTGTTCTCAGGGAGCTTACATTCTAGGAGGGGGAGAGAAGCAATAAACAAAATAATTAAGTACATGCCAGGTCAGAAGGGGATATGCGCTAGGAAGAAAAATAAGACATGATAAAGAGTAAGAGAGTAAAGGAGGACAAGGGATGGGGTTTCTCCCTTGGAGGGCAGATGTGGAAGACTTCTTTGGCACCATTTGAGCAGCAACGTGAAGGGCATAAGGGATGAGCCATGTGGTATCAGGGCAGAGCATTCCAGGCAGAAGGAACAGGCAGGATGGAGCCCTGAGCAGGGGCGTCCTTGGTGCAGAGCTCAGGGAGAAGGCGTCTGTTGCTACTGTCTTTGTCTGGGCTGCTCCATCAGGGCCCCCTTACCTGTGGGCTTAGGTGGTTGGGTTTGGTTTGTGGACACAAGAGAGGAGAGGCAGGAAGAGAGAAGAGCTGACGTATCTTGGCCCTGTTCCTCCTTATTCTCCTCACCATCTTCTGGCCACCCTCCTCTGTGGCCCCAGCTCCTGCCAGGCAGCCCTCTCCTGCCAGCCCCACCTCTCCTGGGCAGATGAGGCCATGAGCCAGCGCAGAGGAATCTTGCAGGCTGCTTGGAACTTTATGTCATTCTCAGGGGGACGGGAAGCCATTGGAACCTACTGAGCAGGGCAGGGACGTGATCTGACTGACATTTTAGTAAGACCCCTCCGGCTGCTGTGTGAGAGCAGAATGAAGGAGGGCAAGGGCAGAAGCAAGGAGACCAGGGAGGAGGCCGTAGCAATAACACGGGGGAGGTAGGATGATGGCTGGGACCAGAGCAGAAGTGGTGGAGCCGATAAAAGTGTCTGGATTCTGGGTTTGAGCAGAGCGCCCACAAGATTTACTGATATAGGAGACAAATGGTGGTAAGACACAGGAGTCAAAGGTGACGCCAAGCTTTTTGGCTTGAGCATCAGGAAAAGTGGGGCTGACGTTGCCGAGCTGGGAGAAAAGGCTTGGTGGAGTAGAGGGGGAACAAAAGTTAGGTGATGGACTTGCAGAGTTTTAAAGGCCTCTTAAGGGCTATGCCAAAAAAACCTGTATATACACACATATACATATACACATATATTCGTACACACGTGTGCATATCCTTGTGTGTATGTGTATGAGTGTGAAGCTCAGGAGAGGAACTGAGACTTGAGGTAAAAAGTTTGGAGATAGTATTTATAGTCAAGAGAGGATGAGGTCATCCGGAGAGTGAGTGTGGCTGTAAAGGAGAACAACACTGAGCACTGAGCCCTGAGCCCTGGAACATACTAATAATAATACTGACAAATTAAAATCCTTATTATTACAACTAACGCTCATTCGTCTATCTACGTGCCAGGCGCAGTGTTAGGTGCTTCACGTGCATTTTCCTGCTCAATTCTCGTAACACCTCTGTGCGAAATTTACTTGTATCCTGATTGTACAGAAAACAAAACTGACGCTCAGAGGAATTACCCAGCCTGCCAAAGTCGCACAGCTAGAATGCGGCAAGGCTGGGAATCAGGCCCAGACAATTTGACTCCAGACGAAGCAGCCAGCCCAAGCTGACAATGCAAGTTCGTGACAGAAGACGTCTGATAAGCTTCTCTCTAGGCTACGCTGCGTCTGCTGATTAAGTTCTTTCACTTCCGTGCAGTCACTCAAAGTGCAGAATCACACTTGCACATAGGGCATCGTGATACCAAGCACTCCCTTAGGCCAACCCCAGCTTGCGCATCTGGCCTCATCTCTTCCCCGACAGCAGCCCAGGCTCTGAATTCTGTATCCTTAGTGTCTCTCTGATGCTCAGCCTAGGACACAGCCCCAGAAGCTTCTCTGTTGTTGCGGACTGACCAACCTCAAGTCTATCACGACCTCTCGATGATGTGGCAGAGGGTGAGAAGGAAAGTCATATCCTCCTGGCTGAGTTTGTAAATGAGGGCTGAGAAGAAACTCACCTTTCGAAAGTTACACGAGACTGAGGACTTCCCCGTTGTAGCTGTGATACAATGCCTCGTCCAGGAGAGTTCATCACAACAGAGGACGTGACCTGGCAGGTGGTCAGAGTCCATTCTAGAGGCTATGTTTGGAATTGACCTCCCTTGGGGTGTGGTTGTCCTGGCCCCAATCAGGGCTCCTCTCGAGAACGGCGTTTTGCTGTGTTTTGTACCTTAGCAAGCAGCACAGATAGCATGGCTCTGGCTGTCCACCACCAGCCTTCAGAGATGTGGTGGAACCTTAATTGGAACTTTTCAAAGAGCTATTTGGATAAACAGACTGTCAGTCCTCAGTTATAAACAAACTGCTATCAGCCATCTGAAAAAGACAAAATGATAGCAATGTACCAAAATACAAAGGGACTTGCACCTCAGAACGCTGAGCTTTGCAAAGACCCACTGTGTGATCTGTAGCTTCTACCACCTCTGTTTCCCAGATTGATCGGAAGTCTGGTGTAAAGACGATAGCCCAGGTTTTGGAGTCAGAGAGGCCTGGGTCTGAATCTTGTCCTGATGTTCTGTAGTGGTGAGCTTGAGCGAGGCATTTAATTCCTTAGCACCCAGCCACCCTTGTTCACAATGTGGGGACAGAAGGGGGGAAATTTCCAGTTCATAGAGTTGCTGTGATAATAGAAACCAAACAGATATGGGAAGTACCAACATAGAAGCTGAGACATAATGTATCTGGTCAATGGCAGCTCTAGAGATGATGGTGATGGTGGTGGCAGTTATGATGATAGTGATGATGGTGACAGCTATGACGGTGGAGGCCATGATGTTGACAAGTGGTAACGGTAGTCATGATGATGATGATGATGATGATAGTAATGATGGTGGTGGTGACAGTTACGGTGATGACGGTGGTGACAGTTATGACGGTGGAGGTGATGATGTTGATAGTGATCATGATGGTGGTGATGATGATGATGGTGGCAGTTACTACAGTGGAGGTGATGATGATGACAATGACAGTTAAGATGATAAAAATGATGGTGACAGTTATGGTGGTGGAGGTGATGATGTTGATAGTGATCGTGGTGGTGGTGATAATGATGATGATGGTGACAGCTATGGTGGCGGAGATGACAATGTTGACAGTAGCAATGGCAGTGATGATGATGGTGGTGGTGATGGTGGTGGTAAACATTATTATCCAGCATTTGAGAACCTGGGCTGGGCCCGTGACTCTGAAAGTTATAAACCAGAAGTGTGAGAGACAATTTCTGCCTTAAAGAAGAATGTTTGGTGAGATTAAACAAAAATGCCTGAAAAATGAACTACTCAATAGTTTGTTATCAACAATGAGACTATTTAATGTTTATTCAGTGTTCACTTACGCTAGGCATGGCATCTAGTAGTTTATATGTATTTCATTTAATTCTTAACAATATCCCTTTGAAGAACCAAGTATAATTAACTCCATGTCAAATTAAAAACCCAAGGCTCAGAAAAGTTCAGTGTCTGATCTGAGGTCACACAGCCAGGAAGAGATAAAACAGGAATTCAAGCCCAAGGCTGTCCAACTCCAGAGCCCAAGTTCATAACCGTCACATCATACTGCCCGTGTCCCAAACAGGTGGGCAGTAACTCTTCCAGGACAGAAAGGGTCAGGGTGCTCCAAAATAGTGAGGCATACACAGAGCTTATAGTGATGGTTCTTAAGGGAAATTCACACAAATAAA
The DNA here is from genome assembly GCF_048773025.1 of Camelus bactrianus. NCBI lineage: Eukaryota > Metazoa > Chordata > Mammalia > Artiodactyla > Camelidae > Camelus > Camelus bactrianus. The sequence goes on along the minus strand of NC_133541.1, from coordinate 102,385,064 downwards.
TCAAAGTATGTTTGTGATACACATGAAGGTTTAAGCTAGAGATCACAAACAAAATCAGAGAGATATTGTCTTGACCCCACACAATATTTCTAACATTTAAAACCAGGAGATTTCACTTTTAAAATCCAGATTTCTTGCTTTTCTTAAAAAATTGGATCTAGAAAAACTGGATCATGTTCCAGACTGGCTTCAACTGGAGCAGCTGCCACCTTTAGCTCAGGCGTTTGTTCTTGAGCCTCTCCAATGCCCCAGACTCCCTGTTTCTTTTGCCTGAAAACTTCCCCTGTTTGCACACCTGTCCTGGCCCTGTGAGCCTGTGAAGAGTGCCCTGCTGTTGAGGCTCACATACAGAACAAGGGCGCAGTGCAGGTCATAGTAAGCAAAGCAGAGGTCCTTGCCTAGCAAATGCCAAAGCTGAAGAAAAGAGAGGAGGACCTGATCTCTGATGGACCAGCCATCTCCACTCCGGGAGGATGGTCCTGTTGCCATAGCAACCAGAGTTCGCTCTGATCAGCTCTACCTCGGACCACGGACTCCTGATCACCCTGTCCTTCCTGCCCTCCTCGCTGGCTGATGATCATTAATACCCTCCTCTCCCTTTCACACCAACATTCTTTCTCTCCTCTGTTGAGACCCATTGTTTTTGCTGTGGTCTTTCTACCAAGGGGTTTCAAAAGCTTTTTTTTTTTTTTTCCTTGTTTTCACCTTTCCACCACAAGTAGTTTCCCAAGTTCATGAGAGATGAAGACCCTCGCAAGCCAACAAAAGAATATAAGACCTCCTTTTAAGCCTTTCATTGAAAAGAGACATGTGTAAATAAAAACAGAGATAAGGAACCAACTAGTTTGTATAGCAGATGCATTTACTATCTTGTTTGATCTTCACCGCTGCCCAGTGAGGTGGGCAGTGGAAGATCTGTGTTTATTTTTCAGCGACTACAGCTTGGCAGTAAAGTAGTCTTAAAGGTTGAGGGGTCTGGAGGCAGGAGAATGTGGGTCCGTGCCCAGGCCCGGTCTAGATGAGTCAGCACAGGCGTAACTCAGCTCCTGCCTCGCCAGTTCATTTACCCTCATCTCGGACCTTTGCTCTGGGAGAACTGAAACTGAAATGCGAAGACTGAGGACCTGCGAGTTGTACTGCCCCGCCTCCCATCTTTCCTTCCTTCTATGAATGTGCCAGGCTCTGTGCTGGCCTCAGGCCACACAAGAGAGTCCAGTGAATCATGCTGAGAAAGCAAGTCTGGTAAATCTTGCCAAGAGAGGATAGCTCTAATGCTACAAGAATACCATCTTATATTTATTGGCTTTTTATGATTTTTGAAGTCATTTTGGAGCAACCCCGTATGCTGAGTGTGTACCCATTTTACAGATGGAACTTAGGTTCTGAAAAGCTCAGTGATATATAGCTAGTAAGCTGGAGAGCTGGGACTCAAACCCAGGTCTTAATACTTTGGGATCAAAGCTCTTTTCACAATTGATAACACTAGCACCTAACAGTGCCTAGCACACAGTAGGTACTTGAGAAATACTTGCCGAACAAAAATTAACATCACATCCACTCTCAAAATGACTTGAAACATCTAACATCAACATGTCTCCTTTATGGCTAGGAAAACAAGGCCTCTCAGGAATCTGTCAAACCTATTGCTCAGCAAAAGCCAACAACACCTGAAATTAATCACTATTATTTTCACCTAAAGCAACATATGAAGCTAGAGAGAGAAAAACAAACACCTCTGCTAAGGCAGATAGCTGCAGGTAAAGCTTTTCCTTGGGTTTGTTGACATTCTTCCTTGCCCAAGGACAATCTGTTAAGAAGAAAATATTTTTCTTCAAACCACATTCCAGACTCAAAGTCCAATATTGATGAGTAAGTAGCAAAACCAATTGCTTAACCTCCCAATGCTCCCTTTCCCCAGGTGAGTCTCCAGGTCCTCCATGGGGAGTGTCCCAACAGCCTCCTCCTTTGTTTTCGTTCTTTTTGCAGTTGTTTGGTGGGAGACACATGGAGTGCAGTTTGGTAGGACGACTCTGGCTTCGTTGGGTTCAGTATCAGTACAGAAACATGGGTGAGTGATTCAAGGGCCAGTTCTGTGGTTTGAACCTTCCCTGTTGGAGGCCTGGCTGTCCACACTCCCCATTTTGGACTGGTCCAACATCTGTATCCTGATACGGCTCTCTAATCTCCAGCCCTCCTTGCAGAAGACCAGGCCAATGTCAGTTCTCACTCTGGAAAGGACAACCTGGATTCTAGGAAGTCCCAGAGCTGCAGTCTAATCCACCAAGTTCACGGCCTCGTCTTCCTTCTCTACCAGTTGGCCCTCCCTGCCTTTGTCCTGCTCAGTCACCTCTCCATGACTCTCAGAACTGATAGGCACATGGACTGGTGATAGAAGTAAATAGATAACAAGGGTCTGGATCCTGTAAAACAAAGGATGGGGTTCTGAAAGGAAATAAAACTCATATAGTTAACCCTCTGGCCCAGTGCCTTTTCTATTCTTGTTCCCTCCTCTCTCACTGTTTACATCAGCCAGGGCCTCTCAGAATGTAATCTATGGACCAGCAATATCAATACCATCTTGAATTTGTCAGAAATGCAGATTCTCAGTTCCCACCCTGGACCTACCGACTCTCTCTCTGGGTTGGGCCCAGTAAATTATATTTCAGCCAGCCTGCCATGTGAATCTGATGGACACCCAAGTCTGAGAGCCACTGGTTTAAATAATTTCCTTCCTCCCATTGGGTATACAGAAATCTGTTGTGTTTCTATAAACTAAAGAAATTAAGAAAACAATTTCATTAACAATTGCATCAAAAAGAAGAAAATATCTAGGAAAAAATTTAACCAAGGAGGTGAGAGACCTCTACTCTGAAAGCTATAAGACATCAATGAAAGAAATTGGAGAATGAAACAAATAAATGGAAAGATATTCCATGTCATGGCTTGGAAGAATTAATATTGTTGAAATGTTCATACTATCCAAAGAAATCTACAGATTCAGTGCAATCCCTATCAAAATACTAGTGACATTCTTCACAGAACTGGAGCAAATAACCCTAAAACTTGTATGGAACCACAAAAGACCCTGAAAAGCCAAAGCAATCTTAAGAAAGAAGAGCAAAGCTGGAGGTATGATGCTTTCTGACTTGAAACTGTACTACAGAGCTATAGTGATCAAAATCATACGGCACTAGCACAAAAACAGACACATAGATCGATGCAACAGAATCGAGAGCCCAGAAAAAAAAAGCCCCACACTTACAAAAGCAATTAATTGACAACAAATGAGCTTAGAATATACGGTAGAGAAAAGTTAGTCTCTTTAATAAGTGATTTGCAAAAACTGGACAGCTACATGCAAAAGACTAAAGCTGGACCACTTTCTTACACCATATACAAAAATAAATTCAAAATGGATTAATGGCTTAAATGTAAGACCCAAAACCATCAAACTCCTAAAAGAAAATATAGGCAGTATGTTGTTTGGCATTGGTCTTAGCCTTATCTTTCTAGATCTATCTCCTTAGGCAAGGGCAACAAAAGCAAAAATAAACAAATGGGACTATGTTAAACTAAAAACCTTTTGCACAGTGAAGGAAACCATCAACAAAATGAAAAAACAACCTACTGAACAAGAAAAAATATTTGCAAATGATGTATCTGATAAGGGGTTAATATCCAAAATACATGAAGAACTCACACATCTCAACATAAAAAAAAAATTTAATTTTTAAACGGGCTCAGATTTTTTTCCCAAGGAAGATATACAAATGTCCAACAGACACATGAAAAGATGCTCAACATCACTAATCATCAGGGAAATGTGGATGAAAACTATGATGAGATAACACTTCACACTTACCAGAATGGCTGTTATCAAAAAGACAACAAATAAGTGTTGGCAATGATAGAGACAAAAGGAACCATTGTGCATTGTTGGAAGCGTAAATTGGTGCAGCCAATATGGAAAACAGTATGGATATTCCTCAAAAAATTGAAAGGAGAACTAGTATATAATCCAGCAATTCCACTTCTGGGTATTTATCTAAAGAAAATAAAAACATTAATTGGAAAAAATATATGCTATGGTCATAGTGGCATTATTTACAATAGCCAACATATGGAAGCAACCTAAGTGTCCACTGAGAGATGAATGATTGAAGAAGATGTGGTGTGTATATATATATATATATATATATATATACACACACACACACAATGGAGTACTACTCAGCTGTAAAAAAAGAATGAAATCTTGCCACTTGTGACATCAAGGATGGACCTAAAGGGTAGTGTGCTAAGTGAAATAAATCAGACAGAGAATGACAAATACTGTATGATTTCACTCATATGTGGAATTGAAAAAAATCAACACAAATGAACAAACAAAATTAAACAGAAACAGACTCACAGATACAAAGAACAAACTGGTGGTTGCCAGAGTGGAGGGGAGTAGGGCTTGGGCAAAATGGGTAAAGGAGATTAAGGAGCAATCTTCCAGTTATAAAACAAGTTACATCCATGGGGATGTAGTGCACAGCATAGGAAATATGGTCAATACTAATGTAATAACTTTGCTTGGTGAGAGATGGTTACTAGACCTTTCACGGAGATCAGTTCGTAATGTATGTAAATGTTGAATCACCATGCTGTCACCTGAAACAAATGTCATATTGTATGACAACTATATTTCATTGAAAAGAAAAAGAATGTTTATAGCAGCATTTTTTGTAATAGGGAGAAAACCTGGGAACTACACAAATATTCCTCAACAATAAAATGGACAAATACTGTGGACTATTCATTCAGTGCAACACCACACAGCAAGGAGAAGAAATAAATGTCTGCTCCACAGTGCAGCAGGGGTGAATCTCACAAGAAAGCACACGGTTGACTAAAAGAAGCCAGAACACTAAAGAGCACCTACTGCATAATCTGTGTAATTCCGTTTATATAAATTCAGAAGCAAAATGTATTGTAATAGAAGTCAAAAGAGCAGTTCTCTTTGGGTGGAGCGGGGATTCATCTGGTTTGCTGAAAATGTTCTGTATTTTCATCTAGGGGGTGGTTAGAACAAAGATTTCACTTTTCAAAAACTAATCTTATATAGAAGTCAGAATAGTGAAAATAATGGTTTTAAAGGGAAACAAGGAAGCTCCTGGGGGCTGGTGATGTTACTTGCGTATGTTGATCCAGGTGGTGGTTACATGGGGGCCATTCACTTTGAAACATACATCGAGCTATTCACGGATGGTTTCTGCTCCTTCACGTGTTGATTTTTTATGTCAATAAATCTTGACTTCAAAAGCTTTTTCTGTGTTTGGGAGAGAGAGGGGAGTAAAGCCCTAACTGATAAGGTCGGACCATCCTCATTGGTGGTAACGATAATAGAAAGCATTTATTGAGCGTGTAGCACATGCCAAGCGCTGTGCTAAGTACATGGATGCTCTTGAAAAAGATAAGCATGTGTGTCCCAGGTCCCCAGTCATATATACCCTTGGAAAACTGCCTCCTGTCCACCCGCCCAGTAGATTCACTGTCAGCGTCTCAGGCGCAACAGAAGGATGCTGTGAACTGGCTTTTCCTCCAGGACTGAGGAGGGGTGGCTGTGTTTGCCTTGGATCACAGGGAATTGCTGTGGCCGGCACTCGCTGGATTTCCTGTAACTGGAAAAGGGTGATGTCATGTGCTCGACCGGGGTGGAAAACAGGCCTCACCATGAGAAGTGCGTGAAGCCCCGCCTGGCCTGCCAGGCCCCAGGCAGGCCCTCGCGCGCTCGGCCGCGCGCCCCTGGCACACACACCTCATCACACACCTCCTCGCCAAGCCCCCCCGGAGACCGCGCGCCCCTGCAAAGCCCGCGACGGAAAGGATGGGCCCCGCGTTCTTTCCCAGGCCTGCCTTTTCCCCCCAGGACTCGGACTGCCTCACAGCGTGCCGTTTCCCTGTCTGTGCTGGAAGGACAGATGGGGCATTCTGCTTGGAGAAATTCTGCAGAGGGTTTTCGGAGGCCTCGTGGTGACTGACTAGGTGCCGGCATTCCTTCGAGACTGTAAATAAAGCCCAGTGGCAGGAGGCAGCGAGGTGCCTGGAGGCGGGGAGCGCCGTCGCCTCTGCCTCCTTCTGAGGGTGTGGAGAAGCAGGAGCCGCGCTCAGGAACGGAGGCCCTCAGCTCCCCTCGGAAGGCTGAGCCTGACGTCCGAGCAGCCGGAGGAAACCCGGGCACTGATGACAAGACTCCGCTCTCCACCTTCGGTCAGCCACCCGACTGAGCAGCTCTCTTCCTCCCCGGCCTTCCAGAGTGATTCCAAGAGAGCCTGTCTTCCCAAGAAGACCTCAGGTGCCTAATATAAGTTTTACCAGGATTTCTAGAAAAATCACCAGCCCTCAAAGATTCTCCTCAGCCAGTAACTTTCCTCTGGGTTCCCTCCATTTCTACTGCATTGACCTGACCCGCTCCCATCACTGATCCACTTCTATGCTTTTTGCTCACCCATCTATTGGCTCGCTCTCTCTCACTTAACACATGTTTATTGGCTACCTACTGTGTGCTTGCCTACTTCCTGCTCGCCTACTATGTGCTCTGGGGCGTCAGCTATGAACAAGAAACATTATTCTTCTCTTTCCTACGTCACACAGTTAAGTGTTCCCAGTTCAATTTTTATATGTACCCTTATGTCTAGATGGCTTTTATTGAGTACCTACTGTGTGCCAATGTACTGTTCTAACCATTTCACACATTATCATTTAATTACTCCTCACTGTACTCCAAGGAGAAACCAACGTTATAGATGAGGAAACTGAGACAGAAGAATGAAAAATAATCTCCTTTAATTCTCCCAGCTCTTAAGTGACACAGCTGGGATCTAAGCCAGGCAATCTTACTCCACAGTCCATGCTCTTACCAACTTAATATGTCTATGCAGATGAGTAGGAAACAATGTGGACATCCATAACCAAATATCAAAATTGTATTGTTTGGAGGGAGGGCAAGGGTAGAATGACTGCTGATCTGTATTTCAATCTTGCCGTATATTCTGTATTCTCATTCATTTTCATCCATTCTGTCTCTCTCCCTTCTTCTCCTGTCTGTCCCTTCTCCCCCCTCTCCCCACCCCCTGTCTCTCTCTGATTCTATTTTACTAGTGTGATGAGAAAAGATTGGTGAGGTTACAAAAGCATTGAAAGAGCGAGTTTCTAGGAGTGTAGCCGTGGAGGTGGTGACTGAAGGGCAGGAGCGCGCGTTCGGGTTGAGGTCTGACAGAAAAAGACATCTTTCCCCAGGAAGTACCGTACCGGAAGGAGATGCATCTTGACCTCAGAATTCTTTCAGTTCCTCTGCTCAGCCTAGCAGGCTTTTGGGTGACATTGTCTGGTGTTTGCAAATAGGAAGATTCTAAAGTAGGTAGGATTTTGAGTGGCCACGCCAGCCGTGTGAGAACAACGTGTGCTCTGGGGACAAACATGTTGCATAATCACCAGCCCAGAGAAGGTTAACTCTACAAAAATACCTGCTTCGGAGGAAGGCTTGGAGTCAACTCAGTCACTATGACAAGTTACCACTGACCTGGGCTGCAGATGCCTTCTTGCCCCAACCATTCCCCTGCTGTGAAATCAACAGTCACCAAACAGTTATTCTTCTTTCAGTGACGTTTTCTTAATCCGATGTCAGTAAGTTTATTTACCGCAATAAAGGATGCGTGTGTTTCACTTGCTCAGAGGAAAGAGCACATAATTACTCAACATCCGTGTTGTGGCCAGTATTTTTGCCCTTTAGGTCGTTTAACCTTCCAGGCAAATGTATACAGTAGGATGTAACCGCCCCAACTTTATAGATGAGGAAACTGAACAATGGAAGGGTTAAATAACTCATCATAGAGCACTTTTCCAGGAGATGATCTGCTAATCAGAAAAGATCAATCTTTTAAAAATAGATGAGAAAAATGTTGGAACAGAATAAAATGCATCACCAGTTCATCCACATGGATGTTGAAAATGAAGGGGTTTGGGGAGGACACCCAATCCTTCACGAATTCGTTTGTTTTTTTAATCGAAGTGTAGTTGTTTTGCAATGGTCTGCTAGTTTCTGGTATTCAGCATCGTGATTCAGTTATGTGTATTACATATATTCCTTTTCAGATTCTTTTCCATTATAGGTTACTACAAAATATTCCCTGTGCTACACAGTGGGACCTTGTTTATCTATTTTATGTATAGTGGTGTGTATCTGCTAATGCCAGACTCCTGATTTATCCCTCCCCAACCCCTTTTCCCTTTGGTGACTGTAAGTTTGTTTTCTATGTCTGTGAGTCTATTTCTATTTTGTAAACACGCTCATTTGTGTCATTTTTTTAGATTCCACATACAAGGAGTATTGTTAACGATATTTGTCTTTCTCTGTCTGACTTAGTTCAGTAGACCTGAAACCCTGTTTGGTTACCTAATGATGTATTTTGACATGGCTCCGCATGGTTAGGTTTTGTTGGGGAGTTGTATTTTATTCCAAGTACAATGGGAAACCACTGAAAGATTTTGGGCAGAGGATGGACCAGAGCTGATCTCTGTTTACAGCTCATTCTGGGAGCTGAGGGAATAATGGATTGAGTGTCTGTCTTCCCCACTGGACAGTAGGCACTATTCTTGTTTGCTGTTGATAAACTGATAACTGTCTGTACCCATTCAAGTGTCAGCTCTGTGGGAATAAGGACCTTGTCTATATTTTCACTCCTCTGTCACTAGTGGCTGGAACAGTATGTGGCCCAGAGTAGGCTCCCAGTAAATGTGTGTTGAGTGAATAAATGAATGAATGGATGAATGAATACAAGGACAAGTGAAAGAATGACATATCACACAAGGAACATAAAGGGTGGTAGGCGCTGTGAGAGAAGGCGTAGAGGGCCATGAAAGCATAGAAGAGAATGCGACTGGGGGTGGGGAGGATGATCATGGCTGTGGTCTGGAGGCAGAAGTGAAGAGAAGCGGGTTCAAGGCATACTGATGACATAGAATGAGTAGGACTTGCTGATGCACTTGATACAGAAGCTGGGGGACGGCACTGCCTGAGAAGGTGAGATTCATTTTCTCAGCCCTTCAACCCAGACTTCCTATTCAGTTCAGCTCAATTCAAGATGAACGAGTGACTGTTTTCCGAGTTGTTTATTAACTGTAGAGAAAAGCTGCAGATCGACAAGCGTGATTTTTCTAAATAGTGAGATTCTCTCCCTCAAAATTAGGGAGATAAGAGTGGTTATTTGTGAAGTATCTACAGGAATCAGTTGGTAGCAGTCTCTGTAATGCTTTCTTCAGCACCCACCCCACCCTCTTAATCTCCTGATATTTCTATAAGGTTTCCATGGCTAGGTTTCCATGACACCACGGCAGTCAGTTTCATCCATTCTCTCAAAAAAAAAAAAAAAAAAACAATAATGGTCAGGAAGAAAAAGCCTTTTCCTGTACCGGAATAAATGCACCCATTCTCCACTCCCAAGACGCACACACACACACACACACACACACACACACACACACAGAGGCACACACGCGCGTGCCCACACACACACCATTGTTCCTAGCATAGAACTAGATACACAGATATTTACAACTATCGATTGGTTTGCCTACCTGGGTTAAAATAGCTTTCCTGTCTTATAGACTTTTGTGGATCATCTGATTAACATTTCTAAAGAGCAATTTCCAACTGAAGTGTTCTTCCACTCTGAACGCTGCAAGTGATTGCCTTGAGATCGGTTGCTGAAGGCAGACGCTATTGTTTTACAGATGACAAATAAAATTCCTCTCATCTTACCATCCTCCAAGACCTGCTGTTATTTTATTATCTTACTTTCAAAGCTTGCAGCAGAGGAGATTATTTTCATACGTGTGTATGAAGCAGAGATGTTCCTCTTCCCCTCAACCTCCTGTTCAGAATTGGCTGGCTACACGGCCCTCCTGAGCTTGCTCACTAATGGGTTGGGTTTTGTTGCCATTTCTCTTTCTTTGACGTGAATGTGCTAGAAGAGCTTAAAGAGGGTTTATTCACAAGTCTCAGGAGGTCCTTGTCCATATCCAAGACGTGCCCTTGTGCACCCAGTGGGCTATTGAACCCCTGCCATGGCGGATGATGGATGCATATCTCTGTCAGTATTTCCAAGTCATAAAGCTAGGATGAAAAAAGAAATAGAATGTGGCCTCTACCACTTCAGGCTTCCTTCCTGGACTGTAGCATGTTGACTTTCTTGGATGGGTGCCACTCTACATGGTGGACAATTCTTGTGAAAATAGTTGAGAGACTGTAGTATCTTCTGCAAGGTGGCAGCCACATAAAACACAACTTCATTATCAAAACTCTTTGGGAGTAAAATAATAGAGCGGGCATACAAGGGGCTCTCTGACACCAAAGATGTTGTTCTGGGGTCTCGGAAATGTCCACACTCATTGCCATGGTTCTGACTCACTTTGCAACACATCCCATTTGTGTTGATTTTCCCATTCATTTCCATAAGTGTGAGATTCCACTGGCTCTATAAACACAACAAAAACCCAAACCAGGCACTTAACTACGATAGCCTTATGGGTCCAGCTGGGAATTCTGTACCATCTCGATGTCCGTAGGGAAGTCATGTACATTCACGTGTCCCTGTTTCATAAAGGAGCTCTGTGATGGACAGAGCACAAAAATAAATGAATGTTTATTTATTAAAAAAAAAATCTCTTTGGAAATTGTTCTGCCATGGTTGTGCCCAGAACCCTGAATAAGAATATGAGACAATTTTAAGGGACAGGAGTCTAAAATATAACACAGTCCCCAGCGGCTTTTGGACATATATTTTCTTTTTGTTTTTCTTGTGTGTAATGTGTATTGGGGATGAGGGAAGGGAAGTATTTTATTTTATTTTATTTTTTATATAAGTGTAGTTGATTTACAATGTTAGTTTCAGGTGTACAGCAAAGCGATTCAGTTATACATATACATACATATGTTTTCAGATTCTTTTCCATTATAGCTCATTACAAGAAACTGAATATAATTCCCTGGGCTATACAGTAGGTCCTTGTTGTTTATCTGTTTTATATATAGTAATGTATTTCTGTTAACTACGAGTTTGGGAGGGGAAGCATTTTTTTATCATGCTTAGAACTCCTCAAAGTTTTCCCTTTGCATCTGTTTCTTGCTACAGCTTACAGTGCTGTGCATGGTCTGAGCCCTGCTTTTTTCTCGTTTTACGCTCAGTTGACCCAGTTTCTCTGTGGTCCAGCCTCCTGTCATTTTTTTCAATTCCTGGACACCATCATTTCCCCTCCCATCCCAGAGCCTTTGGACATAGAGTTCCCATTGCTTGCTGGACAAGTCACACCACATACACATGCGCACTCACACACGTATACTCACAAATCACACACCCTCATCAATCACAAAACATCTTCTACCCAGTTAACTCTCCGCCATCCTTCATATCTTAATTCCAGCACCGCTTCTGTAGGGAAGCCTACTGTGACCCTCCCATGTTAGATTAGGTTCTTCTCTTAAATGTTGCTGTAGAACTTAGTCTTTTCCTTTAGAATACATGACTCAGTTGGCCGTTTTGTAACGATTTGGGTAATTCTTCATCATTGGCGGTCACCACCCTAGATTTTGTAAGCCCTGTGTGAATAGAAACTGGATCTGCTTTTGCTCACCACTGGATCCTCTGCCTCATACACAGAGCCTGGCACATTGTTGGCTTGCAGTTAATATTGGATGGAAGGATGGGTGGATGGATGGATGGATGGATACACCTGAGTGTGTGTGTGTGTCTTTCAGGGAATGAGAATATTGCTAATGTGACTTGCAGAATAAAATTTGGTTCTCTTTAATACCGGCTAGTCTGATAAACAAAGTAGAAATGACCATACTCTTCTTATGAATCAAATTCTTTGCAAATTCTGCTTACAGAATCAGCATTCATTCAGTCACATAAACACCATGAATGATTCATGTACCTCTAGTTAGCATTCAAGGAAGAAAAATCTATTTATACGACTTACAAATATTGTATAAATACCATGCCTTGTTAACTTTGCGTCTGTGTTCATTTCCGCTTAATCACAGAAACAGCAATTACTCCTCTCTAACACCATTAACAACCTCCTAATGTGCCAGAGATAAATTACTCAATAAACAAACATTTAAAAACATTAGCAGCGACCAGTTGTAATGTTACGCACCCTGGCCAGTCAGCAGCAGTCGCTTCACTTTGTTGTTCCCTTCCCTCTCCTCCTCCCCACCATGGAGCAGCCTGTGGAATTTGGGACAGCTCCAGAGAGATAGGATGCAGAGTCTAAATGCGTACCCCCAAGCTTAAAGAGAATGATATGGGAAGGCCCCATCACCCTCTGCTGACTGGTACATTGCAGCTGGGAATGCATTTTTGATTGTGTACCAGATAATTCAAATAGTTGGAGAATGGAGAAAGGTTGAGAAAAAGCACGTGGGGAATCAGAGAGCTTAAAATAGTCAAGACTGCATACCACGGCCAGGTTTGAATTCTAGCTACTCACGGTTCATGCCTACCCAAAAGCTGGCTGAGGGAGAAATGGGCATAGTATAATTCTGCTGGTAAAAATTACATTTAAAAATAGAAACCCAGACCTTTTAGAATTCCCTTATACTTTGGCTTCCAAGTATGTAGTCTAGTCATGCCTGAAGGGTCCAACACCCATGGAATCATGGGAAATGGGCTATGCGTTTCACGAAAAATGCCCTCTTCCAGGGTATATTCTAGAAGGACTGTTGTGATTAGTTCGAAGGCAAGAGATATCAAATGCCCACAATGTAACTTTGAATTGTAGCTTCCATTTCCTTTTAAAATTTGTCACACTTAAAATAACTAATTTTTTAAAGCTTGAATTAATTTGCATGGATTTGCATCATAGAAATCATTCTCCTAAATTGATCATTTGGGGCGTCTTTTTAAAAAATAAAAGTAAGATATGCTTATTGAGCTATATATCCATGTATAGATATATAGACATCCATATAGATATATAATATGGATATCTACATTAAATAGTACAGATATTTATCATTTAAAAAGTAAAAGTTTTTCATTTTCTCCTCCTGCTGTATATCATGTCTCACTCCCCAGAGATACCCAGTGCTAACAATTCGATATATTTGCTTGATTTTTACGCAAACAGAAACCTATCATATATACCATTCTGCAGCCTACTTTGTCTTTAAAACCTATTTTCAATGTTCCACTGGGGGAAGCTGGATGAAGGGTACACAGGATTTAGTGCTCTATTTTTACACCTTCTCTTGAGTCCATAAATATTTCAGAATAGAATATTTTTTTAAAAAGCTGTAAACTTTTCACTTTTAAAAAATGTATCTTAGTTATAGCGCTACTTCAATGCATTGCAAGTACCTCATTCTGTTGAAAGCTTAAGTAGTATTTTATTGTTAGGGTATAGGATAATTATTTTAGCTAGCCTCCTATTGGTAGAAATTTAGGTTGTTTTCCAGTTTTTTGATATTACAGTAATGATGCCATGGACACCACCCTTGTCCTTTTATCTCTACCTGAGATACAGTTTGATGGGCTAAGCCTCTCACTTGTTTTGGTTGTTCTTCCATATGAGGTATATATCTAAACTTTACAATCTCCAGTAACTGTATCCAGGAGAATTTTTGTATTAGCATATTTGCATTTTTGTAAGAAACATCACATCAGAGCAGACATCAGCAAATTACTGAAAGGTTCGCATCTCCTCCCTGGAGCTGCCTCTGCTTTCAGGCTGTGGTTTCTCGAGGAGGGAGCACGTGCTCCCCAGATCCTTCCCATGTGTTCGAAGGAGAGTCTTTCGGAAGCCTGCGTGACTGAGCAGCCTTCAACCTTGACACAATCAAACAAACAAAACCATCTGCCAGTTCAACAAAGAGGAGAGATGGAGCGTCCCCAAGCTGGTTGAGAACACAAACAAAGAAATGATAACCTTCTAAAAACAGTTGCTTAAAACTGGGCCATTGCCAGGCCTTCTAAATTTGGCAACTCTTCCTACTTGACGGTCAATGACTGGCTTCATCGAAATTCGATACTTCATCCCTCAGATAAAGCCAGGCTCATTATGAATGTTAATATCTGCCATCATAACACATAGCCATTTAATATTTATTATTATAACGAATTCAGAAGCCCCTACCATGGACAGGGCACTGTGACATCGGTATTGGAAAACAAAGATAAATAAGGTAACCTCTACACCCCACAAAATGATTCGATCTAGGCCAGCAGTTCTTAATCTCTTTTGCAGCCATGGACCCCTTTAAGAATCTGATGGAAACTGTAGAAGCAGTAAATCGTGCATGTGCATATACACGCAAAACTTTACAAGTGAACTTAGCTAGTATACCAAACTTCTCATCTGCAAAGTGCTTTCTCCTGCCAACATCCTCCCATACAAAGCTGACTCTATTTTTGTCAAGTGAGGCTATATGCTCAGAGAAGTGATGTGCCTAGCCCAAGGCCACTCAGCTATAAGCTGGAAGAACTTGGGCCATAATCCAGGTCTATGACATGTACTCTGTTTTGCCAAATGGAGTAGGTGACTAATATGAATTGCCATGAGCAAGGTTTTTTTTAAAAAGTCCTAGTGTCCATACCGAAATGAAAAGTTCTAACCTGTCATCACCACACTTGTATGTGGACATTTTCAAATTTTAAAAAGTGTCTCTCTCTCTATCTCTATCTCTATCTCCATCTCTCTCTTTCCCTTTCTTCTTCCTCACTTAGTACATTTTTGTTGATAGAATTAGTTCCCCCTATTAAATTATATATTCCTTGAAGACAGGGACTGTAATTGGTTTATTTCCGTGTCCTGGGTGCCTAGCAAAGTGCCTAACTTAGCACTCACTGTCTACTGAGTGAATGAAAGTTCATTATACAAAGAAAGAGATAAGAGAGATTAGCTTCTACCAAATGTGTTCTGAAGTTCATGTTCTGCTTTGAAAGACCATCTCTAGGATGTGAAAAGTGTCATCAGTTCATTGATATATTACTTTGTTTCTCCTCCATGTTTTGTTTTCCCTCCTCCTCTCCCCTTCTCCTTTTTTTTTTTTAACTGTCCTTAATATTGGATAAGTGGAACCAAGCTGGGTTGAGTCTAGTTCAAACGTTCAACCCTCAGTGACCTTTCACTTTACACAATCAAAACTTTCCCCTGTTATTTGCCAAAAGAGAAGAAACCTTAAGCAATAATTTAACTATTTAAATTAGTTACAGGGTTTGGCTATGTTTTAGCTGAAAACTTATTAAGAAAATAAGATAAGAAAAAGCCAGACTGTAACTTACCACCCCGCCCAAGCCAAACAGCAACTTTGGAAGCAATGTTGTTGCTAAAACAATAAATGAGTGGTTTAACCCTCCTTGGGTCTTGGGAACTATACCCACCCTTGCCAAGAAGGAGTGAAGGAGTAAGTATGTATGTTATTTAACCACAGTGAACTCTCTGAGGACAAGATCTATTCCTGACTCATCTTTGTATTCCAGAAAATTGTCTGGCACACAGAGAGTGCTCGGTAAATTTTTACCAAGTTAAATTGAATTCCTGCAAAATGTATACATCTCTGTAATATATGTTTACATATGTGTACATATTATATAAATATCCTGTGTGGGTGGATATCCTAAAAGGGCAGGCTATGCTCCAGACTGTCTTACATACAAACTATAAAAAACCCATAGTACTCATTTGTGTGTGACCACAGCTAAGTCAGTCGTGTTACAGAACTCCAGCTGTGATATGCATTCTCCGGTTAAAGCCACTCTGTGTAGGAGCAGTTCTTTATAATAATGTCTCTGAAACATTTTCCTAAGTAAAAAGGTAAAATGATCCATTATAGTATATACTTAATGTATACTTTTAAACTCAAGCCAGAATGGAAACAGTACTCTCTCTACTTCAGCCATTAAATTTCACTGTTCCGCACAGCCCACCTCTGAGCCAACGGGGGCTCCACTGCACCATCTTGAGCTGAATGTGGGTCAACATTGTGGGTTGTTACTGCATTTGAACAGCCTCTTCCTTCCATTCATTTCATTTCAGCTTTGGTGGACCGCTGGGACTCACAGTGGCTAAGGTGGGCAGGTAATGAAGCTGGACTCGCAGGAAAGAAGGGAGGGTAACACTAGGCTCAATCCCAGTTTTATAAAGGC
This sequence comes from Camelus bactrianus, assembly GCF_048773025.1. NCBI lineage: Eukaryota > Metazoa > Chordata > Mammalia > Artiodactyla > Camelidae > Camelus > Camelus bactrianus. The sequence continues at coordinate 102,368,871 of NC_133541.1, read as the reverse complement.
TCAGTGTGTGTTTAAGGAAATGGTAAGATCAGCAGGTAAATGGGGATTTGTGGAAGTTGTGCAATACTATCAAGAGTCCAGGTCATGTCACTGTAGCCTGGGAGGATGACCTGCAGCTGCAAGCAACTAGGGTCCATGGTAAGTCAGGACGCGGAGGATTTAAAGGAACCAGGAAAGCAGTTGTTAAAGCACAGTTTCAGGAATGTACTTTAACAGCTCATTATTGAGCAGATTCAGGTAGAATTCCCACTTTCAAGCTTATGCCATGAAGTTCTTAAGTTTCATAATACTTAGAAGCACCTAGTCATTCCAAGAACAACAGGGTGGCCCAGAAGAATGTCTCAATCTACCTTCTTGTCTAAATTACTTTTGCAACAAGGAAAACTGAATTGGGGAATAACACTTGGGGCCACTGTAACATTCAATGCACAATAATTCCACTTTCTCTGAAACTGCCTCTCCCATCTGGGGAGTGAATCCTGAGGGCTCTGAGGAAGGGGGCCGAGCCAACTCCACAACTCTCTTCCTTGTGTTCTCCAGACCCACACTAGCTGGACTGAAATGTGGTCACTCTTTACCAGCACCTAATTTAGCACCTTGGCACTTAATATATATTTAACACTATCAAATGTACTTGCAGGAAACAGCTTGGAAATAAATCGCTTCATTTTTAAGCAGCTGCTTGGAAATTGTGCATTTTGCAAAAACCAAACTGACCTGCTAATAAAAACAAATTACTCCATGTGTTACATGATATTCTTTTAGTGTTAGTTTCAAGGCCACATATCCCAGAATATAGCTCCATTACTAAAAGGAAATGGCTCAATTTTTTAAATTAAATTGACAGTGATATTCATCTGTTTATTCAGCAAATATCTGAGTACTTGTTTGTGTGCATTACCATTCTACGCACTGGGAATGCAGCAGTGAACAATGCAGACATGCTTTCATAGTGATTACATTCAAAAAAGCAAGAGTAAATGCACAAATAGGTAGATATATTATTTCATGTATGTGAATAAAAAGAAAAGAAAAGGGACAGAGAATGATGAGAGATGCTAGAGATACAAAAGTTGCAGGCATCTCAGAAGAGGTGCCACTCAGATAAGAGACCAAAATGGAATGAGAAACAAGGTCTGTGAGTGTCTGGAGAAAGTTCCATGTCGATGGGAGAATGAGGGCAAAGGCCCTGTGCCAGAAACATCCTTGGCCATGTTCACAGGGACCAGTAAGGAAGCCAGTATGTTTGGGTGAGTGAGGAGGAAGTGAGGGAAAATGAGATTGGAGGGGCAGCGCGAAGTTATTTTGCCAAGCTTCACAGGCCATAGTGAAGACTTTGGATGTCATTCTAAGTGTGATGGAAAATCACTGGAGGCCTTTGAGTAAGGCATGATCAGCTGGAACTTTGGATTAAGAACCCCAAACAACTTTAAAACCATCCAAGTAAAAACTTCCACTTCCAGTGAAAGGTGGGCTGGATGTTTAGAGGACCCCTTCCTGTAACAGCACATCTAAATGCAGTGGACACACACACACACACACACACACACACAAATGTATGTTGGGCTGGCACTAATGGAAAGGAATTCCTTGGAGGCCAACAATGTAAGTCTAGAAGGGTAGGTAAGCTCTGGTGTGGCATTTACCATGGGATTATCTGCCAATTCCTGGTGACTTCGAAACTGGATTTTAAAAGGACTTTGATCTAGAAGATGGAGGCAAATTCTGAGATATAAGCAGAGTAGGACACTAGCTCACGGGACTCATAGTTGACACCTCTTTAATTTAAAAAAGAAAAGGACCATTCTGCAGAAGGAGATTGTAGAGATAGATGCCTAATTGGGTTAAGGCCTTAGATGGCAAATAAAAAAATAAAAAGAGCCCCTCTGAGAATTCCTAAATATAGCACTGCAGTCACACAGATTTGGGACCATAATTCATAAAACTTTTGTGGCAAAAAAAATTAAAGTGATTTGGGGTCAGAGTTTCTCTAGAAGCCTGCTTCTGCCAACACAACTCCTCTTGAAAATAATATACTTTTAAAACAGGCCTCAAAAACATCTTACAGATAAGGTTTGCAAATAAAAACCATGAGAGCTCCATCAAAAATTAATAAACACATGAGAGAAAAGCCACCATTAGTGAGAGATGGTAAAACAACAAACTACAGAATCGGACAAATCAAAAAGTCCACTTATATTCAATGTATCAGCTACAGAACATAAAAATAGGACAATAAATGTTTAAACAAATAAACAGTACTGTAGTTATAGCATAGAAATAAGAAACTATCAAAACTGATTAGGCAAATATCAAAATTGATTAGGCAAATATTGAAAGAATGAAATATATTTCCTAGAAATGAAAATACAAAAATTAAAATTAGAAATTCAGGGAAGGGATTAAAAAGCAGATTAGACATAACTAAAGAGACAATTAATAAACTGGAAGACAGAGCAAAAGCGTTTATCCAGAAAGACGCACAAAGAGAAAAGGATACAAAAATAAGAGCGTGTAAGATACAAAGGAAACAGTGGTAAATCTATATATACATTTCATTCGAGTGACAGAAGGAGATCACAGACATAACAGAAATATCTGAAGAGGAAAATGGCTAAGAATTTTCCAAATTTGATGGAACACTCAAACTTAAAAATGTCAAGTGTGCTCTAGAAGAAGGGTGGAAGAGAAGGAAAAAGAAGAATTTAAAAGAAGGTGTGTTTAGACATGTAGTGGATACCGCATAACTGAAAGCAAAGAGAAATTGTCTAATTTGTGAAGTTTAAAAGTCGAGAATAGAGTTAAAATGTTTTACTGCAATAATATGTGTGCTGCTACTGCTAAAGCAGCAGTTACAGAGAACTGTAACGCTTAGATTAGAAGTGTTAAATGTTGTAAATTATTTCACTAAGTATCTACTTTGGTTGTCAGGAAAATTTTGAAAGGTAGAGTAGAAGGGAGGAAATAGTAACGATATGAGTAGAAATCAATGAAATAAAAAACATACGATAGAAATGACCAACAAAACCGAGAGTTGGCTCTTCGAAGAAACCAATAAAATTTACAATGTAATATATAATTGGCAAACTTGATCAAGGTAAGAATGAAAGAAGACACATCTAAACAATATTAGGGATGCAAAAGAGAACATATAGTTACAGACATTAAAATGATATCTGGGTCTGACAAAGGATTTGATCCAAAACATATGTAACAGACTCTTTTAATTCAACAGTAAGAAAACAAACAACCTAATAAAAAATTTACATGGGCATCTGTGTAAATAATAGGAAAATGATTTGAAGGACACTTGCAAGAGAAGATATATGAACAGGAATAGGTAATGATACTCGATATCACTGGTTATCAAAACTACAATGAGATATGCCTACACATATACTAGGATGGCCAAAATTTTTTTGATTTGTTTTTTTAAAAATCTAATGATACCAAGTGTTGGCAAGTACGTGGAGCAACTGGAACTCTCATTTATCACTAATAGGAGTACAAGATGGTGCAGCTACTTTGAAGAACGGTTTGACAGTTTCTCAAAAAGCTAAGCATATACTTCCTATATGACCAATGAATTTCACTGCTCAATATCTATGTAAGAGAAATGAAATAATATGTTCACAATGTTCATAGCAGTCATTACACATAATAAACAAAAGGTGAAAACAACTCAAATGCCCACCAACTGGAGGATGGACTTAACAAAATTTGGTATATTCGGACAATGAAATACTACTTAACAATAAAGAGAAATAAACTGCTGATACAATAACATGGATGAATATAAAAAACATAACATGGATGAACATAAAAAACATCATGCTAACTGAAGGAAGTAGTGCACAAAAGTCTAAATGCCATAGGATTCCTTTTATAGTAAATTTTGGAAAAGGTAAAACTACAGGGCAGAAAAGGGGTGCATGGTTACACTGGGGCAGGGATTGAACACAATAAGGTATGAGAATTTTTTAAGGTGATCCAAGTATTCTAGAGCATATGGTAATGTGGTTTGCATGACAGAACATATGTACCAAAACTCGCTGAACTTTATAGTTCAAATGGATGAATGTATTGCATTTAAATTATGCAATAAAGCTATAAAGATGCTAAAAATAAACTTAAAATATCATAAACAGCATATGTCAACAAATTTTTTAAATGTCTGTAAAATAGACTATGAAAATTGTCCCAACCAATCCTAGAAAAAAACAGAAAACTTAAATGGTCCTATGACTATTAATCAAAATCAATCAGTAGTTACAAAACTTCCTGGAAGATTACATGGGATCCAGACAGTTTTACAGGTGAGTTCTATCAAACATTCAAGGAACAGATCATCTCACCCATAAGCAAACTATTCAGAAAATAGTGGGAAAAAAAGAAGGAAGGAGAGACACTTTCCAGTTCATTTTAGAGGCTCATGAAAACTTGCTGAGAAAACTGACAACAAAAAATAGAAGGGAAAATTACAATCTCATTTATGAACATAGATCCAAAATTTCCTCAGCAATATATCAGCATACCAAATTAAGCAATGTATAAAAAACATAACTCACAACTTGGGTTTTGAGTTTATTCCCAAAACGCAAATTTAGTTCAAATAAATAAAAATCTGTAAATGTAGTTTACCACCATCATCCAGTAAACAGAGGGGAAAAATGATCACTGCAGTAGATCAGAAAAAAATTCACCAACCATACATGATGAACTCTCTTATCAAACCAGGAACAGAAAGGAGCAATCTCAGCCTGATAAACGGTGTTTATTGAAAATCTGGACCCACCATCAGACTCAGTGGAGAAACACTGCAAGCATTCCTATCAAAATCAGGATCAAGACAAGATGCTCTCTGTCATGACTTGTGTGCAACAACATGTTGAAGATCCTAGTCACAATAGCAAGAAGAGAAAAAGAAATAAAACATGTGAGCATTGCAAAAAAAAGAAACAGTACTCGCAACTGATGTAATTATCTACATAGACAGTACAAAAACATCTAGAGGCAAATTCTTGAAATTAATAGGAGAATTTAGGAATATCACTGGATATAAGATCAATATACCAAAGTCAATTGCAAATCTAGTTGCCAGCCATAAGTAGGTAGAAAATTTGTATTTTTTTTAAAAGATACCACTCTAATGGCTTCTAAAATATAACATACTGAGGAACAAATCCTACAATGGCCGTGTAAAGCTTTATGAAGAAAATTATAAACCTATTTAAAGGATATTAAGTAAGTACCTGCAGTGTGTGAGGCGCTCTGCTAGGTAGCAGAAATACAAAGGATAGGAAGACGATGTTCCTATTCTCCTCTACCAACGGGCTGGTGGAAGAAACTGGTGGAAGCAAATGAATGTCACACTGTGGGACAAGTTCAAAGGAGGTGCCTTTAGATACAGTGACAGGGATGAGTCATGTTTGGGAGGGTCAGAAAAGGGGCTTTCAAAGTTGGAGACACCTGTGCTTACTCTTGAGGTTGGATAGGGATTTTCCAGGAGAGCAAGGAGGCAGATGGAGTTAGCAACATTTGTGAAGCAGAGGGAACAAAATATAAGTGGGGAAAAGTATGGGACATTCAAAGGACCCTACTCTCCCCAGCTAACCCAGCTCAACAGGGACTTGCTGCAAATGCCATCAGATGCCCCACCTCTACCGTCCCATTCTGCCTCTTCCCCATCTCTGCCTATTAAACTACTTCCTGGGCCTGAAAGTCCAATTCAGATTGCTCTCCCTACTCTCTCGCCCCTCCCACAATGTGGTCCACGGCTCCTCTTTGTTCTGATGGTGCCTTGTACCTCCAATTTTGATGGAATGAAGTTGCATTTTTCTGTTTACCAAATAGCAATTGAAGTATTTCTACTACCTTTGCAAAATATCAAACTGATAATTGAGTGAGTACTCAATGTATGTGTTTTAAATGGAATGTCACTGCTCACTACAAAGGCTTCTATAAAGCTATTCCTTGTGGTAGACTGTGATTTAAAGGAAATCTGCATTTTTGTTGGATTTGTTTCATTGCGTGACATCACAGTGAATGACCATTGTCTAACACACAGGGGGACCAAAAGACAAAATCTATAATACTTGGCCTCTCAAATAAACTTCACCCTGTGTGCTTCAGAACAATATAGATTTCCCACCCTTTCTCACCTCACTGTCCTCTCAAAATCCCACATGTGGGAATGCAGACAAGTTATTAACCGTTGGACTGCTTTCTGCTGGTTAAAACGCTAGTTTGTGCATCCGCTTGCTGCATCTATGCACCGCAAAACAGGCTCGTCTAAACATGCAGGGAAATCAGTTCTGGTATTTCCTGCTGCTGTACAACCTCCGTGTCATGTTTTTTTTACGTTAACAAGTTTGTGCAATTCAGCATAAGTAATGCTGTTCCCGTTCAGGTTCAGAGGAAGTAAGGAAATATGGAGTCGCAGGAACAACACTAGACTTGGAGTTCCCAGGATGATATTGCTGTGAACTTGGGGAAAGCTCTTAAATCTTGAGAGTCTCAGTTTCCTCATCTTCAAGGAGGTGATAATGTCACTTCCCAGACCTCTCTCACTGGGCTGTGGTGAGGATCAAACGGGCCAGTGGCTGTGCTAGCAGTTTGAAAAGTGTAAATTTCTGTTCCAACACCACGTGCTATCGTGATTATGAAGAATAACCAGCACAAGCTGATAAACATTTCCCTTCTCATGAGCTTATATCTTTTGAAGATATTGCTATCTGCTTGAGAAGGATCAGCTCTTCTAAGGCATGCCCAGAGAATTCATAGAGGACAGCATTGTTTTTAGACTGCTAAGATTAATCCACACAAATGAGATTAATCATTTTCCTCCAGCATCTTTCAGTATCACCCAAAAGTCTTTTTTTTTTAATTAAGGTATAACTGATACAAAACATTGTATAAGTTTAAGGCATCCAGTGTTGACTGGATGCATTTATATTGCAACCTGATTGCAATCATAGTGTTAGCTAACCCCTCCATCCCTTCACATAATTATCATTTCTCTTTTCTGGTGACAACATTTCAGATCTAGTCTCTTAGCAACTTTGAAATATTTCATACAGTACTGTTAGCTATAACCACAATGCTGTGCAAATTTATTTATTCATCTTGGTACCCTTCGACCAACATCTCCCTAATTCACTCACCGCAGCCCCTGGTAACTACCATTCTCCTGTTTCCTCAAATTCAACTTTTTTAGATTCCACCCATAAGTGATATCATACAATATTTATCTTTCTCTTGTCTGACTTCTCTCACTTAGCATAGTACACTCCAATCTCATCCATGTTGTCACAAATGGCAGGCTTTCCTTCTTTCTCATGACTGGATAAATATTCCCTTGTGTATGTGTGCATGCATACCACATCTTTTTCCATTCATCTGTTGATGGACACTGAGGTTGCCTCCATGTCTTGGCTACTGTGAATAATGCTGCAGTAAACATGGGAGTGCAGATATCTTTTTGATGTCCTATTTCTTTTAAATATATAGCTAAAAGTAGGATTGCTAGATCTTATGATAGTTCTGTTTTTAATTTTTTGAGGAACCTTCATATCATCTTCTGTGGTGGCTACACCAGTTTACATTACCACCAAGACTACACAAGGACTACCTTTTCTCCACACCCTTGCCAAACCTTATCATCTCTTACCTTTTTGATAATAGCCACTCTAACAGGTATGAGGTACACCTGTTGTGATTTTGATTTGCGTTTCCCTGATGATTAGTGATGCTGAGTATCTCTTCATGTACCTATTAGCCATCTGTATGTCTTCTCTGGAAAAATGTGTACTCACTTCCCCTGGCCATTTTTTAATCAGTTTGTTTTCCTGTTGCTGAGTTACATGAGCTTTTAAATATATTTTAGATGTTAGTCCTTTATCAGATATATGGCTTGCAACTATTTTCACCCATTTCATAGGTGGGCTATTTATTTTGTAGGTTATTTTACTTGCTGTAGAGAAGCTTTTTTAGTGTGATGTAGTCCCACTTGTTGATTTTCGCTTTTGTTGCTTTTGGTGTCATGGCCGAAAAAATCATTGCAAAGATCAATGTCAAGGAGCTGTTACCCTATGTTTTCGCCTAGGACTTTTACAGCTCCAGGTCTTATGTTTAAGTGTTGAACACATTTTGAGTTAACTTTGCTGAGTCTGCAAGATAGGGGTTTAATTTCCTTTTTCTGCATGCGGTTATCCAGTTTTCCAATACCATTTATTGAGGAGACTATCCTTCCCCCATTGAGTATTCTTGGCTCCCTTGTCAAATATTGGTTGACCGTTTACGTGGATGTTTATTTCTGGGCTCTCTATTCTGTTCTGTTGTTCTACACATCTACTTTTATGCCAGTACCATACTGTTTTGATTAGTATATTAGTGTCATTTGTAGTAGTATAGTTTGAAATTAGGAAGTGTGATATTTCCAGTTTTATTCTTCTCCATCAATTGGGTAAAGAAGGAATATACTTCAACATAATAAAGACCATATATGACAAATGCACGGGTAACATCGTACTCTATAGTGAAAGGTTGAAAGATTTTCCTCTAAGATCAGGAACAGACAAGGGTGCCCAGTATCACCATTCTTATTCAAGCACAGTACTGGAAGTTCTAGCCAAGGCAATGAGTCAAGAAAAAGAAATAAATGTCACCCAAATTGAAAAAGAAGAAGGAAAGCTATCTTTAGTTGTAGATACTATAATCTTAAATATTGAAAATCCTGAAGACTCAACCAAAAAACTGTTGGAAGTAAGTGATGAATTTAGTAAAGTTGTGGGATATAAAATCAACATACAGAAACTAATTGCATTTCTACGTACTAACAATGAAATACCAACAAAGAAAATCAAATGAAATAACCTCATTCACAATAGCATCAAAATCAATAACATGCTTAGGATTAAGTTTAACCAAGAAAGTGAAAGATCTGTACAATGAAAACTGTGAGATTTTGATGAAAGAAACTGAAGAAGACACAAACAAATGGAAAGATAGTCCATGTCCATGGAGCCGAAGAATTAATATTGTTAAAATGTCCATACTACGCAAAGCCATCTATAGATTCAATGCAATCTCTTTCAAAATCTCAAAGACATTTTTCACTGAAATAGGAAAAACAATCCTAAAAGTTGTATTGGATCTACAAATAGCAATCCTGAGAAATAAGAAATGAAAATCTTTTAAAAGATAACCATTGCCTTAAATAAAAATAATTATATTTCTATTGGATCCTTTATCTGGTGGCACTGATTTCAGTGTAACAAATCATGAGAATATGTCATCTGCATATTTCCAAGGGTTCAATAAAACTAATGAGAGATTGTACAGTAGCTCCAAGTGCCGTATCTCCTAATGGTTGTCAAGAATCTCTCCTCAGTTGACACACCTGTCATGGTACAGTCTTTCTTTCATTGCCTGTTAAATATCTGGCATGTGGAGATAGGAATCATCCCCCATCACTCTACTGTTGTATTTCTCCATCATGCATTCAGGTAGTGAAATGCTATGCAGCCTTTTAAAATGAAGTTGAAGGTCTGTATTTACTAAGGTGAAGAAATTCATTCTATGATTAAATATTACTTGAAAAAATAGCAAAAAAAAAAAAACCATTATGAAGCAGTACTGTCTGTGGTTTTATTCCTGCAACAAGAAATCTGATCTTGTATCATCACGTAGCTAAAGATCTAGTTGGAGGCAAACTAGGGTAGCGCTTAAGCGCTTAGATTTTAGTGTCAGATCAACATACGTTCAAATCCATTTTCTGCTTGCCTAGATGACCTTGGGCAGGTTGTTTCATTTTTCTAAATCTCATTGTTTTCTTCTTTAAAGGAGATAATAATGGATTTTCCCCCCTAAGGTTGTTAGGAGGATTAAACGCATACTATGTAAAACATTTAGCATAGTGTCTGGCCCACAACAGGTGGTCTGCAAAGAATAGCCATTATTATTATGATACAAAAAGACGAAAAGATACAAAAATCTTAACAGCTATTATCTCTCAGTATGGACTTCAGAATAATTTTTATGTACCTCTTTGGACCCCATCCCCACCTTAGTCAACCAAATGTGTTAACATATACTTTCTGTATATGCTATTGCAAAACAGATATTGTTTTGGAATGTGTTTTTTTAATTATGTGAAAATGTCATATTATGTATCTAATTGTCATTACTTTTTCCTCTAAGCACTATGATTTTTAAGATCTACCCATGCTGCTCCGTGTACAGCTAACTCACTCCTTCTAAACGCTACTTAACACTCCAGGGTGTGTGTCCTCAACTTTTTATCTAACTGCTTTCTCAGAAACTGGACTCATAGATTGCTTCCAACTCTCCACCGGTACAAATAACATTGCAGGCAGTCTCCTCATGCACATCCTCTTAAGGATCTGTGCAAGACTTTCTTTGAAATACGTATCGAGGTATAGAATTCCTGGGTTTGGGGTATGCATATTCTCTTTTGCTGTAGTTGAAATATAGTTGATTTACAATATTATATTAGTCTCAGGTGTACAAAATATATATTCTTAATTTGACTAGGCAGTACCAGATGTTCTCCAGAAAGATGACTGTGGTCCATGGTCCATCAGAAATGGTGAGGTTCCTATGTCCCCACCAACACTTGGCCTTACCCAACCTTCTTACTTTCATCAGTCTAATAAATACAAAGAGTTAACTCACTGTTGTTTTAATTTATAATTTCCAGATTACTAGTGATTTGAGGCATTACCGCTCTTCACATGTGTAGTAGTAATTCACGTTTCCACTTCTATAAATTGACTTTCTGTATCCTTTGCCTACTTTACCACTGGGGTTGCTGCCTTTCTTTCATTGATTGGCAGAAGTTACTTGTATTATTCATGTAGTAGAGCTTAGACATTTTGATTATTTTTCCCATTTTGCCTCCTGTGTAGTAAATTTGTCCATGATGTCCTCCTCGAACAGAAAATATAGATGGACTCGAAAGTCGTGAGTACTTTGCCTTATGATTTGTGCTTTAGAAAATTTGCTTGGAAAGCTTTTTCCTGCCCTTATGTCACCAAGATAGTCTCCTACATTATGCTCCATTAACTTTATAATTGCACTTTTTTTCCTTGGGTCTTTAATCCATGTAGAGTCCACATTTGTATGATATATGAGGCAAGATCCAGTTTTATTTCTATTTCTGCAGTGAGCCGGTTTCCCCATTGTAAGCTGCTAGGGACTGACTTGTGATATTCTTTTTATCAGATTTAGGTTTCCACATATACATATGGATTGATATCTGAGTTCTTTGTCTTATTTTATAGGCCTGTTAATCTGTTTTTCCACCAATGCACCCCAGCTTTCGTTATATAGCTTTGTTATGTGTTTCTATATCTCACAGGGCAAGCTTTCTTTCTATTCATGTTTTTTAAGCTTGACTTAGCCATTCATAAACTCTTATGCCTCCAAATAAATTTTAAAGTAAGTTGTCATCATATTTCTCCAAAAAAAAATCTAAGCGGAACTTTTGTTGGAGTTGTATGGATTTTACCAATTCAATGGGAGAATTGGCATCTTTAGCGCGTACTATTGTCTCACCCAAAAGCATAGGATATTCTTAATTTATTCAGATCATCTTTTAAGTCTTTTATTAATATTTTAAAGTTTTCTCTTTTTCCTGTATATACCTTGTACATTATTTTATTAATATAATTAATTAACTCCTAGATGTTTAATAGATTTCTTGATAGTGGGAATGATGTATTATTATTATTTATTATATTTTCTGATTGGCTGTTGCTAGCGCTAAAAAAATATTGATCCTGTAGTCAATGATCTTACTTAGTTCTCTTACGGTTTCTGATAGTCCGTCTTTTGAATCTGTTGGTATCTCTAGATGAATGATCTTATCATATGCAAGTGAAGATAATTTTCTCTCTTCCTTTCTCTGTTGGTCAGCTCTCACTAAGTTATGTTATGATAACAAGTAATCCCCTCATCTCAGTGACTTACAATAACAAAAATGTATTTCTCACTCACGTACCCTGTTGAATACGTGGTGGCTGCAGCTGTGCACTATATGTTTTCTTGTTCTGGGATCCAAGCTGAAGAAGCAGCCCTGCTCAGGAACAGGCCAATCTCGTAGCCCAGGAAAATCACCCAGCAGCCAGCTAACCCACACAATGGCTGTTAAAACTTCTGCTCAGAACTGGCACAGCAGCAAAGCCGTTCATATTCATTGGCAAACACAAGTCCCATGGTCAAGCCTGATGACAGCAGGGTTTACAGTTTCCTCCTCGCGGAGGAAGGCTCTGCAAATTACATGGCAAAGGGCAGGCAAGTGTGCCATCCCTTGCAGGCAGGAGGGTAGTTACATGATTGTGAACAAGAATATAATCTACCACCCCTTCTAACCCTCCTTCTTACTATTTCTTTGTCTCTTCTTTAGCTTTCTTTTCTTTTGCCAAGACCTCTAGGGATAATAGTGAGCACCTTTGTGCTACCTTTACCTTGAAGAGAGTGAATCTTAAGTTTCTGCATTTATTATAACACTGACTATAGGTTGTTAGTATAAATAACCTTTATCAAGTTAAGGGAAGTCTCTTCTATTCCTAGTGCTAGGGGTTTTAATCATAAATTTGAATAGAATCTTATCAAATGTATTTTTTATCTTGATTGATTTCATCATACAAGTTTTCCTCCATTAATCTGTCAATAAACTCGCATCTATAAATGAGTTTTCTCTGTTGAATCATCTTGTATGTCTGGGACAAACTCTGCTTGATCTTAATGTATTATTTTTAAATCTAAAGTTAGGTTAGCCAACATCTTATTTAGTATTTTTGAATCCATGTTAATAAGTAAAATTGGCCTATTATCTTTTATGTGTTGTCCTTATCTAATTTTGGAATAAGGCTATGCTAGCCTTGTAAGGTGATGTGTGTAGATTTTACCCTTTTTCTATTCTCTAAAGACATACATGAAGTAGAAATTAATGTTCCTTAAAAATTTGGTAGAACTTTCCAATAAAACCATCTGGGCCTGGAGTTTTTTGAGCAAGACAAGTCTTTGTTTATCATTCCAAAGCATTTAATGCTCACTGATGTAGTCAAATTCTATATATCTTCTCCCAGTTTTGGCATTTCGTCATTTATCTTGGACTTTATCTATTTTAACTGGGCCACCAAAATTATTAGGCTATAACTGATCATAAAACTTACTATTATGATGTATAAAAATATAGCAAAAAATTTGAAATTATCTCCAAGAGTAGGATTAGAGATAATCTCTGCGTTTTAATTTGTTCTGTGTTCTTTTTGTTATAGTCTGAATGTTTTACACTGATAGGATACTGTTTTTATATAAAGAAACAACTTAGGCTATTTCTGGTTTGCAATGAAAGTAATCCATAGGAATTACCTGATTTCAGAAGGTGTTTCAAACACCCATGCCCCACTGGGAGTTGGTACTTGGTGAATCCTCAGGCAGACTTGAGTTCTCAGGCAGTGAATTCATCTGTAAACAAGTAGAGCCCTTCCAGGGAAAATCACAACATAACCTGTGCATGGCACTGAACCTCCCTGTGCGTTTTCAGAATTTTATAAATAATAATAATTAACAGGTGATATTTGGCTTTCTTGGATTTATACCCATTTATTTTATATAAAGGGACATCTTTAACAAAGGCAGTCATGGGTCCTTTTTTTTTTTTTGAAGATGGGTAACATTTATTTATTTTTGTCCTTTGTTCACTTTTCTTATGTGGTTTCTAAAATATTTTTCTTTTTTTTTTTCTGAATTGATGCACAGTCAGTTACAATGTATCAATTTCTGGTGTTTAGCACAATGTCCCAGTTATACATACACAAACATATACTCATTTTCATATTCTTTTTTATTAAAGGTTATTACAAGATATTGAATATAGTTTCCTATGCTATACAGAAGAAATTTGTTTTTTTTAATCTATTTTTATATATAGTGGCTAATATTTGCAAATCTCAAACTTGGTCCACTTTTTTTAAAATTTGCAGTTGAACTGTTGGAACATCAATTATTTTTTTCTGTTTGTCTTTTTTTTTTTATTGAAGTATAGTCAGTTTACAATGTTTTGTTAATTTCTGATGTACAGTATAGTGACTTACTTGTAGATAGATAGATAGATAGATAGATAGATTCCTTTTCATATTCTTTTCCATTATGGGCCATTACTAAGTATTGAGTATAGTTCCCTGTGCTATACAGTGGGACTTGGCTGTTTATTTATTTTATATATAGTAATCAGTATCTGCAAACTTACTGCCTTTATTCTCCAGTCAGGGCTGTGTTTTATTAAGCCGTGTATATTTCACCTAAGTTCTCAAAAGTGTGCTTTTTGAGAAAAAAATAAGACCTTTGGTGGTATTTTGTGGTAAGCATTACCTTACTATGTTTGGTCTTTAATAGTGTGTTGTGTGTGGGTCCTGAGGAGGCAATGAAGCTATTTTCTTTGGAAAAGCTGTCAGATAATGCAAATTAAATCTAATAAAGCAATAGATATGGCCCAACAGGTTCAGCTTGTTCACATACATTTTAAAACAAATGACAGAGAGAAGTAGAGAGAGTGTGTGCAGGGAGGGATTTTTACCATCCTCCCCTTTCAATTAAACGTCTCCAGTTCCCTAGGGAAATGTCTAAAGATTTTATATACATATGTGTGTGGTGGGGGGTGTGTACTAGAGAGAGAGGAACCTTCCTAGACCCATCTGTCTCAGTCCTACTGAAATAATTCTGGGTGCTTCCATACTTTTTCATGACATCAGCAAAGGAGACCACAGAATCTTGAAGTGAATTAATCTGGGAGGGGCTAGGAACCATAAAAAAAAAAAAAAGATTTTCGTTCACCGAACTCTCTGCCCTCGTCTTCAAAAAAGGACAGCGTGGTTTGGGAACACGGCACATGGCAGATGTGTCTTCCTCCCATTAGATGGATTTACAAGAATATTAAGGGAGGAAGAGTCTGAAGGCACTGGCTCTGTCAACCTTTAGCCTGGGCAAGATACTCAATCTCTCTAGCTTAGAGAGAGATTCCCAGTCTACAAAGTGGGGGTGGTAATGGCACCTAACCACATGGTTGCTGTAAGGATGGACTGAGATTACACATTAAGGAACCATATTTTATATAGTTATAGTATATAGTTATGTATATAACATCGTCTGTTTTGCCACTGAACTGTCAGCTTCGTCAGGGCAAAGAACTTTGTTGAGTTTGTATACTGTTATATCTCCAGCAACTAAAACAGTGCCAAGGATATAGAGCAGGTCTTCAACAGAAGCAAAAGAACAGCCTTTATCTTAGGAACCAGAACGTCTCTAGTAACTCCCAAATGAATGTACCATGATGACGGTGATTATAGGCAGTAGAAGTGGTGTTGGTGGTGGTAATGGTAGAGGAGGCAATGCGGTTGATGTGAGTGGTGGTGATGGCTGAAGACTGGTAGTGAAGTGAAATGGTTAAGAGCAAAGGCTTTGGGAAACAGGCTGTATGTGTGGACTCCTGCAACACTAGCTATGGACTCCACCTAGATCTCACGTTCCTCATCTGTGAGATGGGTATAAATTAGTGACTATTTTAAGCATACTTAAAATAATGCTAGCTGATATCATCATTATTAACCACATCTACTACTTACATAACAGGTCAGTAAGTGCTCTTATGGGCTATAATTTTACGGAAAGGCATTCAGGGAAATCACCTCATCAGTAAGGTACTTTGTGAAGGAAAGACTGACCCAATAGAAAAACCATCAAAAGAATGGAAGGTGCAGTTATAAATGGCCAGGAAATATAAGAATTTGCCTACCTAACAACTTTACAAAGAATGGTAATTAAAACAATGAAGAAACACATTTGACCTATTAGAATGGCAAAGATGAAAAAGTGGTAACATTATTACCAAGAGGTTGGAGTACCAAGCACTTTGGTACATAACTGATAGGAGTAAAAATTGGGACATTTCTAGAGGCCAATTTAGCAATATATCAATATCCTTAAAAGCCCCTTGGGCCTAGAAACACCAGTTTTAGTAATTTAGCCCATAGAAATAATCAGGCTAGTGTTTTGTAATGCATGTATATGAATTACAATCATTTATTATATGTAAAAATAACATTAGAATTTGCATCAATATGGGCGCTAGTTAAATAAAATATTTTTATCCATACAATGGAACAATTTTGCAGTCATTGAAATGATCAGTATTTGTGGACATGGAAAGATGTTTGTGCTGTGTTGTTGTGTGAAAAAAAATCATATTAGAGGACAGTTGATAGTATGATCATATTTTTATTTTAAATTGTGACACACACTGATGAAAGCTTAGAAAGTTATGTCTCAAATGTTGAGTTTCTGTTAATCATGGTTACCTCTGGGTTATAAAATCACAGGCGACTTTCATTTTCCTCTTTATAGTTACTTGTATTTTCTGAAATTCTTACAGCGAGCATCTATTAATTTCAGGAGAGAGAAGGCAGTCAAAAGCCCACTTCCACATTGTAAGAAAGGGAGATTGATCACGTGTCTGACTAATTTGATCACTGAGTTAAAAGCCTCTAACCCCAGTGTCAGTGCTATGACCTGAAACAGCAGTAGCTGACAACTCGTCACTGTTTTTGTGACCATTAGTCAGTGACTATCAGTCTTTACTCTGTCCCACGTGGAAATCTCCCAGTACATTTGATGCAATGACATCTAAAATAATGGCGGACCCATTTGAGACCATGCACGGTCAAAGGCTGGACTTGGCCAGCGTGATGTGAGCACCTTCAGAGATGATCAAAGGAATGGAATACACTCTGCCAAAGGGATAGACTAGCAAAGAGGTGCCCTTTGTCTCTTCTGTAAGCCCCACCTTCATTAACATCTCCTCTCCCTTGGAATGGCACGTTGGTCCATTTGTTTGTTTAATCCAGCGGTTTATAAACTTTGGTGCATCAGAATCACCTAGAAGACTTGTTAAAACACAGATGGCTGGGCCCCTCCCCGGAGGTTTCTGATAGCTCTGAAGTATGTCTGGAGAATTTGCGTTTCTCACAAGTTTTCAGTTGATGCTGCCGCTGCTGGTCTGGGGACCCCACTTGGAGAACAACAGGAATGACCAGCCTACACATCACGAATAGAACTCTGTGGATTATTCCCTTTTAAAAATTACTTTATCACAAGAACAAAACTAAAATAGTAAATGAGATTCAGAGTTTAAATTGCCATAGCCTCATTTTCCCATCAGATCGAAGTTTCTGCTTGTTTCCATTCCGTTCTGAACTTTGTGCACACTCATTTCTTTCATAGTTGCAGTTATCATAGGTAAAAGTGTGGAAAAATCATCAAGTTTCCCCATATGATGGGTGAGTAGGTTCTTATCTCCTCCAGCTAACCACAGGCAGCCTGGTTCTGATAAATCCTTCCACGCCGTCCTCTGTGCTCAGACAGACACATATGAGAAACGGAACAGAAAGGAGGTCAAGAGCTCTGGCTGCGATCCACAGTAGCATTCTGGCGCACCCCTTCGCAGCTCTGTGTCTGCAGACATCTCTAGGCCTCAGACTCTTCCTTTCGTAGAACTGGGGTAATTATAGTCCCTTTATCAGATGGCGGTGAGATTCAAATCAATTAACCCATGAAAAGCATCTAGCCCAGTCCCCGGCATACAGTGGATACTAAATGTAAACCATTATTACGTGTGCCCACATAGAGGTTATTTTTACATGCTTCTCCCTGTGCCTTGTCTTCCTCGCAGCACTGACATTCGTCAGGGTGAAGGGCAGAGCTGTCACTGACTCTAACAGCTGGCAGTGTTCCACAGCAGCATGGATGGATCCCTCCTGAGCGAGCCATTCCCTTATTCAGGAGGCTTCTGGTTGGTTCCAGGTTTTTACTACTACAAACACTCCCACAGCATCCTTATCTCCCTCAGCCCTTCCAGGGGTTCAGCCCTTCCCTCTTGGCACATTGTCTGCCCCTTGCCCCAGTCCCCTCCATAGACAGGGGTTTCCTCCACAGGCCACCTACTTTGCTGCTCTCTTCCTCAACCCCTCCCCTGTCAGGCAGACCAAGCCAGAGCAGAAGGCCCTCTGAGCCCCGCAGAGGACTGGCTGGCAGCTAAGATGCTGAAGGCGGAGCCCCTGGGACACCGTCATCATGAAGTCGCGCTGCTGCCGCGATGCCTGGGGTGGGAAAGAAGGCAAGACCAGGGGAAACACGTCAGGAAGCTGCTTTGACTGTGATGAGGGAGACAAAAAACTCCCAGGCTATCGGTTTGTGGATGTAGCCCAGATGTTTTAATCTGTGACCCGGAGAACAACTCTGGCAGGGACACCAGCCCCAGACTGAGCCTGTTTTAGGAATGAGCTACTAACAATGATACCTCATACTGGCAGAGGACTTAGCATGCTCAGAAGAGTCTCTTGGCTCTGTTGTGTCATTATGGATTTTTCCTGCTCGGTGAAGAGACCCCCATAGCTCGGATCAACTGAGCTGTGATTTAGCAGTGCTATTGAGATTTGCTGAAATACTAGATCCAGCCACCTGCGATCCAGCTGTTTATATCATAAGGCAGTTTAAAGTCCTTCCTTCAAATTCCCATGAGCTCATCCAGGTCCCACTGGACACAGGAACTGACAGTTATGGAATGTGGATGTGCCTGGTGCTCAAACATTCAACATTACTGACACCTCATCCTCCCTGAAACCCAGAAATCCTTGTCCGCATTTTGCAGATAAGGCCACTGGGGTTCAGGGCAGTGAAGCAGATTGCCTGCGGTCACTTCCCTGGTCAGGAGTAGAGCTGGAATTCAAGCCCAAGTTCATGTGAATAAAAACCTGTGTCCTCCCCACCATATACTATTTCTGAAACATGCTAAGGAAAAAGCCACTTTCTCATGGTAACCAGGATTAGATAGGGTGGGTACCCCAATTTAACACTTCTGCCGAACTGAAAGCCAATCATTGTTTGCACTCCTGTCCAAGAAACTAATTGTAAATATGATGATGTGATGATGGTGGTGGTGGTGGTGGTGGCGGCGGCGGAGGCGGCAACGGCAATGATATCTTTCATTTACTGAGGACCACTCTGTGCCAAGCACTTAAATTTCTCTTGGACCCCTTTCATTCTTACAACAAGCCAGGTGTTTTGTCCTGGAAGGAATACACACATGCACACAAAAGTCCCGCCCAAGCATCTGAGCATGCACAACTAGCCTGGGATTTGGCCTCGGGCCCCTGACTCCGGAGCCTGTGCCTGGACCCACGTCTCTGCACCGCATCTAATGTAGAGTCCTGGTAAAAGAAAACAGACATCGGAAATCCTCCACGAGCTTCCACTGCCCTGATGGTGGTTCTTAGATTTGCGTATTCGGCAAGGCTCAGACACATTTGGACACTTTAAGTTAATCATGACCTGTCACAGTTTATCTGGGCTGTTCATTGTCATCGAGCACATGTAGATTTCAGGATCCACTCATCGTCCTCTTTCCATCACCGGTTTTTACTCTACAGCCATAAAATTAATAGATGAACTCTATTGTGAGCTGAAGGCCATGTGTTATAGTTGCTCACTCTAAATTAACTAGGAATGGCCTCCATCTTTTTGGTCATTTGTCATCACGGACTCCCACCCAGCTCAGACAGACGTCAGTCATGAGTAAGATGACACTGTGTCCCTCAAGAAATGGAGAAAGCCCAGACGTGAATTCTGCTTGAGCCCACAAGCTCCCCAAACCTGAATTTTAGACCTGCCTGTGAATCGCTCCCCTGACTGGAGCAGAGCTGCCCCATTGGTTACCCGACCCCTGACCTCACCATCAGAAGCCATCAGTACAGTGACGTGTGCCAGCTGTGCACCAGCTGTGCCTCCCGACAGCATGGCATTTCCACCGGGCTGGACAGCAGCCCTATGTGCAAGTGGAATCGTAGGTTCTGATTAGCAAATCTGCACACAGTCTCAGCTCTTTTCTCCCTGGAATCAGTGTGAGAGCCAGTGTGAGCTACCAGCTACTTCTCTTAATATTGCACACAGGCCAGCGAGCGCCCTTTGAACCTTCACTAGATTTCAAAATCCTGATTTATATGTAGACAGCAGCATGCATTCTTTACCTCCCTCCTCCTTATTTACAGAGGCCTGAAATTAAGACCTGACGTCTAAAGAAATCTTTAACGAAGCATTCTAATACAGCTAAAGGGAAGGGAAGTTGCTGGAGCCCATCAGATCCATCCTGGCGGAGACTAAAGATGGGGGAGAGTTTGAGTTTTCCACTCCCCCTGAATTCACGGCTGATTCTATTTCAGCCTCCAACCTCCGTTTGATTAATAACATTAGAACTCAACAACCACCCACTGACCCTGACAGAGCCCTTGTGTTCCGCAGAACCCAGTTTGGGGAATGTTATCTTACCTTATCTAAGGCTTATTTAAAGGCAGAATGTTAAGAATTCTTTAAATATTTAAACTTATTCTTAGTTCCCCCAAATAATACACATGACTCAATTCTCCTTTTAAAAAATGAGAGCACTGCAAATAAAGCTAAGGTGCCCTTTGACCCAGATCCTCGGCCCCAGTCCCACCCGCCTCCTCCCAGAGGTAACGAGGGGGTTCCGCCCCCTACTTGTTCGTACACAGCACACCCATGCTCACAAGGGCACATACATGCATATTCATAATTGCAATTTACATAATTTACATAAAATAGATCATGTGGTTCTGGATTTTTTTTCCCCGTAATGGTATATCATATTGCTTGCAACTTGTTTTTTCAACACATTGTGTGTTCGGGAGGTCTAGCAAACCGATGTTCATCCAGCCATTCCTTTCAAGGGCTCTGTGGCTTCTCCTCTTATGATTCCACCATAATTTATTTCTCAGTTTCCATCCTGCTGGACCTAGAGTTTGTTTCCACTCTGGGGCTCTTCTAAGCCACACAGCACTGAACATCCTTGTCTGTGGCCCCCTGAGCCCAGCCCAGGGATCGCTGGGGTAGACACCTAGAGATGATACTCCTGGGTCACAGGGCACATTTTTGTTTTCAAATGGTGCTGCCAAGCTGTGAGCAGAGAACTCTCATCTGCAAGGGAGCCACAGGAAGGAATTTCCACAGTGACTCAAGAAAGTCGTAAAGGAGATGAAGGAGGCAGCTGCTTTTGAAAAGCCTCCAAGATTCATTTTCATGCCAATCAGCCCCCCAAACCCATTCACTGTCAAGGTTAAAGCAATGGTGACTTTTTTCCATCCAAAGGCTGCTTTCTGCCTTCCTTTTTTCCTTCTGGACTCTCCTTGGTATTCTGCATAAGTTGGTATTCTGATCTTACCTGCTTCAGAATGCGAGTGTGCACACACATGGGTCAGGAAGACAGATGTATATTATCATCGAGTATTTACCATTGAATTAAAACATGACATCAAATTGTTTTTAATAGGAAAACTAAAGAACTCTCTTCTAGTGAGGAAGAAATGGGTGGGTGGCATCCAGTCGAACATACTGTGAAACAGATAATGAAGGAAAAAGAATATGCAGATCACAATGATGAATTTTCACGGAAGAGAGCAGATTTGCACTGAAGAGCAATAGGATATTTATAAGCAAGATATTAGTGACCCATTTGTAATCAATCAGGTTTTCTCAACTCAGGAACATTTAAACCTCAGACTTAAGCTTTCAATCTAGACATAACAACTGTCAGCACGCAACTCACGAATCTTGTCTCCTTCAGATCTAGGCACAGAGGCCTTATGATGATCTGTCATGTCATGGAAATTTAAAAAATGGGAAGGCCAGGGATAAATATCTACAGGTGTTAAAGGCCCAGGAGACCAGAAAAAAAAAAGGGTCCTGTCTTTCTTTGCATAATACGGTTCCTTCCATCCCCTCCATATCACCCCCTCATACTCCCAACACCCCCACAACGCTGATCCCAAACTAAAATGAAGGAGTAGAATTGTGACGTAAACGTCTGCCACTGAAATTAGAGTGGGGGACTTTCGCAATTATACCCAGGAGTATAATTTCCTCAAGGATGGAAACTTTTAAGATTTGGTAATAGGAGTCAAAGAGGTAGGAACAATGGTTTATGACTTTTTTACTTTCAACTCAGAGTATTGTTTGTGGTCTACGCTTTGGCACAGCCAGCCAGCAAGGATGAGCAAACGGTATAATTTAAGGGGCACCAAAGGACCTGAAATACGACAACATATCGGTGCCTGAAATTCCCGCCATTAACCTCCCTACCTAAGGGCCTGGCAGGGACACGCTCGTGAAGCTTGCAGTATTAGTCTTTCATTTGCAAATTCATACATGCACGAGATTGTAGGGAGAAACAGGTTAACTTTACAGAAGCTACACAATGAAAACAAAAATGCTCTTCCAACTTCCTTCAGACTAGACTCGCATACTTCAAAAGCTACTATTCACATTTCATAAACCACACATCCTTCCAGAAATCGGGTAATGTACATTAGATAGACTAGGTAGGTAGGTAGGTAGACAGGCAGGCAGGCAGGCAGGCAGGCAGACATACATGTATATACGTTAGCGCATAAAAGCTCTTCATCTTACTCATACTGCCTTTATCTTACCTTTTCACTTAATACATTTTGGATGCCTTTCTAAATCAGTACTTTTTTATCTTCCGCATTCTTCTAGATAGCTGCGTGGTATTTCAGAGGTCCATACCCCTCTCAATGTGCCTTAATTTATAACTCTGGTCCCCTAATTACAGGCATCTGAATAATTTTAATTTTTTGCTATTAACAACATGGAAATCAACATCCTCAAATATATGTAATTGTGTCTAGAAGAAAGTGTGTTCATAAAACTGTTTTTAAACAGTGGACTTGCTAGAGCAAAGAAACTATACATTTTACACTCTGATAAATATTACCAAATTTCCATTGAAAAAGTTTCTGCCAATGGTGTACAAAAGTGCCAGTATTTGCCCACATCTCCACCACATGGAGTTTTATCAAGCAATGTAATTTTTGTCAAGTTAGTAAGAATGATTTGGTTTGATGCTATTTTTGTCAGTTTAGTGATGCGCGACGCTTGGCTTTGTTTCTTTTCATTATCATGAGGTTAAACATCTTTTCATGATTATTAGGCCTTTATTTATTTTGTTTTGTTTTTTGTTGTGAGCCTCTTCTTTGTAATCTTTGCTCCTTTTTCAATTTTTCTCTTTTGTGAGGTGAATGGTAGAAGCTACCTCTATATAAAGATAGCATTTGTCACGTGTGCAGCAAATATTTTTTCCTGGTTTATCATTTATCTTTTTACTTTCTCTCTGGCATTTTTTACAATACAGAAGTATTTCATTTATGTGGATAAAATATACAAGGATTTTCCTTAATAACTGCTGGAGTATGTTCATTTTAGTTAGATATCTGATGATGTCTTCCTTGTCTGACTTCAAATTCTTGAATCAGAATATTGTGATTCTTGCATCAGAATCAAGAGCTCAGAATTCCTGAATCACGTGATTCTTACCACATATTTGACACTTAACTTTAACTGACTCATATTTTTGTTAACATCCGTGTATGTGTGTGTGTGCGCACATGTATTGGTCTCTCCAACTAGATTAAAAGCAGCTCCAAAGGCTGAAGGAATGAACTTCTTCTTGATATTACCCACTCCACAGTGCCCAGTACCTGGAAAGGGAAGAAAATGTAGACCTGAGGGAATTTTAAATGAGGGCGCTGGTAAGAAGAGAACTGTGAGAATCTGGAGAGATACAGGTCCAAACTGACACACTGACCACAGAAGAAGTAAGACTCCCAGAGAAGGCATGAATGAGCCCCAGATTGCTTTCCCCTGTTGCCTAGAGTAGAGGTAGTTCTTAGTTTTTCATAAGCTTGCCCTGCCCACCTTCCCAGCTTTATCTTATACTATTCTTTCCCTTGTTCTTTTCATCCTACTACCCTGGGCTTCTAGCTGTGGTTCCAATATATGCCCAGTTAGCTTTTGCTCGGAGCCTTTGCCTGGAAAATCCTTCCCCTTGATTGTCACGGTCCTAACTCCTTCTTGTCATTCAGACCTAGCGCAGGTTAGATTTTCCAAAGATGGCCACGCCACTGTCTGTCCTGCAGTGTGAGGTTACCACTCACTCCTCCATCAGGAGGTGGGGTCTCTGTTGCTCCCTGATGAAAGTAGGGGATCTTTGTAATCATCTTAACCAACAGAAGTGACACTATGTGGCTTCCAGGGCTGGGTCACAAGAAATAATTGAGCCTCCACCTGGCTCACTCTGTCTCTCGGGACAGTCACCCTGGGAACCCAGCCACCATGTTGTGAGGAGACCAGGTCACGGGGAGAGGCCCCTTGGAGGTGTCCGGGCCAGCAGTCCCAGTTAAGCACTAAGCCAACAGCCCGTGTCAACCACCAGACATGTGACTGAGCCAATCCTGAAATGGTTCCAAGCCCCAGACTCCCAAGTTCTCCAGCTCAGCTCCAGACATTATAAGGCAGAGACAGGCTGTCTCCACTCTGCCTTCTGAGGATTTCTGTCCCAGAGAATCCATGAGCATAATAAGCTGTTGTTTTAAGCCCCCAAGTTCATTGCTAATTCAGTGTGTAGCCATAATAACTGAAATAAGACCTCAGTTTAAATGACCTCAGTGAAGTCTTCCCTGGCCACCCAATCTTAAGTGGTGACCCATTTGTCTGATCCATTATTTAGTAAAATTAAATGATGAAATGATGCGTGGCACTCTGTTAGTTTCCTTGTTTGTTTGGTTGACTTGCTTGTTGTCTGCCTCCCTGTACTAGAAAGTAAACTCCATGTGCACAAGGACCCTGTCTATCTGTCTTGTCCACTTCAAAGTCCTCAACA
Organism: Camelus bactrianus; assembly: GCF_048773025.1. Taxonomy (NCBI): domain Eukaryota; kingdom Metazoa; phylum Chordata; class Mammalia; order Artiodactyla; family Camelidae; genus Camelus; species Camelus bactrianus. Next base: position 102,344,045 of record NC_133541.1, on the reverse strand, counting down.
CCCACAACAGTTGTCTGGTATATAGTAGCTGATCAACATGTATTTGCTAAATTAATAAATGAATGAACGAATGAATGAGTGAATGAATGAATGAAGTATTCCTAGGCAATTAGAGTCTTCTATTAGATCTTATTTTTTTGCTACTTGATCTGACAAACTTTTACTGAGAACTTCCTCTGTTCTTAGGGAATGTGTTATAATTTCCTATCCTGGGGCAGGGAGGGTACAGCTCAGTGGTGGAGTGCGCTCTTAGCATGCACAATGTCCTGAGTTCAATCCCCGATACCCCCATTAAAATAAAGAAACCTAATTACCCCCATAAACAAAAAATAAGCAAAGTTTTTAAAGTATCAATCTTTAAAAAAAAAATTCCTATTCTGTGGCTGTAAGTACGCTTCAAAGAGAGAGTTAATGCAAATAGAAGTAAAAATAAGTATTAAACAGGAGATACATATAATGAGATTTTTTAAATTGGGCTTAGAAATGACAGAGGTAGGGGGAAATAAAAGGAAGTTAAGACTAACTCTCTGAACATTGAAAAATATTTAAGAGACGTTATCAAAGAAAGTGATAGTTTTCAGTCACTGCAAAACTGAACTCTATCATTGAGATATGATTTGTAATTTCTTAAAAATAGTGTAAGTCTTTTCATTTATTCAAAGAATACCATCACGTTGGTCAGAGAATTTACCAGATGATATGGGAGAAGCCAGCTCTTTGAAATCTGATTCTTTATGTTAAACCAAAACTTTCCCCTCTTACTTAACACTCTTTGCCCAAAAGGGGTTGGAATCAGAGGCCAAGCCAATGGGAAAAATGAGAAAATCTGTAGTATGTAAATAGAACTCTGTTTGTTTTTTTTTTTTTTTTTAAGTTTGAATCCAATTGCTCTTAGAAATTATGCATGAAGTCCAGTTTAGCCAGCTACCTGGGAAGTTTTTTTCCTGAGACAGTGAGTTGTCGTCCCTTGGACAAGTGAATTTACATTTTTGTTTTCGTAATCAAAACAAGCCTTGCTGTTTTATAAAATGTCGGGGCCAATTTAACAGTTCCACTGGCCTCAGAGAAAACATTAGAATCTCAGAAAGGAGCACAGAAGTAGAATAAATTATGAAGCGTTGCGAGAGTGAACATGTAGGTTTTATGACATCCTTGGGAAAATGGACACCCGGCAACCATAAACCTGCAACTTGTTCATGCCCATTTTAACTTACAGCTTACAGTGATGACTTCTTGTCACTAAAAATGTTCCACGTTGCTTGGTTAGAAAAAGCATAGGAGACGAGGCATGGCTTGTTTGAAGTTAACTATTCCTCTCGAATAATAATACAGCGCACTACAAATAATGCTTTCCAGAATATGCTAGGATTAAAATGAGAGATGCTAAATCCTCTTGATTCCTTACCATCCAACACTGAAATATTCCATGGCCATTCATTACATATTCACCAAAATACCTGAGTTGATGCTACAGCTGACACTTGAACGACACAGGGGTTAGCAGTACCGACCCTCTGCACAGTAGAAATCCGTGTACAGTTCATAGTTGGCCCTTGGTATTCAAAGTTCCTCCATATCCATGGTTCTGCATCCATGGATTCAACCAGCTGTGGACTGTACAGAACCGTAGTATTTACTATCGAAAAATTCCGTGTGTAAGTGGACCTGCACAGGTCAAACCCATGTTGTTCAAGACTCAGCTGTATTTGCTCCCACCTACACCTCTCCTGCTGATCTTCACCTATTCTGTAACTTTTATCGTGAATTCCAACTTGGGTAAAATTCTTCACGGCCCTCTCTTCCAATGTGGGTTGAGAAATGTGGATTCAAAGACTATAAAGTAAAGTTGCCTACTCCTGTCAATCGTCATCTGTTACGTCAGAAGGCAGCTGGGGCTCTGACCTGAAATCAGGACTGTGACCGATCACTAGAGCAAGTCCTCGTAAGAAGAGAACCGTGGATTCAAGTCTACACGTGAATTTTACTGACTCATGCAACATGCCAGACAGGATGCCTCTAGTCTTTTTTTCATGTCCTTGATAAAAAGGCAATTAAATGAGGAGACTATGAAAATTCATCTAAAAACAAGCATCCACTACACAGCCACTGGAAACTTGTGCTGCAACCTGCATGTACTGTCTTAGATTAGGCCAGGTCCCCGTTCCCCCTTGTGAGCTGGATGGCAAACTGCTGGCCCCTGCGTAGGAGTTGCCGGTCCAAACTATTGACTTCCCAACCTTGGAATTTGTATTCCTGCAGAGAGACTAAGCGAAAGCTAATTAGATACCTTTTACTTAGAAAGTCTATTCACAGATTAGATTTTCTGCTTCGAACCTGATGCCTTTTATGTGTGCCAGTGCTTTTAGCCCAACTATCCCTGAATGTTTTCTAATTTCCCTTCCCCTTCTTATGCCTGTTCTATTTTTGCAGCATAATTACTGGGGAAAAGTTTGTTCCAGGAACAATCAGAAAACAATCAATTAGTTGAATAACCACAATCACCATCACCATCATCACCACCCTTAAAAGAAAGTGGCAAAGGTCAACCTGGTTTTAAAAAAAAACAGATTGCAGCAAGCTTAAAATTCTTTGAAAGTTCTCTCTGTGCTAAATTCAAACTGAGAAATTTACATTCTCTTTATTTCTTTTACCAAACTCTGTATCCTAGTTCAAGAAAATAAGCTTTCAGGAATTTTTTGAGAACAACTTAAATGGCAAGTTGAAAAGCAAATGGTTCTGACACAACAGTGATTATTTTGATGAGTTAACTGCCAATAAATATACTATATGGATGAAATTCTTCCTGAAGTGCATGTGGGTATGTTTAAGGGTGGAGCACTTGGGGCAAAACATATTTCAAGTTTTTCAAAAGCCCATATTCTTGCAAAAGTCATTTGATGTACTTTTCTTTTTTTTTTTTTTTTTTTTTTTTTTACTGATTCCGTATCTAACCTATTTCAAGAAGAAAGAGTTCCTGATCTTTTCCAGGTACCTTGCCTCTTGTCTCCCTCCTGTAGTCACCTTGTTTCTATATGAGCACCTTCCTTATGATCCTCAGAGAGGGAAAATGTCCAGCTCCAGAAACCAGGAGCAAGTCTGCAAGCAAACCAGCAGGCTGGGAGGAAGAGATGTAGAAATTCCTCCCCAGTGGAGGTGCTGGTCTTGGGCCTCCCTGTTCAGCTCTAACAGCCCGTCATTGCTCTGAGATTATCTGTAGCCACACCACCCTAAAGGTTCATATGGAGCTTAGGATCGCATCTGTTCTCATAGAGTTGCTATCAAGCCAAGTTTCCCCAATCCCAAAGTGGAACCCATTGCTGAATTTGGAATTTAAATACAAGAATAGATAGATGGGTATCCTCGTTAGCCTCCATCTTGTTGGTTTTGCTGCACCGTTTTAGTAAACTAAGATTATTCTGAATCCTAACTAGTCAGACACTCAGGGGGAGTTGCATTGTACAGGGGGATCTGAGTCTGTCTCACATCAATGAGTTTAGTGTTGAGTCTGTTATCAGCGGTGTTCTAGGTAAGACTCAGAATCCTCCTCAAAGTGTTCCAGCTCCTGCTGCCAATCAGTCTGGGTTGGCATTTGAGGTTAAATCTATTCACTGTGCCTGATTTAGATATTCCTTTTTCTTTTTATTAGAGTTATTCATAAGTAGGCAGTCAAAATTACAATCTTTACTGCCTACCTGTCTCTTGCTCTAGATCTCTTTTAGAATTTCTGCCATAACAGTTCTACCCAGGACATCTGAAAGCTATCTTCCCAAAACCTGGGACACACAAGTGAGTGCCTAGAATCTCCTAGCGTTAAAGGCAGGGTCACGTTCTCCCAGGTTCTCATCCTTTCCACATCACCAACCAGTAGCCTGTTGCTCATAGGAGAACTGTGGGAACTTCTTATGAGCTTTTTTTTTTTTTTTTTCCCATATTTTTGGCTGATAAAACCAAAGCAAACCAAGCAGTTGTCAAGTTAAATAGAAAAAATAAAAAGCAATAGACATTAATTATGATTGCTATTGATACCAAGCTGGGTGAAAAATATGGAAAATACTTTCCTGATAACAGATTAGCAGACCAAAGGCGAGACACAACTCCATCCTCTGTTTTATATTCCATCCAAGAGTCTCATCCAATGTGTTAACATGACCCATGAGGTAGTTCTTGCTTTCTTGTGTCCCATCATCAAATTACTCGTGTTCATCACCTCTAAGTATTTGTACACAGACTATAAATTTAGTGAAGGGGCAAGTTTTGACTTACCTCCACAACCCCAGTGCTGAGCATGATACCTAGTAAATATTAGATAGCCAATAAGTATTTGACGAATGAATGAATGTGAGATTTATTCCCTATTGTTTTTTCCTGAGAAGTATTAAGTCCTTCTCTATCACAGTTTTTACATAAAAGCAGACTGGATAAGAATGAACAAATTGCTATATTCATCAGATTTGATTTTCTGAATTTGGCAAATCACAAGAATTTACTTTGAAATCAAAGGTGGACATTACTGATCTTCAACCTCTCTCCTATCTCTCCCCATCTCTCTTAATCTTAAGACACACACACACACACACACACACACACACACACAAGGAGGGGGCAATGGAGCCAGGTTAGTGAGCTTATTGGGGTATTTTGTTCAATAACAGAAATGGATTTGTACACGGAGCTATCCAGACTGACTGTTCAATCCCTCTCATATATAAGAATATTTTTTGCTGAGTAGATGGCATGGGTTAGGCCAGATCTCTGGAATCAAAGAGGAGCAGAGTGGCTCCCATTAAAAAAAAATCATCAGATTAATCTTGATTGGCCAGGTACCAGTTTGGCTAACCAGCTAACCATCCATTGACAATCTTATAACCTTCTGCATTCATCCAAAATGAACAAAATAGTGCCTGATTCCAAAAGGAAGAAGAGGAGAAAATGAAATGTTTCTGTCCCATTTACTTTTCAAACAAAAGACAAAATGTAAGCTAGGATGTCATATGAAAAGCATGGGTTTAGGAAGATCACAGTAGCTAAGTCACTTCGGGTACAAAATGTATATTTTTGAGTGTACCTGGTGCTTTCAAATCAGGACATTATAATAACTGAAAATTATAGGTCAGTGATGGAACCTCATGGTTATGAGTGCAGCCTTTGAGGTTTTGCAGAGCTGAATTTGAGTTCCTGTTTTGTCACTTTCTTTCTGCGTGCCTGGAGCTAATTATTTAATCTCTCTGTGCCTCAATTTCCTCAGCTACAAACGGGATATAGCAGTTTCAATTTAACAGGGTGGGCATAAAAATTAAATCCGATAACCCAGGTAAACACTTACAAAGTGCCTGGCACAGAGAAACACTTAATAAATGTTTACTATTAGAGCCATGAGTCTTCCATTAATCCGAGAGGAATTAATTTGGCAGGAAGGTTGATGGACTGAATCAAAATAGCACAGAAGCATCTTATCACTGAGAACATAGCCTTTCTGAGCGATGAGCCGCCCAGCAAGGCCAATAGCTAATTACAATTCATTGGGAATGAAAGGGAGACAACTATGCCATTGTGAGAATCAGGATAGAGAGTTGCTAATGAGGATGGAGAGAGTGATTTGAGGAAGAAGAAAGGCCAGTCAGTCTAGCGTGCTGTGGACAGAACTTCTGGCCAGGAGTCCAGAACAAGAACGTATATCTGAAAATCTTCATGGCTCCATCTAAAAGCTGAATCAGAGTCCTGAGAAGCTAAGTCAGTCCTGGCGTTTGGTAGCCTACAAGTGGTGCTGGGAGGTAGATACGGCACTCAGAAGCTAACATCCTTTCCAGGATGCGCTGATGTATGTTGTAGCGGGGTTCTCCAGGGTGCCTGAGACTGGGGGTCCAAAGTAGCAGTCCTTTAGGTGGAAAATCACCCCACACACTGGTGTATGTTTAATTACCTGTTTCATTAATTCCTTTCACTCAGATCCCCCAGAGACCTCCATCTGGCCTCCTGGAGCTCACAGCTCAGTGTGTGGGAGACAGGGTTAGTGCAACAGTACAGGGGGTCAGGTGCCCTGGCTGGGCTGTGCGCAGGGGATTGCTGGAGCTCAGGGAACCAGTCTCCTTGGAGAAGATATCTTGGATGGGAAGTGAAGAGCCAATAGGGCTAGCGAGGCAATAGGGGTCAGAGTGGAGGAGGGGGGAGAGAGGAAAGAGCGTGGGCGAAGTTCCAGATGAGGAGCAAGAGAACGGCACGCCTGAGGGGTTCAGGAGCGGGCCGTGCAGCTGCAGCGCTTCTCACAGCGCGCAGTGGCCGAAAGGCGGGAGCCGCCCAGGTGTCCACTGATGGACGAATGGCTAAACAAAATGTGGTTTATGTTCAACGGAATATTGTTTAGCCTTAAAAAGTAAGGAAACTCCAATACATGCTACAGCATGGATGAATCTTGAGGACATTGTGCGAAGTGAAAGAAGCCAGTCACAAAGGACAAATACTGTACGATTCCATTCATGTGAGGTACCTGGAGTAGATGAATTCACAGAGAGCAGGATGGAGGCTGCCAGGCTCTGGGGGAAGGGGATAATGTGGCATTACTGTCTAATAGGGGCTGAGTTTCAGTTCTGCAAGATGAAAAGTATTTTGGAGATGGACGGTGGTGATGGTTGCACAACAGTGTGAATATACTCAATGCCACTGAACTGTACACTTAAAAGTGGTTAAGGATCTTGTAGTTGCTTATGGTGGAAAAGAATATGATGATGAATATATGTATATTCATACATGACTGAAAAATTATGCTCTACACCAGAAATTGACACACCTCTGTAAACTGACTATAACTCAAAAAAAAAAAAAAGTGGTCAAGATGGTAAATATTATGTTATGTGTAGCTTACCATAATTTTTAAATGTCTTTAAATAAAGGTAAAATAATTTTCAGATAAAAATAATGCAAACTATTACAGTATCACTGTAAGTATTAACACGCGATATTAATTATTATAACACACACTTTGTATAATATGAAACTATACTATAATTATTGTCATAGGTAAGGGCTCCTTTATACACTATGTTACAATGTAATGATAATCTAATAATAATAGTAATTGCCATTACAGCTAACATCTATCGAGTACTTACCATGTGCCAAATTCTGTTCTAATTATTCTTTGTTTTATATGCATATAATAATGCCATGAGGCAGCTACTGTTTGCTTCTCCTATTTACCGATCAGGAAAGTGAGGCCCACAGGTGTTAGATAATTCTTCAAAGACACACAGCTAGTCAGCGCAACTGTGATTACTCTAAAGGAACACCTGCAGGGTGGCAGCTGCACTGACGGTCTGGGACCAGCCAGGCGCGTTTTTTTTTTTTTTTTTTAACACCTTTACTGTGGTCTGCTTCCTTTACAGTAAACTTCACGTAACTTCACATATTTCAAATGTACAATTTGATGAGTTTGGACAGATATATACACTAATGAAACCACTGCCACAATCAAGATAGCTAACATTTCCATCACTCCCCAAGAGGTGCAATTTTCAAATTCCCATTTTATCTCTTTCCACCCCTTTTACCCCCTGGTAACCATGTTTGTCCTCTATATCTGTGAGTCTGTTTCTGTTTTGTAGATAAGTTCATTTGTGTCCTTTTTTTTTTTAGATTCTGCATATAAGTGATATCATATGACATTTTTCTTTCTCTTTCTGGCTTACTTCACCTAGAATGAAGATCTCCAGGTCCATCCATGTTGCTACAAATGGCATTATTTTTATTCTTTTTTATGGCTGACTAATATTCCATTGTATATATAGAGAGCACATCTTCTTTATGCAGTCGTCTGTCAATGGACATTTAGGTTGTTTCCATGTCTCGGCTATTGTAAATAGTGCTGCTGTGAACATTGGGGTGCATGTGTCTTTTTGAATTATATTTTTCCCCAGGTATATGCTCAGGAGTGGGATTGCTGGATTACATGGTAAGTCTATTTTTAGTTTTTTGAGGAACCTCCATACTGTCCTCCATAGTGGCTGCACCAATTTATATTCCTACCAACAGTGTAGGAGGGTTCCTTTTGCTCCACACCCTCTCCAGCGTTTATCATTTGTAGACTTCTTATTGATGGCCGTTCTGGCTGGTGTGAGGTGACATCTCATTGCAGTTTTGATTGGCATTTCTCTGATAATTAGTGGTGTTGAGCATCTTTTCATGTGTTTGTTTAGCCACACATGTTTGCACCTGACCAGTAGTTTGGAGTAGCCAGGTCAGAGGTCCCAGGCGTTTATAAGCTCACACCAAAGTTCTCCAGCTACAACTGATCCATGGTAATCGTGAAAAGGGCTCCCGTAGGCCTGGTACCTGCAGGTAGTTTGGAGGCATTATCTTGTCCAATCTTCCCAGCAAACATAGGAGGTAGATGCCATTATTTTACCCATTTTACAGACTAGGAAACTGTGGCTTGGAGAGGGTAAGAGGCTCCCCCAACGTCATAACAGCTGATAAGTGGTGGCACCAGGATGTAAACCCAGGCAATCTGATGCTAAACCCTGTGTGTTGGCCACAATGCCAGTTTCTTAAATCATGACCAAGATTTAACTTCTTAGTATTATTCATAATAATTATAATAATGGTTAATATTAATTGTGCACTCACCATATTGAGGCTAGCTGCTTCCAGTGTGTTAGGTCCTAAGTGTCCTTACGGGACCCTGTGTGGGAGTGCTGCCACTGGCCCCCCTTCACAGGGGAGGAGGACATCCCGGGGCCCCCCCACTAGCTGGGGTGGAAGCAGGATTCAAACCCAGGCATCTGATCCCAGTTGTGGTCTTAGAGACCCTGCCTACTCAGAGCGGGGACCTCCCGCAGCGTTGCCTGGGAGACAGATAGAAATGTGAGCTCTTGGACCCTCCTCCAGGCTGAATGAATAAGAATCTGCCTTTGCACAAGCTCTCGTGGGATTCGTGTGCAGATTGAAGTTTGAGAGATGCTAGCCCGCACTTCCATCCCTTCCTCGAAGGCAGGCCACGAGGATGCAGCTGTAGACAGCATAGACAGGGCCCTGCCTTCCAACAGCCTCCACCCCAATGGAGGGAGGCGAAATAGACCACAGACGAGGAAAAGGTTATAAAAGTGGTAAACCTAGGGTGCTTCTCAAGAAGCAGTGTCTCCCTGCAAGACTTACTGAGTCCGAGTCTGATGTGTTTCTGGGGTTTGGGGTGGGGACACGTCTTAGAAATCTGCATGTAGCAAGGCAATTGATTCAGATGCTCTCTAAAGTTAAGGGCCACTGTTCTCCCAGGTAAGGCTCAGGGGAAGAGTCAGAGAAGAACACGCACATCTTTCCTACTTTTCCTATTGCCCTGGTCCTTAGGACCAGAGACAAACCTCTCTAACAGGTTAAACAACCGACAATGAGAAGATGAAGAATTGAATTTGGCCTCTCACTATGCATTAATTTAAAACATTGAACTTCAGAGATCCATTGATGCTACTTAATATGGTGCACAAGGCTGCAGGCACTCATAATTGACCCTGGGAGTATTGACCCATCCCTATGGAAACGGGTCTTGCTTCGTAGCCTGCCTTTGCCCATCTGCTTTACAGCAAAGGCCATCGCCCCAGCACCCTTGGGACGGGCTGTCCATGACAGCGGCAGCCAGGCCCTCAGCAGACACTAACCAATGCCGTGAGCGCATCCCAGCCAAGAACCAGTTCTCGTCTAAGACACTGGCCTGATGCCTGTCTCCAAAGGCATCTCGTACACAAATGTTTATTAGCAATCAGACGCTCTCTGCCTTGACTGACAGCCGCTAGCCAGCCTCAGTGGAAAGAACTAGGGGAAGAAATACAGGCAAATTTTTCCCAAGACTTGGGAGTTTGAAAAGACAAAACAGAAGAAGCAAGGGAAAAGAAATAAATAGCTTGCCTTTTTTCAGAGAATAATAAGAATCATGACCAACACGTAGAAGTGCTTACTACATGCCAGGCACTGCGTTAGGGAACCAACATGTCTCATTTAATTCTCCCAACAGCCCTGTGAAGTCGATTTTATTTTAATTATCCTCATACGACATAGTGATGCAATGCTGTCACTTTACAGGAAGAGAGAGAAGAAAGGAAGGAAAAGAGGGGAAAGGGGAAAGGGGAGGAGGGAGGAAAGAAGGAAGAAAAGGAGCAGAGCTTCCAGCTTTCTTCAGGGATAGAGGAAAAATGACTGTGGAAGATCTAAAGCAAAAGAAACTTCCCTGAAGATCAGGAATGAGATGAATGGAAACTGACTTTTTACCTTAATTTGGAGCAATTGAAATGCTCAGGAGATTGATTTATATCATGTTCTGCAAACTCAGACAAAAATAAGTTGGCTGAATTTTAACCACCTCCAAATAACACACACACACACACACACACACACACACACACACACACAGAGGGTGTTTGTTTTCCTAATTATGACTTCGTGGGAATGAATGGAAAACTTAGCAATCCGATTAACTGTAGCTTACAATAAAATAGCTCTAAACGGGTGTTTTATGTGCCCTTTGTTTCCCATTCTCCTTGGAAGATTGTCAAGGGTTTAATGAAACTAATACTTTGGGATTTAGATGTCTCATAATAAGAAACCAGAGCCTCTCCAGCACTAACAACTGGAAGGAACTCAAGTTCTCTGAGCCCACGGGAGGTGCCAGGCACAGAGCTAAGTGCTGCTCGTGCACTCTCCCACCGAACCTGCTCAGCAAACCCACGGTGAAGACGCCAGCCAGCATAGTTCCCTTCTACAGGCGAGGCGCCTGAGGCTCCGTATGGCTATGGAACTTGTCTAGATGGTGAGTGGAGGGGCTAGAAGGGGGACTCAGGGGCCTCCCCCCTTAAGCACTGTTTTAAACACTGAACTATAATAATGCTGGCATACAAATTCTTTCTTTAAATTGACCAAAGTGGCTGTTTGGTATTCAGCAGAAATACAAAGCTGTAGTTTGACTCACTGTTTTCAGCGGCTTTTATAGACGATGCCTCAGAAAGACATCACCTCCCCCGACCCCCATTATCAGGGTGCTTTGACCTCAACCCAGGATGCTGAGGGAATGCCTGGGATTCCAGAATGCGATTAAGGAGTCACTGGGCCGCTCAGGCATTCAGCCTCCCTCCCCAGCCACGGGAAAAGCATGTTCCCACAGGAGTCCACAGGGAGCGGCAGGTGTCCCCCAACCCCCGCAACAGGGCTGATGCCTTCACCCGTTCAGTAGATCTCAAGCAGCCGACTGCCACGTGCCAAGCACCGTGCTGGGCATTTCATGCACTATTATTCTTTCATTCTCAAAAAAGCCCTGTGAGACAGGTGCCATTATTATCCCTCCTTTATAGATGGGAAAATAGAAATTCATAGCTGTTAAATATAGCTTGGGATTCTCACCAGGTCTGTCTGTTGAGTCTGGAGTTTGCTCTCTCAAGTACTATGTCATTGTGCACGTGAAAAGACAGACACCATACCCACCCTGTAGAATCTATCACAACAGCAGAGGAAATGTTCAATAGGCCACCAGTTACCCAGTTAATCAGCTCACTACCACTATGGAAAGTAGTACAGAGCTGAAAGAGAGGGCCCTGTGCATGTGTTGAACGGGAGGAACTGACCTGGGGGATCAGGGAAATTTTCCCTGAGAAAGTGATGGTTCCGTTGAGAGCTGAAGTGAGTAGGACTTAAGCAGGACAGGAGAAAAGGGGAAAGCATTTCAGATGGAGGGGACAGCATAACTGAATACCCTGATGTATTAAGAACTACTGGCGTGTTAGAGGGGAAGAGGACAGAAGGTGTAAGCGTCTGCTGAAGCTGTTCTCGTCCCTCTCCTATACCTCCTGTGTCGCCTCTCTACCAAGAACACAACTAGCCTCAGATCAAATCCACCCACTATCACATTCCTCACTGTCCGTCCACTGCTGCCTGATACACACTCAGCGCATCACTGATAAACGAATGAAACAAGTAGATGAATACACGAAAACAGTTTGAACCAAAGTCAAACAAATTACAAGGGAAGGAAAAAAATTCCATAAAATCGGTTTTTCATATCACACACATATGTGTTCTGTAGCTGACTTTTTTAATACTTAGCTCTAATTTCTAAAAGTACAGTTGACCCTTGAATAACACAGGGTTTGCACAGCGAGGGTCCGCTCACATGCAGATTTTTTGCTACACCTGTGGATGGTTGAATCTGCCAGATATGGAGCCACAGATACAGAGGGCTGGCTGTAAAGTTATCCAAGGATTTTCAACTGAGAGAGGGTCGGCACCCCAACCTCCACATTGTTCACGGGTCAGACAATGAAGTCAGACCCCTCCTTTGCATTATATGCAAAATTAACTCAAAATGGATCATAGACTTAAATGTAAGAGCTAAAACTGTAAGACTGTTAGAAGAAAACATAATGCAAATTTCTGACAGTAGTATAGGCGAGTTTCTTACAAATGGCATCTAAAGCACAAGCAATCAAAAAATAAACAAATTAAATTTCATCAAAATTAAAACTGGTTATGACTCAAAGGACACTATCAAGAAATTGGAAAAACAGCCCTCAGAATAGAAGAAAATATTTGCAAATCATGTATATCTGACAAGGGACTTGTATCCAGAATATATAAAGAAATTTACAAAACAATGATTAAAAAACAAATAGCCTAATTTTTAAATGGGCAGTTTTTAAATAGACATTTCTCCAAAGAAGATATACAGATGGCCAAAAGCATATGAAAAGATGCTCAACAACATTAGTCATTAAGGACAAGAAAATCAAAACCTCAATGAGATGCCACTTCACATTTATGAGGATGGCCACAAAAAAAGACAGATAATAGCAAATGCTGGGCAAAGACGAGGAGATTGGAGCATACATTGCTGGTGGGAAGATAAAATGGTGCAGCCACTTTGGAAAACAGTTTGGCGGTTCCTCAAAATGATAAACAGAGAGCTACCATACGAACCAGCAATTCAACTCTAAGCTATCAGCCTAAGAGAAATGAAAATAGATGTCTACACAAAAACTTGTACACAAATGTTCCTAGAAGCATTATTCATAACAGCCAAAAAGTGGAAACAACCTAAATGTCCATCAACTAATGCATGGGTAAATGAAATATATTATATCCATGTACAGTTGTCCCTTGGTATCCATGGGGTATTGGCTGCATGATCCCCAGAAAGTACCAAAATCCTGGGATGCAAAAGGCTTTTGCATAAAATGGCCTAATATCTGCATATCACCTGTGCATATTCTCCCGTATACTTTAAATCATCTCTCGATTATTTATAATACTTAATACAATATAAATGCTATGTAAGTGGTTGTAGACAAAATCTATATGCCATGTAAATAGTTGCCAGCCTGCGACAAATTCGAGTTTTGCTTTTCGGAACTCTCTGGAATTTTTTTTTTTCCGGTATTTGCTACCCACAATTGGTCAAATCTGCAGATACAAAACCCAAAGATATGCAGGGGGCAGACTGTAAAAGCATATTATACATCAATTAAAAAACTCAAGTACCAACACATCCTATAACCATCAGTGAAACCCGAAAACATCATGCTGAGTGAAAGAGGTAAATCACTGAAGACCACATTTTATATGATTCCATTTATGTGAAGTGTCCAGAATAGAGACAGAAAGTAGACTGGTGGTTGCCTGAGGTTGGGGCAGGGGTGAGGAGTGGCTGCTAATAGGCATGGCCTTTCTTTCTGGGATGAAGAAAATATTCTAAAATTGTGGTGATGGTTGCACAACTCTGTGAATATACTGAAAACCTTTGTATTGTACATTTTAAATAGGTAACTTTTATGATACATAAATTATATTTCAATAGAGGTGTTAAAAAAAGTCAACTAGAAGTAGTGTCACAATCCTCAAGCTTACTAGAGTTGCTTTTTTTTTTTTTTTTCATTTTTCACCCTCAGCTTGTGAGGAAAGGCTCTGATATTGAGCGTCTTACTATCCTCCCCGCTCCGATGGAAAGCACTACTTCCCAGATAGAAGTGGCAGGAAGGAAGATCAGGTCATGTCTACTCAACTTTCTTCACCTACCATCCTGCCGGGTCGTAACCATCTTTCTCCTGCTGAGCCCCAAAGCCCTACAGAGTCCTGAATTATTCCCAGATTAGAATATTTTCTCTCTTCTGATTTCTAAGCCTTCCGTCCACCCCCCAAAAAGCCGGTGAACAGAGAGCTTGAAATATATTTTCTTCTTAGTCCAAGCTAAGCAGAACAACTAAAACAGCAGCAATAAAACCAGCCCACTCCCCAAGAATCCTGGTTATGTGGGAGGGGGTTCTACAGTAGCAGCGGCGTCTTTTAGGCAGACGTTGGCTGCAGTGTGAGGAATGTAGGTTGCACAAAAGTCATTTTCTTAGGAGCCTGGCTGAACAATGGTCCATTGAGAAAACATGTGAAGTTTTCCATCTATGGACATCTTTTTTTTTCTCTTTTTTTAGTTTCTATAAAGATGTTTATATGTGAAGTCCAAACCTCAGTAGGTTTACTCTTCCTATAAAGCAAGAGGGCCAACACAATTTCCTACACCCCACTTCATTCCGATTACCTGTAATATTTAATGGTTTCCTTTCAACTCTGTCAGGACTTGCGATCCCTCCTCTGTTTTACTGTTGTTCATTTTTAGCTTAATGACCGCCTCATTCTATGCATCATCGGTTGGAAAATTTCAGGGAATAGCCATGTAAGAGAAATGTGCTCTTTGAATTTAGAACAGTACATTATGTGTATACTTTTATATTACGTTCCATTTGTGCTGCTCCAATAGCGCTGGCCAAACCCGAACTGAAATGACTGTGATGTTTTCCATTTGGAAAGGATGTCTCATTTATCAGATTCATAATAGCATTTATTTTCTTTACCATTAAACATAGTTTGAGGTCTTTGCCTCCCAAACCAGTTCTAGGCATCACCAAGGTTTAGCTCTTCGTCATGGCCAAGAAGATTATAACCTCAATGCTTTTGTTTTGTTTTGTTTTGTTTCAAGCCTTTTCTTAACCCTGAGGAACTGAAAAGCCTATCAGAAAAGCTCTGTCTTTATGTTTAGGACTACTATTTTTAGTACCAGCTACAGTCCCTGGCAGAGAGTAATAATAACAACTTATATTTTTTGAACTCTTACAATGGCCCAGCCACTATTTAAGATATAGAGATAGAGACAGAAATAATTAATTTACTTAACTCCAACAATGACCCTATGAGACAGGTACTATTATTAGACCTATTTTACAGATGAGGACATTGAGATCCAGAAAGATCAAATAACTTGTCCAAGATAACTAGCCCACACCTGGTAAGTGGCAGCAGTGGGATTCTGGAGTTTGGCTCCCAAGCCACTGTGCTATGTTGCCTGGTAGCAGGAACCTAATAAACCTCTTGGAGTGACAGGTGGAGGATACAGAGCAACACAAGAAATCTATGACAGCAAAATTCCGTCTGTTCATCTCCACCCGTCTTTTCCAGGCATATGCCCTCCAGGAAGCCTCCCCAGATTACTAGAACAGAAAGGACATTGTTCTGTTGTCCCTCCTCCCAGCTCCTTCACCTCCTTCCCAGTTGTGGAGAGACCTTTACAGGGGATAGGATTATAGAAAGAAACCTGTGTTTGCAAAGCGAGCGAGTTCCTGGAGGCTTTGTCTTTGAATGTGGCACAATGGCTAAGCCATTGAGTACATACAGGAGTCCACCTATGCTTAACTCCCAGATCCATGCTCCTTCAGTTGTCACTATTCCACAGTGCTTCCCATAAAATCCAGACACATGTTTTCACACAGACATAAACTGGGTTGTCCAGTTATCTGTCTCTCATACAGCGTTCAGTGAACTCAGTTTTGACAAGTGGATAATGAAAAGATCCAGTATACTGGATACCACAGTGCTATCTGAAAGAAGAAAAACATTGCAACTAAGGCTATTCATTGTATTGTGTTATAGGAAAAATTTAGAAAAGGACACATCAACAAGAAAACATTAATAGCAAGGTAGTCATACAATGGAATACTACACAGCAGTGAAATAAATAACCTCTCGCTAAATTCCATAGCGTGAATGAATCACAAAAAGTTGAAAGATGCCAGTTGCAGAAGGATACGTGTGGCATAACTCTTAGAAAAAATAGAAAAGCACATGGAATACTGTAAATTTCCCTATGTGTGTATTGAAAGTATTTAGAAATGGTTGGAAGTAGTAACCAAATTCAGACTTCTGGTTGCCTCTAAAGAGCAGAATAGAGTCAGGGAGCCGTGAGCCGGCATTTAAACTTGTTATCTATAGTCGATACCTGCGGGTTGTGTTATTCTTCTTTACACATTTGTGTATGTCTTAAATATTTTATACCTTTTTCAAAAAGAAAACTGAGGCAGGCAGGCAGTCATTCTGCAAACATTGACTGAGGGCAGGTGACATGCCAGGCATCGTGCTGGGTGCTGGAGTACAGTGGTGACAGGAGAGATGCTCTGCCTGCCCTCCCAGACCCTCTAATCTTGCAGAGAAGATAGAAGAAGCAGATTTAGTGCTAGGAAGGCTCTGGAACGGGGCTCTGGAAGTTTGTGACATGGAGACCAAATACAGTTCAGATGACCTAGGAAGGCTTCCAAAAGAAAATGCAGCCTAAGCTGAGACAGAAGAATGAAAAGATTCAGCTATTAGGAAAAGGAAGACCAGCCTAGATTAATTGTATTCCAAATGTCCATGTCATGGGAAGCATGCAAGTAAAAAAGAAGCATGAGATGAGGCTGAACAACGAGGAAGGAGCCAGCTCATATAGAATCTCACATTCATTCCTTGCGACCATTTCAGCCTGATGGAGCTTGTATGAGGCTACATGCTGCCAAGTTCGAGGCGGGATGCGGAAGGGTGGGGAGGGAAAAAGAATATCTTACAATGTTTCAGTGACTTTACCCTCTCGCTCGCTCCAGAACTGTTCCCCTGATGTCCCCTAATACAGAGGCAATTTCAGCCAATGAGGGCAGGAAGCAGAAGACGGACGGGCAGGCAGAACGCGCAGGCAAACAGGCTAAGCGTGTCCTCCCCTTCCTAGGGAGGAAATGGCTCTGGCAGATTTCCACATTGTAGGTATTTTACTGTTTGTCGCAGGCAAGTCACACAACTCAGTTAGTGATTAAATTACCAGCAGAGCTGCTGTGTGATGAGGGAAGGTTCACGGTTGTTCCTTGCTCCTGCACTTTGGTTTAAAGGGAATTGAATTAACTCTTAATGTCCTTGGTTAGGAGAAAGAAACATAAAAAAATCATGTCCAGTCTCCAGTTGGCGGTGTAAAAAGCTGCATGCAAACTTAGTCACCCACAGCTAGGGTCCCTGTGTCTAACCTTGGTCCCATGTTTAGATTTATGAAGTGTTAGATCACTGTCAGTTTCATTTATCTCTGTTATTAAATTTATTGGACCTCCTTTAAATGACATTATATCTTCTTATCTAATTCAAATAAATGTCTTGCTCATGGCTAGAATGTGGATGGTGAAATCTCATGGTTAACTCAATAACTGAGATAATCTCATTGTTTTGCTTTCCTTATAGAATCCTGAATGCATCGCTCCTGCCTGGGATTCCACACGATTGCACCAGACTTTTCTTAAAACTGCTGCTCTTGCGCATTCTCCTTGTCTCAGTGTTTCTACAAGGAAGCAACATTCTTGCCCTGTTCTTTAGCTAGCAATTATCTTGGTCTATTTATCTTATTCAAAATGATCACTCAATTTGCCATTGGTGTTTATTTCCATTGGCATTGATGTTTATTTCCATTAACTACGGTTACATATACTGATAGTGTATTAGCTAAAGGCACAGGCTTTAGATTAAGTCCTCCATTTGAATCCCAGCTCTTTGATCTTGTGGTGACATAACCTTAGTTTTCTCATCTGTAAAATGGGAATAATAATTGCTATTTCATAAGGGTGTGATGGAAATTAAATGAGATCGTTTTCAGCTCATGGCCTGGGTTGAAACCATTCAGATTTTCGTCAAATAGGTTAAGACACTGTATGCTGTATTTAGCTTGAGTAGAAATGCAGTTTATCATTTAAAAGATTTCAACCAACATTTTGCATTGTGACTTGTGAAGGGGATTTTCTCTCTGCTTTATAGCAACCTGTACTTAGGGCATTTGCATGTGAATCATTGATGCTTCCCATGTCATGTATACAAACCGGAGTCTAAATTCATTTTGTTTGATTTGGTTCCATTTTCCTGATGACTTTCCCAGCTGCCAGAGGTGGGTCTCTTGGTCTGGAGGAAGCAGTAGACCGTTCTTCGGCACCTGTTCGGGTGACTGTCCCAAAACAGAGTGTTTGAGGTTTTCAGTCACAGCAGCCAGTGTTGCCTGGTAACCAGGAGCAACAGCCTGCAGCTAAGGTAATGGAATGAGATTATCACCCTCCGTCAGCCTGAAACAACCGAGGCTGCCACCCAACACCCCGTGTGCCCTTTCTTACATTTGGGGCTCTGCACACATGCTAATCTCTGCCTGAAACCATCTTCCCTACATTCCTCCTTCAGACTCATTTCTGTTCATTTATCAACTTGCAGCTTGCATGTCACCTTTTCCAAGAAACCTTCTCTGCCCCCACAGGCTGGGTGGGAATCTCTGCTACGCGTCTCCCCGTGACATTCTCTAGTTATCCCCATTGTGTGGGCTGTCCTCGCTTCCCATAGTTCTGTTGTGCAGGAACTTCACTTCCACAACTTAGTCCTATAACATCCGTCCTCCAACGACACGGCTCAAACTCCAGTTACCACGGTGCATGAACTGTGAGTAATCGTATACAGTATAAACTTCACTGCTGGCTTTTCAGTCCACAGATTACTTTATGAAGAACAGATCCACGTTATGACCAGTCACAAACTGTGTCACTTCTTCACTGGTTTGTGGTCGCTGTGTGTTTGTCATTCAGTTCACGCAAGGACAGCAAAGACAGTAGTTATGTTGCCTCCTTGTCTCCCAGCGATAAACCCATGTGACATTTTATGAATATGGATCATCGAAAGAGGGAGTTAGCCAGAAAAGAGTAAACTGCGGCAAAGAAATGAAAGATTACCTTGGAAGTCAGATTCAAATTCAATGTCTGGGGTTAAAGAAGAAATAGCTGACGGTGGAATGTTGACATCTTTCCCATTGGGTATACTCTAGACGTGCAGCCAGAGGAACTTGGTGAAGGCAAATTGATTGACATAAGTGAGCAAAGTGGCCATGGCAAGAGGGATGATGATGTCCTGGAGAAGTGGTCCTGGCAAGCCGTCTCACATTAAAGGAACTCTCAGAGATACTTCACATTGATGTAGAAAGAGCAAAGGATAAAATGTTAGATGCTGATCCAGATTTAAGAAGGAGTATGATACTGTGCTGAGACGAGGAAAGGATGCTTGCTGTGTTGTTGTATGTTCAAAAGAGAAGGCAAGCACTGTTCCAATGACTCTCGGTAAGTTTTTTTATCACTAATTCCCAATGTTTCTCATGTTTTAAATTATGATGCATTTGATAAACAATAGTTATACTATTTTTTTTTCATTTCCCTGCACATTTATAATTGACAGTAAGAGAGTTTTTAAAGGTCATGGAACAATCATACTTTTCCTGTTGGTTATGATGATCACTTTGCAAGTTTCAGTTTGCAGGGTAATTTTTATGATCTTGTGCTATTGTGCAAAGTGAGAGCTGCTACCCTGTAGTTCGTTACTATGCACACTCTCACAGATGTAACTTTGAGTCTGGATGAGTGAGAGAAAAGAAAAAAAGAAAGAAAGAGAGGGGGGAGAAGGAAAGAAAAAAAGAAAGAAAACGAAAGAAAAGAATTCTAAGTGGACCTCATCTATATAAAATACTAGGGATGGAAGAGGATATTCTCTTCCTCCTTGGCCAGTGTGATTTGCCAGTCCCTCCCCATCTGGATGCACGGCCGCTATTCCAAGGATTAGATCTGCTCTGTGCTCAAATTAATTCCATATTCCTAGTGGTAGCCCTGAAGCTGGGGGTGAGTGCCTCAACCAGCAGGTCAGTGCAGCAACCTGTGAGGCTCCACTAGGTGAAGGCTCAGCCCCATCAGCCATGGCCACAGCCACCACGGACGCAATCTGGAGTTGGGTTTACGATTCAGATGCTCTCAGTCTTAGACCACAGTTTTGGGGCATAGGCCATTTGCACCCTTCCTTGGGGAAGAACTTTGTGGTTTTCGATACACAATTTCTTGAATTCTGATAGATGTGTACACCAATGAAACCACCACCACAATCAAGGTAGCTAACATTTCCATCACTCTGCAAGAGGTGCAAATTTCAAATTCCCCATTTATCCCTTCCCACCCCTTTTACCCCCTAGTAACCATAAGTTTGTTCTGTATGTCTCTGAGTCTGTTTCTGTTTTGTAGATAAGTTCATTTGTGTCTTTTTTTTTTTAGATTCCACATAAAAGTGATATCATATGGTATTTTTCTTTCTCTTTCTGGCTGACTTCACTTAGTATGATGATCTCTAGATCCATCCATGTTTCAGCAAATGGTATTATTTTATTATTTTTTATGGCTGAGTAGTATTCCATTGTTTAAATATACCACAGTTTCTTTATCCAGTCATCTGTCAATGGATATTTAGGTTGTTTCTATGTCTTGGCTATTGTAAATAGTGCTGCAGTGAACATTGGGGTGCATGTGTCTTTTCAAATTAGAGTTCCCTCTATATATATGCCCAGAAATGGAATTGCTGGATCCTAGGGTAAGTCTATTTTCAGTGTTTTGAGGAATCTCCATACTGGAACCTAGCAAAAAATGATCCTTTCCAACTGAAAACATAAAGAGGAAACTTGTGTGCTGGAGAATAATTTTTAAATAATCTATGATAGGGCTCTTTTGGCTGTTGCGTTCCAGCTATGTACAGGGACTTCACAATATGTATACCTGTTATAACGAGGTCTGGGAGAAAGAGGAGAACAGAGAAGCTGATCCCTCCAGTAAGTCGCTTCTCCCTGAGACCCTCAGTTTCCTCCTTCATTAAGAAGAACAGATCCCAGCCTCGACCTCACAGGACTGTTGAGAGGACTAAATAAGCTGATGTGTCTCAGACACATGGCCCAGGCAGAGTCACAGGGTTCAGAAACAGTAACTGTCATCATCATATTGTGATGAAACACTATTTCTCTTTAAAAAAAAAAAAAATCTGTGACTCAGACTTTTTACCCCTAGGACAAGCTGTTCCATCTGTGAAGGCCAAGCAAGGGTTTATTCTATTGGCTAGGGTGATGATTTGTAGAATTTTCCTTAGATTCCTCAGTTTTGTGATAATTTAGAAATTAGAGTTGGATCCTCATTCTGTGGCTGAGTGCAGTCCTACAGAGGACAATTCTTAAGCCACATGGAGTCCAGCAAGTTGCTGGTAAAAATAGTCAATCCATAACAGTGGTCTTGGCTTCATTTGAACTAGTGACATATGGTCTATGCTGTATTTATTTCACTTTCTAATCAAGAGACACTTCGATATTCATTACAGTATAAAATAGTTACAATTTAGATGTAAAAGGCTGAATCTTAACATTGTGATTTTTTGATACTAGTTTAAAAAAAAAGAAAACAAAGAAATCTGTATGTTCTGGTTCTTAATGTACTCCTCAAGTGCTAACCACGTACCAACCACTGTGCTCAGTGTTCTGTATGAGTTGCCTTATCTACCACTCTACCTATAAGTGAGATACCATGCGTCTGCCCATTTTACAGAGGAGAACTCAGAGGCTTGGAGCTACGAAGGATGTGGCCCAAGGGTACCCACCTGGGCAGACCCCCATCTCTGACATCTGGCGTGTGCTGTCTGTGGGACACACTTGTACCTCCTCTTCAGGCTGTGATGGGCAAGAGCACGGACTCCTGGGCAAGTCACATCACCTCTTTGTGCCTCCGTTTCCTCATTGGTCAAACAGGGACATTAATGCTGTTTACCTCGGACAGCTGTTGTGAGGATTAAAGGAGATGATACATGTAAAGCACTTAAACTGGAACAACCAGCCTCACCCTTTAGGGACCTCTCCCACCCCTCCTGGAATATCACTCTTTCCCCAGGTGGTCTGACCCAATGGCAGTCCTTCGTTCCTACCGAGGTCATGTTCTGTGACCAGCTCCACCCATCTCTTTTGGCTCCCTCAGATGAAAGGTTTATTTTTCATTGTCATTACAACTTCCTTAATCAGTGCTATTTACTTCCCCGTCTAAGAAATATACATATTCCTGTGATTCTGTTGATTTCTGGGCTAAAAGATTTAACAAATCTCCAGAGTCACATGCTTCTCAATTCCCAGACTTCCTCTTCACAGAAATGAAATCAAGGAAATTCATCAGGCCAGCTTGTCCAGTCTTAAAGGATGGGCACTGCAGGAGGAAGGGTGGTCATCATATCTCTGCTCTGAGTGGGCTACATGAATCCACTGACGGCCACACGCCATGCTAAATTCTCTCTCTCTCTCTCTCCATCTATTACCCATCTACCTACTTATCTACCCATCTTCTCATTATCCGTTCTCATCATCATATGCAGCATGCCTCTTGGGAAGTCCTAAGGAAATGTTTCAAAGATGGGTTCTAGATCCAGACTTCCTAGGGATAAACCTGGTCCCATTACTTACAAGCTGTGTGACCTTGGCCAAAGTGTGTAACGTCCCTGTGCCTAGTTCCCTCATCTGTAAAAGGAGAGACTCATAGTACCTACGTCATAAGGTTGTTTGGGAAGTAAATGAATGTAGCACCTAACACAGTAGCTGGCACATGGCTACTTCAACGTGTTATTATTGCTTTTCCATTTAGTAGATGGCAAACTCTGGTTTGGAAAGGCTGAATAACTTGCCCAAGGTCACACGGGCCGTGAGTTGCAGAGCTGGCCCAGCACTCCAGCTGCGGTGCCGAGCTGCCTCTGGTTAGACACAAGCCATGTGTTCGTTACTCGTCGGGCATGGCTGGGCATTGGGGGCCCCTCAGAAGAGACACAAACCCCCTTTGACCATCAGTTCCACCTCCAAGAGCTTGGCTGAAACTGGAACAAGCGCATGAAGGCATAGGGATGAGGATGTTTACTGCAGCACGATTTGCGATGCCATCAAACCAGGATACTTTTTCATTTTTTCAGTTGAGAAGACTTAGAATATAAAAAGGCTGGTAAATTTAGGACAAACTAAATAAATGCATGTTTCTCTATATGATCTTTTGAGCACAGACTTTCGTGGAAAATGTCAAAATGACTTTTTAAATACTGTTGGGGAACAGGCTGTGGGAAACAGCAGGGACTAGAGGAGAGAGAACTGGGGCTTGTGTATCCCGTCCATCTCATTCTCTTCCTCTGTCTCGATGGCTCTCCAACTCAAAGTACCAAAGCGCCACTCACATCAGCGTCCCCCAGGGCGAGGAATTCAACTCCAACTCCTAAAGGAAAGAGAGTTCCTCTCTCCTAGGTTCAGACTGAGAAGCCCCAGGGCTGGCGTCTGGTCCAGCCTGGGAAGGGTCGGGTGAGAACAGTGCAGCTGGGGACCCCACATAAGACAATGCTGCGCTCAGCCTCTCTCCCCAGTTCACATCTGCCACGTGGAAAACAAATACCTGGATAGTCAGGCAAAGTTTTCAGCTTTTTTTTTTTAATTAAAAAAAAATTGTTGCGCTGTTTAACACAGCTCCCCGTGCACTTCCCTTTGCATGTGTGGACACCACCCTTTTTAACTCTGTATTAAAAAATAGAATTGGCAATGGCTTTCGCTCCCACTCGAGCTTGCCAAAAAGGCTGGAAGTGAGCATGCTTCTTCCTGCCACTCTTGGCTGGGCTCTCTCTTAGGAGCTGGTGGAGACAGAATCCTTGTCTTCCCTAACTTTCCCTTGAACGGTAAGTGGACCAAAGGGTGGGATCCCAGAGGAGGACCCCCACCTTTCATAATCAAGGAGGTGATGATGGAGAAATTCTAGGAGCTGGCTGGCAACAAAATTTTGAAAATTCTGATCAAGTTCCCAGGCTGTGTTTAATTCTTAATCATCGCTCTTGGCATACTTCCTGTTGCTACTGTTTGTGTGGAATTGGACGGGATTAATTGCCTCACTCTGTATTTTCTATAAAGCTCTGCTCAGGGACTCCCTGCATGATCATCTTGACCTCATGGGCTGTTTTATTTCCTTCCAAGAAGTCTCTTCTATCTTCCCCTTACATTCTCACATTTTTAGTCCCAAGTGACAGTCAGCAATATGGGAGATATTTAAACGTTTCCCGCAGAGAAACAAGATATTAGCTGAGTTCCATACCCATCTCTCTGATTGGGTTTAATTATCAGTGGGGTCTGTTGCCACGAACAAGGGTCTTTATGGAAATGGCCTTAACTATTTTGTTTTTCCTAAAGACTATTCTAGAGATGAAAAACAGTCATTATTCGAAAGAGAGAAAGAGAGGGAGGGAGGGAGGGAGGAACGAAGGAAGGAAGGAACGAAGGAAGGAAGGAAGGAAGGAAGGAAGGAAGGAAGGAAGGAAGAAGGAAGGAAGGAAGGAAGGAAGGAAGGAAGGAAGGAAGGAAGGAAGAAAGAAAGAAAGAAAGAAAGAAAGAAAGAAAGAAAGAAAGAAAGAAAGAAAGAAAGAAAGAAAGAAAGAAAGAAAGAGAAAGAAAGAAGAAAGAAAGGAAGGAAGGAAGGAAGAAAAAGAAAGAAAGAGAAAGGAAATTAAAGGAAAGGAAAGGAGAAAGAAAACAAAAGGAAACGAAAGAAAATGTCTGGTTGTGAAAGCTAATTAAAATTGAAACTTGAGGGCTCTTGTGATCTAAAACATGTCACTCAAATGTCAGCTTTCTCAGAAGAAAAGCTTCATTGCACTCTTCAGGAATGAAAGTACAAGATCCACCCAAGTTATCGCATAAACTTTTGGTTTATGCTCAGTGCTAATCCCGTGCACACGCAGAGAAGGCCAGCCCCTGAGTGCTGTCCCCTTGTTGTCGGAGAGGGCCTGAAATCTCTCTCCCTCTAATGCTTCAATTCTGCCTTTTGTGAAAACTGCCCTAAAACCCCTAATAACCACAGGAGGAAAAATATAATCAATCCCTAATAACTTGGAATTTGTTGGCTAAATCTTTCCCTACCTTGGAATTAAGAGTGTTTCATCCCATTGCTTTCTTTTTGTAGATGTAACTACATGTAGTCACATAGGCAGAATGAGTATTATTAGGAAAGAATATTTTCATGTCTTCCTCCATCAGAAGAGATGTGGTAGCACACAGTTGCTTCAAGGGAGAAAGGAAGAAAAATGTTAGGTTGAATGTGGATAGTCAGAAGCAGGAGACAGAAATAAAGGCATGGAGTACCTAGACCGCAGGGGTATCCGGCCAGAGTGATGCTCACCAGGACTGGGTCAGGTAAGGTGTGATCATGGTATAACAGGTACACTGGTTTCTGCAGGAGGCATTTCCATTCCCATCTCTGACTACATATGCATGCCAGCTCTATAAGATTAACATAATCCTGAAATAATATTTGGCCTTTGAGTCTGACTTCATATTCATTGCAGTGAATTCTGCATGATCAGAGCCAGTTTCTAATCCTAAAAGCATTCCAAAGAGATCATGTAAATAGTCCAGCTTCAGTCAGGTATCTGTCTCTGGGCCAAAGAGCTAGGACCAAGAATGAGAGTATGGGTGCTTGGGGGCCCACCCGAGCAGACTGAAGAGAAGTTCTCAGAGGAAAGAAGGATTAAAGGAATTCTATGACTTGTGTGACCTCAGGGAAAGTAATCACACCTCTATGACCCTCTGCTTATCAGTAAAATAGATTGTACCTCCTACTGTAAGAATCACTGCCCTGTAAACCTTAAACTGCTAGTGAGGGATGTTGGGACCTGCGTGACAGTGAGTTTAAGATGAATCTCGAGATTTATGAGGCTGCCAAAAAAGCAAGCTTGATCTTGGGTCGTAATAATACAAAAATATACATTAAAATGAGAGTGGTGACAACTTTCTTCTATTGGATAAAAATCTAATCCCCCTGGAGTAGAGGTACTTCACTAAAAGATATATTGGTAAACTGAAACAGGATATCGTGGAATTTAGTAATACTTCTTTATAGCATACCATCATATCAGCTAGAAAGGCTTAAAAAAAAAAAACTCCAATCCACAGGGTCTTAAACAGTCGGAAATGTATTTATTTATTTTTACATGTCAAAGTGTCTAGAGACAGGTCATTTATGGCACTGGGTCATTAGTCCAGAGATGTTAAGGCTGGCTTCTCTGTGATTCACTCGACCTTTCCTCATGGTTGCAAGATGGCTCTCAGAGCTCCAGACATCTCATCCATGTTCAAAGCAGGAAAAGGAGGCGAAGAAGGACCACCAGCTTGAGCTGTCCATATTATCAGAAAAGCAAAAGCTTTCTTTGAGAGGACACTAAGAAGACGTTTGCTTATATCTCACTCATTAGAATTGTGTCTCATGGTCACCTTTAATTAATGCAAGAGAGGCTGGGAAGGTATTGGGTAGAAGGTGCCAGGGAAGAATGAGATCTTTAATAGCTGTATTTCAGCCAAACACCACTATCTGCCACAGTTGCCATTATCTCCCTCTTTTTTTCTTGGGGGAAAAAAAAAGAGAAATATTTCAGATATATATGAAAGAGAGAATCTGATTGGTCTAGCTTAGATGGGCATCTACCCTGATCCAATGTGCTCTGGCTAAGTTATAAACATAGCTGCAAAAGGTTCATTACTGTAAAAAGTGTTTGTAATGGGAACCCAAGCAAGCATACCCAGCTAAAAGAAAAACGAAAACATCACAAATCCAATTGAAGCCTCCTCTACACATTTCAGTTTCATTTCCTTACCCTGACCTCATAACTAACCACTATCCTGAATTCGGAATCTACTATTTCCATACGTATTTCCACTTTATATGGTTATTTACATAATCTTGCCTGGGCTGTTTTAAAATATGTGCCAATACTCTAACCTAGCCCTCTTTGACATGGTTTTTTAAACTAATTATGATTTTTGAGAATTACTCTTATTTATACATGTGATCTAGCTCATTCAATTTCACAGCGATGAAATGAAAAGTATTACTCTGGTGAATATAGCACAGCTTGCCCAGCCTTTCATGGATAGAAGTTTAGATTATTCATAATTCTTTGCTGCTATGAGAATGCTGCACTGAATTTCTAGTACACGCCTCTTTCTGCATACGTGGAATTATTTGGCTAAGGTATACCAGAGATGCAACTGCTGTGTCAAAGTTTCTGTACTTTTAATTATGTAAAATACTTCCAAATGGCTCTCCAAACTGGTCCGTCAATTAGCCATCCAACACAGGCTATTAGAGTTCTAACCGTTCCACATTCTCACCAACTCTTGGTATTAGCAGACTTCTCGGGTTATTCCAGTCTCAAGAGTATGAAATGGTATGCTGTCATTTTAATTTCCCTGACTACTAGTGAGGTCGAGCATTATGTCAGATGTTTAATTGGCCATTTGGCTCTCTTCTTCCTTCAATTTCATGTGAATATCATTTTCCCACGCATTTGTTATCTTTTCCTCATCATTCGTATTTCTCTATGTCTGACTCCCCCAGCCAGACCACGAGTATCTCTAGTTGAGTCCTGGTTTCCACCATTCATTCAGTTAGTATCTTCTGAACACCTAATGTGTGCCAGCCACTGTGGATGCATTGCAGATGCAGCTCCTTGCCCTGGAGGTATTCTTACGTCTTTACAGTTCTTTAAGTGCATCTGGCACAGAGAGGTCTGTTGAATGAATGAACAACCAGTAAACACAATTCTGAGGAATCTGAGCATTGTCCTCTTCAGTCTTCGTGTGGACAAGTCCTCAAATTAACTTTGTATCACTTTAAATTGAAGAGTCAGTACAGACAGGTGAAAGCTACATGGAAAGACTCAGGCTCAAAACGTAACAAAAAACTTTCTAATGATCAGATGTGCTCAAAGACAGAGTAGTGACTACCCCATCACTGGAGGCATTCAAGTACAGCCTGATTAACTACAGAGCAAGCCCACTGTATAAGGAAGAGAGCGTTAGATGAGGAGTTGGACTAACAAGTTCTCTCTCTCTGTTCCCTGGAATTCTATAAAATGCAATGTATCATTTTAGTAAACTTAAGATCCCACTTTTTAAAAAATCCCTCATAGTTATGTGTAAAATTCATATCTACTGTCTGATGATTTGCCTATGAAAATGCCTGCAATTGCTTACCAAATGCCATCAGTTTGACCTCTTCTCACGCCTGTGGTTAGTTTCGTAAATCATTTCCCTTATCGCCTTTTCAATTTACATAACCCCTCACATTATGACAGAATGGATTCAACCTTTCATTTCATGCAGATGACCTCATGTGTTACACCACAACGCTTGAAAAGAAGATGAAGAAATATTTGCTTCCTGTCCGGCCACTACTCTATAAGGAGCAGAATTACTGTTCTGAATCCACTCTATTACCGTACATGCACTTGAAAACTCAGTCGCATAAAGTTTGGAATGAGGCACTCTCTTGGTTTCAAAAACACACATTCTCCTAGAGTCACAGATTTAAAAGCAGGAAAAAAAAACCATAAAATTCTTTTTGTTTACTCAAGTCAGGCATCTGGTATCAGGCAGCACTAAAGAATCAAAGAGCACTCCTCTTTTACCCTCTGAATGTCTACCTTGTTTGCACATCATAGATTGCTGTATGGCTGCTTAAGTGTTCAGTAAACACGTTCTGAGTGCCTGCTGGGAAGGTGACAGTGTGCTGGAGCCGGGACCCAGCGTGGTGTGGAAGAGACGAGTCTCTAGTCTCCAGGATCTCACAATCTTCGTGGAGAGAGAGGTCACACTTGCACAGAGAACAAAGACGGCAGGAGACAGCATCAATGTGTGTCTGTACCAAGAGGGCCCGGGATGACCCCCGGAGCTCTGGCTTGTGTACCCAGATGGACGGAAGTGCTGTTCAGTGAGAGACGGAACCCTGGGAGGGTCAAGGCTGACAGCAGAGGAAGTGGGGAGCAGGGGGGAAGACCATGAACTTGTTCTGGCTGTATGGGGGTGAGATATGATTGAGAGTCTGAGAGTTGGCGATATGAGTTTAGAGCTCAGAGGAAGTATCTAGGATGGAGATATGAACTTGTGAGTCATCTGCACGCAGGTGAGAAATGAGAAGAGAGAGCCTGGGGCCATGGCTGGATAAACGCTGGATAGGAAAGGATGGATTCACAAAGGAGGCAGAGGAGTAGGGTGAGGATCACAGAGAGAAGGGGACCAGAGAGGTCAACGGAGTTGAGTGCTGCCAAGACGTCAAGTACACGAGCGCACGGAGGGAGCTGGAAAAGAGGTGATGAATCAGGGCTTGTGCTGCTCCCAAGGTCTGGGGTCGGGATGGTGCCCAGAGGTGGGGAGGAGGAAGACAGGCGTTCTGGGCAGGGGGAACAGCACCGCCTCAAACCCACACAGCAGAGGTGGCGCTGGGGTGCAATGTGTGTCAGAGTGAACCTTCCTGTGTTGTCACCTTCCAGAAGGGGGCCCTGGAGAGGAAGCCTGGGCCAGAAGCACCTTATATGTCTGCCAAAGAATTTGGATTTTCCTCTTTAACCAAAAGAATCACCCTTGGTGCCGGAGCCCAGACAGGACTCTGTGGAGCCATGATGGATGCGTGGCAATTACAGGCGATGTGATCTTTCCTAGTAACTGGGTGGGCGCACATGTCACAAACACAAATTCAAGCTGAGATGCAGCAACGAAGGACAGAAACAGTGTTTTGAGTGGACGGATTGGTTGCACCATCCTGTGATCTCAGGGAGGGGAGACTCTCCACCCTCCAAAGGAGCCCTGTTCAGAGGTGTTATTATCATAGAATCGCCATTGCCTCGCCTTTCCAGGGCAAGAATAGGAAACCAGAACTCCAGGCAGAAAGTAGGAAAGCAGTAACTATGCTCCTCTAATAATTTCTGACTTGGTGAGTGACATTAGGACGGACTGAATCCGGTCCGAGTTTCCCACCACAGAGCTTTCATCTCCTCTGCCTCTATGACCCTAGTTAATTTGGTTCTATGAGGTCTCTGCTTGCTCCGGTGAACTCAAGGCCCTCAGGGCAGTTGGGAGCAGGGATTCACATCTGTGTGTCTTAGAAGCAAAATGCTCTGGCCCTGACCCCTCTCTCCCTCCTACCTCCTGTCTCTAGCAGGGAAATAAGAGGAGGGAAGCAAGATAAAGGGGTTTGGAATCCTTTCTGGGGTTTTGCAGGTTGCGGGGTGGGTGCTGGAGAAGTCATCAGAGTCTGTGGCAGGAAGAGAAAGGCAAGAAGATGGGCAGCCGTGAAACGAGGTGAACTCCTCTCTGTGTGCCTGCCTCTTCTCCCCCGGCGCAAGTGACAGTAATGACAACAGTATTCCTTCCTTCCTGGACTCACTGAGACCTCACCCCGTGCTCAGCACTGACCTGGGCACCAAGGATTCCCCAGTGAGCAGCACCGACACTGTCCCCATCCTCAGGGAATTTACAGTCTGGAGGAAGAGGCAGATTCAAGCAGGCACATCGCCGGATGCGCCTTTGCAAGTGTGAATGACTGCAGCGAGTGCGGGCTGACTGCTAAGAACGAGGAAGAAAGGCCAGACCGCCAGGACAGGTGGGAG
Source organism: Camelus bactrianus (assembly GCF_048773025.1). Taxonomy (NCBI): domain Eukaryota; kingdom Metazoa; phylum Chordata; class Mammalia; order Artiodactyla; family Camelidae; genus Camelus; species Camelus bactrianus. The sequence goes on along the minus strand of NC_133541.1, from coordinate 102,313,430 downwards.
AATGAGGCCAGGGAGGTCCCAGGGCCAGACTTCCCAGCCACCCCCTCCCCGCAATGTTCAGGATGTAGATAGTTATCCTAAAAGCACTGGGCAGACGAGAAGCATTTTTTTTTTTACTGTTCTTTTGCTTTATAACAAGATGAATTTTTTTTTTTTTAAGTACAGTCCGTTACAATGTGTCAGTCTCTGGTGCACAGCACAACATCCCAGTCATGCATATACATACATATACTCGTTTTTGTATTCTTTTTTCCATTGAAGATTATTACATGATACTGAATACAGTTCCCTGGGCTATACAAAAGAAATTGGGGGGGGTTGTCTATTTTTATATATAGTGGCTAACATTTGCAAATCTCAAACTCCCAAATTTATCCCTTCCTACCCCCTTCCTCCCGGTAACCATAAGATTTTTAGTTATGTCTGCGAGTCTGTTTCTGTCTTGTGGATGAGTTCATTAGTGTCCTCTTTTCTTCTTTTTTTTAGATTAGACGTATGAGTGATATCATATGATATTTTTCTTTCTCTTTCTGGCTGACTTGACTTAGAATGACGATCTCTAGGTCAATTTTTAAGCAGGGGGTTGAAGGAGAGATCAGACTTATAGCTGACCCCTCATCAGCAACAATAATATGCACGTTACTGCTACCAGCATTGCATATGTGTTTGGCATTAATAAGACACTTCCTCCACTTCCTGTTCCCAGGGTTCGTCCCTGACTCTGGCCCCATCCTTTTTCTGGGGTCAACAGATCACTTGGCTGCTGCAGAAGAAAAAGGCAGCAGGCAGATGTTCCCCTGGAATAGTGGCCAAGGGAAAACTGCTCTCAGGCGGCTGGCACACACTTCGAAACGTGGGAGTCATAAGGGCATCTTGGAACTGTTTGGAGCTTAATCTAGCCTGCTTAAGAATGCCATGCATGCGAGGGAAATGCCCGGGCTGCACTGTGCAGTGGAAAAAGCCAGGGACAAAGCAACAGAGGCAGCCTCCAATGCCCTGGGTGTCTCTGTGTGCTCACACATCTGTAGGTATGCACGAATATGTTTGCATTGAAAAGAAGCCGAGAAGTCAGTACGCAAAAACTGTTAACAGTAATCAGCTCTGCAGAGTGGGTCTATGAAAATACTTTCATTCTTCTTTATGCCTGACTGGGTTTTCCAAATGTTTCGCAGTGGAAGTCAGTGAGCGAGCAAAGAAACAGCTTCTGCTGCCTTCCTCGAGGTCGTGGCTGGTGCTGGTCCTGCCCGTCCTGGGCTTCATGTCCCCAAACACCCTTGCTCAGCATCATGTCTCCCCCAGGTCATCTGAAAGAGAAGACTCAGCCCCTATGGATGCATTTTCTCGCTGAATAACTACTCTGCTCCTTGGAATGTCAAACTGCAACGTAGAATGAGCAAGGTTAGTGTGGGTCCAAAACTACGTGATGAGAAAGAGGGCTATTTTATCCCCAGTGATAAGGTCACCACGCGGAGCACGTGGGTGCTCGCAGACACAACACCCAGCGTGCACTGGTCACAGAAGAGGCACTCACAGTTTTGTCAAATTGAATGCCCAAAACCAACTTTTCTGCTTCTCCACCCAGAGAATGGGCTCACGTTTCCCTGGCAGAGGAAGAGTCAAGGAGACATCTGTTTGTATCACGCAAACATCCCTAGACTCTCCTGCCTAAACCCCACCTGGCCAGCAATTCAGCCCAAAAAACCTCTGAAAAAGCTTCTGCTAACCAAGAGGGAAGAGCAAAAACTCAAAGAATGAAAACGAAAGTCCCTTAAAATGCCAAAAGCTTAATAGCCATGAGATAGTCCCACCAGACTGTGACCCACTTGAATATTTGCAGGGAAGACTCGCATTAAGAGTTATCACCACCTTCTTCAGATTCCTTCACTGTTCTTTTGACGTCTGGTAGAGACTGAATTAGAGGCAGATTCAATTTATGGCTGGTGGAAAACTTACTCTGATTCTAGGACAAAAAAGTCAGTATTTCATCACTGTTAGGCTGAATGACTTTCCCAAGATCGTCCCCATTTTTCAAAAATTGTATGTCAGTTACTTGAGGAGGGGGAACTATAAGTTAAGTTTTTACGAAAATCACATGTTCCAGGATGAAATGTAATCAAAGCTTTAAGGCTATGTTTGCATCAAAATGAAATTAATTCTGTTTGATTGATCTAGCACTGACTTTTCTAACACTCAAGAGGGAGTTTATTTTCAGGGGCATTACCTCATCATTTGTGTGGCTGGTTTGTGTTTTTCAGTCCCTTTGAGTTTGTGCCAGAAGATGTGCTTTGTCTCATGACCAGAGTTTTGGTGATATAAATGTACTTTTGCTTCGTTTAATTTATTCGTTTAATTTCTGCTTGGGTGATAGTCATCCATCTTTTCCCCTCATCTAACTCAGACTTCCTGACAATTTCATGTAGAAAATTAAAGTAATATCCTTTCTGAACCTGAATTGATTTTGCCCAGGTCTTGTTACAGAAATAATAGCTAAGAGAAATTATAGACTCGAAGACCTTGAATTTCACAGATTCCTTCTTCGCAGTCTGGCTTGAAGCCATCATATGAAGTCAGAGCTTTTTTTTTTTCTCTTTCTCTCTCTCTCTCTCTCTCCTCTTCCTCATCCGTGTTTAAAGAGTAATCACTTGACTCGTGTCACAGGTTTGTATGACTTTGTTGTTGCTGCCGAAAATAAATCAGTTCAAGGGCTGGTAATTTAATCATCTGCTTGTATATATATTTTTCCATTTAAAAATCACTCAGAACCAGAACCATTTTTCCCTCCTAGTTCTGGAAGGCGATGTCAAATAGATCTTAGATTCGTGGGTTCTTAAAGTTGAAGGGAACCCTCAAGGTTGTGAAGTCCAACAAAATGGGATGGTGGGGAGGGGCAGCCATCTGGTTATCATCCAGCCCCAGTCTTCGTATTTGCTTTATTCGGCCTCCTTTATCCAAATATCTGCCCTTGTTCTTTCTTTTACTTTCTTTGTAGATATCTCTAATTTTTTTTCCCTCCTTAGTGTTGAGCAAAGTAACTGCTGCTTCGTAAACTGACCAGAATGAAAACAAGCACGTTTGAAAAAGGAAGCCAATACCCACCTCCACTTCCACCCTCAAAAAAATATAATTCATGTTGACAATTTATTTATTTGTTCTCATAGATGAAGTTAGTCAGATGGTGGCCAGGTTTCTACTCTATGCTATATAGATGCAGTTTTTAAATTATTTGCATATTCCTCCAATAATGTTTTGTTCCTAATGTCGTGCGGCCTCATGGTATAGCGCCAAGGTATCTGTGTTAGGATAAAGACTTGTTAGAACCAGATCTTAGTCCCAGCATTGTCTCTCCCCAGCTATCGGCTGATGAAGGTCCTTGAGTTCTGTGGCTCTCAGTGTTCAAAGATGTAAACTCGACCTCAAAGTCCCTTCCAGTTCTCACATTTTGGAGTCTTTGATCGCTTCTGAATATCTTCTCCAAACACCAGTATTCTGTTCATAATCCCCTTAGGATATCCCAATTTAAATTATTCTTAAAAGAAAATGAAAGTTGCAATTAAAGGATGTTTTTTACTTTGATCACATATTTTTTCTGTATGGCATCCATAGGAAATATGTGAGAATACTTACAGGCTCTGGTAATTGCCAATTTAAAGACATCCCCACTTGGGAGGGGGCATTTCCTGTTGCACTAGGATGTGCTCTGTAGGAGCCAGCCTGAAAGTGGACTTTTTCTAGCCTCCTCCCAACTCAGAGCCCGCCCGGCACAGGGGGCGCTTGGCCGCTGAAGAGAGAGAAGTGTTTCTGAATCCATTCCCTCAGCATCCCCCGCGGGACCGAGATAAAATTAAGACTCAAACTGTCCAATAGAGGAGCTGCTGTCCCTCTGGGGCTCTGGACCCCTTGAAACGTATGAATTAAGATGTGTTAAGTAGTATAAAAATGCACACCAGGAAGGCTTATCTGAAAATATGAATGTAAAACATCTCATGGATCATTTTTCATGTTGATTCCATGTTGAAATGACAATATTTTGGATATACCTGGTTAGATAAAATATATAATTAAAACGAATGTCCCCTGTCCCTTTTTAGCTTTTTAATGTAGACAGTAGAGCAGCTCACGTTCAGAGAAAAGAGATGCGTAGGTTTCTGCTACTCCTGGTTGGGAACGGCTGCCTGGCTCACTCCACGGGGCGCATCTGGACTCCCCGAGGAAGAGGGCTGGGATCAGTTAGAAACCCCCCCAACAGGTGAAGGGCCAGGAGGAGGGTGGGAAGCCCGTTCTGGGTGCAACTCAGATGAGCACATTTCTTCACCCTAGGCAGAGAGCAGAGGCCCAGTACCCCCCAAAGGAGAAAATGGTTCTCGAAGCCAAGTTACATAATCTGTGATGTTTTTAAAGTGCTTTGCAAAAAGTTCGACAAATTCACACTGATTTCAGCACCAGGAAAGCTGCCAGTTTGGCAGTCCCATACTGAATTTTGCCTCTGATCTGAGGTACAAAGTTGCTGGGCTGTGTACATTTTCCTTCCTGCTCTGGCACTTCTGGCCTGCTTGGAAGGGTTACAGTCAAGAAGGTGGAAGCACAGCAGTGAGATGCATGATGATGTAGGAGAAAGTTTGTACAAGTGCAAACAAAACAGAACCCAAACAGCCTGATGCTAATGCAAAGAGGAAAGAAACAAATCAGTTGACTTTTGAACACTTCCTCCTCTCTAAGAGGTCTTTAAAACAACTTGCAAAACCCTTCGATCAGATGTGTGCAGTAAGACCCTCTTTACTTCTACTGTCAGGGGCTACGTCTTACCCCTGACGGAGTCCTCCCTGGCTACCCTCCTGATTAATCTCCGCAACACACTCTGTGCTGAGCCTTGCTAAGCAGCTCACAGTTTCTCAAGCATTCCCCCCAACTCCTTCCCTCCACCTGGAAAAAAATCTCCGTGTCTTCCAAAACTCCATTACAAGCAGGTTTTCTTTCTAAGAACTCTTTAAACATCAGGCCCCTATACAAGCTTCAGGTCCCGCACATATAACCCCTGAATTGCACCCTGTGCTTATATGTTTGCCTTCCTCTCCAGTTTGCAAGATGCTTTAAGCTGTGGACCAAATACTATTTGTGTTTCTGTCGACAGTGCCTGCATAGTTTCTGGCCCACCTTAGGCAGGGACAAAGTGTTTATGGAAAAAAATGAGTGAGTGAGTGAATGAACACATAAATATTGAGTTGTATTGTCTCAGTATAAAAGGCTGGAATTACTTTAATCACCAAGTTAAAATGTTGCATTTTCAAATGCTTAAAGAGACAGTCTTCACTTTTGAGCTTGGAAGCGTCTATGTGGGACTTGTGTTAACTCCAAAAGACATAGAGAGATGATCTATCTCTACATGATTTAACTTATGCTTAATCCTGTTTTATTAGCAAAGGTCCAGGAGGAACGGTGAGGAGGTGATCCAGTGGCATCTGATGACAGAGATGCCATCTGGATGCACTATCAGTCAGTCCATGGGACACACACTTGCTCTCCTTGGTCCAGGATAAGTGCAAATTCATTCATCTACGATCTGTTTTGCAGGTCCTCTGTGATCAATAAAATGAATTTTGCAAGATGTTTGGTGGGTGAGAGATCTCTTTCTAGAACCATGGGAAAGCCAAATGAAATCTTTAGCCCAAACTGAAACGGAGGCCATTCCATCCTTATGAAGGTCCAAGACAAAAATACTTTATTCACTATCTTATGTATTTTATTTAAGGCAGATCATGATATGTGTCAGTAAAGAAAATCAAATAAAATTATTCTTCTCTTTTTACACCTTCTGTGATAGACTATAATCTTCATGAGGGCAAGGATCTTGTCTGTTTTGTTCACCAAACAGTGACTAATGCCACAGGAAGTACTCCAAGACTGAATCATAAGGAAAGAAAATCTCTGTAGACCAACAATGATTACAGAGATTGAATCAGTAACCAAAAATCTCCCAATAAAGAAAAGCCCAGGACTAGATGTCTTCATAGATGAATTCTACCAAACACTGAAATAATTAATACCAGTGTTTTTCAAACTCTTCGAAAATATTGAACAGGAAGGACAACATCCAAACTCATCTTACCAGGTTACCAAAGTCAGACAAGGACACTACAAGAAAAGAAAATCACAGTCCAAAATCCATGATGAACATCAGTGCAGAAATCCTCAACAAAACACTAGCACGCTGATTTCAAGAACATATTAGAAGGCTAATACACCAAGACCAAGTGAGATTTATTCCTGAGATGCAAGGGTGGTTCCACACATGCAAATCAATGAATGTCATACACCACATTAACAGAATGAAATATGAAAATCATATGATCATCTCAAAGATGCAGAAATAGCATTTGACAGAATTCAACATCTTTCCATGATAAAAAACGCTCAACAAATTAGGTATAGAAGAAATGTACCTCAACATAATAAAAGCCATATATGACAAGCCCACAGTGAAACATCATACTCAACAGTGAAAGCTGAAAGCTTTTCCTCTAAGATCAGGGACAAGGTAAGAATGCCCACTCTCACCATTTCTCTTCCACATAGTATTAGAAGCCCTAGCCAGAGCAATTAAACAAGAAAAAGAAAGAAAAGTCATCTAAATCAGGGGGAAAAAAAGTAAATTTATCTCTGTTTGCAGATGACATGACCTTGTATATAGAAAACTCCAAAGACTCTACCAAAAAACTGTTAGAACTAATAAATGAATTCGGCAAGTTTGCAGGGTGCAAAATCAACATACAAAAGCCAGTTGCTTTTTGTGTGTGGGTGTTTCTATGGGTGTGTGTAAATTTCATTTACAAAAACAATAGATACGGAATTTGGCTCACAAGCATAGTTTCCCAACTCCTAGTAGTGAAGCGTTAAAAAAACACCTATGAGCTTTTGTAAGAAATCAGGCTAAATGTTGCCCATGCTTTGACTGAAAGATTTGTTTGGTTTAAGGAATGTTTTCTGTCTTGCATTGCCGAGTACCGAGGGTATATTTAAGCCTCTAAGATGCCTCTTCAGGCATACTTACCATCACACTGGATCAACTTCTTCAATTTAATTTTTTCTTTTTTTTTAAACTGAGATATAATTAACATTAGATGATATTAGTTTCAGGTGTACAGCATAATTTGATATGTGTATATATTACAAAATGATCACCATAGTAATTCTAGTTAACATCCATCACCACATAGCGTTACAAGTTTTTTTCATGTGATGAGAAGATCTACTCTCTTGGCAACTTTCAAATATGCAATACAGTATCATTAACTGGAGTCACCAGGATTTATTTCATTTTATAAGTAAAAGTTTGTATCTTTCTACCACCTTCACTCACTTCACCCACTCCCTAACCCCCACCTCTGGCAACCACCAATCTGTTCTCTGTATCTGTGAGTTCGGGTTTTGGACTTTCCTGGGTTTGTTTTTGTTTTTCATTTTTTTTTTAATTCCACATATGAGTGAGATCATATGGTATTTGTCTTTCTTTGTCTGATTTATTTCACTTAGCATGATGCCCTCAAGTTTCATCCATGTTGTTGCAAATGGCAAGATTTCCTTCTTCTTTTTATGGCTGTATAATAGTCCATTGTGTGTGTGAGTATGAAAAAAATTCATCCTATTAAGCAAAATAATAAAACAAGTTTGTGAGAGGAAGAGTATACTTCTATAACACAAAAAATTATAAAACATCAGCAACATTAATTTTTGTAAAAAAACAATTAACCAGAAACAGTGCATTCACACGCATGGCAAGTTTATTTTTCTACAAAGCTTAACTTGGAAAAACTTCATTGTATCGATATTTGTCAGTGTGTTTTCAGCTTCATTTGTGTCAGGAACTAGAGTTGAAAGCTATAGACTATGATTCTTTTTAAAATATTCTAAAATTCAGTCTTTACCCTATTTAATCAGTGCCCTGAGTTCAAACAAATGAGTTTTGTGAGTGTAGAAGGAGGGAAGGGGGGAAGGGAAGGGAAAGAAAGGAAGAAGGAAAAGTCTTTTATGAATTTACTTGTAAAGAAGACATTCACTGGAGAACAGGTTTACTGGAAAACCACCTTTGCTTGTGGAGACCAGCAAGGCCACATCCTTAAGCAACTTTGGAACAGCTCTGATAACTCAGTCCTTTGGTCCCGGCAGTATAGTTCCCAAAATCACAGCACAGGATGAGGGAGCTGCAAATAAATCATGAGCATTGAGACTAGACAGAGTGCCCAGTTATCAGACTCAAAACTGTCGCTTTCAAACTTGGTTTGGCTCCGTTTAACCTGCTAAAGAGAATCTGAAGTTCATAATACTGAGAAATCTCCCACAGGCTCCTCTGATGCAGTATCTCTCTTCTCTCTTAAGTTTATGTATTTTAGTTACTTACCCTGTATGTCCACCATGGAAGGAGATAAATGTTCTAGGAGATTTTTTTTAATAGTTCAAATATTACAGATTGGATTGGAGAGGCTGCATTTCACTGAAGTTCCAAACTTATTAGATTGCAGACCGCCTGCTTCCGCATTATGGGCTTTCTTTTCTCAGGGAGAGGATGTTAAATACAGCGCTCCAGTCCCCAGTCCCCAGTCCAGACACTCTGAAATCACATTCCTGGAGGGGGGTTGGGGGAGGACACATACTAACAAGCCCCCGCGTGATTCTGATGGGCAGTCACGTTCAGGAACAACTGCCATAGCGCTAAGACCAAGACAGCCCTGCCTGGATGACCTACAAGGACCTTGTGTCCCTGCCTTCCACATATGATGCCATAAATCTTAACCAAAAGAGAGAATTCTACGTGGGAAGTGGGGCGGGCAGAGGTAAGTAAGGCGATTCCAGGCGTCCTGCAAGGCATCCTCTTTATATCCCTACCCATTCTTTGTATTCCTGTTCAAACATTATTTGTGTTTGTAAAAACAGTTTGTCAGTATTTACTGAGCATCTCCTTCTATGTGCTGGTTGAGCGATACAGGGCAGCCGAACAGGTGTATGTTAACTAACTCTGACATATGCTGGTGCTGTTAACAATTACAGTGGGAGCCCAGGGGTAAGAAACGGTAACTCTGATGGGGAAGAGGAGAGGGCATTTCAGAGGAGGAAACTGACAAGGTGCACCGGAGAAGCTGCTTCACTGCTCCGAGAAGTGAGGGAAAGGGTTCAAAGGCAGTGAGACTGTAGGAAGTTTTTGGTGTTTTCAAGAAATGGTGAAAATCTCCTGGAACCTCAGTGTTCTCCAACATGAAGTAGGAATGATGAGCTGCTTCAGATGGGAGAGCCTAGGAGCTGCGACTTCCCCATGACTAGGTCTTCATCCTCCAAGAAAAGGAGGGAGAAATGACTAATCCTAGAACTGGGACAGAGAATACACCAGACCCGCCTGTCGTAGGCGTCTGGGGGCCAGCTGAGAGAGCTCCCAGTGGCCCAAGCCGGAGCGATCTGAGGAGCAAAATAAATGAGGTAGTGTTGAATTGGATCCTAAAGTATAAAATAAATACTCCGAAGTCCACACTTGATGTAAATAATGATGAACTGTTAAAAAACAGACGCAGACTCATAGACGTAGAAAACCAAATTATAGTTACCAAAGGGGAAAGGGGGAGGGAGGAGTAAATTAGGAGTTTGGAATTAGCAGATACAGACTACTATATACAAAATAGATAAACAGCAAGGTCCTAATGTATGGCACAGTGAACTATATTCAATGTATTATAATAACCTATAATGAAAAAGAATATGGATGTATAAATGTATAACTGAATCACTATGCTGTGCACCAGAAACTAACACAACGTTGTCAATCAACTATACTTCAATAAAAAATAAAATGATAAACTGAATAAATAAATGGGAGGGGGCAGAATCAGATCTCCTATGCAGAAGAATTCCACATTCTCAAGATGTTCTCAAGAAGAAGGGGCATCACTCCCCCACCATCACGTGGGCTGTGCATGTGACTTCCCTCCAAATAGTGTGGTGTGGAAAGGAAGGGAAAAGAGTCACTTTACAAGGGGGAAACCTGACCAACACTGCCTCAGCCAGGTGACCAAAATTTGCATCAATAGCGGTCATCAAGCCATCTTGATCTTCTGCACCCTTCTTATGCTGGGATGAGAAAAGCACTTCTCCTCCAAAAAATGCGTCACCTCGGTATAATCATCAGAAAAAATTAGAAAATCCCCAATTGAGAGACATGCTACAAAACACCTGATTAGTACGCCTCAGAGGGTAAAGGTCATAAAGAACAAGGCAAGTCTAGAAAACTTTCACAGCCAAGAGAAGCCTAAGAAGATGTGACAACTAAATGTCATGTGGTTTCCTAGGTGGGATCCCGGAACAGAAAAAGGGAAGTTGGTAAAACGTCAGGAAATCTGGATAAAGTATGGACTTCAGTTAATATAAATATATCCATTCTGGTTCATAAATGTGTCAAATGTCCCAAGCTCATAAGGCAAAATATGAATAATACGGGAGACTGGGTGTGGGGTGTTGGGAACACTCTGCACCATCTTTAAACTTTTCTGTTAATCTGAATTGATTATAAGTTTAAAGGTTTATTTTTTTAAAAATAAGGATGCTTACTTGCTTGCCGGCCTGGTATGTTTGCTGCAATTTATCAAATGACGTAATGTACGTGAGTGTACTTTCTAAACTCGGATGCACACCGCCAATATAAAAGGGATTCCAGAATTATTTTCTTTCAGTAAAATTATTTTTATCTTTAAAATTATTTTTCATGTAAAGTATTAAGTTATTTTTGAATATTTAAAATTATCCTCGGTGTGAGGGTGGATCGAGACTGACTATGCAGGCTGAGAGCAGACAAGAGGAGCCCCCAGGAGATGCGTTAAGGAGTTTGGATTTGATTGTGAAGATAATGAGCCATTAAAGGTTTCTGAGCAGAAGAGGAGCGTGATTAGATCTGAATTTCAGGACTGGCAACAGATGGAGGCTGGGATCGTGGAAACCACAGGCGTCTGGGCAGAGATGCTCGGAACGGAGTTGAAGTGGTCCAGGGAGGAATCAGGTGGTAGGACCTGATCCCCGCTGATAGGGATGGGTTCCCACTCTGGGCCCCCAACCAGTAACCCTCCAACCCAGACTTTCCCAAGGACAGTGTGAATTTGATCTCCTTTTAATATTTTCAGTGAAAGTGATCCAGGATTGAATAAGTATATGCGAATTTTTATACCTGTGTTAAAACTCTTACAAGCACATACAATATACAGAAATTCGTCATTCTGCATGTCTGATTGGGGTTTAAGAAGATTTCATCCTTATCGGGACAGCCCAGCACACGTTAGCAGTTCATTACTCAGCCTGTTCCCTTATCCGTGTAACAGGGGCATCATTCTCGTACCTGCCTCAAAGGTTGTTATGAGGACTAAGTTACCAGTACAAAAGTATGCAGCCCACTGCAGGGCACGTCACAAGCCCATGGCAAATGGGAGCTATTATTGATGGCGATCGTAGAGGAAGTAATGTGCCTCCTTAACGTTGCTCAGGACAATTAATAAATACAGTGACATCAGTAAATTCCTGCTGCTGCTCATCCTGGCGCACTCTGTTTATGTGGCCTGGGCAGAGCGACTAGATCATTGCTAGTAAGTGTTGATAGTTGGGAGCATCTTCCGTCGGTGACTTTCCTCTTGAGGCTCATCTATAAAACCGTTGTTTTCGTTCTCTGTCCACTTCATCTTAATACACAGTAAGCACTCAGCCAACGTTAGCTCTTCTTAATAGTGTTATTATGTCACACCATGTTTCCCCCAACGGGTGGTCCCACAGACTTGCTCCATCCAGTTTCAAGCGTGCTGGAAGGGAACTGCCCACCTGTTTGAAATGTCCTCCTAGACTTCCAAAGTGAATTATCTGTGTTCTCCACAGAGCCTATGTTTTATGTCAGACTGTCCTAAACGTACCCACCAGATACCATAAAAGTCTCTCCAGCCGTTTCCAGTGATGTGATGACAGGCAAACAGACAGGAACTTAATTTTATGAGCATAAGTTCTGAAGGTTCTCTGTGCCCTGATTTTATCTGTTGCTAAGTTGTCATCCGCAGCTGGAGGGCAGGACACTGTCCCACCCGTCCACGCACAGGCTTGGCCCCCAGTGGGTCCTCATTAAAGCTGGTGAAGATCACTGCCAGGGAAGACTCCTAGAAGACGTCATCTCTTTCCCTTTAAGTCCTTGGGCAGAGAGGCACAGCGCCACCAAAGCAAACTTCAAGACACACACAGCCTTACCTGGGGTTAACTCTTCTTGTGAAGCTCTAATGCATTAGCCACCTCTAATGGTCCCATTTACTTTTTAAAGAAACGAGGCTATTTTCTCTGCTACTCCACCATTCCAGGAATCTATCTGTAGATTTTCTTTAAGGCGAGAACTGTCTAATAGTGAGTAATTTCGCTAGTCTATATTTAGCAGCAAGGAAGATTTTTTTTCAGGTCATTGCAGAGAAGTTCTCAGAAACTGTGCAAGCTGAGAAGAGCTGACAGAAGGTAGATGTCATAGATTTTTTTTCTTCCTTCTAAAGCAGAGGGATTCACCATTAGGAGCCAGGTCTCAGAGACTTGACAATAGGGTCTCAGTTTCCTAACCAACAAAATGGACGTTATAATACTTCCTTAATGGGTCTTTGGTGAGGTATAAACAAGCAAATATGAAATACTTAGCTCAGTTCTTGGACTGCTGGTCCATCTCCACCTGTCCATCTGTCAGCCACCACCTCCATCTCCTCCCCTTTGCTGGACAGCCTCACGGTGGTTCTATACTTTAGGCTCCTCCCTCCAATTCCCAGTTTGCCCTTGTCCTTCCTAAAGCTCAGCTCTGAGGTATCTCTTTCCACCTTGAAATCTTTCTAGACTTCCTTCAGCCTTGGGCTGGTGCTCTCACCCTCCATTCCTACACTATGTCCCATAATTCTAGATATGGCTCTCACCACCTGCCGATGTGGTCACTCAGAGTTTTCCAATCCCACTGTATACTGTCCACTAGATAACTAATACACTGATAAAATGAGTTGATTTATGTAAAGGCATTCCCTGAATGCCAGGAACATTGTAAACCGTATTGTATTGAAAGCTGTTGGCATTGTTATTTTGAAATATTTTAAGCATACAGAAAAGTTTAGCATAGAAAGGAACAAATATTCATGCCCCAGCCACTCAACTTTATCGATCACACTATTATGCCATGTTTTTTCATATCTTTTTTAAGCAGGGAAACATTACAGACATAACTGAGTTGAAGCCCCCTCTGTACTCTTCCCTCCTCCCATTCCCAACCCTCCCTTCATGGCAGTGGCTACGTCCCCAGATTTTGTATTAATTGCGCTTTTATATTGTTGTTCCATGTTCTAAATTTTATTTAAGTGATATAGTACCGTACATAGCCTTTTTCAAATTACATTCTTGGCCAGCATTATGTTTTTGAGATTTATCTCTGTTGGAATATGTCACTTTAGTGAATTCGCTTGCAGTACTCTGTTGAATTTTATTGTATGAATATTCTTTAATGTATTGATTCCACTTTTAAGGGACACTTATACTGCATCCAAAGTAGAAATGCAGTACATCTCAGAGATGATTGTGCAGATGAGAAAACGAAGCTAAGGAAGGGAAGTGATTTGGCTAAAGTCATAGAAAGGATAGTGGAGCCAGGACTTTAGATCATAGTAGCCTGGAGTGGCCAGGTTTTGTCTGCACATCAGACCTTCCCATCTGCTTTCTTCAGATTCCTTTGAGGAATTCATCGCTCATTCCATGAAACCCTGCTGGGAATATCGTTTAATCCCTGACCAAGTAGCCAGAGAGCTCATGACTCAGTCTTTGTTGATCCCAGTACCACATTCCTCGGTATGTAGTGATGGGTTCAGAGATCATGTGACTTAAGCTGAGTCAATCAAAATCTGTAACTCTGCCAAGCTGAAAAAATAGAGGCCTGGGGTCTCCAGAAAATATCCTTCCTGCCATGTAGGGAGAGTCTACCTCCAGCAGAGAGAGTGAAGCCAACAGAGAAGGAGAAGGAGAGAGAAAGAGAGTAAGAGAGAAGAGAGAGGTGTAGAACTTAATAACAGCGCTTGAGCTGCTGGAGGCAGCGTTCGTAAACTCAGTCATGAAAGCTGATAAAGGCCTGTCCTTTTCCTTTGTTTTTAATTTACCCAGTTTGCCTTGGATTTCTTTAATTTGCAACAAAGGGTCCTGACTCTTAAGTTCACTCTTCTTTCTGCTCTGTCCCAGCTGCGCCCGTTAGATATTCAGTAAGCAGTTAAGTGAGAATGATGATCTCAGTGAAGCCTTAAGAACACCGCTAACCTTGCACTTAGGAACCACAGCAAGACTAATGGTGGTGCAGGTTATAACGAGACATTTCCCTTCTCTTAGCTGTTTTACTCTGACCTGCCATCCATTCATTCATTGGATATGTATCATGTTCCTACTATGTGCTGGGTGGAAGACACAAAACAAGAATAGCATAAAGAACACAGAGATAATAGAAAAATTTTCTAAGCATTTTGTAGGAAGTTGTGCAGTATTAATTCTAAATAGACTGCCAGTAGGGAATAATGCCTCTTTCAATCCCTAGAGAAAAAAACCTAAAAAGCCAATAAAGGAATTAAACGGAATATTTTAAAATATCTGATTGGCCTAACAGAAAATGGAAAAGAACAAATAGAGGAATGAAGAGAAATGGACAAATAGAAAACAAATAACAAGACAGCAGACTTAAACCCAAGCTTATCAGTAATTGCATTACAAGTAAAGAACCTAAGCCTCCAATTAAGGGGCAGAGATTTTTACACTGGAAACAAAAGCAAGACCTATTTCTGGTCTATAAGATACACATTTTAAATATAAAGTTAGGTTAAAAGCAAAAGGATGGAAAAAATACACCATGCAAACTGCGAGCATAAGAAAGCTAATGTGGCCACATAATGTCACACAAAGGTAACTTAATAAGGAGTAACAGCAGAGATAAAGACAAACATTTCATAATGATAAAAAAAAAAGGATCATTTCATCAAGAAGACACACAGTATAACATGTGCATTAACTTAGAAACAGAGGTCCAAAATACATGAAGCAAAAGTGAACAGAACTAAAGACAGAATTAGCTAAGTTCACAATTATAGAGATCTTAACCTCCACTTTTCAGTAATTGCTAAAACAAGTAGACAGGAATTGACTGACCGAGCAAGTGATGTGTATAGACTATCCAAATACTGTTAATCACCTTGACCTAAATGATATTTATAGACCATATGAAATCACTGCAGAATATACATTCTTTCCAAGTACATATGGAGCATTCACCAGAGCACACCATATCCTGAACTATAAAAAAAGTCTCAGTAACTTTCAAAAGATTGAAATAAAAGCATATTCTCTGAACACAATGAAATTAAGTTAGAACCTAATGACAATAAAATATCTTAAAAATCCCCAAATATTTTGGGACTAAACAATGCATTTTTTTCTTTTTCCTTCTTTTCTTGTCTTTTTTCTTTTTTTTAATTGAAGTAGAGTCAGTTTACAATGTTGTGTCAATTTCTGCTGTACAGCATAATGTTTCAGTCATACATATACATACATATATTCATTTTCATATTCTTTTTTATTGTAGATGACTACAAGATATTGAATATAGTTCCCTGTGCTATACAGTATAAACTTGTTGTTTATCTATTTTATACATAGTAGTTAGTATCTGTAAATCTCGAACTCCCAATTTATCCCTTCCCATCCTCTTCCCCTCCTGGTAACCATAAGTTTGTTTTCTATAGTTGTGAGTCTGTTTCTGTTTTATAAATAAGTTCATTTGTATCTTTTTTTTTTTTTTAGATTCCACATATAAGTGATATCATACATTCATCTTGCTTTTTTTTTGGCTTACTTCACTTAGAATGACCATCTCCAGGTCCATCCATGTTGCAGCAAGTAGTATTATTTTATTCTTTTTTATGGCTGAGTAGTATTCCATTGTATAAATATACCACACTTCATTATCCAGACATCTGTCAATGACCATTTAGGTTGTTTCCATTTCTTGGCTATTGTATATAGTGCTGCTATGAACATTGGGGTGCATGTATCTTTTTGAATTAGGGTTCCCTCTGGATATATGCCCAAGAATGGGATTGCTGGATCACAGGGTAACTCTGCTTTTAGTTTTGTAAGGGAACTCCATACTGTTTTCCATAATGGCTGCACAAAACTACATTCCCACCAACATGTAGGAGGGTTCCCTTTTAACCACACCCTCTCCAGCATTTATCATTTGTGGACTTTTGAATGATGGCCATTCTGGCTGGTGTGAGGTGATACCTCATTGTAGTTTTGATTTGCATTTCTCTGATAATTAGTGATATTGAGGATCATTTCATGTGCTTATTGGCCATTTGTATGTCTTCCTTGGAGAATCTGCTTGTTTAGAACTTATGCCCATTTTGAGACTGGGTTGTTTGGTTTTTTGGTTATTAAGTTGTATGAGCTGTTTGTATATTCTGGAGATTAAGCCTTTGTCAGTTGCATCATTTGCAAATATCTTTTCTCATTTTGTGGTTGTCTTCTTGTTTTGTTTATAGTTTCCTTTGCTGTGCAAAAGCTTATAAGTTAAATTAGGTCCCACTTGTTTATTTTTACTTTATTTCTACTGCCTAGGTAGACTGCCCTAGGAGAACACTGCTAAGATTTACAGACAATGCATTTTTAAATGATACATGAACCAAAGAAGAATTTGTGAGGGAAATTAGAAAATATTTCAAAATGAATGCTAAAGAAAGTACAGCATATCAGCATGTGTGGGATGTCGGTCAACCAGCATTTAGAAGGAAATTTGTAAATTCAAATATTTATATTAGAAAAGAAGAAAGGGGGCACAAATTAGTGATCTATGTTTATACCTTAAGAAATTAGAAAGAGAAGAGCAAATTATACCAAACTAAATAGAAAGAAATAATAAATATAAGAGCAAAATGCATTGAAATGAAATGAAAAACACACAATGGAAAAATTTAACAAAAAAAAAGCCTATTCTTTGAAAACATTGATAAATTGATACACCTATAGTTAGCCTTATTAAGGAAGAAAGAATGAGAACACAGATCACAAGTATCAGAGATGAAAGGAGGGCATGTCATTACAGAGCCTACAGATATTATAGGGCAATAAGAAACTATTAAAAACAGCTTTATACCAATAAAACTTGACAACTTAGATTAATTGGACAAATTCCCTGGAAGACACTTGTTTTTCCTTGAAAGACATCCAAAGCAATCCCAATAAAAGTCAACTAGGCTTTTTGAGGAAAGTGATGTGATGATTCTAAAATGTATATAGAAATTCAAAGAACCTAGAACAACCAAAACAGTTTAAACTAGAACAAATTTGTAGGACTGATTACAAGACTTACTGTGAAGACTTACCCTGAATCATAACAGAGTGGCATTGGTATAAGGATAACAAATAGATTGATTCATCTGAATACAGGTCCAGAAATAGACCTACACATCATTTTCAATTGATTTTCAACAAAGAACTCTTGGCAATTTATTAGGGGAAATAAAATATTTTAAATGATTTGTCCTAGAAAAACTGAGTAATCTTAACAGGAAAGAGGGAAGGAGGGATGGAGGGAGAGGAGGCAGGGAGGAAGGGAGGAAGGAACTTTGAGACTTATACCATATACAGAAATTAATTTAAATGGGTCCTAGAACTAAACATAAATGCTGAAACTATAGCCCGAAACCTGAAAACGTCTAGGAAAAAAACTTAGGATACTATCTTTATGAACTTGGGATAAACAAAGATTTCTTAACAATAAGCACTAATCATAAATGATAAATTAGATTTCAGGAAAACTTAAAACCTCTGCTCATCAAAAGATAGGGATAAAATATTTGTAATGTATAGGTGTAACAAAAGGTTTGTATCCATATATGTAAAGAACTATTGAAAATCAATAACAAAAAAATTAAAATAGGCAAAAAGAATTGGATACCTCACAGAGAAGATGTATGAGGGGCCAATAGCACATGGAAAAGTACTCAATATTTTTAATTAAAACCATGAATATCATTTCGTATCTACTAGAGTAGCTAAAATAAAAAAGGCAATACAAAATTTTGGTAAGCATGTAGAGCAGCTGGAATTCTCATACATTTTTGGTGGGACTGCAAAATGGAATAGCCTGTTTGTAAGTCTGTTTGCCAATTCCCTATAAGGTTAAAGATACCCTTATTCTATAACCCAGCAATTCCATCTCTAGGTATTTATTCAACAGAAATAAAAATGTTATGTCTACACAAAGACCCATACACGAATATTCATACCAGCTTTATTCTTAATGTCCAAAACCTGTCAACAACTCAGTGTCATTCAGCAAAAGAACAGATAAACCAATTGTGGTATGCTCATATAATGGAATACTACTCAGCAAGAAAAATGAACACAGTACTGTTATGTTCACCAACACAGACACCACTAATCTGTTGTGATAGAAATCAGAGCAGAGGTTTCCTCCAGTAGGTTGGGATTGATTAGAAGGAGGCAAGAGAGAACTTTCTAAGGTAATGAGAGCATTCTGTATCCTGATGGGAGTATTGGTTACAAAAGTGTATTCATTTGTCAGAGCTCACCAAATTGAACAAATATTTGGGATTTTTGTATTTTACTGTATGTAAAATTTGCTTCAGTAAAAATGGTGATCCCTTTTTTTCCTAAACGGGGGACAGGGAACAGCTAAAGGATGATGCACTTAGGAAACCTGGCTTTACCACTTACTAGCTAGGTGACCTTGAACAAGGTTGTGAACCTTCCCACAACTCACATTCCATCTCAAAGTGAAGATGATAATCATACCAGTCTTATTAGGGTAAATTCAGGGTAAAGATTAAAGAATGTAGCCCCTGAAAAGGGCTTTACACAGTGCCTGATCAGATCTCCTGCCTTCCCACTTTGGCTCAGTCTTGAAGACCTAGTTCCTTGTGTCTTTTCTATGAACTCACCCTCTTAAAAATCAAGCCGTCACTTCTTTGCTCCTAATCCTCTTGATCAGCGCTTTGTCCCTTCGCCTCACATTTTGACATCGTCCTTGTCCTTCTAGCACTCTCCTCTTTCTCCCTGTGATTAAACGTAATCTCCCAGGAAGTTACAAGTTCCTTGAGACAGGAGCTATGCTTGCTCCTGTCTCCACAGCCCCAGAGAATGGGAGGTACCCAGGTGGTGTTCCGTAGTTGCTTCTCCGCGTTACTATTTAATTTATGAATAGGCAATACAATTTAAAGAAGCAGTATTCAGTGATTAAGTCTTCCATTGTCCAGGAATTTTAAATATTAAAAGATCTTCACTATGCTGTACCCCAGAAACTGACACAACATTGTAAACTGACTATACTTCAATTTAATAATTAATTAATTAATTAATTAATTAATATATTTTTCAAAGATATTCAGTGAAGAGTCTCCTCCCAATGTCTCTACCTGCTCCCCATGCCCCCAACACCACCCAAAAAAGGAAAACTCCTATTATTCCACATATTTCTGTCTGAACGTATGGTATGTATTTTTGTTTCTCCCTCTTCCTTACATAAACAGTAGTTACCATATCACTTGTGCGTTTTCTGTTGTTTTCCAGCTAACAATACATTTTAACCTCTTTGCCAATCATTACTTAGAAATTAACTGTAAAATGTCCCATTGATTAATGTGCTATAGGTTATTTCCAATCTGTTGCTGCTACAAAATTGCTGTAATGAATAACTTTTTACACAGTCCCTTCACACGTGTACCAGTACAACTGGAGGATAAATTCTTAGAAGTGGAATTTCTGGGATAAAGGATACATGCATTGCTAACTGATATTGTCAAACTGTTCTCCCCAGGAGTTTATTATTTCCATTTCCACCAGCAATGAAGCATAGCCTTGCCAATGAATGCGTGATCAAACACTTGGATTTCTGCCAACATTATTCGTAGAAAATGGTGTCTCAACATTGTTGGGAAACCTGAGACTCTTGTCATATATTTAAATGCCGTTTGTTTTGCCTTCTTTGTGAACTGTCGGTACTTGTCCCTTGCCCATTTTTCTACACAGTTGTTGGTCTTTTTCTTACCGGTTTCAAGTTATTCCTTATATATCAGAGAGAGAAATTCATTGTAATTTGAATTGCTGTGCTTTCCCAATGTGTCCTTTGAACTTTTTCTCTGCTTGTGTGATTTCTGCCATGCAAAAGTGGTTTTACTTTTTACATGCTTTAATTTATTAGTCTTTTATTTTATGGCACCTAGATTTTTGAGTCATAGTTAGGCCTTCATATTTTTTTTTTTTAAGTTGGCTGTTTCATTGAATACCAGATCACATTCCAAAAGACAGAAGATTTCAGTGTAAAAATAGAAACTTTGGGAGTATTAAAAGAAAAGACAGATGCTTCTTAACTTGAATCGAGTCTAATTTAATTGACACATTTTGCATGTTTGGGGACACACTTAACTCCGCATTGGACACAGAGAAGGAATTTTGCTAAACTTGCCTGAGGCCATTGTACTTTGCTTATCTCATTGGCTGGAACCTGACTGCAGCTCCAACTGGGAACTCATGTCTCTCACTCTGGATGTGGTCCAGACACTTTCTCTAAGTTGCTGCTTTTGTTTCTTTTGTTGTTGCTTTGCTTCGTTTTGTTTTCTCACCAGTAGGTAGAATGGGCTGTTGTCAGCCACAATTACTTGAAGACCCTTGTCATTTCCTTTTTCTGCCTTTCCCTGAGGGCCAAAACGAGGAAATTAAATTGGTCATTCATTCACTCAACCAACAAGTAAATGTGCTAAGCATCTATTAAAGTAAGGCAGGCTGCTCAGAGCTAAGCAGACGTGATGAAAAAAGCAGACAAAATCATTACCTTCCTGCAGCTTATCTTCTAGTGTGAAAGACGGATCTTAAACATGTCATAAGAGGGAAGTGCCAGGAAAAGGAATAGGGTGTTACGAATATTTGGAACAGAAACCCTTCTTACCCTTGTCTGACAGATAAGGGAATGAATTCCCTGAGGAAGTCTCTTTTGAACGGAACCCTGATAAAGTAAGAACTAACCAGCCAAAAGCAGAAAGAGACTCCCAGACAGAGGGAAGAGACAAGAAGAGCAGTGGCCCCAAGGCCAGAGGGAGCATGGTGCGATGTAGGAACTGAAGGAAGAGCAAGGTGATCCGGCTGGAGGAGGACCCTGGCATTCAAGTCACGTGGGGGCTGTTGTCAGTTGGGTTCCCCGGCTCTTGGGTGAGAAGAGGAGGAAGTAAGATTGAGTGGATGGAGAAGCTCTGGTGCAGCCACAGGAAGACTTCAGGCAACCCTGCAGGGAGCTCTGAACGGGCACGGCCCTTCAGTGTTGGGACAAGGGCTGCAGCTTTCACGTCGCCACGCTGAGCGGTCCGCAGACCTGGGTTACTCTCTGCCAGCGCTGCGAGGTGGGGGCCGTCAGGCAGTAGTACTCCCCACAGCAGGGAGGAGAAGCCCTTTTGTCCCGGAAGGGACCCTGGGCAGCAGAACCCAGCCCCCACAGTAGGAGAAAATCACTCTGGGCCTTTAAGGTCATGATAAAGAATTTTAATTTTATTCCAAGTGCAGGAGGAAGCCAAAGGAGAGTTTTAAGCAAGTAAGAGAAATAAGCTGCTGGGGCTTTTTAGAAGAGTGGTCTGGCTGCTTTATGTACGCACTTTAAGTGGACAAGTCGGAAGAGAGTGCGCTTAAGAGGCCATTGCAATGGTGGCATGGACTTACGTGGTAGCGGAGGAGAGAGGTGGGAGGTGGGAAGCAGTTAGACTGGGTTGGCCATAGTGTCAACAGAACTTACTGATAGAATGAATGGCGGTTGGTAGGAAAAATAGAGGAATCATAGATGACGGCTAGGTTTGGGACTAAGCATTTCATAGATGGTGGAGCCGTTTAATAAGATGGGGAAGGCTCGGGGAGGCACACTATTCTGGGCCATTTCATCATGTATCCAGGAAATCAACTTTATAGCACTGTTGTCAACTATTTTCTATTTTTGTGCTATTCCTAAACGCACAAGGATGCGTTACCTATTCTTTGGGCCATAGTTTTCACATGAACACAAGTCAAAGGCCTTCTCATCCTTCATTGTCCAAGTTCAGTGCTACCTCCTCTATAAAACCTTCCTTGATCATAAAAACATTGGTGTATATAGAGTTCCTGATATTTTATAATGGGAAAACTAGAAACAAGGAAATGAACTGACTTACCCAGAACTGTACTGGACTCCAGCAGAGCTGTGACTAGACATCGTCTCCTGACTCAGTGGCTGAAAATGGCATTACATCAAAGGAGAAAGGAAAGTCAACAAGGGTGGACAGAGTGAATGCCAGATCAGTTAGGAGTTGATTATGGAGGCCCAGGTGACAGATCATGGTGGTCTAGCTTAGGGTGAGAGTGGGGAGATGAAGTGAACATATCCAGGAGCTTCTAGGAACTAGAATGTCCAGGACTTGGTGTTGGTCTGGATCGAGGGAGTGAGGGAGGGGTAGGTACTAGGAAAACTCCTTGGATCACCTGTCATTCACCAAGCTTGGAAGGACTGGAAAAAGGCTCTGCTTGGGGGAAAAGATTACGAGTTTGGTTTTCATTTCATTTCAAACCTCTGAGCAGGATGAGTTGCCGAACCTCTGGGGTGAGGGGCTTGGCACTGGGACCTCTCAGTGGGATCGCTAGGTGGCTAGTACTTGAGCCTCTAGGGGACACTCAGGGCTGGTGCTCAGACTTCTAATGCGTGTTTGTCACTGACACTTGGAACACCAGGGAACAATGGACTGAGCTGCATGCTGCACCCTCTCCCTGCCTCCTGTCTTCCAATTTTCTGCCACTGCCTCCCACTGGTGGAACCTAACTTGGTAACTCAAGCATAACAGTGCAGATCATGGAGCAATGGGCTTGAGCCTGAAAGACATTCGATAATAACCAGTTTCCCTTTTTGGGTGGTTTAGGGAATGAGCCTGGGTTAGGAGTGAAAACACTGAGTTTTCTCTCCAGCTCTGCCATCAGCCAGCAGTGTGATCTTGGACATGTGACTCCCCATCTCTGAGTATCTTTTCTCTTCCTTCAGATGTATAAACATCTATTTGCTGTTGTACATACTTAGGTGTCTGTCCTTTAAGAAGCCTCCTCTGATCCACATCACTTAGGGGGATTTGGTACTCCTCCTGTTGCTCATATAAACGCCTGTTCTAACCCCTTTTTTAAAAACTTACTTCACTTTTTAATTGAGAACTAGCTAACATACAATTAAAAGCACAGACCTTTCTTTTCTTTTTTTAAATTGAAGTAGACTTGATTTAAAATGTTGTGTTAGTTTCTGGTGTACAGCATAGTGATTCATTTATATATTTATGTATACATATATATGTATATATGTGTATGTATACATATATATACATCCTTTTTCGTATTTTTATTATAGAGTTTTATAAGCTATTGAATATAGTTCCCTGTGCTATACAATAGGACTTGCTGTTAATCTATTTTGTATATAGTCGTTTATATCTGCTAATCCCAAACTCCTAACTTATCCTTCCCCACCTTTCCCCTTTGGTAACCATAAGTTTGTTTTCTATGTCTGTGAGTCTGTTTCTATTTTATGAGTAAGTTCATCTTTGTCTTCTTTTTAGATTCCACATCTAAGTGATATCATATGCTATTTGTCTTTCTCTGACTTACTTCACTTAGTATGATAATTTCTAGGTCCACCCAGGTTGCTGCAAATGGCATTATTTCCTCCTTTTTATGGCCAGGCTGAGTAGTATTCCATTGTATATATATATACCACATTTTCTTTATCCTTTGATCTGTCGATGGACATTTATGCCCATGTCTTCCATGTCTTGGCTATTGTAAATACTGCTGCTATGAACATTGGGATGCAGGTGTCATCCTGAAGTAGGGTTCCTTCTGGATATATGCCCAGGAGTGGGATTGCTGGATCATAGGGTAGCTTTATTTTTAGTTTTTTAAGGAACCTCCATACTGTTTTCTGTAGTGGCTGCACCAAATTACATTCCCACCAGCAGTGTAGGAGGGTTCCCTATACTCCATGCCCTCTCCAGCATTTATCATTTGTGGACTTTTTAGTGATCTCCATTCTGGCTGGTGTGAGGTGATACCTCATTGTAGTTTTGATTTGCATTTCTCTGATAATTTGCAATATTGAGCATTTTTTTCATGTGCCTTTGGCCATTTGTGTGTCTTCATTGAAGAAATGTTTGTTTAGGTCTTCTGCCCATTTTTGGATTGGGTTGTTTGGTTTTTTGTTATTGAGTTCTATGAACTGTTTGTAAATTCTGGAAATTAAGTCTTTGTCAGTCACAGCATTTGCAAACATTTTCTCCCATTCCATACAATGTCTTTTTGTTTTGTTTATCATTTCCTTTGCTCTGCAAAAGCTTGTAAGTTTAATTAAGTCCCATTTGTTTATTTTTGCTTTTATTTCTATTTATAAAAGCACAGATCTTAAATGGTTAGTTTGGTGAGTTTTGACAATTGTATATACATCCATGTAATCACCAATCCAATAATCTGCCATTTTAACCGTTACTAAGTATACAATTCAGTGGCATTACATTCAGTACACATTCACCGGGTATGCAGCCATTACCACTACCTATGTCTCAGTAGCACATTCCATTTTACTTGCTTACTGATAAGTCAGAATTGCCTAATAGAGATTAAATCCCCAAGGGCTAGAATCACGTATTATCCCAGTGATTGGCATTTAGTAAATACTGGCATTTGGTAGTTGGTTGAACTAATGAATGAGTGAATGAATGTCTAAAGTCTCACTGACTGTGTCTTTTTGTCTAGTAACTGTAATGGGATCACCTAGCTGTACCTTTATTCCTCCTCTCTTTCTCAAATGTTTGTTAAGTATCTACAGGGTGTCTAGAAGTTAGAAGATGACCTGGACAAAACTCCTATCCGCAAATCCGCAGCCTGGTTAGGGGTAGAAACAAGTAAATAATATGTAACAAACCAACTAATCGTTGGTAGAAAGATGAGCAGGGTGAGAGTTATGGTTACAGACATGAAATTATCCCTTATACTGCCTTGGAGCATCGAGGAGGGCTTCATAGAGATGAAAAAGCACTTTAGTGATGTTGAGTGGTAGGATGGGGATGCAGAGAGTCTAGGGGAACTGCAAGGAATTCTTTAGGGCCAAATTTGGGGTCTTTTCTCCTCCAGGGGTCCCACTTCCTGCCTCAACGCCTGAGACTATTTTTGGCAGAGGAGTAAGACAGCGACACTAATTTTTCTCTGTGTGATGGGTCCGGCTTACCCGCTTCCCGCACCACTTCCTCTTCATTAAGGTTCTTCCTTATTTCTCAGTGCTTCCCCATTTGTCAGTGTTTCCCGTGAGTCAGTTTCTCCTCTTTGTGCGTGTTTTCTCTAGATGAGTGGCTTTTATTACTTGTGGCTTTTCATAAAAAGGTCTTTGTTCAAGACCTTGGGATTTTCCCAGGGAAAGCCATATGAATCTCCAAAATAGTTTTACGTATTTATTGGCCTCATTCAAAAGTAGCTGGTGAGTGAATCTGTACCTCTTGGCTACTCTGTGTAAACACACACACACACACACACACACACACACACGTTCTCTCATGTCCCCCACCCTACCCCATTCTCCCATTGTAGGTAGCTTAAGAACTCAAACCACTCAGAAGTAGTTGTCTGTGGTCAAAATGGTGCTACCAGACCTTAAATATCTTAATGACTAAGACTCTCTTATTTAGAGGACTGGGTGTTTGGATGGATGAGTGGACAGGTGGACGGATGGACAGGTGAATGACTGAGACTTTCAAGCTTCCGCAACCCGCGCCAAAGCCACCCTTAATAACAACCCTGAGTAGGAAGCTCAAAATGAGTGTTGGCAATGATGATGCTACTGATGATGGTGTGATATGAGTGCTACCACAGAATAATGACAAATGTCCTGGGAAAGGAGATTCCAAAGACTCTGAGCTAAGACATCATGCTTTCCTTCTTACATTCATTGAACTAAACATTTATGGAGCAGCCTTCTTGGCAGCACCTTTTGTTCAGACCCTCCCGTGCCCTGTGGTGAATACAAAAGAAGTGTCAGATGGCATCCTTCCCTGTTTCATGGCAACTCACAGCCTGACATAAGAGATCCCGTCTCCTTGTTAATCCTAAATTAAGTGATTGGGTGAAAGATCATGAACTCTAAAAGACAAGAATCATCCAAAAGTATTTTCAATGAAGTCCTTTCATTTTCTACTCAGGATAATATTAAGTAATAGTAAGCTATTATCCACACTGCTTCTCAGGTTCGAACTACAAGGCTTCTCACTTGAAGTGTTTGAGAAATCCAAACAAGACCATACCCTCTTTTAGGAAGCACGGACAGAGAGGTCCTTCTACAGCCGAGTTCGTGGAGAGCTAAGGGGAGGGCGTGACTCTCTCTTTTGTGCCCAGAATGATTTCTTTAGGGAAAGCGATAAAGGTACCAAAGAATATCTCATGCTGTCCTTTCCACCTCTCACTGTCACAAGGGAAATTACACATGACACTGGAATAGCCCATGTCGCCTTGCCAGGCAGTTCAAATCTCCCTAATCAACCCTTTCCTCATCCATCCACCCCACTCCTACCCCTAGATATGGAGACTTGGTCAGGGTTTCCTGTGTGTGCCCTCATCAAATCCCATGTTATTTGCCCATCACACCTACCGCATTGGTGATTAAAGAGTCATTTACAAGATTATCAGTTGCCTCTCCCTCCCTGGCTGGGCTATAAGCTCCCTGAAGGCAGGGCTCACATCCATGGTTTCCTTACTGTACACACTCTCAGTGTTCACACAGTGCCTGGCTAGCCTCAAAAAATAAATGCCTCTTGAAAGATTTAAGGAGAAGACGCCTTTATTCTGCAGAGGACACAGCCTTGAGAATCCTGAAATGAGGAACCTGACTTAGAAGACAGTGGCTTCACCAATTTATGTTCCCATCAACAGTGCATGAGGGCTCCCTTTTCTCCACATCCTCCTTGACATTTGTTATTTGTGGTCTTTTTGATGATAGCCATTCTGACAGGTGTGAGGTGATATCTCATTGTGGTTTTCCTTTGCATTTCCCTGACAATTAGCCGTGTTGACAAACTAGTGGTTACGAGTGGAGAGCAGGGAGTGGGGAGAGGCAAGAGAGGAAAATGGGATTAAAAGATACAAACTACTGTGTATAAATTAGATAAGCAACAAGGACATATTGTAAGGCCAGGGGAATATAGCCATTATTTTGTAATCACTTTCAAGGGAGTATAATCTATAAAAATATTGAATCACTATGTTGTACACCCAAAAGTAATATAATATTGTAAATCAACTATACTTCAATTTTACCAAAAAAAAAAAAAAAAAGAAGAAGAAGGAGGAGGAGAAGGAAGAAGAGGGAATGACGGGAGGGAAGGAGGAGGAGAAAGAGAAAGAGAAAAAGAAAAAGAAAAAAAGAAGAAACTGGTGTCTGTGCCTGGAGAGATAGCTCCCTGCCTCTGAGTTTAGAGCCCAGAGCCCAGTTACTCCCAAGGCCTGGAGAAATGGCAGCTCTGGTGTCCCAGGTCCTGTCACAGGATACTTAGATGGTTAATTCTTGGTTACCCACATGTGTCCCTAAAACAAACAGCAGAGAGGAAGAATCACAGACCATCTGCCACATAAGCGGAATTATTTCTCAGCGGAATGTTTCTCAAAGCCTCAGAAAGGAGTCGGTGAATTAAAGGTTTATATTAACCTCATTTCACATTTCTTTTCACTTACAGGAAATTATTTTCATTTTCCATGCCCAGCTAGTTGATGTTTACCTCACCGACTGTATTAAAGTGGAGCTGCGTCATGCTGTTTTGTTCTAGGTTATTTCCAGAGAAAAAGGACCCCAGTTGATATTTTATTAGTTGCTGTATAGTAACTTGTTTTCAAAATGCTGGATTTCTTTTTTTCCATTTAGGATACCATGCATGTCTTTCCTATTTGGGAATGAGAGAAATATTTATTTTTAAGAACGTCATGTCCAAGTAGGTAAATAAGTGAAACATCTCCCTTCTCTTTGACAGACCCACACATCGTATTTTATACGATTAATTTAGACATCCTGGCTGTTGAACTGTCTCATTTTTACTATGCTTTATGAAAGAATAAGGACTTTTTATGAGATAGATATAACAGCGCTTTGAAGCAGGGTTTCTGGGCCTGACAATTCTTTGTTGTTGGGGGCTGTTCCGTGCATGGTAGGATATTTAGCCTCTACCCTCTAGTTTCCAGTACCACGCACCTGGCTACAGCTATAACACTCAATATTATCTCCAGGCATTGCCAAATGTCCCGAGGGGGCAAAGTAATCGCCGGGGAGAACCACTAGTATTAAGGGTGGTAGAGGCTAGCAGGCAGACACTGTCTCCTTATCCCTCAAGAAAGACAGACCTAGATCAGACCTAGGTGAGGCAAGAGCATCATTGGCGTTTTGGGGCATATATATGTTCCGGTCACCAATTTGGCCTCATTAAGCCACTTTGGCGCAGAAGCAAAAATGCTTCCTGGAGTTCCATCCCTTAGTGAAACCGTGGAACAGAAGATGTCTTTCTGAAATCCCTGGAAGCTCCCCTCCCAGGCCAGTGGAGAGAACACTGTCTGGTGACCTAGTCAGACCCCCAGGCTGCTCCTCATCACCTGTGCGACTAGCCGGGAGTCCCAGCTCCTCGTCTGCACAAAGTACATGTACAACACTTGGTCCCCATGTCAGTGAATGATTGGAAGAATTAAATCAAAGGTACCCAATTTTGTTTTTCACAAGTGGCAGAGTCAGACCATATGACACCTGTCAGTGTATTGTCCTTTCCTGATGAAATTAGTTTATCCTTAAGGAAGGCATGGGAGGCAGCACAGAGCATGGTTATGGGTCTGGTCTTTGAAATCTGACAAGTCAGGGCTGCAAGCAGCTCCCTCCACTTACCAGCTGTGTGACTGGTATACCAACTAGGATGCATAACCTCTCGGAGCTCCTCTTTCCTCACCAATAAAATGATCATAGCATCTACTGCATAGAGGGGAATTGTGAGAATTATATTATAGAATATACACAAGGCACTTTGTACAAGGGTCCATCATAGGAGAAGCACCCATAAATAACGATTGCCATTCATTGCTGTTATCATTGCTAATCAATGTAGAAAATACTGCGTGCTGTCTGACTGATGGGAGAGGAATTTGGGAGCAGAGTTTAAGATCCCTAAACCACAGCTCTAATGGTAATGTCCACTTAAAGTGCTTTGCTTAAGTCCAACAGCACTGAAAGGTATGTTGAAAGATGAATCCTCTGTCAGGATTCATAGCAAGAACTGTCTTATTCATACATATATTCAAAGTACTTAGCACAGCGCATGACCAAAGTAGGTGTGTTCAATCCTATACTTGGCAGGTTAAATTTCTGAGCACCCACTGGCTGCCAAAAACATTTCTCGGGTCTGGGCAAAGGAGGTGTAGTCCTGGCTATCATTGAGATTACAAGACTATTGCAAAGATTGCAAATTGAAAACTTACAGGGAACAGGCAGATGTCAGAAAAGCCACACCATCTTTCTGGTCTCTTTCATTTTCCCACTTACGATAGACACAAAGGTACAGAGAAACTGTTCTCAACTCAGAAAACCAGCATTACAAGAAATATCACTGGTCTCAGTTTTAGAGAGACGATAGGGAGTGGTAAGGAGTGTGGTTCGCCAGAGAGGAGAATATCACTATTGAACAGGAATGGTGGCACAATCTCTGAATAGTTTTGAGATTTCTAGCTCAGATCGGTTGGTTGAAGAGGACTGCATTTTGACAGTGGAGGGCTTGTGATGGACAGAGGATGGCAGGCAGTTGCAAGGGCTGTGGGTAAGTCACAGTGTGATCCCCAGAAGACTGGGTTACAGGAGCCAGATTCCCTGAGTCCCTGAGCCCACAAGGCTTGGCCATGTACCTGAGAGTGTTGGTGTCACATAACCAGGAGGAAGATAATGTCTGACCTGCCTCTCTATAAAGATTTGTTTTAATATTCACCCAAATTAAAGAGATGGGGGGAAAAAACTTTTCATTCAATCATCTTGAGGAGAATGTCAGAAAATTCCCCTCTAGGTGATTTTAAGGATCCTGTTCCTGCAGGAAGAAGCCAGTAGGATTAAGCATCCCTCTGCTGGATTAAATCCTAATGTTTCTAGAATGGTTAACGTCTACAGAACTTGTTAAATGTCTGGAGGCAGCCTTAGCCCCCCGGAGGGCTTCCGATTAGAGCCCTGACAGGGTCACATGGGATGCTCCAAGAGAGAGTAGGACCAGGCTTCCCTCAACTTTTCTTTTCTTTTTTCTTTCTTTCTTTCTTTTTTTTTTTAAATTTTGCTCTTTAGGTTAAAGAGTCAAAGAACTCTAGAAAAGGGACACAATAAATGTAGAAATATAGGGAAAGGCAAAAAGAGCTAAGGACATTGAGAGAGATTGCAAAAGAGTTTGGGGTCATCACAGTTCTAAAATGAATGCAGAACAAAATTCCAAACTGGGCATTATGTACTTCTACATAGGACAATAGCGGGGACATTTGTCATTACGAGGTCTGCAACATTTTACACATAAGAAAATGTGCGGTTTTATGGTCTTTATCATTCAGGTTTCAGAAGTGTCTGTTTTTCTCTTGGCACACTTCAAAAGGCGAGTACAAATCGAATGCTATTTAAATAACCTTCATGGTGCAGTATTACATATTAGATGCCGTTCATTGTTTCTTACCCCATATTTGTTTCCCACAGCACACCACTGCTTTTACATTAGACGTCTACCCTGTAGGGAGGAAAATGGGTCTCAAATACAAAGCTAGCCCTTTCTCTTTGCAGACATCCTGCAATTAGCTCAAGTTCTCATCTCTTCACAGCAAGATCCTGTTGCACAAAACACAAGTCTTCTTTTCTCAACATGTTTTTGCCAGATGTTTCCACGAAAAAAAAAAAAAAAAAAGGAAAGGCAAAGTTTTTTGTACGTATTGGTGTGAATGACTTCATCCTTAATGACTGCTTCAAAATGCTCCTCCTTCTTAACTCAGTGAATGAGTTCTCCCCGAGAGCCTGGGCCCAGGACGTCTACTCTCTCCGTCTTTACAGACTCTCAGTATTTCACCCATGTGTGACTGCCCCAAGTGCCTGCAGGAAGAGTTAGACTTTCAGCATCCCTCACACTCATCCTATCGTCTTGGCCCAATAGACCCAAAATAAGCACTTTAGCTTTTTGACCAAAGAAAATGCAATCACCGCAAATTAACGTGAGAAATGGCTGCTCTCTCTCCAGTTAGCTTTACAGTTTTGTCTGGTTAAGGGATGATTCTCTGCTCTGCGATGAAACGTGGTGATAAGTTTACATCCGTATTAGCAGTCAGGCTCTGTCTACTTTGTTTGAGATAGCAAGGCTTTTAGCTTTGCTAGAGAATGTCTGTATATTCTAAAATATTTTCCACGCTTATGATCTTCCTTATTTCTGTCATTCACACTGAATTTTGTAAAAGTTTTGGGGCTCTCTTAAATTGTATAATTTGCTTTGAAAAGTACACTTAAAATGCAGTTTTTTTTAATTGTTTAAAGCTGTGCTCAACATCAAACCTACCTTGGGTATCTTTAGACAACTTACATCCGTGGACAAATCTAATAGTGTTTTTTTAAAATATCTTACTTTATTTTACTTTTTTATTTTATTTTATTTTATTTTATTTTATTTTATTTTATTTAATGGAGGTACTGGAGATTGAACCCAGGACCTTGTGCATGCTAAGCATGTGCTCTCACCACTGAGCTATACCCAGCCCCTAATAGTGGTTTTTTAAATAGCACCTTGCCTGAACATGACTTGAAACAAATTAATATATTAAAAGAAAATATTTGAACCCTTTTTGATGACTTTGTAAGTCGAGGTGACCTTAGGGAATCTGATTCAGCCCCCTGATTTGGTAGCTGGCCCAGCAGACGGAGTCGCGGCAGTCACGCATCTGATTAGTGAAGGTATCTTGACCCTCATTCTCTGTTCCACATCTGCTAATAACAGATGGCACTGAATTTTCATTTGGAAACCCAAAACAAAGCAGCAACAAAATCTCATCACATTTTATCTAAGACAACGGCCTGGTATCACTGACAACGATGCCTATATATACAAGACAATATTTTGCTCGAACTATTCCATGGGTTGGGCCAATGTTGCCACACTCTCATTTGATAAATGTGGAAAACAACATGACTGTAAGCTCCCACAAGGATGGGTGGCATGTGGTTAAAGAGGAGGAGAAAAGGCTTTATAGTTCCATGTGTGTCCAAATCTCGACTTTACCCTTTACAGAAACGACCCTGGGAAAGTTACTGAATTTCTCCAAGCCTCAGTTTTCTGATGTAAACACTGGATTAGGAACAGGAACTTCTTCACAGGGCCATTGTGAGGAATGAATGAAGGCGTAGACGAGCTGGAGCGCGGGTAGTGCCGTATCGGACGCACAGCAAGCCCCTGGCCTAGTGCCTTTGCTGTATTTGGTTAAGATCCCGAAGGCTGGCGGCTGCCTGGATTAGAGAGGCGGGGAGGGAAGGAGCAGAAGGCGGTGTCACAGATGAGAGGGAGCTTTCAAGCACAGGTTACTAGACATTCCTGGTCCTCACCAATATCTGCCTTCCCCCTCCCTCCCAAATGCAGGAGACACTGCATTTCCACAACCCCTACCAGTTAGGTGGGGCCAAGGTCGGGATGAGGGCGAGATGGGTAAGTTGCCTAAGATGACAAGTATAAGGAGCTACTGGCCTTCAGGGTCACACAAGTGCCAATCCTGTGCTTGCGTGATGCAAACAGCCCGTGCCTCCCTAGATGTCACACTGAGGGCTTCACTCCTTTCAGCCTCATCCCATCCTGAGGAAGGCCACGGGACGAGGTCTGGCCCGTGAGCTACAACTGGAGGTGACCCTGAAGAGCCAGTACTGGATGGTCCCCCATACTCTCTCCCTCGGCTTCAGCAACCCAGGAGGTTGCCCGTTCTAGGTGGTGGGGCTCAGGGGCTCCGTGTCACGTGTCGCGGGGTCCCCTGCCAATCTACCTGGACATGGACTGTGATCAAGAAATGAAATTGTGTTGAACCACTGAGATTTGGGGCTTTTTTTTTTAATTTGCTTTTGCTTTGCTACTGCTGCTGCCACACACCCAGCCTACTTTTCTTCTCAGTATTAACGTTATCCCAACCCAAATAAATCACTTCATTTTTGTCACTCTTGGCATGAGTATTACACATGGCAGAGTGACATTTAGATGTTGGCCTCGACCCTTTCCAGTTGTATTTTCTCTGAGCTTCAGTTTCCTCGGCCAATAAAATGGCGCTGATAAGCCTTGACTTGCAGGGCTACTGGGTGAGGTTTGGGGGTGGGAGAGGGGAAGCCGCATCCTCGCTGGCTGTAAATGGAAATGTCCCTCCTGAGAAGCTTCTTGTGGGCAGGGAATTTCTCTGTATCCCCAAGGCCTAGCACAGTGTCTTGGTGTGTTACAAACATTTAATAGATGTTTATTGATTAACTGAAAGAAGACGGCTTTATGAGTGATAGCAAATTTTCTACACACTAAAAGCTAAGAGCCATCAGTCAACCAAGAAAATAGCCCAGCTTGTCTCCTGAGTCTCCCTGTGAATCTCTTATTCATATTATTTTGGTGCCTGCATCAGCTGGGTTGTCAAGGTTACCTCTCATCCTCTTTGGAATATTATTAGATGTTGACCCATATTGTGTCCAAATTACACATAGACCTGGATGTGTGTTTGCCTCCCCTACTGTTCTGGCTACTGGCACTCTCTCTTCTGATCTGTTTCCCTCATTCTACTCTATTTAAGTTTGTGAAGGATTGAGAAGTTTGGCTATTCACTAGAATGAGATATCACTCTGTATTATACTGACTCAGTGGGATTTCAAGGGACTTAGATTCTAACCTGGAATAAGTTGCAAAGTTCTTTTCTTAGCATTTCAGTGAGATTCTATCTCTTCTTTCTAAAGCAAGTAGGTACTACGTGGAGTTCCCCTCATAGTTCTGATCACCTCTCTTACTTTCTTAAGCTTTCACCATCATCACCATCATCACCGTCGTCATGTCAGCAGTTTATTTATTTGGTCCTCTTTTCGCTAAGGGCTTCACATGCTTTGTATCAGTGAAGCCCCAACACAACCTTATGAACAACGTGCTAGTATTAGTCCTATCCTACGAATGTGAAAGTTGAGGTTCATGAGAATAAGTAACTCATATAGGTGACTAAAGGTCAGAGCTAGGATTACATGCAGGTTCGATTTGACTCCAAACCCTGTGATCTTACGTTTCCATTGTACCGACTGAGCAAGAGAGAAACACGCAAGGGATCTCAGAGGTGGCCCCGTTCCTTCTTGTTTCATAAAGTTTTAAAACATGGATTTGAAAAATGGCAATGACACCTAATATTCTGAGTATCTCAGTAGGGATGGGAAATGGAGAAGAATAGTTGGTGACACGGTCTGAAGAATTGGGCTTAAATAAAACATCGCTTAGAAAAATAACCCCCCAACTTCTTTCTAACCTGCATTTTTAAGAGAATAGAAAGGAGGTGCTCTTTGCCAAAATCGTTTATTGGGAGAAAGTATTTTTTTAATCACATTTAAAGATGTGCATGGTGCGATTAAAAGTTGAGAAAATGTCCACTAATGTTATTCTTCAGACTACTTTGAAATAATACATTTTGTTAAAAATAATTAGCTTTCTTTCAAAAAATGACCTCTCAAGCTGAATTTCTTTCATTTTTGAAGCTAAGCATCTTATGTTTGTTGACCACTTTTCTTTCTTTCCATGTGAATTATCTACTCATAAAATCTGCCATTTTCTATTGAAATGTGTCTCTGTAAATAATTTGCAAGAAGGTTTTATGTATTATGGAAATTAGCCCTTTTGACTGTCATTATATTGTAAGTATTTCCCGAGTTTGTTGTTTATGCTTTCTTTGTTTATGGCGTTTTCTGTATAAATTTATTTTTAATTTTTATGTTTAAAAAGGTAGCTTTGATGCTTCCTCTAACAGGGGAAGAATTTGGATGTTACACCTCGTTTCACAAATCTATTTCATGCCAATTTTGAGAAGCTACTGTATAATTTGTGAGGCAATTTGCAGAAGGCTTCCTGTTAAGTCTCCGGGCAACATTAAATAATAGCCGTGTGCTGATTTGGCGACTTTCCATGCAAGGCCTGGAAGCCATGCCATCAGCGCTCACATCGGTTTGCAATCCTGGCTGGTTAGAAAAGGTGTTAACACCAGCCCGTAAAACTACTGCTACTTTATAGATTTGTTGACATGTCGAGTGATTTGCTGCTGGGAGAAAGAATTTTAAAAAGAGAAGAATGAAAGAAATGCTGGAAAGGGAAAGGTCGGGGGGGGAGGAATGGGAAGGAAGGATTAGGGGGAAAAAAAACAAAATTAAAAGAAAAGAAAGGAAGTAGGAAAAGTAAAAAAAAACTTAAAGTAGGAAAAAGTTATTAAAAGAAAATGGAAAGATAAGAAAAGGGAAGAAAGAAAAGAAGGAAAGAAAGAAATAGAGAAACAAATATAAGTAAAGATGGATGGGTGGATGGATGGATGGATGGGTGAAGGAGGGATAAGAAAGGAGGGAAAGATGGATGGAAGGAAGGGAAAAGGGAGGGTAGCAGGGAGGAAGGAAAAAGGGACAAGTGAAGGAGACAGTGAGAGGGAGGAAAGAAAATCAAATATAAAATTTTAGGCTAAAATCATTTCAATTCTACAAAGATAGAGAATACAAATTTCCTTTAAATCTAAAGCTCTTCTTTTGCAGGAGGTAAAACTCAAGCCCAGAGAGGGTGAGTAATTGCCTCAACCTCACACAGCATGTTTATAACAAAATGAGACTCAGACTCTAGCGT
This sequence comes from Camelus bactrianus, assembly GCF_048773025.1. NCBI lineage: Eukaryota > Metazoa > Chordata > Mammalia > Artiodactyla > Camelidae > Camelus > Camelus bactrianus. The sequence goes on along the minus strand of NC_133541.1, from coordinate 102,277,440 downwards.
GGTCTCCCAACTTGCAGTCTGATACATCTTCTCTCACACTCTTTTGTTTCACTGGAAACTGGCTCTTGATTTGAGCTGACTTCAAACCACATGAACATAAATAATATAGCCACAAGTGAACCTTCTGCTAGACCAGAAAATCTGACCCCATATGATTTTTTTAACTATAGCACAGTGTCTTAACAGAATTTGACCTGTAATGTGTAAATGCCAAAAAGATAAACGAGCAAGCAGTTCCTTCCTACTTAGAGGAAAAAAAAAAAAAAACTAAAAGGGAAAGTTGTTTGCAACCTCTACTAGGAAAATGTATTTCAAAGGAAATGACTTAAGATAACTTAGGAAAAGGCCAACGTCTTCAGTACTGTTTGGTAGAATTTTGATTTTTTTGCCCTGGATACCTGAGGAGCATTGTGCTTTTTTATTCTCCTGCTGTTTGTGGCCAGAGAGTCAAAGAGAAGGGGAAGCCGGAGGTGGACGTCGTTGCAGTTGGCTTTTCACTTTAGTGACTGTGATTTAAGTTGAGACAGGACTTTCCTAAGAAGGGAAGCAGATGGTGAGTTGTTGCACATCAAAAAGGAAAATTAGGAACAACTGAAAAACCAAAGTATTTCTCCAAATACCCTTCAACACAGATAAGATCCCTTTTAGCGTGCCATCAGTGTGCCCCCTTGTTAAGAGGCAGGACTGAGTGAGCAGCTCAGCTTTCTTTCAGTCCCGTGATTTTATTTGATTCTATAGCAGTAAAAAAACAAAAAAAAAAAATTCCTTTGCCCTAATTAAGCAGTATTGCTTTAATTTTCTGTTTTACTTTGGCAGCAGGGAACTTGCTTCATTCTATTAATTTGTTTTGGATGGCACTCTGCTCTATTATCTTAGCTGTTTAGAATTTGCGCCACTGAAGCCAGAGTATTTAGTTTCATCCATTCATTCAACAAATATGTATTGAGCTGCCTACACACCGGGCCCTGATTTAGGTATCGGGCATACAGCGTAAACACCACAGACTGAAAACCCTGCCCTCAGAGTCGGCGCTCGGGTGAGTGGGTGGGTGGAGACACACCATAAATAAACCGGTACAATCACATACGGTGTGTCAGGCAGTAATAAATGCTCTGGCGCAAAATAAAACAAGAGGCTAAAGAGGGCAGGCAGACTGGAGGAGCCTTAATTGTAGGGCAAGTCAGAGGGTCTCTGATGAGAGAACGCTTGAGCAAAGACCTGAAAGAAACAAGGAGACACAGCTATGGGGTGGTCCCTTGCTTCTAGTATCCCCAGCAGACAACAAAATCTGCGATGCTCAAGGCCGTTACGTAAAATGACCCCACTGCCATCCACGGGCAGTTGAATCCACGGACGTGGAACCCACGAATACCGAGGGCTGACTTTGTCTGTGGCTTCCTTCAGGAAGAGGGAGCAAACCTGAGGACACACATTTGGGCGGCATGGCCAAAGCACCGGGGGTGCGGGGCAGCGCTCAGAAAGGCGGGGGTCCAGCGCTTGTAGCCATTGGAGGCCTTTGGCTCTAACTGTGAGGGAAATGAAAAGGAAAATCCTCTGGGGATGCTTGAGCAGAGGGCGGTGGTCCACATGTTCACGCTTTCACATTGGCTGCCAGGTGGAGAAAAGCAAGAAGGTCAAAGGCAGGGGCAGAGCCGCCGAAAGAGACTAAGCCAATCCGGGCAGGAGATGACTTGTGTCCTGACAGTGCTGGTGAAGGGCGTATGGGCAGGTTCCGATACAGTGAGGTTGGGAAGAACAGTTGTTAATAGACTGCGTGTGAGGCGTGAAAAAGGGGGAGGAGTCAGGATGACTCCAAAATGGATCCATTGATCTTCATTCCATTATACATTCAGATTAGTCTCTGATGCCCACCACTGCCCTCTTCTTCTCTACCTCCACCCACTCCAGGTCCAGCTGTGTTTATGGCCAGTATGTTAATACAAGTTGCCCCGTCTATTCTGATTTTCTCCTTTATGTGAGTTAACAGAGTCCAGACGGAGTTTAAGACTCTAATTGTAACTAGATTTTTGTTGTACATGTTTCCTCTTCATTTTCAATGATTTGTAGGATTTTATTTATGTTTTCTTGACCTGATTATAGATGAGCCTTTGTTGTTATTTTTAAACAGAGGGAGCATATATGAGAGGGAGGGGGAGATGAAGGAAGGAAGCGGGGAAGGATGGATGGATGGGGAAAGAGATAAAAAGAAGAACCTAGGGAAACCAAGGGAAGATTGAGAGAGGGAGAGGAGAGAGAGAATATGAAAAGGTCAAATAATAAATAGGAAGTTGAGAGAGTAAAGCAGTAAACATAAGAATACAGTCATTGGGCAGACAGAGTAAAAGAATGTTCTGGGTCCAGATAGATTCATAACCCCTCTTGGAACTATCAAAAAAAAAAACCAAAACATAAGATACTCACTGCCAGGGCAGCACTAGTGTGTCCCCAAGTTGCTGACTGATAGAACCTAAGGTAATAGTTCATGCTGAGTTACTTTGAGACAAAGAATAAAAAAGGGAGAACCAAATGCAAAAGACTAAGAAGAAAATCTACGTTCAGTATATGCAAATTCAGAAAAATGTCTCTGTAACTTCAAGCAGGAGGACAGCATTCTAAGTTCATTGTTCTAAAAAGATAGCTGGACAGGATAAATAGTAGCAGCAGGATGATGATTTTGAATGGGTTACATTTATCACCTTGACACCAGGCGTATTGATATATTCATGCTCCATCTCCTTGCATGACGGCTTGAAAAACATATATAAAAGGAAAGGAGAAAAGAAACAAGTGAAGGAATCTGAGTGAAGAGAAAATAAGAGTAAGAAAATAAAGCCGAGGAAAATATTAGTGTACACCCACTCACACTCCCCCTGCCCCAGAAAAAAGAAAGAAAAAACAAATGCAAACATGAGATTCTGCAAAGTTATTAGAGACAGTCTGTAAGTTTGGTTTCAAGCTTCCTACCAACCAAAGCAAAGAGGAAAATATGAGCATGTATAAAAACCTACAGTCTCTATAAGATTAAGATAAACCGGTAGTGTTGCAGAAGCTAAGACTAGAATCTAAAGAAACTGTGTTCTTTGCAGCCACATAATATGGATAAAGACCTCGACAATATTCTTTCAACAGCTACAGTAACAAGTATCTTAGAACTAGTTTCTTCTTAGGCTCTTAGTGTACTGTTCATCTTTTCCACTTCTTAAGCAAAACCTCACCTCTCAATTCTGGTAACTTTCACTTCGTATTTCATATTAATTTTTTTAGAACAATTACGAATGTACATAAAGTGATCCTTGTCACCATGGTAACAATTTGACCTGGCTGTTACTTTGTATACCTCAGTTAATGGGATGAAAGGGCAGCCATTTCTCGGTGTAATTTCTCAGATATTATATGTGAAACAATGATATTTTTGCCACTTCTTCCATTTGACCTGTGTCAAGCAAGCTTTGTGGAAACAAATTCATTTGACATATTCTGCTATGATTAGGACTGAAGGCCCTAGATGAAAACCTTCTGATTGGAACCGAAGTCAGGATATCGGTTCTGCTGAGGGTGGGTGTTTGTGGGCTGGGACAGTTCTGGAGGTCACCATCACTAATATCAATATGGCCACCTAACTCGCCTCTCACTTGCTCAACCGTTACAAACGTGCCTAAAACTGAGCTCATTTACAATCTAAATGCTTGTGTGGGCTGGTAAGCAGGGTACAGTGCTAATTTAGGTATTGTTGTTTTAGGGGAAACAAAAGATATGCTAATATTTTTTTCATCGTCACATTAACTGTAAACTGTGCATCCTTGTCTAGCTCCTTCTCAGGCAAATGAGGAAGTCCCGTTGTTAAAATTAATGTATAAAAATCAAAATGAACATTTTTTCCCCCGGCACCTGCTTGATGACGGAGAATTATCATCAGTGGCAATCTTGCCCTGGAACGCAGGAGTTCATGTCTTTCCACTGGGTTGTCAGGATGATTGCGAGGTTTGCTCTCAGCCCCTCCAAAAGTCCCCTCTTCCTCTTGTCTTGCTCCCTCTCCCCCTCATTCTTGTGCCTGTGCAGGCATCTGAGTAGCCGCTGATGACTTTCACTTCTGCTGGGGAAATTACAACCCACTGCTTTAGAGGGTAGAGAAAAGGAGAAAACTTAGATCTTCTGATACCAAATCATTGGACTTCGGAGGATCAGTAATCTGTCAAGTCCAACAAAGCCATAAAATCCCCACGTGTCTCAGAAAAGCACTGGGGCATGAATGGGGAAGGAATTTTAAAAGGTCAGAAAGGGAAGAGAAAGAAGGGAAGACAGAAACAAGTAGTGTGGCGTGAACATCCACGCTCTCGTCTGTTCCACAAATCCTTGCTGAGCATCGGGAAGCACCTGGCACCGGATGTCACATGTTAGTTTCCACTAGGGTGTGACTCTGGGAATATCTGCTGAATCAGTCATTCTGAGCTGAACCAGGAAATTCACCAAAGTTAGGAGAGTCATAGTATTAATCAGGGTCACTCTGAAAAAAGTTGTACCCGAGGGGATGAATCCTCTGATCTGAATTTTTCTCTTCTTGTGAAATTGCCTGCTTCACATTCAAAGCAAAGAACGGACCAACGACAGCTGTTTGTCCATCAGGAGCTGTGCGGTTGGCTTCCTCTGGAAAAGAGGATCTGCGTCACTTCTAAGCTAGATTTCGTTCTGCTGCTGTTTCAGAGCGTTAGCCCAGAAAGGGGCCAGCTTCCGTGAGCAGTGCTGCAGAAGCAGGTGCAACTGACGTCCCGCAGATAATTAACTTTGACGAGCACTTCACCAGTGCCTACTCTGTGCAAGAATGGAGAGAAACACGGCACAGTGCCTGCCCTCTTGGGGCTTTCGTTGTAACTTCATCAGGACAATTTTCACCTGTATGGCACCTTCCCTCAAAGAACAAGAAAGGCTTGCCAGAGGCTGCTTGGGTGAAGTGTCAGGGAAGGACGTAGGTGGCATTTTCATTCCCATTCTACAGCTGAGTAAGGTGAGTTCTAACGAAGTCAAGTTACTTGCTAAAGGTCACCCAGAGGTCAGGAAAAAAAGTTGATCGCAGGACTGATGTCATATGCTGGGTCGTTTAAACTGGAAAGGAAGGAAACATTCTTATCTAAAAAGAAATGCGTTGCTCTGAGTTTCTTGGTTTCATTTATTCAGCAAGTAGGTGCCAAGCACCATTCTAGGCCTTGAGGATACAAGCAGTGAACAAAACGAAACTCACACGATGCTTACATCTAGATAGAAGAGCCAGACAACGCATTTTCTCTACATATATACTGTGTCGGGTGAGAAGTGCTGTGAAAAAGATGAAAACATAGTGGGTAGTGAGTGCTGGGAGTGAGGAGGGGTCTTCTCTGAGGAGGTGACATTTGAACCGAGGTCTGAATAAAGAGGAGCCCATTATATGGATGGCTATGTGAGGGGCTCCAGGCAGGGGTACAGCAAGCAGAAAGGAGGGTGCTTGGCAAGTCTGAGAAACAGCAAGACGAGCAGCGGGGCGGGAGCAAACAGAACCTGGGGCGGTGGGGATCCCGGCCAGCAAGGCAGACAGGGGCCAGGGGTAAACTCTGGCTTTGATGCTGAGTGAGACGGAGAAGCTACTGGGGGTTTTAAGCCAAGGACTCGCCACGATCTGGCTTTGCTTTAACAGGATCCCTGTGGCTGGTGTGTGCACGGGTTGTGGAGAGGCGAGTATGGAAGCAGGGAGGCAGTCAGGAAGCTGCTGTGATCATGTGAATGAGAGACGGGAGGACTCGGGTAGGGCTGGACCTGTGGAGCTGGCGAAGGTGGCCACCGCGGTACGAACTCTCAATGTGAAGTCTGAAGGGTTTGCGGAAGGGCAGGATATGGGGCGTGAGAGAAGGAGAGGCTTACAGAGCAGAAAACTTAGCTGAACTGTAAGTCCCTTACAATGTCATATTCCAGGATGCCCATCAGGGCCAAGGAAGACACCCTCCTCTTGAACGCTTAGATGACTGTAGTTGTGGTGCCATCCGTCACTGGCTGAGAGGCTGGGGTGGGTGAGTGGCCCTCTCTGCTCCTCGGTATCTTTGCTGCGAATTAGGGATGGTCATTGCTGCTCTACCTACTTCAAAAGGACTTGCTGGGAAAAAAAGACTCTGCAGAGTTTAGACAGCTCAGGCTTAGGGGTTATTAGTTACATCAACACCTTCAGAGTGAACTTTAGGAGTTAACTCGAGCTACTGTCAATCATTTGCCACTTGAGGTGAATTTACCTATCATATCACCTTCCTGCTGTGATAACTGGCTCAAGCGTGAACAGGAGCAAGGAAAGAATAAACACGGGGCAGAGACTGAAAGCTGGGGGATTGCTGAGTATCCTGTGGGCAGATTGAGAAGATCCCTTGTGGGGAGAGCCTCCAAAAATAAACTCTGTCTCTGGTGCAGTATTGTCCAGATTTGCCTCGTGTCATGGTGTTTCTCTCATCCAGTAAAAAATGAAGTCCCAGAAGGGCACTTCTTTGAAATAATTATAACAGGTGGCTATGGAAGTGCAGCTGCCCCCGAAGAACATTGAATTCATGGAGAAACGTTTGCCTAAGTAGCCCCTTTGGCTTCCTTTTCTTAAACAAAGTCACCCCAAGCATCTCACACCGCTCTAATTATGAGTGCCCCTGCTTTACCTCGGCCTTGTAAAGAGTCCTTTTTCCCCTAAATATTTCTGGAAGTGCCCCGGGGTACTGACATGTGATCAGAAATAATTTGGTTGAGTGTCCCCACCGTGGTGGGAATCCATGGACCGGAGCTCCAGATGCTTCCACAAAGATGCCCTTCAGGTCTAGAAGTCTGTCCCCATCTCCATGGCTGTCACAGTGACCACCGCCTGCAATCCTGCAAGTCCAGTGTTGGTGAGTTGGGAATACCTACCAGTTCCCTAAACTGGAAGCCCCCGCCACCTCCCTGCTCAGCAAAGCAAGAGCAGAACACTCAGGGTGACATTCAGCTAGAAGTCCCATGGCCGACTGGCTCAGCCTGAGTTGTCAGAGGGGCTAGTGGCAGGGCTTCCTCACTGAGGGTGCAGTGAGCCCAGCTGGGCCACCGCCAGCCCACGCCCTGACACTTCTCCCCATGCACTGCGTCTCCAAGCCTGAGAGTGTCCCTGTCATCTTTGCAGTAACCATTATCTCCTCAGGGAGAGTCATCCCTGTGCTCAAGCCAATATAACTGGGATTCAAAGCCAGAGAATGTGATTGCTATAGTATAGCTGAGAGCTAGGGGCCCCACTGCGAAGTTGCTTGCGTCCCAATGCATGACTACCATTATAGGGTTATCATTCTTCCAAATCCCAGCCACCGCGCCTTTTTCCAAGGCTGCTAGCGTGCCCAGGGTACCCGGGTCAGAGACTGCCTGTAACGCCACCCCCCTCCACTAATGTCAGCCTTTACTCCTGGAATTGCAGGGCCCGCTTCCTTCTTCCCTGGAGGCACCTGCTTCTGGACAGTCTGTCCTTCACCAGGGAGCACCTTCATTTTGCCGAGCTCAGTTTGCCATGCATGGTGGGCAGGATTCCAGACTTTTCTCTGAAGGTTCCTAAGCCTTCCTGTTAAAAATCAGTAGAGACAAATGAATGCGCTGGGGAAGGGTGTGGTCTGCCCCTAGCCCCAGCCCCAGCCCCAGAAGCCGCAGTTCCTGCCCCGTCCTGGACTCTGTTGTCCTCAGCCCCGTCTGCTCCTTTTTCTTCTCCTCTCCTGAAGGGACACCAAACAGTACATCCCACGAAGCCACAAAGACTAAAACCTCTCCTCTCCTCCCTGCATTTCTGCTCAAGAAACATTGCAGATGATTGAATTCAAGACATACTTGGCTGGTCTTAATGGTTACCTGGGGTTTCCTAAGAGGAATTCCGAATTATTTACCAGTTCACAGTGGCAAAGTGTTTTTAGTGGTTGCATGTAAATGCTTTGCAGTCCCAAACAGGGTGGGACCTGACTGAGTAGGCAGGCCGTGAGATATAGGCTCCCAACCCCTTTCCTTAAAATACCATGAGTTGTGAAACTTCTCCCGTCATAAAAGTGATACATCTTTATTGGAAGAAGTAGGAAAGGACAGAAAAATATGTTGAAAAAGATGATAATCGACTATCATCCACTTCTGAGAGATCACCATGGTTAATATCTGAATGCATTTCCTGTGAGGTTATTTAGCATAAAGTAGTATATCTTAATATATTAAAATAACAAATACTTAATGCTTAATTGAATTTATTAACAAGTAATTAAACTAGTACATTTAGAAAACATAATCTAATATAAAGGCATGAAATACATAAAGCTATATTTTTCAAATACTGTATTATTATCATGCGTGTTTTATATGCACAATTTACATATATTCATATGTAAATATGAATAGGTATATATTATTAGTCAGCATAGTATAGTAAGCGTATGTACACTTCTTATTTTATTGTGGGAATCTCCTCAAGTAATCAAGAAATCATGAATTTTTTAATGGCAGCATTCTATCTTATGAATGCAGCATAATTTACTTAACCATTCTTCCATTGGTTGATATTAGGATGGTTTCCAGTTTCTCATTATCAGACAATGCCTCTCTTATTCTTAGTGAGGTAGGATATATTCCTAGGAGCAGAACTGCTTTCTCAAGGGATAACATTTGGCATTTGGGGGTCAACGCCCTGCAGACAGTCAGTTGCAATGTGGTACCCAGGTTCTAGGGGTGTGACTGGGCTGCAGAGCAGGTGGTGGCACATGGTTCCACTTTGGCTTTTGTTTCTGATAGCGGGAATCCTCACACCAGTTTCTAGTGTTCTTTGACCTGAAAATGGATACCTCATCTTGTCAAATCACTTAATTTTCCTGCCTCAGTCTCCTTATCTAGAAAACAAGGCTACTCTCATCAGTTTTGTAAACTGTAAACTAACATGGGAGGATGAGATACTAAGTTTAACCGTATAACGTGCTACAGTGAGTTAATCGGTGCCCTGCATGGGACTGCTGGTCGACTGCTGGACCCATCGTTCATTACTTACTATTACGTAACTTAGGCAAATTACTTAACTTCTCTTTTTCCCCATTTCCTCATTTATAAGCTAGACAACAAAAACACTTACCTCATAGGTGAGGATTAGGTAAGATCACGGCTTTAAAACTTGTAGCCTGGTGTTAGTTTCTATTATTATCATTACTACTTACTATTAAGCAGTGAATTTAGACTCAGTGTGCAACTGGTTAGAAGCCATTGGCTTCCTGTTGAATATTCTGAAAGTACTGGTGGTGTATGTCTATTTCATGTAGTGACAAATGTTATCAAAATACCAAAATAGCTTTATTCAAAATACCAAATCCAATTAGGAATGTCAGTGTTTTTCAAAATGTGCACCTTGAAGTTATTAGTCCTGCAGTTGCCCTGGGGACCTGGTTGGGGAGGCATGGCAATCAGAACGGTAAGGGCACTGGAAGCTTCAAGATACCGCTTTGTTTTCATGGCAAAAATTGTTAGCTGATGGACAAAACCATCTCTTCTTGGACCCACAAGTGGACCTCATTTCCTAGGTCCCCGGCAGTTAGGTGTTACCAGGTGTTACCATCGTGGGCTGTGTGGTCTCTGTCCCAACCCCCCACCTCTGCCGCCACCACGTGAAAGCAGTAGGCAACATGCAAACAAACGTGTGTGCTGTGTCCCAGTACAGCCTGACAGAACTTCGCCGTCATCTGCCAGCCCCCAGAATAGAGCATGGCAAGCAAGGGAGAGTTGTATCACATGGTTGGAAGGGCAGAAACTGCCAGATAGGAAGGACCTTGTGGATCCTAGCATGAAGTTTGCTTTTTACCCAACGAGCAAGAGGGAAGCCTTCAGAGGCTTTTGGAAAGGGTATGACCTGATATATCCAAGCCCAGTCCTTAGCAGACTAGTACTACAGCTTTTAAGCACCATGTGAACCACTGGACCCACTTTATTACTTCGTCTGTAGAGTCTCCTCCTAAGGAAATTCAAAGCAATTCACGAGATGGTGAGTTTCCATTAATTGACTGAGTTAGCTTCTTCAGGGAAAGACCAGCAGACAGACCCCAAAGGGCTTCATAGGCGACATTAATAACCTTGGTGAACCTGCAGTGGCTTTAATGCCCCTAATCCACAGACGGGATCAGAGCCCCGAATCTGTCAGTCCACACACTCTCTCTTCCTGTCAAACTGACACTAAGTTTAAGTGATTAACATATTCAATCAGAAGCCCAACTTAGTAATTGCCAAGGAAAAACATAACTGCCACACGTGAGCTGTCCCCATTGACGAATCTACATGGAGTAACATAACAACAATCAACATGGTTGGCTGAGCACCATATAAAGGCCTGATTACCTTGTTTAATCCTGTTTAATCCTCACAACAAGCCCTTCAGGTAGGAACTGTAGTTAATCCCCCTTAATAAAGAAAGTCAGAGGTTATGTAACTTGTAAGATAAGATGCCAAACCTAGTGAGTGATATAGCCGGGAACTGAACCACATGGTGTAAACCAGAGTCCGGGCTCTGAACTGCTATAACATGGTGTTCCCTAGAAGGCAAATATGCTCAGAAGGCTGACAGCGGACTTCAAATCCATGAGGGAGAAGAAGGCAGGGAAATCCCATTTTAAGGGTGCATCCGTCTCCCAGAAGAGGGGTATTGCCAATCGGTCCTCCACTCACCAAGTCCATAATCACAACGCTCTATCTGGCCGTGGCCTTCCCGCTGGGACGGGAGTCCCCAAATCCTATTGTCTTGCAGATGGGGCCTGAGGAAGCACTGCTGAGTTTTGTTGCCAACTTTCTTTTCCCTCTGCATCTTGTCCTATCTGCCATTCTGCCCCTTTAAATGACTCTGCATTTGTTTTATGTGAATTTCATAGTCAAACTCTGAGGGTAATTCTTTCTACCCCATTCCACCACCAGGGCAGTCCCCAATGTGATTAATCACCCCGACCCAGTAAGGTGAAAAGTGCTTCATAATACTTATAGCCTCACTGTTGAAAAAAAGAAAGAAAGGAAGAGGGAGGGGAAGAGAAAGAGAAAGAGGAAGGAAGGAAGGAAAGAAAGAAGGAAAGAAAGAAAGAAAGAGAGAGAGAAAGAAAGAGAGAGAAAGAAAGAAGAGAGAGAAAGAAAAAGGAAAGGAAAGGAAGAAAGGAAGAAAGAAAGGAAGGAAGGAAGAAAGAAAGAAAGAAAGAAAGAGAAAGAAGAAAAGAAAAGAGAAAAGAAAAGAAAAGAGAAAACCATATCTGGAGTGGAATGATCAGTAAGAACAGTCTGTCCCACTAAATAATGAAAATTGTTACCCCCAATGGTGTAGACCAGGGCTTTTCCTCAAGGGTTAGTAGTATTACATTTGCTCCGTTGTGCTCAGGAGTTTCACTGCAGAGAGCATCTTAAGTTCTGAATTCCTTCAAAGAAAGCAGAAATGAGAGAAAAGATCTGCTTTGGTAAACAAGACTGAGTCCTTATGATTTATGAATTATATCCCCACAAACAAATCAAATCCTCCATCCACTGACATGGTGCTCTGCTCGGGGAATAAGCGAGGTACCATTGTGGAGTCTTCCCCATGAAACACCTGAGAAGAGGCAGTGATACGCCGGAGCCTCACCAGTTCACCCCAGACACACAGCTGTTCAGTGCACTACATGAGCATGTACATCTCTCAGAATGACTAACTCGTACCTTTGAGATAGGATTTGACCCACGAGTTCATGTACCATAAAGTTTTAATGAAATTTATTTTTTCAAAGTACTGCTTTAATGAGCAGATAAATTATTATGTGGAAGTTTAAAAAGTAGTCGTAGGAGTCTTAATGATCAAGCCCTTTAACCTTGGTCTCCCTTTGTCCCCTAACTACTCTCGATCATAATCTGAATGAACTTTAACTTCTCACCTAGAAGGAAACACATGTATTTTTACAAAACAAATATTAATGGAATAACTCTTGTCCTTTATTATTTTAGGTGATCTGTATCAATGAGTCAGCATTCCAAAGAAAACAGAAAGCATATGTTGTCGGGTTTTAATAATTTTTTTCTATTTTTTCATCCCTATTGACATAGAATTCACATAACATTAGGTTTACTCATTTATTTATTTTTAGAGGAGGTACTTGGGATTGAACCCAGGACCTCAATACATGCTAAGCACGGGCTCTACCAGTGGAGCCCTCACCCCCAGAATTCACATTTTTAAAAGTACAGTTCAATGGGTTTTAGCATAGTCTTCATTTTGTGCAACCATTCCAGGGCATTTCCATCATCCTGGCAGTAACACCTGTACCTGTTAGCAGTTGCTCCCAACTCCCTTCTTCCTCAACCCCATGGGAACCACTAATCAACTATCTGTCTCTGTAGATTTGCCTATTCTGGACATTTAATGTAAATGTAATCATATAAAATGTGGCCTTTGAGGTTTGCCTTTTTTCGCTTAACATTTTGTGTTAAATATTCTCCCATGTTGTAGTACGTATTAATCAGTACTTCATTCCTTCTTATGGCTGAATAAAAGTCTGTTGTATGGATAGTCCACATTGTATTTATCTGTTCATCAGTTGATGGACATTTAGCTTGTTTCCACTTTTTGGCTATTATGAAGAACGCTGTTATGAACATCTGTGTAGGAATTTTTGTGTGAATATGTCTTTGTATCTCCTGGGTAGATACCTAGGAGTGGAATTACTCAGTCATATGGTAACTCTATGTTTAACTTTTTAAGGAACTGCCACAGAGGCTGCACCATTTTATAATCCCATCAGCAAAGCATGAGAGTTCCAACTTCTCCACATCCTTACCGACACTGCTTTCCTTTATTATTATTATAGCTATTCAAGTGGATGTGAAATGATAACCGTGTGTGTTTTTGATTTGCGTCTCCTTAGTGACTAATGATGCTGAGCATCTTTTCATGTGCTTATTGGCCATTTGTATGTCTTCTTTAGAGAACTGTCTATTAATTTGGCCATTTTTAAAGACATAAAGTTGTCTTTTTATTATTGAGTTGTAAAAGTTATTTCCATATTCTGCATCTAGACCCTTATCAGACATATGATTTATATATATTTTTTCCATTTTGTGGATCATCTTTTCATTTCCTTCATAATGTTCCTCAAAGAAGAAAAGTTTTTTATTTTGACGCAGTGCAGGTTATCAGTTTTTTCCTTATTTGCTTGTACCACGTCCAAAGTTATGGAGATTTACACTTTATTTTCTTCCAACTGTTTTACAGTTTTAGCTCTTATATTTAATTCTTTGTCCCACTTTGAGTTAATTTTTGTATGTGGTATGAGGTAAGGATTCGACGTCATTCTTTTGCATATGGTTATCCAGTGGTCCCAGGAGCATTTGTCGAAGAGATTATTCTTCCCTTATTAAATAGTCTTGACAGTATTGGCAAAAATTAGGTTTTGTTTGTTTGTTTGTTTGTTTCTGGATTCTCAGTTCTCTTCTGTTGATTTAAATTTCTATCCTTATCAAGTCCACACTATCTTGATTACTGTGACCTTGTAGGAAGATTTGAAATCAGGAATTGTGAGTCCTCTGACTTTATTCTCCTTTTTCAAGGTTATTTTGCTATTCGGGGTTAATAACATTTTAAAACATCACGTTAAAAATGAAGCTGCAACTCTCTGAAGGAAGATAGTTTCAAGAAGGCATTGTGACCTGTGTTTGGCACGTAGTACTTCTGAAAATGTTTATCATATAGACTGGACTGATTTAATCTCTATTCCAACTCTGAATGCTAAAGTCGTATCTTCTTTGGAGCTTTTCCTCAACCCCTTCTCCTTTCTAAGAAAATCAATAACTTCTTCATTCATCCACTGTACATGTATCTATCAGAGCCTTGGAAAGCTTTATTTGTTTCTGTGTCTATGTCTCCCATTAGACTATAACCCCATAAAGGACCAGAATCACATCTAATTTATCTCTGGATCCCCAAAGTTACATCCTGAGTAGCTGGCCAATAGATGTTTGTTGGAAAGAGAGAGGATAATAGCAAAAGAAGGGAGGATGCTTGAGAAGGCAAAAGAGAAGATAAAGTACACGAGAAAGAGGAAAGAAACAGCTAACACCTACTGAATGTTTATAATGTCCCAGGCATTGTTTTAAGAGGTGTTATGTATTTTCATAACAACCCCGTGGGATAGGCACTCCTATAAATCCTGTTTTACAGACGCGAATGTGAGACAGAGTTTAGCAATTTGCCCAAAGTCACACAACGAGCAAGTAGCCTGGGCTGCTGGCTCCTTGGTCACATCCTTCAAGACTATGTTGTGCTGCCTCTCAAATAAAGACTACAGTAAAGATCCTTGGGCTTTGCCCTTAGAGACTGGTTCAGTAGGTTTGAGCTGATGCCCAGATACCTGTACTTTCAACAAATTCCGGAAAGATTTGGTGGAGAGCTCAGCTGGAGACCGAGGCTGGAAGGAATGGTGAAATAAAACACCATGGAGGGTCAGAGAAGGGAGGATTCAGTCAAGATGTCATACTTGGGAGGAAAAGCCAGGAAAAGTAAGAGAAAAATGGGTGCTAGTAAAGATGAGGGGGAAAGAAAAACACAAGCTCTTGGCAGTCTAACCAAGAAGCAGAACTGACCAAGCAGTGAGCTCCACGGCAGCCACTCCTTTGGTCCTCAGCTGGCCGTGGCTGGGACTGCGTGACATATCCTGCAACGACAAGTTCCTTCTACCAAGTCCTTATCACACCTAAAATCGTAGGAGTCCAGAGTCTCCTATGAGCAAATGAATGAGTCACAAGGACAAATAATGAATAGTAAGAGAAAGAACTAACATTCATTTATTGCTTCATTATGTGCCAGGCTACGTTCTAGGTGCTTTATATGTAGGAATCCACTTAAATCTCATAACAATCCTATGAGGCAGGTACTGTTGTCATCCCTCATCTTACAGGTAAGGAATCTGAGGTACACAGAAGTTAAGAAGCTTGTCCAGGCCATGTGGTCACAAATGGCAGAGCCAGATTCAAACCCAGGCAGTGTTGCCCCAGAGCTCACACTCGTATGCTGCTTCTAGAGAAAAAGTGAAAAAAAGGGAATGAAGGATGAGGCCACTAACGGCACAATTTAGAAAAGCTACTTGGAGCAAGATTTCATTCGAGGAAAGTGAACATACAAACCCTTCAGAGGCCCCCTGGTGCTCGCCAGGCTCTGGCAAGAAACTTAGGAAGACCACAGGAGCCCAAAGGGCACTTAGTTTCCTTCTCCTGGAGACCACAGGAGCCATCAGAAGTGGCTGGTCATTCGGACCCCTTTGGCAGTGGAGGCAAGAAAAGACTGTCCCAAGTTTCTCTGTTTCCGAAAAAAGGCTCCCAAATTAGAGTTTGAATCTCTTTTTGGTAAATTTCATTAAAGCCACTATCAAAAAAAAGAAGGTGTTTGCCCTGAGTTAGCCTGGTGGGGAAAAATAAATTTTTTTAATTGCCATTATTTTGGGAGCACAAAAAGTTTGACTGATGCTACCAGGGGCTCTGAAGGACTTTTATTCCCAGAGATGTTAAAACACATAAAACGTCTGGGGGATACACTTTTGCAGCTGAACTTAGAATCTTTAGGAGCATTGCTTTGCTGTGTTTCCTGATGGTTCCACGAAAGTTCGCACTGAGCGGGTTATATCCAGGGCAGGGACTGTCAGGCTCCGCACTGTTGACACTTGGGGCTGGATAATTCCTTGTTGTGGGATTGTGGGATTTTTGGCAGCGTCCCTGGCATCTACCCACCAGATGCTACTGAGATGCCCCCTTCCAGCTGTGATCACCAGGCATTGCCTAATGCCCACTGGGCAAAAATTACCCTCAACTGACAACTCCTGATCTAGGGGAAACCATTGTAATTAATGGCTCCTCTAGGATCTCTTTCTAGGTATGGTATGAGATGTTCACTTTTTTTTTTTAAATCACAGTGCTTCAAATACTTGGGTGTTATCTCTAAAAATGTTTATAAACAAAATATATTTAAAAGCAGGATATGAATATGTTTGTGTCCTTAGAAGAGAGAGAGGAGACAGTGTGTTCTTGGTGAGAGTAAATTGGTAATATTCCTGTCATTATTACTAGTCACTATTACTACCACTGTTATTACTGTCAACTTTTGTGCTAAAATGAGCATAAATAATCTCATTAGGTCCTCATAACAGCCCTAAGAGGAAACCTAATCATTGTACCTATTTAATAGACTGGAAAACTGAGGGGAGTAGGGCAAGGTCACATGGCTATAAGCATCAGCTTCGTTCTCTCTAGCTCTGCCCTAGTCCAAGCCAGTTTCTTCCTCTCAGGATGATCTCTGTCATCTCTCAAGAGGCTCAGACTGTATCCATCTTCCCTCACCGGACAGCAAATCTTGCTCATCCTTTACGTCTCAACCTGCCTCCTCCAGAACCTTCCCTGATCCCAGACTTCACCCTCTGACCTCCTATGTCCTGTCGCATCCTGTACACGGCCTTAGTATTGCATTTGCTGTTTCCCATCATCTGTTTGTGTTTCTGTCCCCTCCTCACTGGGAGAGCGGAGGGTCAGAAGATTCCCTTATTTGTCTCTATCTCCACTGCCTTATGTATAGGCATACAGTAGGAGCCCAATAATTACAGGCTGCCTAGTAAAAGCTTTGCAACAAGAGGAACAGGATAACCTCTTTAAGGATTGAAAGAGATGGGGAGTGCAATTCCAGAGACCTGAACAGCGAAAGACACTCAGAAAGGAGAAGAGAATCTCACCCACGGTCGTGTAGTTTGGGGTGGGAGTGGGGCAAGAAGGGTCCCCAAAGCCATAACCAAAACCTAGTCCCTGGTACCCCTGCCCAATGCTTTGTCCACCCTGTTATACAAACATTGACGATGAAGTGAAAGGGTTTTTGATGGCACTGATGTAAGTAAACAAATGAATTTGTGGGTTGACACATGGCCAGCAATAAATTCATAAAAGGTAAATATTGATATCTAAAGATTATATATCACTATGTTTACTCTGTAAAGGACTCGACCAGGAGTTAGGAAGGCTTGCCTGTTCATTTTGGTTCCTTGGCAAATCAGTGAGACTCCAGTCAAATCATCCCATTTCTCTGTGCTTTTATTTCATTTGGCCATAGGATTTCGCTGGTTAAAGACCATGTGATTACTTTCTGTGCTTTCAAATGTCCTTCTCTATTTGAGCATGCTCAGCTGGATGTGGAAAATCTGTGGTTCTCTTGGGTTTCATAAAGGATAAAATCCCACAGTGAACTGTAACTTGTGTGGTTTACAGAATTACAGAACCCCAAAGCTTTGAGGAGCCTGATAAATCATACAGTGAAAATTTCCAGCTAGTGGCTAAATTTCTTTCACAGAATCCCCAGCAGGTGCTCAATGAGTCTCACTTCACAATCCATGACGTAAGGAGGAAAGTGATTTAGTTTGAAGGATGCTAGTGTAGTGTAGTGTGTGTGTGTGTGTGTGTGTGTGTGTGTGTGTGTGTGGTGTATCCTTTCTGATTGGCACATGCTTACATGTCCATTTCACATTCTGCAGGAGTTTTAATTTGTTGGTTTCTTTGCATTGCCAGTCATTAATTCAGGGCTTAGTAACAACAATAATCATGTAACATAACAGCACTTACGAAATGTCAGAGACCTTGCTAAGTCTCTGAATAGAATAGCTTGTTTAATCTGTATAAGAACTTTATGAAGCAAAGACTGTAATGACCTTTATTTTTCAGTTAAGGAAACTAAGATTGAGAGAGGCTAACTAACTTGCCTAAAGACACATGTCTACTAAGAGGTAGAGTCTCAAGTCTATTTCAGACTGAGCTGGAGCTATTAATAACTAAATAAATGTTTACTGAGTCCAACGATACACAAAAGGTTATGATAACTTACAGAGAAAAAAATGTGACAATGAGTGTGTATATGTCCATGAATGACTGAAAAATTGTGCTGAACACTGGAATTTGACACAACATTGTAAAATGATTATAAATCAATAAAAAATGTTATAAAAAAAATATCCCTACCGACCGCCACGCCTTACTCCCCTACTACAGATGAGAGAAAAGTATAAAGTTTACACATGCAAAACAGTAGCAGTATTTGTATAAGTATTATGGATTTAATTCAACTGAGGGATTGGTTTTTTTATATTAGTGGAGGTTTTCCTTCAGCTCTCGAGCTTGAGTTTCAAAAACACAAATTATAAGAAGATACACAAATATTTTAATATATACTTCACTGGACCATATTTACAGATACCGCATTTAAGTTAATATATCATCAAGTCTACTATAAACAAAGCAATAAAATATATAAGTCTGGATCAATATGGAGAGCAGAGTAATAATTAAGGCTTCCTTAAAGAGAAACGAGATTCAGCATTTCTTTTGGAAGACTACCAGGGTTTAATTTTTCCTTTTAAAGCACAAACTAAAATAGAGAAGCATTTCCTGTATTATTAAAAAAAAATAAAACATGGAAATCTGAGGCAGATGTAGCCAAAATGAGTGGATTAACTGAGGGTTGATGTTCTCATTTATATACTTGCATTTTTAAATAAAGAAGGAGTTTGACCATCTCGCCTAGTTAATCATTAACAGGAAACTCTAGCTAAATTCATGAAGCAGGTAAAGCTTAATTTTAGGCATACAACTGGCTCCTCTCTCCGGCTCCCCCTTCTCTTTGGGGGTCACCCTAGATGTCTAGTAACCTTAGCCTGCCTCTCTCTTCCAGAAGGAGCAGCGTCCTGTGTTTTAGATCTTCGCTTCTTATGTCAGGAGCCTCTTAGATGCAAGTGTTAAAGAGCTGACTCCAACTGGCTCAAGATGAAAAAAACAGAAGACTTTATCGGGGTGTGTAATTGTCAAGTCAAGCCCTAGCTTCAGGATGTAGACAGTTAAGTTGTATAATTGGGAATCTGTCTATCTCCCTTTGCCTGTTCTTATTTTTTGTCAACCTCTTCCCAATGCAGGGTCTAAGTGGCAGAATACAGCTGCTCCAAGCTGGCATCTCGCCAGCTTAGCCACTCCTGTTGAAAAAGGGCAAGTTTCTGAATAGTCCCTGAAGGCCTAGAATGAAGGCTCCTTGGTGTCTGTCCTGGACCCGTCTGTGAACTAAGGCTCTGATAGGTCAGGCCAGGCCTGCGTAGAGTTTAGAATGGGGTATTAATGGGGTCTTCCTTCCTTCCTTCCTTCCTTCCTTCCTTCCTTCCTTCCTTCCTTCCTTCCTTTTTCTTTCCTTCTTTCTTCCATCCTCCCTCCCTCCTTCCCTCTCTCTCTCTGTTTCTCTTTCTCTCTTTCTCTCTTTCTTTCTTTCTCACCGCAAACACATAGATGGAAGTTAGGAAGAGGATGCTTTTCCAAAGGAAAATAGAGGTCCTAGTACCACATGTGGAGAGTGAATGTGGGGCAGGCACAAACGATATTCCCCTATCTGGTCATCATAGAGGACATACTAGGTACCCTCACAGGATGCAGATTTTTCATCAGAAGCACTGTGGTGTCCGTAAATGATGCCATGCAAGTGACTCTTCCCAGTTCATAGGTAAATGAATCCTCCTGAATTATAATACAGTTCACTCAAAGATGGATTCAGCAAAAATGGATCCAGAAACAGGGTGTGAGGGGTCTTCAGGTAGCAGCCTCTTCTGCATCGCCACCCATGGATCCTGCTCTAATGGGATTTTTCTAGAATGCCTAGAGGATGAGGAAAATGAGCTGGGAATGGACAAGCAGTTTTTCAGTAGGGCCATTAATATTACACCTTTGGGTGCTTAATGATTGTTATGGACCACATCTACCTGAGCAATTCCAATTCTGTACGATAGAAATACATTCAGGATGGTGCATAAAGACGTATCTACAACGATCTTCATTGCAGCATGCCTTCCAGTTGTGAAAAATTGGAAACAACTTAAATATTCATCAATAAGGGAGAAGTTAAATAAATTATAATATAACCAAACAATAGAAAACTATCCTGCTATTACCTGAAAATATTGACAGGGAAAGATGTCCAAAAACATTAGATGAATGAAGTTGAAAAAAAATGTATTTCTTTTTTTTTAAGAAACTATGTTTGTGTGCAGGGTCTGAAAGACTGCCCACCAACTCCTTAAAATTGTTACATCTGTAAAATGGGATCATACGGAGGGCAGTTTTTACTTCTTAATTTATGCATTTCTGTCTATCTGCAGGTTTGGATTTTTTAAATAAGTATCTACTTTTTAGTCTGTATTATTTTAAGATTTTTTGAAGTAATATCTAAAATTATGTTTCATTCTTCTAATGCTATCCACACAAGACAATCATTTTTCTTGGGACAATCATTTTTCCCCAGTCTTCCCTCTGTAAAATCTTTCCTTATTTGTTGTGCTCATAACTCATCCCCTCACTACTCGCTGCTCTCCATTTGCTCTATAGAGTGACCCAGTCAGGACTTACAGTCTTATTGAGCATGACTTCTAATAAAAAAAGACTGACTTGAAAGGCATGTGTGGAATGCACTAACAGAATAGCCATTCAATAACCTATTTATTTCTTCCTACCCCCCAGTTTATTCCGTTGCTAATTCCAGAGAGGACCTAAACTCCTCATAATAAAATTAGATTTAGGTAGATAGATAGATAGATATCTCATAGGTGAAACAAAATTGAGCAATGTGAAACTGATCAAGGAGGTTCTGTGGGTCTGATGAACAGAAACACATGTGATGAAATCACAGAGAGGTAAAATAGAAAATGAAAATCAGGACCAAGGAAAGAGGAATAAAAATATGCTGGACATCATTCAAGAACTATTTGCTGATGGTAATTATAGGGCTAGAAAACCCATCAGGCCTATAGAGCTAAAATTAATCAGCAAGTATTCATGGAGTGACTCTTGGTTCTATTACTGGTTCTGGCTTCCTGCCTGCCCAGTGCCCGGGCTGGAGACATTTGCGTGACAGTCAGCTTGTCGAGACAGAAGGAGCAGAATAAGCAGGCAGAGGCTCATAGCAACCTTCTAGACCTCATCATGTTCGCTGGAATCACAGGCAAGCGAGACCAGTTCCAATCCAGCTTAAAAGTTGGAAATATCGCTACATCAACTGAAAAGGGCTCAATTAAGTAGAGGTACTGTTTTTGCAAAGCAATAGTCAATTCATTGGTGCACTATTTGAAACTTTTTTTTAACATTTTTTATTGATTTATAATCATTTTACAATGTTGTGTCAAATTCCAGTGTAGAGCACAACTTTTTAGTTATACATGAACATATATATATTCATTGTCACATTTTTTTCTCTGTGAGCTACCATAAGATCTTGTGTATATTTCCCTGTGCTATACAGTATAATCTTGTTTATCTATTCTACAATTTTGAAATCCCGTCTATCCCTTCCCACCCTCTGCCCCCGTGGCAACCACAAGTTTGTATTCTATGCCTATGAGTCTGTTTCTGTTTTGTATTTATGCTTCATTTGTTTTTGGTTTTGTTTTTTTTTTTTTTTTAGATTCCACATATGAACGATCTCATATGGTATTTTTCTTTCTCTTTCTGGCTTACTTCACTTAGATTGACATTCTCCAGGAGCATCCATGTTGCCGCAAATGGCGTTATGTTGTCAGTTTTTATGGCTGAGTAGTATTCTGTTGTATAAATATGCCACAGCTTCTTTATCCAGTCATCCGTTGATGGACATTTAGGCTGTTTCCATGTCTTGGCTATTGTAAATACTGCTGCTATGAACATTGGGATGCAGGTGTCATCCTGAAGTAGGGTTCCTTCTGGATATATGCCCAGGAGCGGGATGCCTGGGTCATACGGTAAGTCTATTGCTAGTCTTTTGAGGAATCTCCATACTGTTTTCCACAGTGGCTGCACCAAACTGCATTCCCACCAGCAGTGTAGGAGGGTTCCCCATTCTCCACAGCCTCTCCAGCATTTGTCATTTGTGGACTTTTGAATGATGGCCATTCTGACTGGTGTGAGGTGATACCTCATTGTAGTTTTGATTTGCATTTCTCTGATAATTAGTGATATCGAGCATTTTTCATGTGCCTATTGATCATTTGTATGTCTTCCTTGGAGAATTGCTTGTTTAGGTCTTCTGCTCATTTTTGGATTGGGTTGTTTGGTTGTTTCTTATTAAGTTGTATGAGCTGCTTACATATTCTGGAGATCAAGCCTTTGTCAGTTTCATCGCTTGCAAAGATTTTCTCCCATTCTGTAGGTTGTCTTTTTGTTTTACTTCTGGTTTCCTTTGCTGTGCAGAAGCTTGTAAGTTTCATTAGGTCCCATTTGTTTATTCTTGCTTTTATTTCTATTGCTTGAGTAGACTGTTTTAGGAGAACATTTTTGAGATGTATGTGAGATAATGTTTTGCCTATATTTTCTTCTAGGGGGTTTATTGTATCTTGTCTTATATTTAAGTCTTTGATCCATGTTGAGTTGATTTTTGTGTATGGTGTAAGGGAGTGTTCTAGCTTCATTAATTTACAAGCTGCTGTCCAGTTTTCCCAACACCATTTGCTGAAGAGGGTGTCTTTATTCCACTGTATATTCTTGCCTCCTTTGTCGAAGATGAGTTGATCAAAAGTTTGTGGGTTCATTTCTGGGCTCTCTATTCTGTTCCGTTGGTCTGTATGTCTGTTTTTGTACTAATATCATGCTGTCTTGATTACTGTAGCTCTGTAGTATTGTCTGCAGTCTGGGAGAGTTATTCCTCCAGCCTCTTTCTTTTTCTTCAGTAATACTTTGGCAATTCTAGGAACCTTATTCTATTAAAGTCAGGAAGGGAAATCACTAGGACTTGTAACAAGTATACTTAATTTTCAGGGTTCTTTCCAGTGCTGACAAACATTGTAGGTCATGACGAATTCCCTTAAAATGTAAAATATGATGTTTGTGTCATTGTTAATATTTTGATAAACAGCTGTTGTAGTGGACATCTGTTGTTTTCTGCGTGCCTTTTTCTCCTACTTTAATTTAAAAGACCAATTATTTGCAGGAGCATCTCTCCCCTCTCTCTCGCCCACACTCTCTCTCATTGGTACCTTACTCTTAGATGTCACTGGTGGACACGTGACCAAGGCTTTGCCAAATCAGAGTGTACATCCCTTACATCCCTTGGTCATACTCATTGGTCCAAGGATGAGCATATGACCCAACTAGACCCATGAAGCTCCTCCCAGGGACATCCACTAAAATGACTGGAAAAGAAGAATTTTCTTTCCACTGAAGTTACTAAGCTGGTAGAGTGTTTTCAATCCAGGTGCTGCAGGCCACCAGGTGGAGATAGCCTTCCCAGGAATAAAGCCCAAACATAGGAAAGTAAAGCTAAGAGCACTTTCGATATCATTTGAGCCCCTAGATCCAACCATGCCCAAAGCTAAACTTCCTCTTGACTTCAATAAACGTTTTTTTTTCTGCTTTAACAGTTGGGTTTCTTTTAAATGCACCCAAAAAAAATGTCCTGATAAAGTACTAATGGCAAGCTTTCTTAGTGTTACTTTCATGAGAAATAACCAAATAACCTGGAGGAGACCTTTCATAACTCAAACCAGTCATGCTCATCTTCTAGAAACCCTCCCTGGCCCCCATCTCCATGCCCATACCTACCTCCCTGTCCTTAAACACCCAGGTGCCTTTTTTTTTTTTTTTTTTTTTTTTTTTTGGTAACTTCTCTCTCTCTCTCTCTCTCTCTCTCTCTCTCTCTCTCTTTTGGAGGGGGGAGGTAATTAGGTTTTTTTTTTTTTTAATGGAGGTGCTAGAGATTGAACCCAGGATCTCATGCATGCTAAGCACCTGCTGGACTACGCTGGACACCCTGCAGGTGACTTCTTGATGCATATGCAGTCCTTTACCCGTCTATCAACACATTTCTGCAAGTCTGCCTGGTTTGATAATGACTTGTTACTGTATCTTTCTCCATTTCCTCCGGAGCACAGATTGTATCTTAGTCATTTTTATATTGCTGCAGCCTTACACTGGGGCCTCATATGTAATACTTGCTATTTTGTTGGAGAAATTGTAATTTGCTGAAGAAATCGATGAATGGGAGGGAAAATTAGTTGGGAAAGTCCCTTCTGTTAATACAGATTCCACGGTTAATTGAAACTGTTGATAAAATATCTAATATCAGCATACCAAAGTAAACCAAATTGATGTATCCACGGTGAATCCTCAGTGTGGTGTCTGGTTGAGAAATTTTCCTTTCTCTGGTCATTAGGATTGAGAGGCTGGTTGAAAGGGGAGGAGGAAGTGGTTCCTTTTTTTTTTTTTTTTTGCAAAACATGTACTATTTTTAAAATTCCATACAATTTAACAATCTCTCTTGCAAAACGTTCAGACTAAAACATACAACCTGCAGTGTGGAGTGTAGGCTGTAGTTTGCGAAGGGGGAAGCAGGGAGAGCTGTGGCAGCCGGGAGCTTGCTGGTAACTTGTTATAGGCAATAGAGTAGAGTGGCTTATGGTTGGGACCGTCTTTGTGACACAGCAAAGAATAACAAGACCCTGAGGAGGATCAAAAGAGGAAGCACTATCTGTGTAGCACAGGCTGACTGAGTGAGAGAAGTTTTACAATTAAAATGGGCAAATGCTAGGGGAAAAAATCATCTGTAGATTGGGATAGGGTCAAGGCATTGGGATGCACAAATAAACCCTCTATGTGGGCAAAAGTCTTAATAAAATTGCTAGATGAGTAAGAAAACTTCTGAGGATATGAGTTCCAGTCATGCACGTTACTGGTATTTGGGGTTTTCCCTCTCCACTCTCACTGCAAGGCAGTCAAGCCTGACTTTCTCCATGTGCTTCAAAGATACTGACTTGAGCTCTGGAACTGCCTCTGTTTCCTTCCCTCCTTCCACATCCTGCTCCTGACTCCTTCTCTCATTGCAGCTGTCTGTACACTCACTTCCTCCAACCACGGAGCCTCCTCAGTCTTCTCCAGACGCAATCCCTTCAGCGTAGGCGGTCCCTGAATACTCATCTCTTCCACGGAGCTGCTCAATGACTGCTTTGCCTTCGTCTGTCCACCCATAGCTTCCCACCTCCATCGCCACCACCCGAGTACCAATCTCTGTCTTCCCCGGGACCAACGTGCCTGCCTCTTCACTGCTCCCCCTGCTTCCTGTCTTAGCTCCCACAACTCAGGTTCCATGTGTCACGGGGAATGAGCTTTCAAAGAGTAAATTCGATTATGTCCATAATCATTGTGCTGATAAATGTTTAACAACTGCCAGGAGGGAGTATCTGTGTTTCTATTATAAATTTTACTGATACAAAAAAAGCATAGCACACAATTTACAAAAAATAAAATATAACATCTTTTACAGTTAATTCTATCTACATAACCCATTGATTTCTGCAGAATGGTTTCAATGATTTTTGCCAACCTCTTGTATCCATAGTCTGCCTATAGCTGTAATTCTGATCATATTTGGTTAATATTTAATTCAGCAAAGAAGTTGCTCATGCCACTGAGGCTCAGACATGAATGTTGCTTGATGTTTTCACATTAATGAGTGAGTTGAAAGTGAAACAACAAAAATATATGTCTGGACTACACTTTGTCAATGACGTGAGTGCTTCTTTACTGATCAGATAATAGTTTTCAAGTACCAGAAAAATATTTCCTCAATTTTTTGTCATTCATAAATGAACAAACTTTGAAGTTCAATCTTTACTTTTAAATTTTCTTCTATCACCTTCTTAGGTTCAGAACACAAACAAAATAAATCAAGCTCTGATTTACAGTGTTTTCCAATTGCTGTAGTGTGAATACTCCACCATGATTGATCTCAAACTACTGAAATAACATTTCTGAAGGCAGAGCTGGGGAGAGACACTGTTATCATACCATTATAGGATATCCATTATTCAGAACAGACGGAAAAAAATTTAAAACATAGATAATAATAAAATATTGTAAACCAGTTAAGAAGTGAAGTTTTGAGTATTTGATACCTTTGTTTTAAAAATATTTTGTTTAACTGTAAGTTTCTAAATAATTTAGTTTTTAATGTTTGGCCATGATTAACGACGGATTTAAAACTTACCGAAAATGTAGCACTCAACTCCCCAGGCTGGTACACCTGGCTCCAGCCCACCTCTGAATTGTCCCTCCTCTGCTGACACTTTCAGGACACTCATTGCACTGATTATCTTGGAAGTGAGTGAAGAGAGGCAATGACAGTTTTCAACAGAATTAGTAATTACTTTTGTTGTGGTGAATTAATGATGCAAAAATGCTACACATCCCTCCCTGTTTTCCCAAGTTTGGTGTTTAAAAACTCCTGTTGTCTGCACCATCCCATTCGACTTACTGATTCCTGTATAGTAGGTAGGGGCTATAATTACCCTTCCTTTACAGGTAGAAAAACAAGGCTGAGAAGAACTGAATGACTGGCCCCTGCTCATTCAGTTAAGTAATAGAACAGGATTTCAAAGACAGGTCTTATGTTGAAAAATACACAGGAAGCTAGAGAAAATGTAATTGATGAATATTGACATTAAATTAAAAAGTTCTCCAAATGGCTTTTGTAACACTTCAGAGTCTGACACAAAGTACATTCGTATCTTGTTATGGGATCCCTATACCAACGATGTTTTGATCTCTTAACTCCACTATTTCCGACTTAGCCCAAAACAAAACAAAACATAACCCAGTGTGACCTAGTAAATAACACGTATGCACCGAAATGTGAATGCAGGTCGTCAAAAATGAGCTGAGAGTTTCCACCTAGAAATGGAGCAGACTGAAACAATCTCTTCCAAAGGAACATGGGACACAAAGGGAGATTAAATCAGAAGAGGAAGAGAGCTAATGACATAATGGCCAGCCACAAATGCCACAAATGAAAAACAAAGTACGTAATACTTGTTACAATTATTCAGTGTGCTGGTTCTAATGTCGCCAAACACTAAAAACATTAGGTTCCTGCTCAGGGCAACATTTATCTCATTTATCTGCTGCTATTTACCTCATCCTTGGACCAGGTATTGCTAAAACTGAGTTCTGCTGGTGTAAAGAATATAGACTTAACAGGACGCCCTTAGAGTCTACCATGCATATGACCACAATTTGTGATATTTTAAGTTGCTTATGATGAAATCATTGAAAGCATCATGAGAAGCAGCAAAACACCAGGGATGCTGGTAACAATTTAGCATTTCCCAGTTGGTGTGGGAATGTTAATTCCAATTATAAAAAGAAGTACCAAAGTGGAATTAATTATGATTAAGAACTTGCTGTTCTAAGTGTGAATTGTTTATAAAAGGCATGTCGGGTGTAAAACGCAAATACTGAAGCAGAAAGAGATGGGGCATTCAGAGCTCAGCTGGGTTCCTTTGAGCCTCTCACGTTTTTTAAAGTTAAACAAGAATAGAGGTATTTCCTTAAGTCTAGATACTATTTTAAGGAGGCATCTAATAGCTATGATAGCTTCAGGAATAATTTTTTTGAAAGTAAGTTCTGACAACCCACAAAGGCTGCTTGCATTGGCTTAATATAAAATTAACATATTCAATGAATTATCATATTCAAAATTATTAATACATACAAACATGATACAAATTTGATTCCAATTTACATTTTTTCCACGTCTTCCTGCTATATCATAAGATTTTTTAAATTAGAGATGGGAATTTTAATAGCCTCAGAGTAATTTATTTTGGGAAATGATAAATTTAATACCTGCTTTTTAAAATTGAAGTATATAGTCAGTTTATAACATTGTGTCAGTTTCTGGTGTACAGCATAGTGATTGAGATATATATATACACATACACACATTCCTTTTCATTCTTTTTCATTATAGGCCATTACAAGGTATTGAATACAGTTCCCTGTGCTATACAATAGGACTTTGCTGTTCATCTATTTTATATATAGTAGTTTGTATCTGCAAATCCTAAACTCTCAACTTATCCCTCCCCAACCCCTTTCCCCTATGGTAACCATAAGTTTGTTTTCTATGTCTGTAAGTCTGTCTCTGTTTTGGAGATAAGTTCATTTGTGCCCCTCCATTTTTTTTTTTTTTGATTCCACATATAAGTGATCTCATATGGTATTTTTCTTTCTCTTCTGGCTTACTCCACTTAGAATGATGATCTCTAGGTCCATCCCTGTTGCTGCCAATTGCATTATTTTATTCTTTATGGCTGAGTAGTATTCCCATTATATAAACATACCACAACTCCTTCATCAGTTATGTGTTGATAGACATTTTGGCTGTTTCCACGTCTTGGCTACTGTAAATAGTGCTGCCTTCAACATTGGGGTGCATGTATCTTTTCGAATTAGAGTTTCCTCCAGATATATGGAGGGGTTGCTGGATCATAGGTTAAGCCTATTTTCGGCTTTTTAAGGGGATTCCAATGTACATTTAACATCACAGATTTAAAGGGGGGTGGGGGGGTTGGAGGATAGAAGGGAAACACAGCCATGTCAAGGAATCATGGGCTACAGGAGAGTAAGTTACAAGAGGTGTCCTTATGTGAAAGGAAAAATACATGATAAACAACAGTAAAGATGGGAATGAATGTGGTATATACTGTGGTCTTTCTTCATCAGGCTCTCTCTTAACCAACACTGCTGATGCATTCATTTCAACTAATCCAAGTTCTCCACTCTCCCTGGAAGACACACCAAGTGTTGCAGGGCAGGCTGAACACTGGAGCTAAGGTTACTTCCTATACTCCACACAGCGCTGTTCCCACCAGTTACACTTTCTGCTTACTAACAGTTCCTGGTGGTTTTTCCCCCCAAAACATGTTTATTCCATTTGTGTTGTTCTTGTAATTACTTGATTTGATTAAATACTAAGTAAAATGATGAAATATGAGTAATGAAAGAAACAGTTGTTAGTCTATAAATTCTAAATGGAAAGATGCCCTGTAAACAATTGCTGTCAAACTAGGTGGATGTAAGACAACTTTAGAAGACTGGGGCAAGGATAGAAGGGAATGAATCATAAAAATTTAGAACACTATACTTGTATTATTTTGTAAGTCCTTTTCATTTCTTGCTCTAGTTTAAAGAAAACTGGGGAAATAGTAACATTACTTATTAATAATAAGTGTTAATGATGATTAAACACTTTATATATCCCAGGAATTAGTCTAAGCACATCAAACATTTCAAACTTATTTAATCTTTATAATAACTTGAGTTAGTACTGTTATCATCCCCATTTTACAGATGATGGAAACCGAGGCCCAGAGAGTTAGATTGCCCAAGGTTACATTTCTCGTAGAGGCAGAAGCTATCTAGCCAAATGGGCTCTTAACAGCTAAGCTGTACTGATGGCTGTAGTTTATACATGAATGGAGGCACGGAACTCCAGTCATTGGGCTCCCAAACACTTCAGACCATCATCAAAGGATTAGGAAATAAGTGTTCAATGATAGGTTTTAGGTTTTAAAGCTTAATATTTGAAAGTACAGGGCTTTGTTTTTTTGTTTGTTTGTTTGTTTTAATGATTCCCTTGCTTTTACTGACTTTTTAATTGAATTAAATACCAGCGTGTGGCATCAGCTAGGTTTTGCCTTCTACAAAGGATCAGGTGAAAGATGGTGGTCTTAAATAAATACCATAATGGGAGTTGGGATCTCTATACACTGGAATAGGGATTTACTATAGATACTTGAGGAGGAGCATGTATAATTTAATTGATGACTTGGAGGAGTAATCTGGTGGTGGGGTTTGGACTGGTTTAATGGAAATGGAAAAGATAAAACAGATGAACAGAGTGGGAGAACTCACTTGGATAATATATCAATTGCTATATAAACGTAAAAGGTGGTTTGCTTAATATTCAGGTTTAAGGTTTTATTGATCTTAGGATCTTATTTATATTTATATTGTATTCTCTACAATTGTAAAACAATTGTACATTATATTCATATTATATTTGTATTGACCCTACTTAACAAATATCCACTGGGTACCTACTAAGCGCTAGCGGTATAGTGGTGAACAGACACAGGCCCTGCCGTCGCAGAGCTATTATATTCTAGTAGGGGGAGACAGACATAGAACAAATGAATCCAGAAATAAAAAACTATCATTGTAATGTGCTACCAAAGTAAAGTACAGGACACTCTAGGAATACACAATAATGAGTCTTTGTTGTTTGCTTGTTGGTTTGTTTGTTTGTTTTGGGTTTTTGGGGAGGGGGAGGAGTACTCAGGTGTTTAAACATAAGACAATAAATATCTTAAGAATCTTAAGTAATATTTGTATACTTTTCATTAACTCATTTGGCCTCCCAAACAACTCAGTAAAAGTGATATTGTCTTGTTAATTCAGTGTTTTATTATAACTCTGTAAAAGATGTGCTGAGTGCCCACTCCATACTGGGCTCTGTTCCAGGAGTGGGACATATAGCAAAGAACAAGACAGAAAGGGTCCTTGCCTTCATGGAGTTTGGAAATATCTCCTTTACTTCCATGTTTACTTCTTAGACAATCAAATATATTCCCCCTCAGATGGGGATTCCCCCTATTTCTTCTCTTGTAGTAATTATAACTTCCATGGGTTGCAGATTAGTAATGTTTCATTATCTAAAGACTTCAATTGTATATAGAAAACACTTTCAATGGTGCCTGGTAGGTAGTAGAAGTTCAATAAATGGTAACTACTGTTAGAACTGCTGTTATTACAGCGCTTAATCTCATGTCCTTTCTAGTGCACTGGATTTCATTTCTTGAATTAAATTCCATACACACTTATTGCAAGCCTATCATGGGATTTGCATACTCTTTTATGGAAATTACGAGGTTAGTGAAGAAAAACCTCTTCAATATTGTCTATTTCTACCCTCTACACTTAGGTGTACAACCTTGGATATACCGCAAGCTCTGTAAACCTCTGTTTCCTCATGTTCAAAAATTAGAATACCTGTCTATTCACCTATTGTCAGCAAAAGTCTGAGTGTGTGCATGTGTGTGCATGCAGGCGCGTAGTGGAAAGAATCAATAAATGTTAGCCATAAAGCATAATAATTCTAACTCTGAAAAGCAGGCACTGGGCTAGTCCACAGTTTATGCCTGCTTTCAAATGAACACGAAAGACTAAAGACTAAGAATTTTTTCTATCAAATTCAAAAATTAGAACGCACATTTAGACCAGGGCATAGAAAAACCACTTTGCTCAACTGGAAGTGTTTTCAATGGGGATTTTTAATTTAAAATGTGTTTTCTTCCATTTTAAGGTGATCCACTGGACATGCAGGAAAAAATGAGTGGGAAGAAAGTCAAAGCGGCACTCTTGTAAAAGCAGGTATTATTTAAAAGCAGGGTACCCTCCACAGAGAATGTGAACAGGTAAGCGAGATGAGGTGGATTTTTCTTTTCTTTACTTTTTTTTTTTTTTTTTTTTTTTTTGTTACAGCAGAGATTCAACTATGAAATACGTTTATGGTATGGGAAGTGGTATTCTAGTAGGTAACTGTTACGGTCCCTTTACATATGTTCTACATGTGCAAATTACATATTTATATGAAACTTCTAGTATCACTTTCAAGCAGCTGTACAAGGATAATCATCAGTATGAGTTACTGAACTCACTTTTAAAACATGCATAACATTATTGTAAGTTTGGGTCTTGATTTTTTTCCCCATGAAACTGTTGGTTGTTTGGGGACCCAACCCACTAAAAGATGCTAGTATTTGAGACATGTAAGTTAGGAAAGTTAGCGTTCTCGGAGTAAATTCTCACCCAGTGTCCACTATAAGCACCCAGGACAAGGGCCTCCCTCCAGTTGACTGGCGCCAAGGGAAAGAAAAGGATCTAGAAGGACTTTTGTTAATCTATGGCTGCTCAGCGCCCTTCTCTTGGCTGAGGGTTCGACGCTGGCATAGGTCTTGGTTCCCTTTTCTTTCCTGAGGCGGCGAGCGGCTCTTCCTTTGCCAAGATGGCGGCCCTGGCATCATCTGGAGGCGACCCGTGCAGATCGCCTCCGGGCTGGCGGCTTGCCAGGAGCCTAGTGCTCTCCTGTCACATCAGACGACACACGGGGCAGCGTCCACCCCTCAGAACTTAGGAAGGGCGACTCTGGCGGCCCGCGACCGAGAACCGTTGCCAAGATGGTGGCCGGGCGGCCGGGCGGCATCACCGGCCTTTACCAAGATGGCGGCGGGCGGCTTCCGGCACGCGCTTCCCCCATCCTCTGCAAGATGTCAGGGCAGAGCAGCCGCCGCCAGTCTGAGCGCGGCCGGAGGAGCGGCCGCTTCCGAGCGCCCGGCCGGGAAGGGCTAGGTGGAGCTGCGGCAGCCTCCGCCCTCGTCAGCAGCTGGCAAGTACTGTCACCTGTGGGGGCGCAAAAGTTACCTCCCCAAACCCTAAAGCAACACAGCACAACCTTTTCCCGAGTCACAAAAATCATAGTATGTGCCGCGCAAGGTAGGAAGCTCGGTCCTCGCGTCGCCCGAGCCCTCCCGACGCGGCGAGCAGGAGAAAGCAGCTGGGGCGGCGGCCTCCCGCGCGACACCCCTCGCCCCACGCCCCTCTCTTTGGGGATGGGCCACGTGTTACCCTCTGACAGAGGGGGGAGGCGTGTAACGGGAACAGCTGGAAGGAGTTTAATGCTGATACTTTAAAGCTGCGTGTATTTTGTTTTATTTGGAGAAAGCGGGGTCCCACGAAGACGAAAGGGTGGGCGACGCGTTGAGAAGAGTGCAGCATATGTCAAGATTCGGGGGAGGGGCCTCCCCGGGGAACTTGGACGCTATCCCGGGAGGGGGTGAAAGGAGAGGTCGGGAGTTGGGAAGTTGCGGAGGGAGGAGGGCGTCCTTTGCAAGCAACTTACTATTTCGTTGCAGCTTGCTCTTAGGCCTGCCACCTCCTGCTTTCCTTAATAATAATAACAGTAATAATAAAGAGCAAAGAAATCCAGCTCGCAGTAGGTTTTGCATTTGGTGTGCAACTTCCTTCAAGTGTGAGCGCGCTAGGAGGGAAGGATGGGGGTTGAACTTGGCAGGCGGCGCCTCCTTCTGCCGCTGCCGCCGCCTCACAGACTCGGGGAAGAGGGTGGGGGACAGTCGGGGCGCGGGGGAGGGTGGGTTCTGCTTTGCAACTTCTCTCTGGGTGCGAGCGCGCGGCGGCGTCTGCAGACTGGGCCGCCCAGACGATGCGGGGTGGGGGACCCGCCGGCACGCGACTCCCCCCCCGGGCCCAGAGTACGTACGCCCCGACCCCCTCCCCTGCCCTCCCCTCCCTGATGCCTCTCCGGAGGGCGTGTCTGGCCGTCCGGCCCCGCGAGCCGCGGAGACGCTGCGGCACCGTTTCCGTGCAACCTCGTAGCCCCATGCGAAGTAACACACTTCGCGTAAGTCGGCCCGGGGGCGGTGGCGCGGACCACCCCCGCGGCTAAGCTGCGGGCCCTGCCCCGGATCCCCCAGCCAGCCCGCTGTCACCCGCAGGGGCGCAGCCGGCGGTCGCCGCCGAGGGACACGGCGAGCTCCAGAGTGGGTCGGGAGTCGCGGAGCTGGGCGGGGGCGGGAAGGAGCGGCGAGAAGAGAAACTAGGGAAACTCGGATTCCCTCCGAAGCCGGCCTCAGAAAGACCAGGTCGGCCCGCGCCGCCGCCTCCTCTCCTTTTTCCTGGGGGTGAGGGGGTGGGCGGGCGAAGAGAAGCCCCCGCGGGCCCGGGGGGCGGGGCCGGGCCCGGGGGGACCGCGGGCGTGCAGGCGCCGTCGCGGCCGGGGCGGCGGAGCCCGCGCGCAGGGCGTGGGGGCGGGGGCCGCGGCCTCCCCTGCAGTTGCCGCGCGTCGCCAACAGGTTGCAGCGTTCCCCGCCGCCACCGCCGCCGCCGCGCGGCCCCTCGGGCGGGGAGCGGCCGGGGGTGGAGTGGGAGCGCGTGTGTGTGCGAGTGTGTGCGCGCCGTGGCGCCGCCTCCGCCCGCCCCCAGCTCGGTCCCGCTCGCTCGCCGCGGCCGGGCGGCCCTTTCGCGTGTCCGCGCTGCCTCCCCTCCTCCTCCTCCTCCATTTTGCGAGCTCGAGTCTGTGACTGGAGCCCGAGTCACCGCCCGCCCGTCGGGGACGGATTCTAGAGGGTGGAAAGAGACGCCGCCGCCGGAGCGGCCGGAGCGGCGGGGCGCCAGCCCGGAGGACGCGCACCTAGGAGCCCTGGCCCGCGGAGACGGGCGCGGGGCTGGGGGCTGGCTTGTCAGCCGGGAAATGGGAGTCTTTTTTAAATAGGGGCTCTCCCTTCCCCCCGTGGAGAAGGGGGCGGCTGTTTACTTCCTTTTTTTAGAAAAAAAATCTCTCCCTCCCGCTCCTCCTGCTTTCACACGCTAAGTTGTTTATCTCAGCTGCGGTGGGCGCTGCGGACGGTGGAGGGCGAGCGGCGCCGCTGGCAGAGGTAAGGGGAGGGCAGGGCAGGGCCGGGGGCTAGGGCCCGCGCGGGCGCCCGCTCCCCGAGGTGCGGGCCGGGGCCCGGAGGCCAGCTCGGGGGCTGCCGCGGGAGCCTGCAAACTTTTATTAGCCTGGGGGAGTGGGGGTGGGGGCAAGGCGAGGGCCGGGTGACGGTGACGAAAGGGCAGCGCGCGTGTGACAGCGCTGGCCTCTTCCTCTCCCTGGGCCGCCGTCCCCCGGCCGGGCCGAGGGGGAGGAACCTGAGCTCTCGGCGAGGGGAGCCTCGTCGAGCCGCCCCGGCTTTCCAGCCTCTCGTTCCCCGGGGCAGAATCCTTGGCTTCTTTTTAAAATTTGCTCAAGTCCCCTATCTCTTCCCTCCCGGAGGGCCTCCCAAACACCCCTCCCCCCCCTTTTTTTTTCCTGGGGAACGCGGGGCCGCGTCTGAATTCTCCTGGCCCGAATCTTTCCACTCCACCCTGGCGCGCCCGAGCGCGAGCAGGGCTGGTGTCGAGGCTCCCGTGCGTCTCCTCTCCGGCTGGCGCGCGGGGTGTGTGTGTGTGTGAGTGTGTGTGCGTGTGCACACGTGGGGGGCTGACAGCCTGCGACTCGGAGACTTCGGCCAGGGCTGGCGTTATCTGGTAGGAGTGGGCGTGTCGGAGAAAGAACTCAACAGGTCTGGACGCATTTCTCTTTTAACCTCGCAGTTTTCTCTCCCCGGAGAGGGTTTGTTCTTCAGCGCTTGGCATCACTCCGCGCCTGACGTTTTGAAGGGGCCCCTTTTGGAAAAAGACCCTCCCTACCTGTGATGGTTTTGTGGTGCCATTTGTGACCGGCGCTGGTTTGACGTTTTGAGATTGTAGACTTGATAATTGCAGCCTTCTAATGCCACTTAAGACCCTTGCGCACGGTTCATTAAGGCCCATTAATGTGACAGGGTTATTTGCGATTTAAACGGGGGGATAAAGTCGTTTGAGGGATTGTTTCGTTTTAGGAAGTATTGTTTTGGTTTCGAGTTGGAAGGCAGCTGTCAAAGCGGCGTGGAAATTCATTAGGCTCCACTTGATACCTTGTGTTTAGAGATCGTTATCAGATAAACGCGGCGGAGGATCGGAGAGAGAAGCAGTTTACCCTCAAGATTTGTAGTGGCGGATCCCCACCTTTCTGTACCTTCATTACACTCCCACTTTCAGTGAGGGCTGTGAAGTTTATGCTTCTTAAAGTCTCCGTGCAGGAAAAGTTTCCTTTCACTGAACGGGTTTTTGACTATAATGTCGGAAGTGTGCTTATCAAAATCTGTGCCCGCCTCTTAAAACATCTTGATTGTTAATAGTCTACCAGCAACGTAACTCTCTTGAGAAAAGGCTCAGGATTAGTATAGGTGAAGCTTTAGATCGCAGAGAAAACTTTTCCGAGTATTTTATTCGGTATTATTTTACTTGGATTAATATGGATGCGATTTTACAGTTTTGGGGGTTTTTTTTTTTCCATCTATTTTTCAGTACTTCGATGTTTGGTCAGGAAAAATCTTAATTTAGAGATACAGTATTTCATACTGAGGGTCTTAAGCAGTTTAAAAAAAAGTAAGTGGCTTCATTGAGATTTAGTTGTGTTTTGAGGGTTTTATTATTTGTTGTATTTAAAGAAGTTAAAATTGCACCGAGAATCTACTACACATTCTATTCTGCTTTTTAAAATGTGAATTTTAGTTAGCTTGTATGCAGTGTATTTCATTTCGTATGTCCAAAATTTGAAGGCAGGCAGCTGATAGGTACGTTCAGTAAGAAATGTGGGTTAAAAATAAGAGCCTTTTCCTAGCCTGTTGAAAGATAAGCAAATCATCATTGTTTATTTTTGAAATAAAATGTGCACCGGTAGGTTGTACTAAAAGATTTGAATGTGTAACCAGCTGGTAGGAGGGGAATTTGAGAATAATTAGAGAATTCTAGCATGGTTTTTATCAGATTTTACGTGTATGATTCGAAGAACAGCACAACAGCCTTGATTGCTTGAAAAGAGGCAGGAATTTTTTTTTTAATTAAATACTTTGACATCAGCTTGAACCTTTAGAATAATCAGATGTAATGAGTGATAATGTCTGTGATTAACAGAGTTACAATTCTGTGCGTGGCTGGGTGAATAGCCAAGCTCAGCTGATACAGTTTTGTCCTCAGCTGTGCAAATGGACTGCCTTGTACTTTTAAATGTGACACGGCACATTGAATGGGAACAGGGGATACAGCTTTTTTTTTTTTTTTTTTGGAAGATAAACTACTCTTCTGAATTCGATTCGGAGCTAACTAAAAGGTTCATTTAACAGGCTCTTACTAATCGGATCACAGAGATAATGTGACTTTCTAGCTTATTATGTTCCCCTCCTTTTTTTTTTTTTTTTGTAGCTAATATTCCCTGATGGACCCCAAGGAATCTTTAAGCACCCCCAGTAGAGAAGAGATCCCCAGCAGTGTGCTTGTTCGGGAGAGGGGAAATGTGGTGGACTTCTATAAAACCCTAAGGGGAGGAGCTACTGCTAAGGCTTCTGCATCTTCACCCTCACTGGCTGCCGCTTCACAGTCAGACTCCAAGCAGCAGAGACTTTTGGTTGATTTTCCAAAAGGCTCAGGAAGCAACAACGCGCAGCAGCCAGATCTGTCCAAGGCAGTTTCACTCTCAATGGGACTGTATATGGGAGAGACAGAAACAAAAGTGATGGGAAATGACCTGGGATTCCCACCGCAGGGCCAAACCAGCCTTTCCTCTGGGGAGACAGACTTTCGGCTTCTGGAAGAAAGCATCGCGAACCTCAATAAGTCGACCAGTGTTCCAGAGAACCCCAAGAACTCGGCACCTGCTGCCGTGTCTGCTGCCCCCACAGAGAGGGAATTTCAAAAGACTCACTCTGACGTGTCTTCAGAACAGCATCATTTGAAGGGCCAGACTGGCACCAACGGGGGTAATGTGAAGTTGTATGCCACAGACCAAAGCACCTTTGATGTTTGGAGGAAAAAACTCCAGGACTTGGAGTTTCCTTCTGGGTCCCCAGGTAAAGAAACGAGTGAGAGTCCTTGGAGCTCAGACCTCCTGATAGATGACAACTGTTTGCTTTCTCCTTTGGCAGGAGAGGGTGACCCGTTCCTTTTGGAAGGAAGCTCAAATGAGGACTATAAGCCTCTTGTTTTACCGGACACTAAACCTAAAGTTAAGGATAATGGAGATCTGATCTTACCAAGCCCCACCAGTGTGCCAGTGCCCCAGGTGAAAACAGAAAAAGAAGATTTTATTGAACTCTGCACCCCTGGGGTAATTAAGCAGGAGAAACTGGGCCCAGTTTACTGTCAGGCAAGCTTTTCTGGGGCAAATATAATTGGTAATAAAATGTCTGCCATTTCTGTTCATGGTGTGAGTACCTCTGGGGGACAGATGTACCACTATGACATGAATACAGCATCCCTTTCTCAACAGCAGGATCAGAAACCTATTTTTAATGTCATTCCACCACTTCCTGTTGGTTCAGAAAATTGGAATAGATGCCAAGGATCTGGAGATGATAACTTGACTTCCTTGGGGACTTTGAACTTCCCAGGTCGATCGGTTTTTTCTAATGGCTACTCAAGGTAAGGTGAATACTTTTCTATTTCTTGAGAGTGGTACATTTAAGACAGATGAGTAGATTGAAATACTCGTTTATTTGTATGTGTTCTCCAGTGATGCATGTGCTTTTTCATGTGAACAAGTTTAAGTGGTCTTTTGGAAGCAGGCGTGGTAGACAGCCTAAGTGATGTATCTGTGCAAAACCATTTCGAGGTGTGGTTTTTTTCCCCCTGAAATCATGGTATTCAGTATCTCGTTGGCCAGTGGTTGAAAATTTTATGTCAAAATTTAAAATAATATTGCTCATTAACAGGCATCTTCAGTAAAAACTATGTTCGAGGGGGTATAATGTTTGGAAATGTATTTATTGTATGTGTTCATTTAAGCTGTTTTAGAATATGCTCTTTAGGTTACAGTGAAAAGTACTCTTAATGTTTTACATAATCAAAAGCTGTGCTATATTTTTACATTTTGAAGTGACGGGATTAAAGGGTTAAAAATTAGAAGCTTGAACCGTGCTCTCTTTTCTTTAAACTGAACGTTCTGTTGAAGAATCTGAGTTCTGAGGTTGCTAAAGTAATGCACTGAGTAGTGTACCTGAGCCGAGTATTAGACCTGGGACTTGCCCACAGGGTTCCTGACCTAAAGTAGGGAGGTTGTGTCTGCTGATTGGTTTATTTAAGGAAGGAATTGGTGGCAACAAGGTGCTTGATTTTACTTTCAAATGTTCCCACAGGTTCTCAAGTGTGTAACTGATGGCCAGCACTGCTAAGCTTTGGTCTCAGCTGTGTGTGACTTGTCTCTGTCTTCTTCTTTCTCAGTCATTTACAAGAACATTGCCATTTCCATTTGAGCTCAAAAAGGTCTGTCAAAGTGAAATTACCAGGGAAAAATTCTAAATTTAGATGTTTCTCTCTGTTGGTAGGAGTTAAGTTCTCTATCCAATACCCTCATCCTCGATTCAGGTGAATGTGCATCACATTTTAGGTGTGAAGGAAAATTACAACTTTATAATGTAATTGTAGAGACACAAGATTGATTAATCAGTGGATTGTTGGTTTTTGGGGGTTTTTGTTTTTTGGGGTTTTTCTTTTTTTGGAAGGGCATAGTAGACACAGTGATTTATTTGTACCTAAGTGTTTCAAGTTTTTTTCTTAAATGTTAGTGATACTCACTGTTCCCATTAACTAGTCAGTGAAGAGTTTATTTAAAACTCTTTAAAATATTTTTTCTGTTAAAGATATAGCCTTATACTGAGGTGTCTCTTTTCCTCTTTAACTAGGAAGCTTTTCTTGTTGGGGGAAAAAAATTAGACTTAGATACATACAGGCTGTGCTCTGTTCCTTTAAAAGGCTTAGATGTTTCTTATCAAAAGAAGAAAAAATCCTTTGTTCATGTGTGTCTTAATGTAATGTAAACTATTAATCTGTTATTTAAATAATGATTATGGTTTGCTTAGAACACTGCTTTAGCTTTTTATTGTTGTCACTATGAATTGAAGGTTTGAAATGTTTTCAATAAGAAGATTTGAGGTGCTATCACATAAACTGTTATGTTTAAATGTAAAAACATGCTGTTTTTAAAATTTTTCAATCTCACGTTTTTGGCAGTAGAATTCATGATTGAATATGCTGTTGTCTTAGAATACGTACAGTTGATTTGATTAAGGGATCTGTAGGAAACTGTTACGTTGATTTATACAAATGTAATTGTACAAAGAAAAATCATATATTTTAGGAAATGCTTGGGGATTATTAATGCATTTTGTTCTGATAATCAGCATAGGATTGTTTTCATTTTCCTTACTAAAAAAAAAGGGGATGGAACAAGAACTTATTTTCCATTCACAATGAACTTTCAGGAAACCCTATATAATCTGGAATCTGGAGCGTTAAGTCTTAGATGAACATACTTTAAGTCATTAAAGATAGCTTTAATACCTTTTTGCGTAATTGATAGCATTTAGAAAGTGTGTCAGCCTCATCACAGCCATATGATGGCGGACACAGCAGTGTTGGTGCGGATCTTTCCAGGTTTTTTGGTATACAGTGAAATGATTGTTTTTATGCTTATGTGTGATTTGGAATTAGAATCAGTAGTTTGTGTCCTAACGGAAACATATAATAACTTACACAGGATCATTTGAGAAAGTTTGAACATTTTATAGCTTACAGCATTAACTTAACATTGGGAACTGTGATTTACCCAGAACAAAGCTTCTTCCAAATAAATTGAAACTGTTTTTTTTTTTTAACCATCACTGAATTAGCCTATTGTTTGCAAACAACAGTCCTGATACAACTAAAATTGGTTGCTTTCTCTTCTCTACTTGTTACATGGTTCTAGCCAAACATTATGACCAGTGACCCTGAGTAATCGGCCAATAAATCAACATGTTGAGGCCACAACTGTATTGATTCCTGACTTTCTGACTTTAGATAGAAGAATATTAAATCCCCTGAAAACTTCACTTGCATTCTATTTAAAATTTTTAAAAGCATAAATTACAATTTGACTTTTAAGATGTGACTTAATAGTACTTTTTCTTAGAATGTTTTAAAAAAAGCACTTTCCACTGTTTTGCCAGGGAAGGCAATTCCTTCTGATGTGTCAACCCAGCACAACATCCAGTTATCACATTAAATAGTAAACTTATGAATATCATGACTGAGCATAGTATTTTCTTTTATTTGAGGTTTAAGCTCATTAATAGTAAAACAAGAAGAACCTTACTGATACTCAGATACATGCTCTGAGTAAAACGAATTAGCCATTCTAATGCAATATGCTTTTTAAATACTGAAATTCAATAAATCTCGTATAAACTTGTAACATTAGTGAAGGCACATTTCTGCATAATTTGATTTTCAACATTGTTTCACTTCAGTACTAATGGTAAAACTGCTGAAAAAGAGGTAAAGGTGGAAATGGTTTCAGGTGGAATTAGAGCTCTTATGAGATGATGAAAGTTTAGTGTTAAGTTGATAATTTTCTAAAGGGTAAGATTATTAGAATGATGCAGGATCAATCTGTAAACCATCTTAGGTGGAGTTTAGGGCTCGGTTTGACATTTATGAAGCTATGAAAATTTATGTAGGTTTAACATCTCTCATTATCAGTTGCATCTGTGTCTAATTTT
The DNA here is from genome assembly GCF_048773025.1 of Camelus bactrianus. NCBI lineage: Eukaryota > Metazoa > Chordata > Mammalia > Artiodactyla > Camelidae > Camelus > Camelus bactrianus. The sequence continues at coordinate 102,236,392 of NC_133541.1, read as the reverse complement.
ATTAACATAATGAAAATGACCTGTACAATTACAGGAAGAGTGAAGCAAAATCTTTCCCTTTTTTTAAAAAAAAAATGTTTTATTAAAGTATAGTCAGTTTACAGTGTTGTGTCAATTTCAAAATCTTTCCCTTTTTCGTTTTTCTTGTTAACATTGTGTTGATTGTTTTCTCAGAAAGAAGAGGCATAAGAAAGAGATTTTTTTGAATTATGATTTATTCCCTTTTTAATGGCTACTTTCTTTAGTTTCTACCTTTTCCCTCTCCAAAGGTTCTGGCAGTGAGTGTTTAATTATCTTTTCTTTCAAGCGTAATATTTCTGATATTCATGTGTATAAATTTATTTCTGAATGTTTAAAGAGATTTCCCTTTGGTTATTTATTTTTAGCTTTATGATAAGAATCTTTTCTCTTTTTTTGAACCCTGTTCTTTTTTGTTATGACCATATTATTAGTAAAAGAAAAAAAAAAGATAAAACACATTGTGTATTCAGGTGTGTCAATTTAGTGTGGAATGACTCCAGTACAGAAATGTGTGATTGGCATGTGGTCAGATTTTATTGAAATTACTTGTTGTGATGTTTCTTTGTCTATTCCATTTTATTTTTATCCCTGATAACATAATTTGTATTATTTTGTGGTTTTGATGGTCTGTTGATGTTACAGATACTTTAGTTAAACTGGCCACTTTCAATATTTATTGACTGTTTATAAATTTTATGATAGACTTATTCTGAAATGTACCTTGCAGAAATGTAGATTAAATGCAAATTGCATTAACAGGAAAATTCATATGTGGGTGGATATCACTTTAGGGGCCTTTTGAGATTGTAGTGAAGCAGAGATTGGATCAAAGGGTTTATTTAAGTGTAAGTGCCCGATGTGAAAGAACATATGTATTAACTGGTTGATTATGTAAGGCTTCATCCACTCTGGCCTGAAGGTGATTGAAATAGCCTGATTGTTAGGAAATCTTAATTTATGTTGGGTTTCAAATAAGTTGGCATATCTCTTAAAATATATTTCTTCTACTTTTAAGTTCATACCTAATTTTAATGAGCAATAATTTCTCATTATATACTGCTATTTATGTGAGCAAATGAATAGGCAAAACAGATTTGTGCTGAATAGCATTTACCCTTCTGAGGACATCCTGGTAATTGTGTAATGCAGTATTTACAGGTATCTGCCAAATTAATGGGCACTTGCTTCCATATTTCTGAGTCATGGAAGATACACATCGGTAAATAGTGTCGCAAAAGAGTTTTCAAGAAATATTTTGTTGAATTAAGCTATAACTGAGAAAAATCAATTACTTATTGACCTTTTTGGAAGAGTTTAAAAGCCCATGCTCTCCTTACTTCTGTAATTTCGGAGAGCCAGCTGCTCTCAGTTTCTTCTGGTTTATACTACTTCAGTTTTGTTATTTCTCAAGTAAATGAAAATATTCTTATGGAGAATTTCCATTTAGAAACAGAAAAAGAAAAGACCCACTAAGTGTCCCTTTCTCGTTGAATTGTGCGTGATCATTTTTATGCTAAACTGGATTAATTTTGATGGTGATTTTTGTCTTGATTTTACCCACTAAGGTATATTTTAGAAAATAAGCAATTTTATAGCCACTTAGAATTAGTTGTAGAGAGTGTTGTCAGACCCGAAACACCTAATTTTGACAGGTTGCCTTTTTATTCCTCGCTACCGTCAAGGCTGTCCCTTAAATACAGGTTTCTAGTGGAGCTTGTGAATTAGCGGCTGTTGGGGGAAGGGAGGCAAGAGGGAGGAGCACTAGAGGTGTGGAACGCTGCAGGGTAAGTTTAGAAATATCGAGAACAGTTCTGAAAACCAACAGTTTGCATCAATTGTCATGAAATCAGAGGGCTAAAAAAGAAAATTGGGGTTGAGTTTTTAAGTACAGAGGGAGTGCATTAACCAGGATTACAATTTAGTTTTTCATTTGAGGTAAAAATCTAAAGCTAATTGTGGCAATATAACCCTCAATGTTTATAGGGTTACGTTGTTCTTTTTTTTTTTTTTTTTGCTGTACTTTATTATGGGGGAAACAAAAAGGATGGAATGGATATTTAAATTCCCTTAAATTATTTCTAAATTATTATTTAGATCATTTCAGCTAAAATCAAATTCGTATTTTTCCCATTTTTATTTAGGCTTCTGTTTAATCAATAAAAATCTAATTACTGGGATATAGTTGAAATAATGATATCTTATGTTGATACAACCATACTTATTTCCGTTTCCTAGTGCACTTTTAAATAGGTGATCATCTGACTCTGGAGTGTAATCCTCTTTTTTAGTAATATATTTCCACGGATTGTGTCTTTTTCTGCTGGAATATTGAGGAGAGAAGTCCTTACTTAATGGTTCAGATATAGAATAAATTATGGGATTTTGCAATTGCTAGACAGCCATTTAAAGTATTTATATTGCAATGTAGTCCTTAAAGCCAATTATTTTGAGTGGAAGTGTGTCATCCCCTAATGTTATCTTTGGGCCAGTTTAAATATTAATGACTTATCTTGGTAGAGCTGCGTCCTTAAACATACTATTACAGAGTAACTCAAATATTAATTTGGAGTGCTTTAACTTTTTTTTTCTTTTGAGCAAGTTTCAGCAAGATGAATAGTTTCTATAATACAACCAATTTGGTAAAAATACCTCTTACCTTTGAATTTTTTAAATTCACGCTGTGGGGCACCAAATATATATAAGAGGAGAAAAAATATATATGAGGAGAGAAAGATTTAATGATATGAGTAGTTGTAGATGTTTAGCATGTTACCTTACACTGAATTTTTATTTTTTGTAACTAACAATCTGAGAGTTTAGCTTAAGTATACGGTGTTTAGGACATACAGTTTGTTGCCATAAATGTTAACTTTTCTTTTCATAATATAATTAACCTTTATTCTAGTTGATTTCATAATTGTCGATAAAATTTAGCTGTGGCTGTTATGAAAGTGTATTTGATAGCCAATTTTTAAAAGCTGTTGTGAAATGACATCTGATTTAGTACGAGATTTATTATGTCATGCTGGTTGGGTCAGGACAGTGACTTATGACCTTATGCTTGTCACATGTTGAACCTTAAAGCTCTACCGATTTGTTATGGATACTGTTTTACTTTGTTGTTGTTTTAACGTTTTAGTGCTTTTATTTTGTGATTATTAGTGCTTCCTTAATTTTAAGATGATGTAAATTGCAAATCTGGCGGTTTTTAAAAATTTTTCAGATCCCTTCCAATTGAATTTAGTTATCCAGTAGTAGAAATAGTAGGAAGAACTAGAGTGAAAATCAGAGGACTTGAGTTCTGAGGCTGAGCTGACCAGTCCACGACCTTGAATACCTCGGTGTTTTGGAGTCAGACTTTTTAAACTGTTATATATGAATTATTTTCAACACACGTGTGTGCGTGTGTTTCTGTTTCTAAAACTCTACGGTCCTCTTAACCTATAGCTTTCGTGAAGGAGGCAACTGCGGTATACTGAAATTGATTCTTTGACCTTTTTGTTGTACGTTGTCAACTAAGAGACAAAAATGAACCCAGATTTGGCATTTTTATAAAATTACTATATTATTATAATATTTATTATTATTATAAAATAATAATTTAAAATGATGTAGTTGATGGTATGTAGAAAATAATGTGCGACCGCTGTTGTTGGCAGAGCCGGAAAGGTGGGTCTCTTGGTTCTCAAAGCTTGCTTTACATGCTAGACACAATGATTTTAGGTTAGAGCGTGAAGAGACTTGAGAGCTCACTGCTCCCCACACTCTTATTTGTTTCAGATGAGGAAATGAGACCTATAGAAAGTGTCTAGAAAAAGATCACAGAATTAGTGAGCGGTGTTACCACTTTGAATATCCTATTGTCAGTAGTCTAAGCTCCCCGGCAGGCTTCTCTTAACATCTGGCCTCTAGTTCTAGAGACCTGAAGCATAGTACAGATTAGTCAGGTGTTTTATAAGAGTCACTAATGAAATCAACTACTTTAGCAGATTTTAAAAAATATACATTGTCCATATTCTTTCCTATATATTATTTAACCCTTTTACTCCCTAATGTGTTTTTTCCTAATTATGTGGCACCACTGTGCTAAGGACTTTGTAAGCATTTATCTCATTTAAACCTATTAACAACCCAAGGAAGGTTTTTAATTCTAGTTTCTATGTTGTTATGATTCTTTACATTATCTTTGTAGTATAGAATGCAGCTGTTACTTACTTTCATTTCACAGATGGGACTTTTAAAGAGAAAAAGAAAAATAGGAAAACAATGATCTGAAGGGAAATATTTAACATTGTATTAGAAATCCCTCTTGAAACTTTAATAATTTTTGTCATCAGTGGGTTTTCAAACAGTGTATAAAGGAGACTTGGGATCAAACATCCCTGCTCTTGTGTATTTGTGTAGTCACTTGCTGCTCTCTAGCACAGTTTTCGCGTCTGTAAAATAGAGCACCCAGCATTCTTGCTTGCATGATTTTGTGCATGGTTGTTTACTTTGAAAATTAAAAAGTACTATAAAAATTCAAGGTGGAATTTTTAAAGCTCTGCCAAAGGTGCTGAGCTCAAACCAGCATGACCCTCCTTGGCTTAAGTACACTGGGACATCTGTGCCTGTGTAGGTATTTCCTATTTATCAGGCACTAAGACTTTTTCAGTGTCTATAGTGTGTACAGTCACTGAAGGGTTATGGGTCCCAGTTTCATAAGGGCTACCATATTTAAAGCTTCCAAGTGCCAAGATCATTTTTTTTTTTTAACATTGACTTTTTTTTTTCCAGTCTTGTTTTTTTTGTTAGCTTTTAGGTGCCACCTGAATTTACTCGCCATGTTGATAACTTCAACCAGATTGTAATCTTTTTTATTAATAAATGGTAGACTACCCCCTTTCTGTTTTATTGTCTGGTATTCTTATAAAATTAAGTACGCAAAGATTCTTTGTCATTAAGAAACTTTACTTTCAAAAGCTGTGTGAAAAAGAGCTTCTGACCGTAATGAATACCGAAATTTGCCCTAAGTGTATAAATTTGGAGAATTATGAAGCTCACTTGACTGTATTTACTTTTTTCTTTGTTAGTAAAGTGGCTGGAAAAAAAACTTCAGAAAAACAAGTTTGGTGGATTAAACCAGTTATAAGTCTCTTTAGATAACAAAGAGCCAAGTCCAAAAACGAGTTAAATGGCAGTTGAAATTGGTCAACACAGCAGTGTAAAAAATGATGTATGACGTCTGTAGGCAGCTTTCTTATAGGGAAACTTTTAAAAATATTCGATTAGAACCTAACGTGAAATTTGTCATTTGGACTCCAGCTGAGTTTATTGAGGGCAAGGTGTAATTCTAAACCAGTTAGATTGATTTTTTTAGAACAGAAAACCCAAAATGAACGTTGTCTTTCTCTTTCTCAGCCTCCACCTTGGGAGGCCATGTATATTCTTCTTTTGAAATTGCCTTCAAAACCACCTTGTAAGCCTGAAAGGAAACTGGACTCATTATACCGTAGTAACACCTAAATGTTCTTGCGTAATCAGAAGATGTATTTATTCCTTAGCTGGATCATTTATATCTTATTTATGTGATTCCAGATGACTTGAGTACTTCCAAAAATGTGGAAATTTAATCTCCTTCCAGATTATAACATTTGTTTTCATTGAGGCTATTTAGAAGGCCCCATGTTGGTATTTCTATAGAAGATGTTTTAAGCTGTGTTGGATACCCCTGAAAGAAGTGCCTAGCCTCCCAGGGTAACTCATCCGAAATGGACAGTTCTCAGTGGTTAAATTGTGACTTGTTTTCTTCAAGCTATCAAGGAGCTTTATATTAACAACTTACATATTCCCTTTTCTTGACATAGTACGGAAAAAAAGTAGAGCTTACTCACCTCTAAGCCTGATTTTTTTCTTAAGTGTTTATTTTATGTTCAAGTAAGACCTGTCTTTGCCTTGAACTTGAAGGGAATCTGATGATAGCAGATATAGAGTAGATGTTAATTCTCACAGCAGTCTCCAAAACAGTTTATTTCCCAATGCAGCCCTCAGTGTATCAGGGAATTAACTATTTGCGGATCGTTACGACAAGAACAACTCAAGCACACTGAAATTATTTACACCCATAAAACAGCTTAACAGAGAGTTACAGTTACATGTGTTTTCTACTTGTATTCCTCATAACCTGAAAAGAAGTTGTCTACTCTTAGTGAAAGTACTCTAGAAAATTAAGTAAATTTTGGTTGTCACTACCGATTTATAAATTTAGTCACGTTTGTTACTCATCAAATGCTAGGATTGGAATGAATTCCTGCCTTTGAAATCATGAAGCTACAGGCAGCGGCATTAAAAATTGGATATACCTTTTGTAACCGTTTTGTTAGTGCTGGAATTCTTTGTTGAGAATGTCTTTGTGCGGGTAGTCTGCTTAAGAACCTTAGTAGGTTTCCTATGTTTGTGCTGAAAACAACCTGTTTTCTCCAATACTTACTCTTTCTCCCCCCAAAATGGTTTGTAAGTTTTTAGTGGCCAAGGAAAGGGAAGAAGAGCCATTAAAGCATGGCAGATGTGCTTTATTGCTAAATTTGGTTTTATTTTTTACTCTCTTATTAGCCTGGACTCTCCTAGTTTATTCTTTTAGCTAGGAGGCTGGTAGATTTTTCTGTTAAGTAGAAAACGCTGATGACCAAGTGCATGCGATGGGCTGGTGTAGGCACAGTCTGTGGGTACTAGGTTTTGAATATAATCTAAGAAGAAGAAATATTTTTAAAGGGGAGGTGAGAAAAAGAGATAAAATAATCTCTAAATCAATGTATGAGGCATGAATGACCCTTTAATTGATAATATCGTTTAATGGGGCTGCACAGTGCTTTGGTGGTACCACAGACATGTTTAAAAGAGAAAACAGAATAACTAAGTGAAACCAGAAGGAAAAGTCAGAACTAAAAAAGCCATGGAAGAAGAAAATGACTGTTCTAAATCCCGGTTCCAGTGTCTGGTTAAATTTGATTTTTCTTTGCTTCCGTGTTCCTGTGTGAACACCGGGATCTGCATAAGCAGCCAGGTACAATGTGTTAATGGGTGGAAGAGCTACAGAGGCCTGTTCTAGGAGAGGAATTCTTGAGACGGGTGGAGTGGGAGGTTAACTCCGTCGTCTCGGAGGTCTTTCTGACTGCACTGGCAGCAGCAAACACTGACTGAGCGAGGCCGTGGGTGCGCGGAGATGGAGACGAGGAAGACTCCCCCACGTGCAACCTCACAGAGCAGTCCCGGGGTCTTACAGGGATCTTCACACCTGTTCCACCCTGACCCCCAGCTCCAGCCCCCCGCCCCCACCCCCAATTCCTTTTTGAAATGTCCACTTTCCGTAGAAGGCATAACTGAAACTTCAGAGAGGAAAGTCTGTGGATGAATGGGAAACAGGAGTTGATTCAGCTCTTTGGAATGAAAAGGTGGTAACAAGAAGGAGACTGATACCGATGGACTGAGCTGATGAGGTGAGGACTGAGTGGTCAGGACACGAGCCAGAGGAGACTGCAGTCACCTGTGGGGGAAACTAATCTATGCATACTGTCATCCTGTGTGTTATGTGACACAAGACACATAACTTCAGGTTATGCACCCTTGGTGTAAGCCTTTTTTTTTTTTTCTAGTCACTTAAGAATATCTCCTTATTCTCTAAAAGATGCATAATCCTCTTTTTAGGTCCCCTGATGCATTCTACGTCTGGAAATGTTCTTTGCCCACGTATCTACATGGCTCATTCTCCCACTGTATTTAGGCCTCCACTTAAATGTCAGCTCCTAAGAGAGACCTCTGTTCTATCTGAAATAGTAGCATCTGTCACTTACTCTTAATTTCTCTCAACATGATATATATAATTGTTTAGCTTATCTGCTCACCTGCTAGAATCTAAGTTCCTTTAGAGCAGTGATGTTGTCTGCCTTGCTTACCCCTGTATCCCAGCAAACAGAAGAGTGTGTAGCACATAGTGAAGCCTGAATACATACATGTGGAATTTATGAACAACAGGCTTGACTTATAAACCAAGAAGACGTGTAGGGATGGATTGCACTTCTGTCTTGGCAGAGAAAGGCAGTGAGTATCAGGAAGAGCACTGACTGCCCAGGTTATCTTCTCCAGATAGGAAACAGGTGTAAAGATGGAGACGTGCTGACGTGTGCAGAGGGAAAGTACATAAAATGTATTTTTAATTGTTGTCAGTCTTTAAATTTGCTCTAAGACTTTGAAATGGGTTACTTTTCACAGTGTCTTGGAACAACTCTGGGACATTTAGCGTTGAACAAATTAGGGTAACCGAAGCTTGGGAATGAAGAATTTGAGGTTTGGCTTTGTTTAATTTATCTTGCTCAAAAAAGTAACCTTTTGTAGCTTTCATCTTGATGTTTCTTACTTGCTTAAGAATTGACATTATCCTTGCAGACTTGTACTGTATACATTTGTGTTGACTGATCTATAAGAAATCGATTTGCCTATTTTTCAGAAAAGTAGTGACTGAACACTCCAGAAGAGGAGAAGTATATTATTTTTGCCTGAATTTCTAAATTATCTTTCTTCAGCTTATTTCTATTTTAGATTTGACTTCTGCTATAGCTTTAACTTATTTTATCTATAGTATTAACAGCAATTCGCAAGGTTAGTACGCTATCTCTTTTACTGAAACTTGTAGGAGAGTTCAGCCCAATGTGGTAAAGACAGTCAGAGAAAAGAGGAGATGTAAGCTAAGTAGGTATTAGCTAAAGCAGGAAAATCAGATGAGGTCATTGAAGAATGAACTGCTTTAGTATTCAGGAAAAAGACAGGAGAGGACCAAGGACAGTGCTCTGGAAGGCATCCAAATAGAGCAGCCACAAAAGATCCTGAATGAATAGCCGGAGAATTAGGAGACAACAGTTTTAAATTGGGGTGGGAGAGAGTCGTTTACGCTGTTAAGTCAACTAAGGTGCGAGAGAGAAAATACACTGTCATAAATAAGAGGGACTGTTGTTGAAGTCCGTCTTGAAAATACGTAAACATTCTCAGAAGTCAAAGCCAGAGCAATCAGTGAAATCCTACATGGAACAACAACCTAAATAGTGGTTAGTTTATAATTTAAAAAGAAAAGAAAAAGAAACCCTAAGCTTGAGGGCCTAATCAGTCTTTCAAATTTAGAGGAAAATGTTAAAGTAGATAATAAGAAACACACCTCTGAGACCACAGAGACCCTGGCACTGGCTTAGGAGTAAGAGACAAAGGCTGAAAACCAAGAGGGGATTAAGTTTTTGTTCCCTGGGAAGCCAGCACAACAGGAAAAAGCTGACCATACCCTAGTTCAGACTCTTGGCACTTCAGTAGTCTCTTAAGTGTTTTCTTAGATTTTTCCCTCTCCTTTCTCAGTCCATTCTGCACTGTACTGCCAGACTGATCTTCCTCCAACACTGCTTTTGTTGTTACTCTCCAATAAAAAAAATGGCGGTTCTGTTGCTCATAGCATAGTGGTTCTCCATCTTCTTTCTGCCACAGCCCATATGCCACATGGCTGCCACAGGGATACTCCAGAACCCTTGGAGGACCTGGGTTATGCACAGTTCATGCCACTCTGTCCTGGTCTATCCTATCTGTGAAACAGACTCATAGGCATAGAATACAAACTTGTGGTTGCCAAGGGGGGGAGGGGGGTGGGAAGGGACAGACTGGGAGTTCTAAATTTGTAGATACTGACAGGCATACGCAGAATTGATAAACAAGATTATGCTGTATAGCACAGGGGATTGGCTCTTTTGATTATTTTTACTTATTATTTTTTTCACAAATAAATACCTTTTCAAAATTTGCAAAACAGTGTGTTCATCCCCTTTAGCAAAATAATACCAAGAAAAGTTAAACTTTTGGTCACTGCCTCTCTTTTCCTCTTCCTTCCTTTCCTGTCTCCTCTTAGCCTCCACATTTCTGTATAATTATGTAAGCGTGCACACTCACACATATTTAAGGCATTCTGGGTTGTTTGCTTTTAATTAAGAACAGGGTCATCATATACCGATTTCCCTGCAACTTGTTTTTCTAACTGTATACTCCAGACATCCTTCCAGATCAATTGATGTGGGTTTCATTTTTTTAAATAGTTGCATAATATTCCATCCAGGTTGTTTCATGATTTTTGCCTACAGACAAGGCTCCAGTAAACACCCTTTTCTATGTATCTTTCAGTGTAGCAGCTGTGTTTCTAAACATAGATTCCCCCAAAGCAGGGTTGCTGAGTCAGGGTATGTATATTTACATTTATAACAGGTATTTCCAAATTATTTTTCACAAGGGTTACAGCAAACCAGTCTAACCTGGCAGCATTTATACCTTTCTTTATAATGAAAATATATAAGTCGTTATTACTAACAAATTCCTTGCCACAGACCCTAAAATTGATCATAACATATGCTGTAGGATGTAGCTCATGATCACTTGTGCCATAGGATGTAGCTGAGGATTGGTGCCGTCTGGAATTCAGGCTCCTCCTCTTCGCTTTTAACATCGTGCAGCCTTCTAGACCAGTTCCATGCACACTCCCCTTGTACCCTCTCCCTTATATCGCCCGGCTCATAGCCACCTCTTCCCTCATCTGACGGCATCCTCGGGCAACCACTAACCCTACAGGTTTTTATACCCCACTCAGTGCTTTTGCACGTAGTAGATGCCCCAAAAATATTTGTTGAATTAGTATTGCTTTATATATAATATATATACACACACACGTGCATACACACACAATTCGTAAATACTGTGTGTATATGTATATATATCTCATTTATGTCTCCAGTTAGATCCATTCTTAAGGATGGGGCATGTTTTCACTTACAGCACCTAGCACTTAAGATACTCAATTTAGGTTGGCTATTTGAACAACGAGCCACAGAGATGAAGAGCAAATAATATGGCTTTATCTTCAGTCATGTATTTTACCCCTTTTCGGTCAGATTGGAAGTGTGAGAATCCGGTAGCCGCTTTCATAGTAGCAGCAGCACCGTGTGCAGCAGTTACTGTGTGCTAGGCACAGGTCAAGGTGCAAAGGATACAGCGGTGAGCAAGGCCGGTGTTGTTTCTGGCCTTGCCGAGATTATGGTCTGGGGATGTTACATGCGAAAGATATGTAGGAAACGGCAAAACAGCGGTGTCCGATTTCAGGCTCTTTGCAGCAGGGGTGGTGGAATATTTATTTACTCATTCAACATTCATTAGTGCCAACTCTGCCAGGCCCTGAAGAGAAAGCCCAAGGGCAGCCAGAGCTTTGGTGGGAGGTGGTGAATTACTCAGGGTGACTGCTTGGTGGTAGTCGACTTGTTTCCCAAACCCGCTGCACCTTTTCTCCATCTGTGTATAGAAGCAGAGGGTTACATGGAGTGGTTAATGCTGGCGTATTTCCCAAGGGCTCCTTCTCCCGGAAAGGTGCCAGTCCCCGTCACTTCCCGAACACACACCACCAGGGAGTGCGCTCCTGTCACCCTTTCCCACTGAATTCAGTCTTGCTATCCAGTCTTCACTTTTGCGTGAGGAAACGGGGGCCTAGTACAGTTAGCACAGTATTGAGGGTCAGAAGCAGGATTCTGCACTCAGATTCTCTGGGTGTGAATCTGTTTACCAGTCAGGTGACACTGAGCAAGTCTTGTAACCGTACAAGCCCTCAGTTCCCTGACCTTTAAAATGGGCGCAATGAGCTAATACGCATAAACCTCATAGCAGAACGTCTGGCAGTTGTAAAGCACTCGTGAGATGCTCGCTGTTATTTTTAGTGACGTGGCTAAGATTAGACAGCTCCTTAATGCCAAAGGTTCCTGCTGAGAACTCTGCCCAGTGTGCCATACCATGCTGTTCATAAGCCTCTTTCATTAAGAGAGCTCTTAAACTGGCTTCCTTATTATGATCTTCTTAACTTTCATACGAAGTAATTACAGTTATGTAATGGAGACTTTAACCTTGGGTACCATTATCAGATTTTTTCACTGTAAGTTTGAAGAGGAACTGAAAACTGCCTATGTGATGAATGTTTTGTTAAAGTGAGTGCTGAGAGCTTCCGTCTGGCTCTCTCCCCACCCTGTGTTGCCTCGCCCCGCGCTCCTCCACTCGGTCACTTTTCTGCTGCCTGATCTCTCAGGAGCCTGGTGAAAGCAAATCAGGATAACTGAGAAGAGCAGCTCTCTCATGTCCTGACAGATTCTTGGGGTTTTATAAGTAGGTTCATTCCTTCCGTTATCTGACCTCTTTATACATCATTGGCTTCTTCTTAAAAAGAATGTTAATTCTCTAAAAGTCGTATTACAATCCAGAGTTCCTACCTCTTCAAAGAAGAACTTTTTAAAAGGGTTTTTTTTTTAATGATTCAGAGTGAATTAAATCCCACAATTAAAAGGACTTGTAGAATAGATAAACAAGATTATACTGTATAGCACAGGGAAATAAATATACACAAGATCTTATGGTAGCTCACAGAGAAAAAAATGTGACAATGAATGTATATATGTTCATGTATAACTGAAAAATTGTGCTCTACACTGGAATTTGACACAACATTGTAAAATGATTATAAATCAATAAAAAATGTAAAAAAAAAGAAAAAAGGACTTTACTTTCTGAATGTAGACTTTCAAACACCTGATTGTTCATGTTGATGTCTGAACTTACTAAATATCAACATGCTTTTCCATGTTGAAGACATCTTTTAGGACCAACTTTTTGTTTCACTTTCTCTGTTGGCTTAAAGTGGATTTGTTTGATAGTTGTATCAAACTGCCCCCAAATTTAGTACCTTTAAAATAACCACCATTTCTGATTTCTTATGAGTCTTCAGGTCATCTGGGCAGTTCTGGCCAGGTTCAGCTGATTTCAGCTGGGCTCACTCAGTGTGTCTGTGGCAGCTGGCTGGTTGACTGTGGCAGTGAAGGCTCGGCCATGTCTTACCCGGCGGGCTCTCCAGAGCTTGTTCACAGAGTACCAGCAGGGCTCCAGAAGAGCCAGTGGAAGCACGCAAAGCTTCTTAAGACCTAGACCTAGAACAACTTTTATTTCCACCAGGATCTGTTGGTCAAAGCAAGTCATAAGGCCAGGTCTGAATTCGGGCAGGAGATGGAGGAGCTGCAAAGTTACACTGCAAAGGACGGGACTATAAGGAGGGGTCCTTTTTTGAAATCTGTCACAGTAGTTACAGGAATTGGATGCATTTGAAATTCTGATCCTTCAGCTGGTGATACTCTAATTGCTTATGAAACTTGCCCAGGGCTAAAAGGCAGAGTCCTTGCCATCAAGAGGATAAAAAGCCTAGAATTTAGAGATTGAAGTTCAGTTTCCAGCCGCATCACTGACTTGTGCAGTCCTGCACAAGTTGCTTGGCCTTCCTGGTAGGCACTTAGTAATGGTTGATTTGCCTGAACTTCACAGTCTTCCTGTGTGATTTATTATAAAGAAAGGGCTAGGTTAGGTGTCTGCTAACTATGTAAATAATTGCGATTGTTCTTTCAAAATAAAATTGCTTTTATTCGTGGCTCCCACACTCCAGTCAAGGTGCAATGTGCTCAGTTACTTCCTTGGGATAAAAAGGAAGAGAAAGTGGGTTAGGGAAGGGGAAAGAAATATTTGACGAATATAGCCTCAAAATGAAGTGACTGTTCACTGGGTTATTTTCCTATAAGAAAAGAGTGTCCGAGACCCGTAGTTAGAAAAGAAGAATCCATAGGTCTCCTTGGGTATGGTACACTGTGATTCATGCGGTGAGAGTTGTAACATTAGACGCAATCTGAATCTACATTTTAAAAAAGTATTCTGGTCCTGCTCAGACACACTGGGTGCCTTAACAGAAGATTTGGGAACTGTCACAGCTAAAGCAGGTATTACATGGAATAGGGAGAGGAACATTACCATCCCGCAGGAGCATTTTTAAGTGGACTGCTTTTAAAAAATTAAAGAAGGCCACTTAGACATGAAATCACATGGATTTCTTTTTCTTGTGTTGAAAACAGCTGTCATATTGGGTAGCAGCTAAACACTTAAACCTGTCCATCTTACCAGTAAGAAACAGAAAAGGTCACACACAGAAACACACACACAAAACGTCGGAAAACTGGGTTAGCTCGACTCACACAGAGAGCCAGGTATTTCAAAATCCAGATAATCAGAAATGTTAACTGGAGTGTTTCATTGCCTCTTTTAGGAGAGGTACCAGGCAAGCGTTCTCAAAGAACTGAAAACTGAGACTGACCACTTCTGGCATTAGCTAAGTGTGTGAACACAAGCAAGTCAGGTGACTTGTCTGCACCTTAGCTACCGGTCATGTTTAATAATTACACATTATTCTAAGAAAAGAAAGTTCAGGTATACGGTGGACCCTTGAACAACATAGATTGGAACCTTGAAGGTTCGCTTGTACTCATATTTTTTTCAAGAAATACATACTACCATACTACACAATCCACCGTCGGTTGGATCTGCGCGGATGCAGAACCAAAGGTACAGGTATGTGGAGGGCCGACTGTAACGGTATACTCGGATTTTCGACTGCATGGGGGTCGGCACCCCTAACCTGCATGTTGTTCAAGAGTTAAATATACTTATTTGACTACAGAGAAAATACTTTAGTGTGAACAATGAAAGTGTTTGGCTTAGAAGCCCTTACTCATTTTTTTAAAGGCTAAAAATAAACTATTAGTGTTTATGGATTTCAATGTTTGCCTTTTTTTTATTTGATCAGCATTTCAGAGTTTCATTGTTTACAAACACCATTTTCGACCGTAAACCAAGGGAAACTTTAGCTTCCCCAAATATATTTAGGATCCTGGGATATTTTCCCAAAACATGCAATGCTAATTTCATATCAGTGCATGTTTGCAAAACGAACAAAAACAGACTGTACTGAGGAAAGAACCTTAGTTTGGAAGAACAGTTACTTGAAAAGAAGAGAAATTTGACAGCCAAGTAAAGTTCAGTGCTCAGAAGTGGGCCATCATAAAGAGATGGCCGAGGAAGGGAGTTTCTCCCCACTGCTCCCTGCTGATCCTGTGGGTCCAGAAATGTATTACTGAGGACCTTCCCCCTGTTCAGTGTTGCACTTTGTGCTCAAGGGAAGGTGAAGAAATCACAAGTTCTTTCTGATCTCAAAGGAGCTTGTGTCTGGCTGGGGACACATGATGTAGATACACGAAATAGTTAAGGAGCAGTGAACTGTAGCAGGCGGTGAAGAGAGTTGCAGGGGGTCAGAGAATGGTAAAGCAAGTGTCAGAGAAGGGACAGTGTAATGCATCATCTTTATTACGCGCATTCGCATTTCCTGCGGGTCGTGTCTCATCCCAGGCACCCAGCAGCTCCAGAGATGTGGCCCTAAGGCTGGCCTGAGGCAAGTTGCAAAATCCACCATATTGAGTTGTGGCCTTTTAGGGGGCACTCCCTTCCTTCTGCTCCAGAACAGGGGCCTATTAAAAAGAAGCAAATGAATTTTAGCTGCACCAGTGAAACTAACAGTTGAATACCAAGAGATATTCCTAGTTTAACAAGCAACACAATATTAAGGAAGGAATGAAATCATAATGGTGGCATTTGAGGCATTTTACTCTTTTTAAAGTGAGATAATTTAAGGCAAAAGAGCCTTCCCAGTGTGCCTCAGTCACAGCACCTCCTGCGTGGACAGATGAAGCCAGTCCTGTCTTTCCCCGGGAGCAGTGTGTACCTTGTGTTCATCCCTCCCCTTGTCCTTCTTCATCTCCAGTCCCCCACTGTGCATTTGCTTAAACACTGATGCTCTTAGGTCGTGATAGCGGAGCAGTCCCGAACTAGTGGTAACGACCTCTTTCTGGGATACTGGAAGAGAAGTATGGATTTCTGTATCTGCCTCTCCTTACTACCCTCACCCCTGTTTGAGAGTTCCAGGGGCAGACCCCGAGAATTGGAACATTTTAAAAAACTTTCCCGAAATTTTGGATGATCACCAACCGTCGGAACCACTGCCCTAAGGAGGACAACAAAGATGCCAGTAGACTCTACTGCCAAGGATGTGATTGTGAACTTGGAACCCTGCTAAAACGAGAGGCTTACAGTAGCCAAATAGTTCACACCCCCAGTTACATAAGAATAAAGTCAAAAGCACCTGGGCGGGTGGGTGCTGGCTCTTCATGCTCCCTGTGCCTGGACTTTTTACCTGAGATGTCGTGAGCCCGAGGGAACGTGGGCAGATAAAGGCAGCTCAAGATGGAGAAGGGCAGTGGTGGGATGGAAAGAATCCGGTGGAAGAAAAGGCTCCCTTAAGGTCCTGCATTTGTAGGGCTTCCAAGTCCTTATCTAAGAACTTATCTGAGGTTCTTTATCACTCTTAATATAATTGTTACTACAGTTGTGAGATAGAAAGGCTATGCTGTAACCCCTTTCTGTTTGTAACTTTTTTAGTTTATTTCTCCCACTGCTCTTCTGTGTCAACTAGGAGAACTTTTTCAGCTTCCTGTAATCATCTAAGTTTTCTATTTTATTTCTCCTAATGGGTAATAATTTTTCTCATTTTGCCTTAGAAAAACTCTTATTGGCACAGACCTAATTTTAGGGAGCCTCACTAGAAAATCACATAATATTGAGGGTTTCTGAAAATACGGTGGTAGAGCGTTGTGCCTACTTTAAAAGGGGAAAAATAGCCAAAAGTTTAAAAGAAAAATAGCAGTCCTTGCCCTGGTGTTTTGCATCTCTTGTATATTCATTCAGAGACTGTAAAGGAATTAACATGATTTCTTTTGAAATAAGGATTTTTTTCTGTTTTTTTAAAAAGCACTGTATACTTTTTTGTGTCTATATATATTGAAGTATAGTCAGTTTACAGTGTTGTGTCAATTTCTGGTGTACAGCACAATGCTTCAGTCATACATGAACACAAATACTTGTTTTTATATTTTTACACCATAAGTTACTATGAGATACTGAATATAGTTCCATGCGCTATACAGTAGAAACTTGTTTATCTATTTTATATACAGTAGTTGGTATCTGCAAATCTCGGTCTCCCAATTTATCCCGTGCCACCTCATTTCCACCCCGGGTAACCATAAGTTTGTTTTCTATGTCTGTGATTCGGTTTCTGTTTTGTAAATAAGTTTGCATTTTTTTTTTCCTTTTTAGATTCCATGTAGAAGTGATATCATATGGTATTTTTCTTTCTCTTTCGGGCTTACTTCAATTAGAATGACATTCTCCAGGTCCATCCATGTTGCTGCAAAAGGCATTGTTTTATTATTTTTTATGGCTGAGTAGTATTCCATTGTATAAATATGTCACAGCTTCTTTTATCCAGTCATCTGTCGATGGACATTTAGGCTGTTTCCATGTCTTGGCTATTGTATATAGTGCTGCTATGTACATTGGGGTGCATGTATCTTTTTGAATTAAGGCTCCCTCCAAATATATGCCCAAGAGTGGGATTGCTGTTAGGGTAAGTTTATTTTGAGTCTTTTGATTAGTCTCTATACTATTTTTCACAATGGCTGCACCAAACTGCATTCCCACCAACAGTGTAGGAGGGTTCTCTTTTGTCCACAGCCTCTCCAGCATCTGTCATTTGTGGACTTTTGAATGATGACCATTCTAGCTGGTGTGAGGTGATACCTCATTGTAATTTTGGTTTGCATTTCTCTGATAATTAGTGATATTGAGCATTTTTTTCATGCCGTCTGTTGGCCATTTGTATTTCTTCCTTGGAGAATTGCTTATTTACGTCCTCTGCCCATTTTTGGAATGGGTTTTTTCTTCTTATTATGTGTATGAGCTGTTTATGTATTCTGGAAATTAAGTTTTTGTCAGTCTCATCTTTTGTAAATATCTTCTCCCATTTGGTAGGTTGTCTTTTTGTTTTGCTTATGGTTTCCTTCTCTGTGCAAAATACTTCTAACTCTTCTGTTCCTCTTTCATTAATCAGTTGAGCGAATAATGCAAACTGATATAGTCAGTTCTCAGAGAAACAGACTGACAGAAATTGTAAAGTGGCAGCATGGTATTACAACAGATGCTAATCTTCTGAGTATGTTTAAAATTTTTTGTGCTTTCCAGAAGTTGACAGTTTACTTGTAAATAAAAATGCATGACCTTTAACTCTTCAAAATATTTTTTAAAATTTGAGTAAAATTCTAATTTGTAAAATATGTGTGTGTATATATAAATTATGTCTCATAAAAATGTTTCACAGGCATCTTTCTATGTCAAAGTAAATCTCTTTCTAACTGCTAAATGGATATACTATATTTAACCAGATATCCATAGAATTTAGAGTAACTCACTGTTTGCTACTCTGTTGTCACAGTGTGCATCTGTGTGTGTGTGTATAGATAAATTTCCCCCTCGCTCTTCCAAGTGTTTCCATAGGTTTAAGTCTTAGAAAGGAACAGTTTTGAAATTGCCTTAAGTAATATTAGAAGCATTAAACAGCATTTTTGTCTTTTTCTTTAAAAACTATGTGTCATCTGTATGGTCAGTTTTCAATATATTCTGCATAAAATGCCTGAAATCTTCAATTTAAGAGCAGGAGGGATGACTAGACTTCCTTCGCTGAAAGAGTGAGGGCCTGAGAAGCATTTTGGAGAAGTGTATTCAAATATAGTTGCTGACCTGGTGTCAGCCTGAAGCCTGGCAAGGCAGTGTGTTGACTCCACCGTCGGCCTGCAAGCCAGCATCCCATTACTGAGATTTGTGGTTTCCATCACTCCATGATAGCCATCCCAAGTTATAAGATGGGGGCCTCTGAAAATAGGTGGAATTTGGAGACCCAAGGAGCTTGGGAAAAGAAGCACAATCTAGATAGTAAATGAAAACATGACTTGAGAATTCATGTCTCTTTTTCTGGCCTTCTTTTGGATTCACCACACATTTTTAATCCTTTGGTTTCATTTGCTGCTATGTTATGCCCTTGAATGAAAATAGTACATTTATCTGTCCTCCTGTAAATGGACATGTGGGTTTTTCCCGGGTTTATGCCAGTTTGAACGATGCTGCTGTGAAAATGTCTCCTGGTGTACATACTGTCAGAGTTTTCTGGGAACGATGTGCAGAAGTGGAGTAACTAGGTCAGCAGGTGTATACATCTACAGGTTCTGGACTGTGCCATGCTGCTTCCAAGCGCTGTTAATACTGTTCTTTTTACCCCACATTCTCACCAGCGTGTGTAGTGCTAGCCTTTTACTTTTGTGCCAGTTTGGTGGATGTGAAATACTTACGTTTTCTTTTTTTCATGGTACCATCCAAGTAGATTTTTAAACCTATTTTAAAAATTGAGGCAGTTTTTTGAGTTTTACTATAATACAGAAATTGAGATTAGGATTTGGAATAAACATTGGTTACAAAAGTGCCTAAAAGAAAATCTTGTTTTGTATTCTGGAGCTACTCTGCCTCATTGAATAAAGCTAGTATGTTAAATTATGCCTGTGTGGTTCAGCAGTTGAGCAATAGCTGTACTTACTGAGCAGAACGATAGCAAGCTATTTCTGAATGACTGTACAGGGGACGCTCGTGGGTCAGTGTCAGCGTCCCCCAGCTTTCACGTGCTCGAAGTTCCAGCGAGGTGTAGGCCTCTTGTTAGATGAGCATGTTGGTGACTAGCTGGGTTAGAACACACAGGGCGCTGCCGCAGGAGATCTGACATTTACTAGTAAGTGTTAACTGAGGGCTGAGGACGAGAGGCCGGGAAGAGGCGGGAGAGGCGCAGTTCCGCAGTTTGGGGGTAGGTAAGACGATTCTTTGGGAAAGGAAACAATGTGATGAGTATTTTACCCGAGCAACAGTGGCACGGACAATGGTAAGTTATCACAAAGAACTCTTAAAATACACACATTTCCACTTTTGATCTCCTTTAATGATAATGCTAAAAGAAAAGTATCATTCACCACTGCTTTATTGATAAAGAGGAAGAAAGATCAGAGAGGTGAAACAAGTTGACCAAAGACACCCATCTGGTACATGACAGAGGTGTGGTGTGTCCTCAGGGCTCTTCCTCCGAGGCCCACAGGTCCTTTGCTCCGTGCTTTTCCGACTCCTGAGCACCACAGCTGCAGTTTCTGCTGTGGATAACGTGTCATCCAGCACTGATCTGTGCCTTCTGAGCAATCTCATGTCCTGGTCAGGACTCAAAAAAGCCAGATTCCTGCTCAGGAACTTACAGCGTTAACACAACTCCATAAAAGACGGATATGAAACAAGAAGAGAATCAAAATGATTTTTAATGAAATGTTAGATTATGCAGTAAAAATGAGCTTTAGTTGGACCTTCCAGAATGGAATACAAGTGTGAGAATTGAAATTGAAATTTATTTTCAAGATGCAAATTGAGTTTTCTTTGAAGAAAAACACTTCTCACTCTGGTATTTAAGGTGCTACTCATTTGGTAACTTCCGGTAACCATGTAATTTAACGGTGGATGTACATATAATGTAAAAGAAAAACATTTATTTTTAAAGACCAATACTCAAATCTAAAAGATTTTCCTTTTCTGGTCTTTGGCCAATTAAGGACTCCTTTAGTAAGACTCACAGAAAACTTTTAGTTTCCTGTATTTGTATACTTTTATTAATAACCCCATATGCTTTGCATGTGACTTTTCACTCGGCTGTGGTCTGAAGAATTCATGGACATTTAAAGGACAGATTTTAACAGCTGTATTCTGAACTGGTACATCTCTAGTGTCAGACTGCCTGTGTCGTTTTCAGATACTAAGCTTCCAGCCACTTACAGTTCCTGATAAGTTGCTTTTCTGTAGATCTAATTTCACATTCTTTATCCTTGAGTTTTTTCTTTTCTTCACTTGCTCTTTTCCTGAATTCTTGAGAGTCCGCAAAAGCTTCCAAGTGGGAACTTTGAGGCTTTCATCATAAAGCTGCTCAGGTCAGTAGGTGTTTGAGTAGAGGTAGAACCAGTAGCCTGGAGTCAGACCAGTAAAACTCAGCTAAATCGGCCCGTCATTGCTAAAACCTGGGAGGACCAGTATGTTGCGATATACAGATCTGTAGCCAGTGTCCTTAATGTATTGGCTGCATGTCTTAGGGCTCCTTTCTCTAAATACGCAGCTTAAGAAATTAGTTGTCATTTTTTTTCCCGGAAGAGAGATTCTCAAAATTAACTTAGCGCCCCTCGTTTGAAATAAAGTTGAGCAAATCATAATGCCATATTTATAATTAGTGAATTTTTGGGAAGGATGAGGATAATGCTCATTACACCTCAGAGTTAAGATCTTGTAGGTCTTTTAAAAAGAAAGTTAACGGGCTTCCTCAGCCTGGAGAGTGTGCCAGTGATAGCACCTTGTCATGGGCTCCTGGCTGCCAGCCCAAGATGACATAAAGACAGCTAAAGAAAGTAAGCTTAGTAAGTTGGTGGCGTCTGCAGCGTGTTTCGGAGCTACTTGGTAGTGCTGTGTTTCAGCGCCTACCAGAAACGCCATCTCTTTGGAGAGCTGGGGAAAGAGGGTTTGGAGGGACCGCTGTGAAGAAGATCCCTTGAGCTGCGTTAGTGAATATTGTAATAGTATCTTAACCAAAGAGCCAGATTCCACTTTAATCTCCTTTTCCATTAATTTTTTAACTTTGTTCACTTATAAAAACCCTCCATTGAAATACATTCCTTAGTAGGCAAGGGATTACTTACTATAAGACCTTTTGCAAACTGTATTACTGTTTGATCTTCATAATCTGGAGAAGTACTTAGAGGATATAAAAATTTGTCCCTGTTTTTTTGAATAAGGAAACAGGTTCAGAGAGATTCAGTGACTTGGATGTTAACTCAGCAGAGCCAGGATTTGAAACTAGGTCATTACTTCTGAGTCTGTGCTTTCTGCCTCACAGGACTATAAACAGAATTATTTAGTTCTCATAATTTTCATTCGGAAGTGCATCTATTTTGCAAATTAAGTCATTTCTGTCCATGTTCATGGTTGTCAAACACTTTAATCCAAAAGGAGTTCCCTTTGAAAGGTGAACACCTTTTATCTCATCTTTCAAGGAAGAGTAAAAAAAAAAAAAAAACTAGTGACCGGTCAGATTCCAGTTCCAGGGAGGAGAGTAGAAAAGACGCAGAGGGACCGGTGTGCTCACAGCTCTCGTGCAGCGACACATGTTATCATGTAGAGTCTCCACAACAGGACGCACACACGGCCTTCTGTCACGAAGCCAGTCTTGAAGTCCTGGATCCCAATCCCCAAAGTCATAATCTTATCTTCTCCAGTGAGTGGAGGTAAATATACAATAGGAAGGAGATTTCCACAAATGAAACCTCCTTAAAGTAAGTTCTAAAAACACTGAACTTCTAAAAACACCGTGATGGCATTCAGATTTCCCAAAATCCTTGTATCTAATATGGTCGAACTCTAATCAGAAAAAAGAACCTTACTTGAATTGCAGAATCTTCACGATGTCTTGAAATAGGTGACCCTTACGGTACACTCTGAACTTGAAGTTGATACGTGAACATCCTTTCAGCATATGATTTGATATTGTCAAAATGAATGAAAAATAAGAGCTCTAGTAAGTTTGGAGTACTATATTTTGAAATGATATTAATGTAATCTTACATGATCGATTATCTTCTCCTACTTAATAGATTCCACTTCACCTTAGGACAGGGCTTTTCCGCCTCACCCCTACTCACATTTTGAACTGAGTAATTCTTTGTCGTTGGGGGACGTTCCGTTCATTGCAGGATGTTTACCAGTATCCTTGGCAATGCTTAACCTTACTTTCTGCCGCTATGAATTTGTCTGTGCTGGAAGTTTCATATAAATTGTATGCAATAAGTGGCTTTTGTATGCACCTTCCTTCATTTAGTATGTTTTCAAGGTTCATCTGTGTTGTCACATTTAACAGTACTTCATTCCTTTGTATGACTAAATGATGCTCGTCATGTGACTGTACCACATCTTGTTCCTTTACTGAACTGATGAGACATTAGGTTGTTTCCACTTTCTGGCCATTATGAATAACGCTGTTGTGAACATTCATGTGTAAGTTCTGGTGTGGACATGTGTTTTCTGTCTTGTGTGTAGACACCTAGGAGGAGAATTGCTAAATGGATACCTTAACCTTTTGAGGAATCGCCAAACCGCTTTCCACAGTGGCTGCACCATTTTCCAATCCCATAAGCAACGTTTCAGAATTCCAGTTTCTCTAGATTATTGCCCATATTTGTTATTATCTGTCTTTTTTATAATGCCATCTGAGTGGGTGTGGCTATCTCAGTGTAGTTTTGATTTGCTTCCCACATGATTCATGTAACTGAGCATTGTTTCCTGTGCTTCTTGGCCATTTGTGTATCTTTGGGAAAAGATCTGTTCAAATCTTTTGCCTTTTTTTTTTTTAAATTAGGCTGTCTTTTTATTGTTGTTTTTAAGAGTTCTTTATATATTCTGAATACTGTTAGACCCTTAGCAGATACATGACATGCAGACATTTTTTTCCCATTCTGAGGGTTGTCTTTTCATTTTCTTGATAGTGTTAAGTCACAAAAGTTTTTTATTGTAATGGAGTACAGTTTATCCGGTTTTTTTTTTTCTTTGATTACTTGTGGTTTTGGTGTCACATCTTTTTTAAAAAGTGCCTAATCCAAGGTCAGACTTTTCACCTATGTTTCCTTGTAAGGTTTTTATGGTCTTAGTTCTTATATTTAACTCTTTGATCCAATTTCAGTTAATTTTTATGCATGGTGTGAGGTATATATTTACATATAAATATCCACTTGGCCCACCACCATTTGTTGAAAAGACTTCTCTCTCGACCGAATGATTTCAGTACCCTTGTCGAAGTCAATTAATCATGAATGTGTGGGTTTATTTCAGGGCTCTCAATTGTATTCCATCGGGCTTTGTGTCAGATCTTATGCCAGTACCAATTTTTTTTTTAACTGAGTTATAGTCGTTTTACAGTGTTGTGTCAAATTCCAGTGTAGAGCACAATTTTTTAGTTATTCAGGAACATGCATATATTCATTGTCACATTCTTTTTCACTGTGAGCGGAAGATCTTGTATATATTTCCCTGTGCTATACAGTATAATTTTATTTATCTATTCTACATATGCCTATCAGTATCTACAAATTTCAAACTCCCAGTCTGTCCCTTCCCAACCCCCCTCTCCCCTGGCAACCACAAGTTTGTATTCTATGTGAGTCTGTTTCTGTTTTATATTTATCTTTTTTTTTTTTTTTTTTTTAGATTCCACATAGGAGCGATCTCATATGGTATTTTTCTTTCTCTTTCTGGCTTACTTCACTTAGAATGACAGTCTCCAGGGACATCCATGTTGCCGCAAATGGCGTTATGTTGTCTTTTTTTATGGCTGAATAGTATTCTATTGTATAAATATACCACCTCTTCTTTATCCAGTCACCTGTTGATGGACATTTAGGCTGTTTCCATGTCTTGGCTATTGTAAATAGTGCTGCTATGCACATTGGGGTGCAGGTGTCTCTTTGAAGTAGGGCTCCTTCTGGATATATGCCCAGGAGCAGGATGCCTGGGTCATACGGTAAGTCTATTCCTAGTGTCTTGAGGAATCTCCGTGCTGTTTTCCACAGTGGCTGCACCAACCTGCATTCCCACCAGCAGTGTAGGAGGGTTCCCTTTTGTCCACAGCCTCTCCAGCATTTGTCATTTGTGGACTTTTGAATGATGGCCATTCTGACTGGTGTGAAGTGATACCTCATTGTAGTTTTGATTTGCATTTCTCTGATTATTAGTGATATTGAGCATTTTTTCACGTGCCTATTGAGCATGTGTATGTCTTCCTTGGAGAATTGCTTGTTTAGGTCTTCTGCCCATTTTTGGATTGGGCTGTTTGGTTTTTTCTTATTGAGTCGTATGAGCTGCTTATATATTCTGGAGATAAAGCCTTTGTCGGTTTCATTTGCAAAAATTTTCTCCCATTCTGTTGGTTGTTGTTTTGTTTTACTTCTGGTTTCCTTTGCTGTGCAGAAGGTTGTAAGTTTCATTAGGTCCCATTTGTTTATTCTTGCTTTTATTTCTATTGCTTGGGTAGACTGCCCTAGGAGAACATTTCTGAGATGTACATGAGATAATGTTTTGCCTATGTTTTCTTCTAGGAGATTTATTGTATCTTGTCTTATGTTTAAGTCTTTGATCCATTTTGAGTTTATTTGTGTGTATGGTGTAAGGGAAGTACCATATTGTTTTGTTTACTGTATCTTCATAATGAATTTTGAAACTGGGAATTAAGAGTCCTCCAACTTTGTTCCTTTTTCAGGATTTTTTTTGGCTATTCTGTGTTTTTTGCAAATCCATATAGATTTTAGGATTAGTTTGTCCATGTCTGAAATATGGTATGTGGAATTTTGATAGGGATTGCACTGAACCTGTAGATCACCCTGGGGAGTATTACCATCATCCTAGAAATGGTAAGTCTGCCAGGTCATGAACACAAAGTATCTTTCCATTTGTGTAGGTCTTAAATTTCTTTACAGTGTTTTGTAGTTTTCAGCATATAAGTCTTGTGCTGCTTTGGTTAAATTTAGTCCCAAGTATTTTATTTTTATTTAACTGTTATAAATTTGTTTTCTTAGTTTCATTTTCAGATTATTCATTGCTACTGTAGAGTAATGTAACAGACTTTTGTGTTATTTTGTATCCTGCAGCTGAACTTGTTTATTAGCTTTAATAGGTTTTTTTGGGTAGATTACCTAAGATTTTCTATATATAAGATCTTGTCATCTGCAAGGAGAGGTAGTTTTATTTTTTCCTTTCCAGTCAGGGTGCTTTTTACTTCTGCTTCCTGCCTAATTGCCCTAGCTTGAACCTGCAGTGTAATGCTGCACAGCAGTGGTCAAAGTGGGCGTGCTGGTGTTGGTACTGAACTCAGGGGACAAACTTGTGGTTTAGGTATGTTGATAGCTGTAGGTTTTTCACAGACGTCTGTATCAGTTTGAAAAAGAAACGTCAGTAGGTGGAGCAATGTCATTAATGTTTTATTAAATGTTATACATTAAACCAAGCTTGGTACCAGTTTTAGCAACTATGTGATTAAACACCCATATGTTTTATTCTTATACTGATGGTCTTTTAATGTGGCAGTAGAAAATTTCAGAGTAGTCTAAAGTTAATCAGCAAAGACAGCTGAAAGTCTGAGAGTAGTTTGAATATTTTGTTTCTAAGTAATTTAACAGTCTAGTACGCTACTCCTATAGAAATGTAAGCTTGAGAAAGCTTGAAGACTTCAACCTCTTTAAAGTTACCACCTTGCATTGTACATGTCTTTTAAAGCTGACTCAAGTCCTTTCTGAAATGAGGCTGGCATATTTTATGAATTTATAAAAAATTGCTTGATAAGGTTGCAGAGAAAAAAAACATGTTTCAAAACTGAATCACTTACAAGCCACTAGAAGCCGTTTTACTAAATTTACAAATAGTGGCAGAAATGAGAAATCATGCATTGAATATTTTTCAAAATTTTGATTAAAAATTGTGCTATGAAAAATACTTTGGATAATTGTGCTTTAATCAGGTGTATGAAAAATCTGGCTTTTCTTTTGCAACGTAATAGCTTTTCAGTGTGCCACACTGTGGCTTTTAACTTTTTAATTACTCAACAGGGTAGGCTGAAACCACAAACACCACTTAAATTATGCATTCGTATGTGCTTTTTCTGTGAAACACATGAAACTCAGACCTTCATTTTTGAAATTCAGAAATGGGCGTTATTTTTTTCAACAGAATTAAAAGCTTGATTTTTTAAAAATATCCAAATTAAGGAAACGGTGGTGCACTTCGCTACATTTCTCTATTAGCCTTGACTATGTATATACTGTGTGGTCCGTTAATTAATAAAGGCTTCAGGATTCATGACTGGCAGAGGTCACTGAGTACTTTGGGAAATGAGAGAAAAAAACTTTTGTTGAGGATAGTTGAAGATTTGAAGGCAGAAAAAAGGGGCAGAATCAGAAAAAATCTGGAGGCTGATTATAGGACGTCAGAACATACATGTTAATTGAACGAGTGAGTGAATGAATGAACTTGGCATGTTGAGGGACTCTGAGAACCCATACTGACTGGAAGACAGTTCCTGTAAGAAATTGGTGAGAGAGATGTTACAGTCCAGATTTTAATGGGCTGTGTTAAAGTTTGGGCTTTATTTTTATAAGGAGAAGGTTTGATAGAGGTTTGGAAATGAGGTTTGTAGCTGAGCATACCGTGTGAGGTTTTAGGGCAGTGGTTTCCAAACTCTGTTTGGATATAAAGTTTGATGGTAAAGCTGGATTCCAATTTCAGTTTTACTGGTTTTAGCAAGACCGCTTCATTGTTTCCTTCATCATATAGGAAGCAATCAGAATCCATATAGGAAGCAATCATGTCACTGACTGTTTCCTATATGGATTAATGCTATAAATTTGAATGTATACAACATACTGTATCAGTATAATGTCACTTTTACCTGTTTTAAGCCATGGGAGTTGTGCAAGAGGTTTAGTTTTTTAAAAGAAAGGATTTTGCTGCAAAGGACCTGAAAAACTCATATTTTAAGAGAATGGATTAGAATAGGTTAAAACCAAGGCAAAAAGAACGGGTAGGAGGCTCGTGTTCAGATTTCTTTGCTAACATTTACACAATAGAATTCCTTTCATAAATATTTAATGGTACCAGATATTAGACGGTTGTAACGGCTTAAGTGTTCAAAGGATGCTGTCATATTCATGGTTCATGATCTCAATGTCATTAAGGCTTTTCCCTCTTGAAAACTGAGTCATTTACTTGTACGCAATAGTTGCAGTTAATGTAGACGTCCTGGAGCGTGCCTTGCGTTCTTAGGTCCTCCGGTGACCTGTTCACTGCTGAGCTAACGTGGGTCTTTGATGGGGAGTTCTCTATAAACCAAGTGTTAAATAGTGATGTCTTTTGGAAAATGGCAGCAAAGTATTTGAAAAGGTGAATAAAGAAGCAGAAAAAATAGAACCCAACAGTTACATAAAATGTTTTATGGAATGAGGTGGGGAAGAGCCGTTGGTCGGAGAGGATATGAAGAGATGTCTGCCTTCATTTCCTTGTGGTCCAGCCCCACTCAGCCAAATCCTAACATGCTTTACGCAAAATAAACTTCCTACGCAGGAGCACACGGTAACCTAAAGATCGAGACCTCTTAAGTGGGCTGTTTTCAAGGGAAAGAAGTGATGTTCATCTGGCTTGAATAGATATTTGGTCAAGAAAATATCTGCTTAAGTTTTTTTTGTTTGCCTCAGGTTTTTTGAGTAGCTATTAACCAGAATTTCAGAACTAGTCTTAGTTCACAACTATATGAGGGAAGGGAAGGCTTCGGGGAAGATGAGAGGATACTGTACGAAATAGATGTGCCACCTTAAAAGAAGAAACGGTTGCGGGGGAGGGTAACAGCTTAGTGGTATAGGGCGTGCTTGGCATGCTCGAGGTCCTGGGTTCAGTGCGCAGTACCTCCGTTAAACACACACACACACACACACACACAAAACAAAGAGAAGCAATTATAATTATGAAGGTATGTATTTTTCAGTGAGGACAACTAATACATTACCACAGGGTTTTCTTTTTCATCGTGTTTAAAGTGCTATTTTGAAGGTACTAGTCTGAAAGGAGAGAGAAAAAATCCATCGCATTCCCGTTTGTAGTTCATAGTATCTGCCTGAATTCCTCTTTGTTAGTTCAGCTCTAAGGTGAGGATTTTAGTTTTCACTTAATAGGCAAAATGAGCATCTTTTGACTTTCTTCAGTTTCAGCTTTCTCATGTTGTCATACGGAAGAGTTGTTTTGTTAAACGAATGGAACAGTGTTTTTTGTTTCTGGCTTTTTTTTTTCTCCATTGGTTAAAATTCAAAGGGAAAGTGAGGTTACAAATCTGAGAAATGGACTATTTCTACAAGAACTGTGTTTAATTATCAACCCATTAAATTTGAATTTTCTTTGTCAGTACTGTGCATAATCTTAGTATCAAGCTATTTATCACATATTAACAAACACTTGCTGTCCTGTAGCAAATGCACTAGGAAGTACATTACATATATAAAGTAAAACTTTCACCCTTTTTAATGAATAGCTGATGATTTTTAGCCTTTGGGTTTAGAAGTGACTGAGGCAGTGAGGAAATACCGTTGCTGCCTCAGCATTATTTTGAGATCCTGTTTTTAAAACTACATAATATTCAAGGCCATGAGTCTGGAAGCTTTCCAGGGATTAACTTGTATACCAAAGCTAGAATTTGATTTTATTTAAGTACTGATTGAAGTCTACTTTAAACCTCAAACTCTAGTGAGATCTTAGAAGTAATGTGAGCACTCTGACCTACAACTACTCCTGGTACTCTGTGTATATTTCTCTTGTTTGGGGTCCTAAAAGAGAAATTTAACCCAAGTGTGATGATCATTAACACTAAACTCCCTCTTCCCCTGCAAAAAAAAATCTTATCAAGTAGTATAGGATAATTAGGAAGTTACGTTATTGGATAGAATTTGCACATGATGGTTTTTTTTTTTTAAGAAACGAAAATTATGAGAAATACAGAAAAGTGAAAGACATGGCAGAAGAATTATTATTATAGGACCAAAGGTTGCAGGAACTAACACTCCAAACTTAGCTGGGGAAAATGGACTTGAAACAGGGAGAAAAAAAAAAGAAACAGTCTAGCTCTGAGAGCCTAAATAATGCTCTATTTAGTGAAATGATTCACTCTGCCATTTGGGCTTGGGGATGGGGTGAAATTACTGAGGGACTAGAGAACGGCTGTCATGAGATGATTTGTTTAGGGTATTCTCATAGTAAAAGATATCTCTGCAACCTACTGAAAACTTGGCTGTAGAAACATGTAAGGAGGAAGCTAGAGAAGGCAAGTCCTACAAAGTAATGCTTTTGTCTCTTTTATAGTATCTAGCTTCGGATGTTTCTGCGGTCTTAGTAGTTTCTTGCTTTTTCCACAGAGGCTGTTGAATCTGTCATTTCTGTAGTTGGTCACCTTTTGACTACAGATACGTGGCTTTCAAAGTCCTTTTGCTTCCAAGGGCCTTCTGAGCTGGGGTTTGTTCCAAATGCTTGTTGACTTGATTCTCCGATGAAGTCGATGTTGACAAGGCGTTCCCTCTATGTCTTTCACTCATTTTAGCATTTATTGAACACACTGAGTGCAAGTTATGGTCTGAGGTTTTCAGTGGCAGTTGATATCATTGATGGCATGTAACCTTGGGAAGACACTGAGGGTGCAGCTGTAGTAGATGAGTGGTCCAAAGAACAAGGTATCTGTTCCCTGGTTTTGCCTGAACTAGCCAGTGTGGGTGGGGAAAGCTGGCTCTTCAGAGGTCAAGCAGCAGACATGCTTTCTGGGGGCAGAGCAGGAGCCACTTATGTGAATCATTGTGTTACTGTTACCCACTTCTCTCCTGATAATCGGAATTCATTTTTTTCTGTTTTCTACTCCTTCTATGGGCATTCTATGTCTTTTCTTTCCTTTTTTCCTTATACTATTTTCAGTCTTCAGGCTGAAAATTGCTTATTCAGAGGTTTCAGTTTAATCAAGTTCAATCCATTTTAAGATGGATATTGTAGCCTTTAAAAGTGATATTAAAAAGTTACTTTAAATGAGTAGAGGACAACCCCCCCCCATTCCAGTGATAAGCTATTTTAAGATTGTCTATTTTTTTTGAAGTCAAAAATCATTAGAATTTGACCGGAATTTTGTCAGAATTATCAAAAGGTTTCACATTATCTGTTTTCAGAAGCATTCTTTTTTTTATAGTGCGATACATTTGTGATAAAGTTTCACTTGGGTGATGATAAAAGTCATATCCCTATTTAATATATAAACTTTATCACCATAGACAGACAGAACAAAAATACTCCTATCAAAGAATCAAGCAACGATGCCCGCAAAGGTGTGACAAACTATAATAAATTGTAAGAGTAAAAATTTATAGAAAACGTAAATGTTCAACAAGAAGAAAATGATTGTTGAACATTGATGGGAACACAGATGATGAAATACTATGTTTACATGAACAGTTACAAGAACAATACATGAGGAAGTATTCACGAGCGTGGTAAATGGGGTTAAAAACAATATCAAATTATAATAGTCTATGTACATAAGTATTGTCTTTTGAAGGGCAATTATTTGACTTTAAAATGCTGAGGTTATGGAAACTAGATTAGAATAATTTGGAGCAGTATTCCAAGTAATACCACTAAGAATTTAATAAAGCTTATAAACCCGTCTCACTGTGCTGCTCTGTCTTGAAAAGACACGCTGACTGTGTCTGTAGGCATTCATGCTCTGTGGCGTGATTGGTAGACAGGGAGTAAACAGCTTACTGTAAATGGGCACTCAGCCAGCTGGCTTCCAGCAGCAGCGAGCTTGTGATTTGCAGTCAGGGTTAGGAAAATGCCTTTTAACTTGTTCATTTCCGCTGCTTTTAAACATGGAAAAAAGGCACAACTGTACGGATTTATTAAGTGCCTCATAAGGTCTTTAGGAATTCCTCGGAAGTTATTAGTACTGCTTCCCTGGATCTGAATACCTCTCACATAACAATGACAAGGTTTTAAAAGGCAGTTTTAATCGTTAAGGATTTTTTTAATTGGCTTGCCCTCACCTTGTCTATTTGGGATTATATTCAGGGGTTTCTCTGACCTACGTTTGAAGAGTTTGGTTTACTCTCCAGCACTATTTTGGGGAGGAAAACATTATATGATATTGAAAACTGAGTTTTTCTCCGTGTTTTTTTTTTT
Organism: Camelus bactrianus; assembly: GCF_048773025.1. Lineage (NCBI taxonomy): Eukaryota > Metazoa > Chordata > Mammalia > Artiodactyla > Camelidae > Camelus > Camelus bactrianus. Next base: position 102,204,670 of record NC_133541.1, on the reverse strand, counting down.
TTTTTTTTGTACTTAGATACGAGAAACTCCAAAAACATCTTAGCAAAAGGGGAAAGACCTTACCTTTCCTCCAAAGATGTTTTATGCCCAAAGCAATTGTTTGCAGCTGGTGAGTGATTTTAACCACCTAAGACAGCTGAGTGTCAATCCTGCATGAAAAGTGGAGGCTGCTGAATTCCATACAACTGTTTATTGGAAAAGTCGTCAAAAGCTAATGATGTACTTGAATATTCTAGTATATTGTATCCACAATCCAAGAAATGCTTGTGTTTACTTTGTTAGTAAAATTAGAGCAGTTTTGTGGGATCAGATGACTAACTTGAAGGTTTCTGAAAGACTTTTGGAGGTTTTCATTTACTTGAAAACTTTATGAAGAAGGAAGTGTTGTCCAGATTAAAATCTATTTTAAAAAATTAAAGCATTAAAATCTAAGAAAAATAGGTGTTTTTTAACAAAATCATTTATTATCGTTTAAGAATAAAATAATATAGTATTTATATCTTTCACCCTTGAATTCTTTAAAATCTTTTTCATATCTGAAAGTCTTTCAGGGTGGGGTTTAACTGCATGATGTAATACCTGATGATTAAAACAAGTAATTTTTCTTTGGGTGAAAAAGACATTTATTGAGTTAGCATATGTTTCTCTTTCTAAGATCACTGAAATTCTTGTGGTTCCTTTCAGTGCATTTAAAACTAATAAAACGGCAAGCTGGAAACAGAAGAAACGTTGATTTAGATCGCCTGCTCTTCTTTTAGTGTTAGAATGTGAAAACAGCTTTTTTAGAGTGGAATGTACAATGCACTTTAATAACTGTTTCAGTTCTCCCCTGAATGAGAATTTTTAGCTTTCTTGGGCCATAAATCCCTTTGAGAATCTGATGAAAGTTACTGACCTTCCCCCAAATAAAAATGCATGAAACACACATACTAAACAATGTTTTATGGCTTTGTCACCGAGAAACGTCTTAGACCCAGCTAAAGCTCATTCATAAACCCTACGTGGTTTGAACATCTCTATTGTTAGCAATGTTTAAGGAACTCCAATAAAGTCCTTTCCTCTCGCAAACTAAAAAAGCAAGTCGAAACTGAGATGAGTGTTAGCCATTTCGTACAATCATGCTTTACTTACTTTGAATTCTAGCAGTGGGCTGAAAATCTGGATAGTTGATGATGTAAACAATACTAAGAAATTGGCTGTTGTCTCTTAAAAGCATCCATGGCAGTTTACCCAAAAAATGGTAAGTCAAGGCATTCATCTTAATTTGAATAAGCTAAGCAATCAGCAGTGACAGAGGCCCTGAACGGGAATTATTTTGATTTGTGTCCCAAGTATGTGACATATAAATTATATGTTCTGTCACTGCTAACTGCAGCAAAGACTATGAAGGGTACAAAGTAGCTCATCACCGAATCAGAGTAACCTGGAAAGTACTCAGGCTGCACGCCATAGTTACTAAATAAGAATTGGGGGGCTTGGGGTTGGTTATCTGTATGCTGATAAAGCTCTCCGAATGCTTCGGATACTCCTGAGAACCAGTAGTGACATAATAGCTGTGGCCTAGGATTACAGGAGTAGTCCGTCATATTTAGATATTACTATTTTGTGGCTGAAAAATAAGCCCAGCATATTAAAAAAAAAAAAAGGCATATATAATGGAAAAAGTTGAGATTTCAACCACATCAATGAAAATGTGTTTTCCTCTAATTGAGAACATGCTAAATTAGAATTCCAGAAGGGGAATAGACTTCGTGGCATTCCTCTGTAAACCAAGAAGACACGCACAGGGTAATAACTTTGTGCTGTTCATCAGACTTTTAAGTTCACTATGATTTTTGCTGAACCAATCTAAGAAAGGAAAAATTTTTCATAGATAGGATTTGTTTGGGATATAGGATTTATAAAGTGCACAGTAATCTGCTGTGATGGATCCTGGGATCATTTCATGTATCTCTATATATGTGAACATGTATATGTGTATTTTTAATTGTATACATTCATTCACCGTGTAATGTAGTACCGAGGCGAGCAGAGTCCATTATACAGGGACAGCAGCTTTGCTAAGCATCGTTTATCCTCACTGCAACGCATTCAGTGTGTGTGTTTACCCACGTTGTGATTGTGTAGAATCTTAGAAAGCTACAAAGAAAACCAAAATTAAGGGACTAGGAATGTTGAGAGGGTTTCAGCTACCCCTGAAACTACATAACAAAACTCACTTGATCTGTTAGGTTGTCTTTAATAGACCTCTTAGGTTTGTCACAGGCCTCTCTGATCCGTATGGATTCCAATTGGTCTGAACGTCTGAAATGGCTTTTGTTCCATATAATTTTTTCCTAAGAAGCATGTGCCATCACTGGAAAGTCATGACACTTGCTGCTTTAGTGCAGTATGTACAGACTGCTGTCTTGCAGTGAGAAACCATTGGATAGCTTCTCCAAGATTGGTAGGGGAAAACCTTAAAAAGGAAAGCCATTATTTCCTTTTTTTTTCCTTTCTCTTGTCATTTTACTTAGTAGAATGAGTGAACTGATCACAAGGTGGAAATGTTTACTGTAAACAGTGTAGTATTTATAAAATCTGTTAGTACATGTTAAAAACAGTGTCTCACCCCCTCCCCCCCCACCAAGCTGTGTTGTTTCATGCAGTGACACAGCAGGGAAGAGCTGTGTTATGTGGCTGTTGGCTCTGTCAGATGCTGTTTGTTCATTGTGATGGGGAAAATATAGGTCTGGACCCAGTTCCCCCCTATTTTATTTTTAATTAAAGGAAGAAAGTATTTTCACCTATGATGCTCATAATTTAAATCTTGACTTTTTAAATGTTTGTAGAACTTTTTTGAGATCAGCATTTTTTTTTTTTTAAACAAAGTCAGGTGTGTGGAGAGTGGGCTTTTTGGAGTGTGGGCAAAAGGACTGGACCCAGATTGGGACAAATAATGGAAGTCTTTGAATGTCATGCTAAGGAGTTCGCATTTCATTCTGAAGGCAGTGGATAACCATTTTGTCTTTGAGCAAGGACTGATTTGCTCTAAGCTGTATGTTAGAAAAATTACTCTGGTGGCCTTGTGTAGAAAGAGTTATATATTGCTTTGTTTCATTTGAGGAAAGGGAAGTTGTCGCAGAGAGACTGTGGAAAGGTAATGTCTATGAGCTATCGACAAAGAGCATTCAAGTAGTGGTAAAGCATGAGCAGAAGCAGTGGCTTTGGAGGAGGAGGTACGTGGACAGACCTGAGAGTCATTTGGAAGATACAATGAGGCAACGCATTGACCCCGGAGAGTCACCGGTTTCTGCCGGCACTATTCACATCTTTGCAGAGTTACCACTTACCTTCCTATTAAATCCAGCAGACACGTCCCAGTGACCTACTGTGCGCCAGCCATGTGCTGGACAACAGGATCCTGTTTGTAAAGGCTTCTTCCTGTGGTTTTTTAAATAATACTCCTAGTTTTCCTCCTTCTACCTCTCAGACCCTCCTCTTTGCAAGTTCGTCTGTCCTAGGCCCTCGTCTCACTCTCTGCCTCTGCCTCAGTGCTGTTGTCCTCTCTGGTTGCCTCAGTTGCCATCTGTCCATATGCAGTGGACACCCACGCCGGTATTTTCTGTATCTCTAGCTCAGACAGATTCTCTCAACCTCCTGACCCGTATTTCCAACTAACTACTGAGTATCTTCTCTTGGAATGAAGATCTCTCAAACTCAGCATGTCCCAAATACTTCATCAATTTATTCCAAGCCACGTTCCCTCTCATTGCCGTATTTCTTAGCTCAGTAGATGTACAGTGGTCTGTCAGTTCCAGTCCCCAATGTAGAAATCTGGACATAACCCTCCCTTAACCTTTTCCATTCTCTCCCTATACTTCACCTGTCAAGCCTCTAATAGATTTATCTAACTACATTCCTCACAAACCTATCTACTTAGTATCCTCACTTCTGCTGTAAGTTCAGGCTGCCATAAGCTCGTAGCTGGATTACTGTAACAGCATCTTGCCTGGCTCTCTTGTCATCTTCAGTCAGCTAGAGCATTCATTCAGACAGACAGAAAGCGATCTGCTCGTTTCCCTGTGTGTGATACCTTGGGGTCTTCGCCGCCTCAGGACAGTCTAGCAGTTTACCATGGCTTCACAGGACTTGTATGACTGGTGTAACCTTTCCCAGTTGCTTTTGTTTCCCCCTTTCTTGCCTCTGTGCCTTTGCATAATGCTGTTCCCTGTGCTTCACCCACCTTTAACTCTTATATCGTTTTCACTTGGCTCGCCAGCTACTCCTGAGTAGCCGAAGCCCAGCTGAAACATCACATCCTCAAGCAGGCACACCGCCGGTCCCCCTGATCCCCCACATCGGGGTCAGACGTCCTTCCTCAGTACCAGGCGTTGCCCCTAGCTGAGCATTTATCGCGCGGTGTCACAACTGCCTGTTTACCTGTGCGAGTCTTAACAGTTCTGTGAGAGTGGAGGACAATATCTATGGTTTTCACTGTGATTTCCCCAGTGACTGGAATAGGATAGGTGCTCAATAAATATTAAATACATATTCCAAATATTTATGCAGACATAAATATAAATCAATGAAAAAGCGAGCCGGATGTGGGAGGAAGCTGGAAGGCAACGAAAAAGACGCTGAAAGATGAAGGGAGGAGCAGGTTAAGGTGGAGGGGGAGTTGAATTTGGGTCAGGAAGCTCTGTGTTTCAGAGCTACTATAAGTGAGAGCAGAATCCTCAAACAGTGGGTCACTGTAGGTGACAGGGTGGAGAGAAAGAGAGCCAGTCTCCCGGGTAGAACTCGAAGAAGGAATAGAGTCCTCTGCGATGATAAATGACAGCAGGAAGGGTTCGGGGCTGGGAAGATGAGCCCCCCCCCCCCCCCCCCCCCCCGTGCAGAGCTCACACGTTCGGGGCGACGGAGGCGTGGTGAAGAAGCAGCAAGGGCAGAGCGGAGGAGGCAGTGTCTGATCGCTCTCCCTGGCCTTTCAGGTCTCAGAGCGCACGGTAAAGGAGTAGCCGTCGTCAGACAGTGTCGTAAGGAAAATGTTGTCGACGGGGAATGTTTTCATAAAGCGATGCTGCTAAGGAGTGTGTGACCATTCTATGGTCGCCACCACCAAAGACAGTACGAGCAACTCTGATTCTCTGTGACCCTTTCTCAGGGACTTTGGAGGGCTAAGAAGAGAAGCGTTTTTCTGAGTGTAAAAGGCTTCTACCCCCAGCCTTCCCTGACTTCAGTGTTACCACACGTTACTCAGTCATAATTAGGGATTTGTAGAAAATTTCACTAGGATGTCATGCATGGAGAGAAAAATAATTGTTTGGATGTTGTCCTCTGCCAGTAATCCAAGGAGCATTTTTGGGAAAATATTTACAAATATAGTAAGACCTATTTCCTTTCTGTATTTATATAAAAATTTTATTCATTTACTTTAACTTTTTTTTATTGAGTTATAGTTATTTTACAATGTTGTGTTAAGTTCCAGTGTAGAGCACAATTTTTCAGTTATACATAAACATATATACATTTATTGTCGCTTTTTCTTTCACTGTGAGCTGCCACAAGATCTCATATGTATTTCCCTGTGCTATACCGTATAATCTTGTTTCTGCATATGCCTGTCAGTATCTACAAATTTTGAAATCCCAGTCTGTCCCTTTCCACCTCCTGCCCCCTGGACAACCAGAAGTTTGTATTCTATGTCTATGAGTCTGTTTCTTTTTTGTATTTGTGTTTTGTTTTCTTTTATTAAGATTCCACATAGGAGCGAACTCATGTGGTATTTTTCTTTCTCTTTCTGGCTTACTTCAGTTAGAATGACATTCTCCAGGAGCATCTATGTTGCCACAAATGGCATTATGTTGTCATTTTTATGGCTGAATAGTATTCTGTTGTATAAACAGACCACCTCTTCTTTATCCAGTCACCTGTCGATGGACATTTAGGCTGTTTCCATGTCTTGGCTATTGTAAATAGTGCTACTATGCACATTGGGGCACAGGTGTCATTTTGAAGTAGGGTTCCCTCTGGATATATGCCCAGGAGCGGGATGCCTGGGTCATACGGTAAGTCTATTGCTAGTCTTTTGAGGATTCTCCATACTGTTTTCCACAGTGGGTTCACCAACCTGCATTCCTACCAGCAGTGTAGGAAGGTTCCTGTTTCTCCACAGCCTCTCCACTGTTTGTCATTTGTGAACTTTGGAATGATGGCCATTCTGGCTGGTGTGAGGTGATCCCTTATTGTAGTTTTGATTTGCATTTGTCTGATCATTAGCGATGTAGAGCATTTTTTCATGTGCCTATTGATCATTTGTGTGTCTTCCTTGGAGAATTGCTTGTTCAGGTCTTCTGTGCATTTTTGGATTGGGTTGTTTGGTTGTTTGTTATTAAGTTGTATGAGCTGCTTATATATTCTGGAGATCAAGCCTCTGTCAGTTTCATTGTTTGCAAAGATTTTCTCTCATTCTGTCAGTTGTCGTTTTGTTTTACTTCTGGTTTCCTTTGCTGTGCAGAAGCTTGTACATTTCATTAGGTCCCATTTGTTTATTCTTGCTTTTATTTCTATTGCTTGGGCAGGCTTCCCTAGGAGAACATTTCTGAGATGTACGTGAGATAATGTTTTGACTATGTTTTCTACTAGATTTATTGTATCTTGTGTTATATGTAAGTGTTTGATTCATGTTGAGTTGTTTTTTATTTATGGTGTAAGGGAGTGTTTTAGCTTCATTGCTGTACATGCTGCTGTGCAGTTTTCCCAACACCATTTGCTGAAGAGGGTGTCTTTATTCCATTGTGTTTTCTTGCGTCCTTTGTCGAAGATGAGTTGACCAAAAGGCTGTGGGTTCATTTCTGGGCTCTCTGTTCTGTTCCATTGGTCCATAGGTCTGTTTTTGTCCCAGTACCATGCTGTCTTGATGACTGTAGCTTTGTAGTATTGTGTGAAGTCTGGGAGAGTTACTAGTCCAGCCTCTTTCTTTTTCTTCTGTAATGCTTTGGCAGTTCTAGGTCTTTGGTGGTTCCATATAAATTTTATTATGATTTGTTCTAGTTCTGTGAAATATGTCCTGGGTGATTTGATAGGGATTGCATTCAATCTGTAGATTGCCTTGGGCAGTGTGACCATTTTAACAATATTGATTCTTCCAACCCAGGAGCATGGAATATCTTTCCTTTTTTTTAAGTCTTCAATTTCCTTCATCAGTGGTTTATAGTTTTCCATGTATAAGTCTTTTACCTCCTTGGTTAGATTTATCCCTAGGTATCTTATTACTTTGGGTGCTATTGTAAGGGGGACTATTTCTTTACTTTCTGTTGATTCATCGTTAGTGTAAAGTAATGCCACTGATTTGTTAACCTTCATCTTGTAACCTGCTACCTTGCTGAATTCTTCGATCAGCTCTAGTAGTTTGTGTGTGGATCTTTTAGGGTTTTCTATATATAGTAACATGTCCTCAGCGTATAGTGACACTTTCACCTCTTCTGTTGCCATTTGGATCCCTTTTATGTCTCTCTCTTGCTTGATTGCTGTGGCTAGGACTTCGAAGACGATGTTGAATAGGAGTGGTGAGAGTGGGCAGCCTTGTCTTGCCCCAGATTTCAGTGGGAAGCTTTTGAGTTTTTCACCATTGAGTACTATGCTGGCTGTAGGTTTGTCATAAATTGCTTTTATAATGTTGAGATACGTTCCCTGTATACCCACTTTGGTGAGAGTTTGTATCATAAGTGGGTGTTGAATTGTATGAAATGCTTTTTCTGCATCGGTTGAGATGATCGTGTGGGTTTTGTCCTTTCTGTTGTTGATACGATGTATCAGATTGATTGAGTTGCATATGTTGAAGCAGCCTTGTGTCCCTGGGATGAACCCTACGTGGTCATGATGTATAGTCTTTTTTATGTGCTGTTGGATCCTGTTTGTGAATATTTTGGTAAGGATATTTGTATCTGTGTTCATCAGTGATATTGGTCTGTAATTCTGTTTTTTGATAGTGTCTTTGCCTGGTTTTGGTATCCGGGTGACGGTGGCTTCATAGAATGAGTTTGGGAGTATTCCCTCCTTTTCAATCTTCTGGAAGAGTTTGAGAAGGACTGGTATGAGTTCTTATTTGTATGTTTGGTGGAATTCCCTGGTGAAGCCGTCTGATCTTGGAGTTTTATTTATAGGGAGGGTTTTTTTTTAATATTTTAATTGCTGATTTGATTTCATTTCTAGTGATCGGTTTGTTCAAGTGGTCAGTTTCTTCTTGATTAATTTTTGGTGGACTGAATGCTTCCAGAAACTTGTCCATGTCCTCTAGGTTACTCATTTTGGTTCTATATCGTCTTTCATAATATTCTCATTTGATATTCTGTATTTCTGTTATTGATTGTAATTTCTCCATTTTCCTTTCTTATTTTGCTTATTTGTATTCTTTATTTTTTCTTCTTGGTGAGTTTGGCCGGAGGTTTGTCAATTTTATTTAGTTTTTCAAAAAACCAGCTTTTGGTTTGATTGATTGTTTCTATTGTTGTTTTAGTCTCTATTTTATTTATTTCCTCCCTGATCTTTATTATTTAGTTCCTTTTGCTCCCCTTTGGGGTTTTTTGCTCTTCTTTTTCTAATTCTTTTAGGTGGTGAGTTAGATTGTTTATTTGAGATTGTTCTTCTTTTTTGAGGAAGGCCTGTATGGCTATAAACTTCTCTCTCAGCACTGCCTGTGCTGCGTCCCATGAGGTTTGTGTGGTTGTGTTTTCATTTTCATTTGTGTCAAGGTATTTTTTTAATTTCAACTTTGATTGCATCATTGACCTATTGGGTTTTTAGTAGCATGTTGTTTAATCTCCATGCTTTCTTTTTTTTCTCCTTTGTTTCTCTGTAGTTGATTTCTAGTTTCATGGCATTGTGGTCAGTAAAGATGCTTGAGATAGTTTCTGTCTTCTCAAAGTTGTTGAGGCTTCTTTTGTGCCCAAGTATATGATCAATCCTGGAAAATGTTCCATGTGCACTTGTAAAGAATGTATATCCTGTTTTGGGGTGGTGTAATGCTCTGAAAATATCCACCAACTCTAATTTTTCTATTGTATCGTTTAATTTCTCTGTTGCCTTATTTATTTTCTGTCTGGGAGATCTGTCTACTGAAGTTAATGCAGTGTTGAAATCTGCAACAATGATTGTATTCCCATCCATATCCCCCTTTATCTCTGTTAGTCATTGCTTTATGTCCTTAGGTGTTCCTATATTGGGGGCATATATATTAAGGAGTGTAATATCCTCATCTTGTATTACTGCTTTAGTCATTATTAGATGTCCTTCTTTATCTTTCTTTATGGTCTTTGTTTTCAAGTCTGTTTTGTCTGAAGTCAGTACTGATGGTATGCCTGCATTTTTGGCTTTTCCATTTGTATGGAATATCCTTTTCCATCCTTTCACTCTCCATCTGTATGTGTCCTTGTCCCTACAGTGGGTGTCTTGTATGCAGCATCGTGAAGGTTCTTGCTTTATTATTCAGTCTGCCATTCTACGTCTTTCCATTGGAGCATTTAGTCCATTAACATTTACAGTAATTAATGATCAATGTGTGTTTATTGCCATTTTTGAACTTATTTTTGCAGTGGATCTGGTATCTCCTCTTTGTTCCTTTCTTCTTCTTTTTGTGGTGTGATAATTTTCCTTTGTATTATCTTGGATTTTATTTAGTTTTTGGGACTCCCTTGTAAGTTTTTGGCTTGTGGTTGCCCTTTTTTGTAGGTCCATTAGCCCATGACTATAACTGTTAGTGTTAAAGAGATAGTAATATAAGCTCATAACCATCCTACCAAGAAGAAAACATTTAAAAAAGAAAGAAGAAAAGTAGTCTGTATTTACTCACTTCCCTCTCCCAGTCTTAATGATTTAGATATCTTCTTGTACAGTTTCATGTTTATTCTATTTGTTATTCATGGTAGTTTTTACCTTTCCAGTTACGAGTTTCTGATTTTTGTAGCATCCTGCTTCTTTTCTATTTAGAGTAGACATGTCAGTATTTCTTTTAGCATGGGTTTAGTGTTGCTAAACTCTAGTTTTTGCTTGTCTGTGAAATTCTTTCTCTCTCCTTCTTATTCTAAAGGATAGCCTTGCGGGATAAAGTATCCTAGGCTGCATCTTTTTTTCTTTCAGGACTTTGAATTTATCTTGCCACTCCCTTCTGGCCTGTCGTGTTTGTGTAGATAAATCAGCTGAGAGCCTTATGGGAGTCCCCTTGTAACTTACTGTTTGTTTTTCTCTTGCTGCCCTTAGGATCGTTTGTTTATCCTTGACTCTGGCCATCTTGATTATGACATGTGTTGGTGTGGGTCTGTTGGATTCTTCCTGTTTGGGACCTTCTGAGCCTTCTGTACTTGGATATCTGATTCCTTCTTTAGGTTTGGGAAGTTTTCAGGCATGATGTCTTCCAGTACTTTTTCAGTCCCCTCGGTTCTTTCTTCCCCTTCTGGGACCCCCATTATGCTTAGTGTGGCACGCTTTATATTATCCTATAGGTTCCTTATGTTGTTGTCATTGTTTTTTTTACTTGTTTTCCTCTCAGCTGTTCTGATTGGGTGCTTTCTGTTGTCTTGTCTTCTAGGTCACTTATTCGTTCCTCTGCATTATCTAGCCTGCTTTGTACAGCCTTTAGGTCAGCTCTCATATCAGCCAGTGAGTTTACCAATTCTACCTGGCTATTCTTTATAGCTTCCGTTTCATTTTTGAAATATTTTATATCTCTCAACACTATCTGTTTTAGTTTATTCAGTACTTTGATTACTCCTTTTTTGAAATCTTGATCTAGTAGGCCATTGATGTTTATTTCCTTGATTGTACTGTCAGGGGATTTCTCTTGCTCTTTGAATTGGGAGTGGTTCCTCTGCTTCTTCATCTTGCTCCTATCTGTCTGGCACTGTGGCTTATGGAGTATCAGTTACCTATTGTGGTCCATACGGAGTTTATTTCTTTATGTATCTAACGCCTATGCAGGAATAAAACTTAAAAAGAGAGAGAATTTTATAAGGGAGGAAAAAAAACTTTGAAAGCAGTGTATAATGAATAATAGAAGAGCAAGTTGAATCAGAATAACAATTGAGTTGAGATGTCTTTATATAAAAGATTTTAATTGAGCTCTTAGATTTTTTTTTAAAAAAAGGAAACTCAGTTAGTATTCTGCCACAAGTATATTCATATAATAATCTGTTGAATGAAGGGGGGATTAAGTGGATCAATACATGAGTGTATTTATGGACCAGTGGACGAGGATGGATGATGCTTCTAGAGCTACGTCAGAGGCTGGCAGGCCAGTAGCCCACAGGCCAAACCCAGCCTTCAGAGAGTCGTTTTTATGTATTTAAAGGATTGTAAAAACAAACAAAAAATATGTGATGCACAGTGTGTAGAATATTTACTATCTAGCCCTTTACAGAAAAAAATTTGTGGCCCCTCGTCTAATCATACTTTTTAATACATGTGTGATATCTATCATATGGATATATAGTCTTCTCATTATTTACTGTAGTTTCCAAAATAGTCTCAATGAAGATCGAATTACCAAATAGTGAGAGTCCGTTACTGTTAGGGGAAATGCAGGGCTAGGTTCCTTTTGAGCCTCTGGTCACAATATTTTTCCCAACCCATCAGTATGTACCTTGTTGTACGTGTGTTTCTATTTAAAGACACCTTATGTAATAAACATCACTGATTCATTTTCATGGAACCCATGGACAGTAGAACTGTAAATCATACCCGATGAAAGCTTTTTGGATACACTTCCTCCCTGAGGTACATCACAGTCTTTTTGTGCTTAGGAATACTGAGCCATTTTAAACAGGGACATCCCCAATAAAAAGTACAAAAATGCACAAATACAGCATTAAGTATATTGGGAAAAGGACACTTATTTGCAGTATGAGAGGTGAAACAACATAGTGTTTAATGGCGTGCTTTTGCTTGACCTCAGCTGGGAATGTGTGCATCGAGCCATTCAAGTTTTTTGCCATTCCGTGCTTCTCTACAGATGGCCAGGAAGACACTGTGAGTATCGATTTTGGAGTTAACAAGTAAATTGTAGCAAGTAGGGGAACCTGCAGATAATGAGAATCATTTCCACCAGTTTACCCGATTATTGAATCCGTTTTTTAAAGTATTATTACTTCTGTTATGATCTGCCCTGATTTTTAGTCACTTAATGTTTCAGTTTCTGTGGGCCATTGTAATAGTTTCATCAGAAGTCACATTTCAGATCTTATGCTTGAAGATCCCAAGCATGCTACGAGAAAGGGGAGCTGATGCCGTGAGGCGAAATCAACAGGTCATCTACCACGATGACTGTGGGATCGAAACGTTTTCAAACGTTCATGGAAGCTGAGATTTGAAATGAGTCCTGAAGAGTCGTGCGCAGGGTAACTCTTACAAGGGTGCCTATGTTTTGAGGGTCTAGGCCTCAGACCAAAAAGGCACAAACGGACAGGAAGTCAGATAAGTTGGTCCGGGGACAGAGACTGAAAGCTGGTCATGAAGCGTGTACTTAAAAGAGAGCAAGAAGACGGCCGAAGCAGGCAGACTGGGCACAGACTGTCGTAGCAGTATCTGCTGACCGAAGAAGTTTGGATTTTATCCTCCACAGGACAAAGCTATGAGTTTTCGAGGGGCGGCATAAAAGCAGCTCTTCAGGAGCCTGTATTTGATAGAGTTCTTACCTGCCTAAAACCACCAGTGTCGTTTCACCAGCGGATACTCCTCCGTGTGTAGTTTGGCCTAAGTTTTTGCAGTGAGAATGTGATTGCACATTCGTGACTAGGAGGAGGAGGTGGCTTTTGTAGGCTACAATTCTTGGGTAGCAGAAGTTCATACCTGGTTAAGCTCTTGGCAAGCTCCAGTTCGACGTGTAGTAAAGTAGGATTCCAAAAAAGCAGTGTCCATGCCCTCTAATGCCTATAACAGATAATGTCATGTAATTTAAGAGGGATTTACAAGTGAAGAAGGCCCTTAGTGCTGTAATAATGCAATAACCCTATAAAAGTAATAAAGAGTTGGGGCCTAGCAGTCATGGCAGTGGCTTAAGATACCAGCTTTTACATGGAGAATTTTTTTTTTTTTTCTGTATGGTTTTTAATGTAAGTAAGGCAAAATGCCAGCAGTTGTTCCAGTTTCCTTTCTTGCCATCGGTAATGACTACCGTTTGTGTACGTGTTACACGTTGTATTCCCTTTTGTCATAGAGGAGGATACTTTGGTCTGTGTCCTTCGTACTTTAATGAAAGAGAATGGGAATCCATTGCAATCAGAGATAATCGCCCAGGAATTGTGTCTTTATGGGTATGTGGATGTTTGGCCCTTTGTGTATCAATTGTACGTTTTATATACCGTTTCATTTAAGTATCAGGAAGAGACAAGGGGGTGAGGGACACTTCTCACAGAGAAGAGCTTCTCTGACAAGGGACGTCCTTCATAGAGTTACTTAGTGAAGCTTATGTTGTAAATCATGAAACAGAGAAAACAGCGCATTGTGAGGCCACCCTCTTACTGCTGCTTTGGTAATGTGAAAAAGCAGTTTTCAGTCACCTTGTTCACGGTTACTATGCTTCTGCCAAGCAGTCTTCAAATATAAAATAATGTTGATTTTTTGATTCTCTTAATTCTTGTGTCCCTGAAGTCAAAAACTACTTTCTACATTGTTAGTTTTTCAAGTGTAGTTAAATAATGTAGTTTTTAGTCATTCCAGTTTTTCTGGTTAACTTTATGAACCTGTTGTAAGAATGTTTCATGTCAGCTACTCCTGGGGATCTGAAAATCGTCTGGGTGGCACTCTTTTCATTGTATTCTTGAGTGTCCAAATTTGAAAAGTTTTAATGTTCTAGATTTATAATTTTATTACAAAAGCACAAAAAAACAGTTTTTTATATATTGTTCAAGACCCTAGGCCTCTTGCTCAATTATCTAAGAATACTGATGGCATGATACATGGGAAAGGCAGAAACTGAAGTCAGACTGAAATCATGCTGAGTGTATTAAGTGGCTGGGTCAAGACTTATTTCCCTCGTGTGTCCTATTTCATCTTTCTTTTGGCGGACCCCTCTGTAGCGATCAAAGATGTGAGGTCTGTGGGACCTAGGTGGGAACGAATGAGGAGGCTTCGCCATTCCCAACGTCAGATGGCGTGGAATTCTAAAGTTGTTGTGAGGAAAGGGAGAAACAGGGAGCGGTGGAACAGTGACTGCGATACGGCCCCTCGGTTGTCCACAGCTGCTGTCTCATTTAACCTGCTGGATCTGAGCGTCATCACTTGCCAGTTATCGCTAACTTTTCAATCATTAACTTATAGAAGTTAAATTTAGGATTCTGACAGCCTGCAGCGTATCCCTCGCAGTAATCTGCCTTTTAGTAAAGGTGTAACAGTGGACGTTCGGTACCGCGGGGAAGAGCTTGGCATCTGGAGCGGTGTACCTCATTTGGGATCCAGATACCACCGTTTTCTAGTTGTGTCACTTCCTCTGGGAAAACTATCTTTCTGAGCCTACGTTTCTTTTTCCGTAACGTGGGGCTGATAAATGATGCGTGTCGAGATGAGAAAGTCGAGTCCCCCGATGGCTAGGTCCGTGATCTTGGGCAGGGGAGTTGTCTGAGTTTGCGTTTTCTTTGTCTGGGGATAACAGCGGGACCTACCTCATACGGTTGTGGGGAAGACGGAATCGGGAACCTGGAGGTGACACGCAGTGCTTGGTGTTAAAGGCACAGTTACGGCCGCTGGTTCTCACCGAGATAGGGTTTTTGTTGTTGTCATCTCTGGCTGTTTGCCATCATTCCACTGGAGGATTACCGTATCAGAACTGAAAGAATCTTGAGACAAGTGGGAGATCCAGCTCCTGCCCCTGGAAGATAAGCGCCTTCATCTGTGAGTCCCAGAAGGAGCCTGAAGTGCCAGGGAAGCTCAGTGAGTTCTATACCAATGATGGTGCCCCGTGACCTAGTGGTAGGAATTGGAATTTCTCTGGTTGTCCATTTCAGGGGGTTTGTTCTCTGCATCAGAATGCTGTGCCATTGTAAAGGTGGAAATGCGCCGTGCCTGTTGGTGTCATTAAGGTTTCTGTCTTTCTGCCTTTCCCTAGGTGGTATCTTGCATGAGCACTTTAAGAAATTTCACCTCTGACTTCCAGATCTCTTTGGACCTTGCCTAGGGAGTGTTTTCTACTGTTCTCTAGTGTTTATCTTGATACTGTTCTGTTGTATTTACTTTGAGTTTCCCCACAAAGGCCCTACTCTGTATATCAAGAGACCTCTGCACATGTTACCTTCTTTATCCTGACCTCCCTCCCTCCCCCCTTTGCCTCTGCAGCTCTTGGCATCGATGCCACTTTTTCGAGGAGCACATCGCTGACACATCTCTCTGCCTAAAGGTCCGTCCATATTCTTCTGCGGCAGCAAGAATGATAGTGTATGACAATTGCCCGTTGCCTTGTACGTCCCCTACAGGGGCTGTGGAAGCTTCATGAAAAGACATTGTTGTGTTGTGTATACAGACCGTTGTCTGTCTGGTAATTCCTGGTTGGGAACTCGATCGTCTTGCCTCACTTGCTCAGGAGTTTCTGATTCCATCCCAGTATAGCTGGGGGCATCTCCTCCTCTTGGTTTTGCTACCATTTTCTGTTAGTGCCTTTTGGTAGCTTTTCCAACGTCTCAAGATCGATTCTTCCAATGTGTATCGCTAGGAAATGTTATGGATGAAGTCGTCAAAATGGCGAGGAGCCACAGAACTTGGGAGAGAAACTCCTCAGCAGGCAGTCTGAGAATGTGGATTCCCGTTCTCACAGAGCTGCCACATTGGTGGCCGTGGACGGTGGACCGTTTGACCTGATTTTCCATTCTTATTCCTCATTCTTAAAGTGAAGATATTAGTAGAACCCATTCTGAAAGACGTCAGCGACGTGAAAATAACGGAGATGATTCCTATACCGCGTGTGGCACAGTGCCTAACATGTACTAAATGAACATGAGCGACCATTAATTGTAGATTAAATCAGTCAATTATTCAACAGATTCTACGAGGTAACCGAAAGGAAAGAAATTCTGTTCAAACGTATGATTTTTCAGAGCCCTTTTTTTCCTCTGAAACCCTTGCATGGCCCCTCTTGGCTATTCATACTGTTTGACCGTGGCTGTCCCGGATTCCCTTGGAAGGTCGGAGAGACCAGCTTGTCATTCTGAACACGGCGTTTGCAGCAGAGCTTATGATCCAAGAGTCAGTTCATCCTGGAGAAGCATCAGATGGCCGTGAGACAGGGTGTGATGGGTTGAAAGACGTTCATTTCTTCTCTCTTCCTTCTCTGTGTTTTCTTTGCCACAGAAGTCTGTTCATGTCAGGCTCGAATGTAGCATAGTAGGAACATTTCAGGTCCAGTCATGGAAATTGGAGGGCATGTGCATATATTATGTGTTAGCAGTTCAGTCATCCTACAGTCAGTCACCGTTTATTTGCAGTCGGTCTTTTCTTTTCCAAAAAGATTGTCCGTTAATAACGAAAGAAGAGTAAATATGTAACGGTATTTAAGAACAGATTTGTTTTAAGTATTTAATGTCATTTCAGTTTTAACTTTCTAGTTGTGAGAGAAAATAACGAAATGAATACAAACGGATGTGAAGCATAGGTCGTGTTAAAAGGGTTTTGGCAGTCGGAAGCCTTGTCTTCTTACACCGGAAAGGCCTGTTCCTCAGGAGAGCTGTGAGCAGTGTATACGAATATCCCTGAGAAGACCAGCGGTGGATGTGGTTCTTTGTTCTTCGGGCACTTTTAGTTGGCGTTCTGGTTGCCGAGGGGATGGACTTGTGGTTTTCACTCTTTTGCTCAAATTTGCTCTTGTTCTGATGACTATGCTGAAGTAGAGCAGCAGAGCATCCAGCACGTTAGAGCGAGATGTTCCATGAGCTCACATCGAGACGTTTTACGTCAGAGCGGCAAGCACCGGATCCCTTACGTTAATTCTTTAAAGGACTGAAACGAGAACCTCATCAGTTACAGAACCAGTGTCATTCCGAGTGAACGTATTCAACCCACCCTTTGGCAAAAGGGACTTTCCTTCTAGTTGGTTTGTTTGCCTTTCACATTCCATGACCCGGTTGCCGATTGTTTCTTTGCAGCAGTGACTTGTGTAATCTTTTCCAGGCTTTTGACTAAATCAAGTACTCTGGTTTATTATTTTGAAACCCCAGAGGCTTATAACACATCTGAAGGCAGAGTTTTGTGTAAGCCCGCAGAGTGAAAAACAGTTTCAGTTTGAACAGATGCGCTGCCTTCATTATGGTTATTTGGTGGCTGCTACTGAAAGCTATTTGGTAAATGAATGATCCCTTTGAAGGCATTTGACCCTCCCCCAGAAGGCAGGGCCGTGGTTAGGGTTTCTTCCCAGTCTCTGCATTTCCGCGGAAAGTTGAGAATCCCCTTGTGCATGTCTGCACGTCCAGACAGCCTGCTCGGATCATTACTGGTCTCGCATCGAGTGTATAAATCAATGTGGCGAGAGCAGACGTAACTGACGTTTTCTATCCTTCCGTTTAGTTAGATCCTCGTTTGTGTCTTTCCTCCGTGTTTGCTAGTGTTCCCTTAGAGTTCTGCATGTTGTCCCCATTTATGCCCATATTTTGTGTGTAGATGTTTTTGTTCTGCTGTAATTAAAAAATCAGAGCGCATTTCATTTTCGGATCGTTCTAATCTCTTGACGGAGGTTTAATGTTTATACATTGTGCCTGGTGACCCTCCTCAGTGTCTGTAATGTATTCTGATTTCTGTTAAGTATTTCTTTGAATATCTGTCTGCTGTCTTCTCACCGTCTTGTCTTTCCGGGACTTCTTTTCTACGTACGTTAGGCCACGTGAAGTCTGTCAGGTCCCCGAGGTACCGTTGAATTTTCACCAGTTTTTTTTCCTCTCTGTCCTTCAGAGTATATGAATTCCACGGATATCAGGTATGAAACAGTTCACTTAATCCTCCTGTTTTCTGTCAAGTACCTCTGCCCTCAACTCTGTGGGGAATCCTTCATCTCAGAGCCCTTTTATTTTGCTCTTTACCGAGAAAGGCCTTCGGTCTTGTGTCCGGAAGGAGGGGATGGACAGGGCGAAAGGAAGGGTCATAGCTTCTAGTCTCCAAAGCAGAGATCAAGATGACAGAAGAGTCCACCTCAGAGGAGACGGGAGCTATGCCGAGAGCAGGGACATCCCCGTAATCTATTCTGTATATGCTGAGAGAGGGGGAAGATAGTGTATTCGTCACCGAAGCGTAAGGAGGTTTTTAAAAAGAGGGACGATTGAGCACGTAAAACCAAAGTCTTGGAAGTTACAAAGTTGAACGTGTACATGAAAAGCTCAGTGGAAGTTGGGGAGATTAGCCCAGAAAGAAGAGCAAAAAGATAGATAGATGGAAACTAGGGGAGAAATGGAGAGGACCAGGCAAGGTGGACAGCGGGACGGAAGAGATCGTCCGCCTCCGGAGTAGCAGAGACGGCACAGGGCTTCGGTGACCTGCGTGTTTTCCTGTCCGTTTATTGTAGTCAGAATTTTTGAAAAATTTTACTTTGAAAGAAAGCATACATAAGAACAAACAAGATACATGTATATCCACTGTCATAAATAATTATGAAGCTAGCGCTCGGGTAACTACCGAGCAGGGAAAGAAAAAGAACACTGCCAACACGTTCGAAAGCTCCTTGTTACCTTGTGAGATTCCAGTGCCTTTTTGCTCCCTTTCTCTAGAGGGAAGCTGTCCCCTCACACTTCACGGTAGTTACCTTTGAGCGTGTCTTCCTCCCTGACTACCCTTAAGCGGTGTAAGTGAGTTTGCATCTTTTTGCGCTGTAACAAATAGATTGATACCATACAGGTTATGTTGTATCTGCTTGCTTTCACACTGTACAGTCCCTCCGTGGTAGTATGTATAAGTACAGTTCCTTGCGTAGAATTACAGCCCTGTGTATCTATTTCCATTCCATGATTACTATGAACAATGGAGTCGTGTGCAGTTCTGGCGTTACACAGGACACGCAGCTGTCAGCGTCGGTCCCCGTGGTACTGGGTACGCAGATTAACCTCTTGGTACAGGTCAAGTGGTGGCGTTTCTGGATCTTAGGATATTCTTGTGTCAGTCTTTATACTACATCATGCCGAAGAGTTTTTAAAAGTGGTGTACCATTTATACTCTGTCCTTTTTGTCGCGTGTTTTAATTTTTGCCAGCCTGGTGGGTCTGTCATGGTGTTTAACGGTGGTGTCAATTTACATTCCCGGGATGATCGATGAGGCTGTTAAAACTTTTTATGTGTTTGTTGGCCGTTGGGAGTTGCTGTTTTATAAAATATCTGTGTCAGTTTTTGTCTGTTTTTCTGGAGGGTTTTCTGCCCTTTTGTTTGAAATGCATGTTTGTCTATATTTGTAAATATTCACAGAGCACAGGTGCCCAGCGCGCTGAGCCTTAGACTTCAGCCTTGTTGTCGTGTTAGTTGACGGGTGCTCTGAACCAGGTTTTCCATAAACCTTTTTTACGTAGCATTTTGTCTCTGATGGGCAGACTGGCTGCCATAACCTGGCCTGCCGTCTTCCTGAAGTGGTATTCCACAGCCTTTGGGCCCATTGTCCTTATTTGGATCCCTACCTCTCTCCCCAGTGTCTGAGCCGTTTGGCAGTTCCGTCGAGTCTATCGGGTCGCTTCGTAGCTTTCACCGCTGGTCCCACAGCCGGCCCCGGAACGCCCGGGCCCGTGGGAAACGGCGCTCCCGGTGTCTCTGCTGTCCCCACCCCGCTGCCCAGCGTTGCTGTGTGATAATTGACCAAATACCGCTTCCCTCATTGTCTTTTTTCTTAGGGGGTTATCCCTTTTAAAATAAATGTCATTCCTGTCACTTTATTGGGCTGCAGAGAGCGCTGAAATAAAAGCCTGTGTTAAAAGTGACATCTTGATCCAAAACTGTATTGGGTCGGTCAGTTGTTGTTAAGCTCACGTACTGTTTCGGAGAGTATCACGGCCAAGAGAAGTATCACGCGAGCAACAGCGCAGGCTCTGCAGGTGACAGAGTCTCGTCATTGGATGTGAAGTATTTTTAAAGTGTTGTAAGACAGGGCTTTGTAGACACGTCGTCAGTGGATGGAGGGTTGAAATGCTTACTATCCACAGCATCCTTGGAAAGCAAGAGAAGATAGACAGCCCTGTGGAGCCGCAGGCCGGGGTCGTTTGTTGGCAGCTTGGCAGGTTTGCTCCCCGTGAGGAGTGGACGCAGGGGCGTGCTCGTGCCCGCCGTGTCGGAACGAGGGAAGGTCGGCAGTTTCACCGCACGCGGGAGGCGCCCCTGACGTCGTCCGTTGACTTTCCTTGCCCTTTTCGGAATTTACCTGAAGGACAAATATAGTCCAAGATGTGTGTAAAGGCTTCTGCGGTGGTATTTACAGCAGTGAGAAAAGAAAAACAAGGACTCCGCAGCAATGAAAGAATGGCTAAGTGAAAAGCAAATAATTGGGGATTACCAAAGCATCATGTTGTAAAAGATGATCTGTTGACATACAGAGTGTTTTTTCAACATGTTGTGAAGTCTTGAGCAACCGACGACCAGTGCCTCCCATGTAAAGAGCTGGAGGTGTAGCAGCCATCCATAGTGTTACCCCCAAAAGCAATGTGTACAGCTTTCTATTTTTTTCTCTTAGATTAAGGATTTACAGAGAGGTGTTTGTTGGGTTTTCTCGGACAGAAAGTTTGTCTTTTTTTCTGCTTTTAATCTTTTGGATGTTTCCCTAATGTTTGAACGACATCCTTAATACTTTTATAATTGTAAAAGTATCTTCCAATGTAGCTTTCTTTGGCCAATCACTGTTTCATTCTATCTAGTTGTATTTTTGTCAGTGTATGTAAAGCAGTCATCTTGGAGTCGACGACGGATTGCATATGAAGAAGTGAAGTAGGAAAAAGCCGTTTGGGCCTTTTATGGGCGGAGTGACGAGTGTTCTTCTGTGCAGGGATCCTGGTGTAGTCCGTTGTCCTTTCCCAGGTGGGTGCAAAATACCGCACGCCCACTCGTAGACCGGCCTGAACACGGGAACAGGTAACGTTGTACCGCACGTGATGTGTATTTGTTCGTGCTTGCGGGGAGAAAAGCAGTTTGCTTTCTGTTCCAAATGAGAGCCTCTTGCCCGCAAATGGAGTCGTCCGGTCACTTTACCCAGTGCAGCAGCCACCAAGGGTGAGCCCTTCCATTCCCTGTTGTGTCCATGTCCTTTGTCACCGGTCCTCATTCTTTTCAGGCTTAGGGTTTGTGCTATATTTCAGAAGTCCCTTTTTTTTTTCCTGTACGTTAGTCTTTCTGGGAAGTGAGAAGAGAAGAAAAAATTCAAACAGGAACGTTCTTAGATACTATTTACACTCTTTTGGCAGCTTTGTTTGGTTAGGAAGTAAGTTTCTTCCTCGTGCTGGACCAATGTTGGCTCACCATCTCCCGTGTAATTTTGAAAGATGCCTCTCCTCCTCTTGCTCTTAGTACTCTTCCTTTTCATGGCTTGGGTGTGATGATGTAGTCTGTAGTTCTGATGGAAAGGGATGGAGAAGTAAACAAGCAACAGGAACACTCAGGGTATCCCAACTGTGTTACCTAAGCCTGGTCGAGCTGCCGTCATGCACGGACTGTCTCCCTTCTAGGTAGGAATTCACTTTGTGATGTCTTGTTGTGCTGTCCTAAAAACTTGTCTGCTTCCTGTCTTCATCTGAGGGAGTCATGGATCAGCAATGAAAGGTCTCCCTGAAATATTCATTTTGTGATTCTTGTTTTTGGCCGACAGCCGATGTTTTGTGTTGTGTTTTAAAGTATGGATGAACATTCTGTAAAAGTTATCGTTTTCACAGTTCCTTTTCTTCCCTCCCCGCCCCCTTGGAAGCGTTGCCGTCTTCTGTCGCTGTACAGGCCCACGGGAGAGATACTGCAGTTAGGTTGCAGACCGCCCCGGTTAAGCAAATACTTCTGTCATGTGAGTCATACACCGTTTTTGGTTTCCCAGTGCAGGTAAAAGTTCTATTTACAGTATACGGTAGTCTGTTCAATGTGTGATAGCATCATGTGTTAAAATAAATACATACTTGAACTGTCTAATACCTTCCTGCTAGAAAATGGTCACCATCATCTGAGCCTTCCTCGAGTGACAGTGGTAACATCAGAAATCACTGATCAGAGGCCACCATAATACAGGTAGTAGAGGTTAGGTTTGAAGTATCAATGGAGTTAGCAAAATGTGACCGAGCTATGCAAAGCGAGCAACTGCTGTTGGAACAGTGGGATCGAAAGACTAGCTGACGCAGGCCTGCCAGCAGTCTTCTGTGTAGAAGAACCACAGTATCTGCCGAAGAGCTCGGTGAAGCAGAGCGCAGTCACGCGAGGCCTGCCTGGATGTTTGTTACTGTGTTGAATTGACGAAGATTTTGTGAAGTGGTGATGTTGGTTCAAAGTAGCACATGTGAAAAACACTGTGGTTTTTGAAACAGAGGGCTGTGTTTTCAGCCGCTCCATTTCTCTTTGGCTCTGGAGCTATCCTTTGACCGGAAGTGTCCGATGTGCCCCGGTCCTCGGCCAGGTCTGTGACTGCCCACGTCAGAAATGCATTGTACAACAGTCTCTAACGGCCGGCCACTCCTGTTCATGTGCTTTTAAGGAAGGGCCTTGGTTCAGTGAAAGTGACAATTTTTATAATAGTTTTGTGAAGACACAAACTTGGAGAGAGCTGTTAAGATAAGTGTGTGGGAATCAAGCGTTTTATGTGTAAATATTCTGCAGATTGTTTTAGAAAAAGTATTGTTACTTGATCGTAATTGCATATGAGATTCAGAGCTTTCAGATGGCCAGCGTCCACCCTACTTAGCCTTGATGTGTTCTCCACAAAGGTGTTGCCTGTGTCCTTGAAATGTGTACCTTGCGAGGGATATCCCCAAAACTTTTTGAAGTCAGCATCCTAGCATCATTTGCTTTTCAAGTTTCATTAGCAGGTCCAGCAGTAGAAGAAACAGAAGTTAGTCTTCTAGCAAAGGTTCACATTGAACTGCCGTAATTTCCACTTGTATGGACTATGGGAAACAAACCACAGCTTGCTTGGTTTTTATTGCTCAGTGTAGCCAAAGTGAACCTACGTGATAGGTTGTTGCTTATCACTGTTACTTCTGGAGTTGTGTTGAGAATATGTGTCTGTGGGCCCGCTGAGGTTAGAGTACGTATATGTGATAGTGCCACGGTGTCGTTTCCTTTTGTTTTGACTGGTCGTTAATTATATCATTGAGCAACAGATCTTAAGTCGGTAAAGGGCTGAATTTTCGAGCAGGTTACATGTATTTTTAAGATATAGTCAGCTTTGTAAAGTCTGTATCTGGAGAAGGCGTGGTGTATGGATAATGCAAGTGTTGTGAATAGTACGAAATCTGTCTGTGTGATAATTGTGACTTTGGGCATCATGTGATGTTAGTTTTTGTTAAAAAAAAAAAAAGAAGGGGGGAGGGTAGTTGTAGTATTCTATAGTTATCATCTCTACAATATTGAAGTACTTGTCCTTTTTTGAGGGGTCTGCGTCCTGGTTCCCAGAGTGGCTGCCCCTCACTGCATTCCTGCCAGCAGTGTGGGAGGGCTCCCGTTTCTCCACAGCCTCTGTGGCGTGTGCTGCTGGTGGGCTTTTCCGCGGTGGCCCTTCTGACTGGTGTGAGGTGCTACCTCATTGTAGGTTTTTGATTTCCATTTGTTTGAGCATAAGCAGTATTGAGCTTTTTTTCATGTGCCTTTTGGCCTATTTGTGTGTCTTCTTTGGAAAATCGCTCGTTTAGGCCTTTTGCTCATTTTTGGATCGGGTTGTTTGTTTTTTCTGTACAAAGTTGTATGAGTGGGTTATATAGTTGGGTAACGACACTGTTGTCGGGGTCCTGTTTTGTAGGTCTTTCCTTGTGTTCCATAGGTACTCTGTTTGTTTTGCTCATGGTCTCCTTTGCTGTGCACAAGCTTATGAGTGTCATTAGGTCCCATTTGTTTATTGTTGCTTTTGCGTGTATGGTTTGCGTAGCCTGCCCCAGGAGAACATTGCTGAGACGTATGTGCGAGAAACTTTTGTCTGTGTTTTCTTCTAGGAGACGTACTGTGTCTTGTCTAGGATTTGAGTCTGTAAGGAATGTTGAGTTAATTGTCGTGTACGGGGTGATGTAGTGTTGTAAGTTGTTTGACTGAGGTGCTGCCATCCAGGTTTCTCAACACTACTTGCTCAAGGAGACTGTCTTTTCTCCAGGGTTCAGTCTTGCATGCTTTGTGGAAGATTCATTGACTGTTCAGTCTGTGAGTTTATTTCTGGGCTCCCTATCCTGTTCCATGGATCCATGTGGCTGGTTCGATGCCAATCACGTGATGTTTGGATGAGTGTTGCTTTGTAGTTGTGTGTGCAGTCTGGGAGCGTAGGTTCTTGCTTGTGTATTGCTTTGGCACCTCTGGGTCTTCAGTGATTCTATATACATTTTAGGATTGTTGGTTCTAGTTCTGTAAGAAGATGTCCTTGGGCAATCTGATAGGCATCGCATTCCATGTGCAGAGTGCCTTGGGCAGTATGGCCATTGGAACAATGTGGATAAGTCGCATCCCAGAGCATGGGATATCTGTGCATTTGTTTACGTCTTTGTGTAATTTCCTTCTGCCGTGTTTTGTAGTTCTTTGTGTGCAAGTCTTTCCCTTCGTTGGTGAGATTTATTTGTGAGTATTTTACTGTTTTGGATGTGAATGTAAAAGGGATGGTTTCTTTAGTTTCCTTGTCCTGATAATTCGTTGTTAGTTTGAAGGCGTGCAGCTGATTTTTGTATGTCCATCTTGTATCCTGCTCCGTTGCTGCATTCTTTTCTCAGGTCTAGTAGTGTTTGTGTGGAGCTTTGAGGGTTTTCTCTGTATAGATAGCATCAGGTCATTGGCCTATAGTGACACTTAAACCTCTTGTCGTCCTATTTGGATCCCTTGTATGTGTCTCTCTGTTGCCTGATTGCTGTGGGTTGGACTTCCAAGAGTGTTCTATCAAAGTGGTGAGAGTGGACATGCTTGTCTCGTTCCACAGTTTACTGGGGAGGCTTTCGGTCTTTCACCGTCAAGTCCTGTGCTGGCTGTGGGTTTGGCAGAAATAAGTTTTATTCTGTGGAGATATGTTCCGTCTATCCCCAGTTTGGTGAGCGGTTTTTTCATACATGAGTGTGGCGTTTTATCCAATGGTGTTACTGCATCTGTGGAGACCATCATGTGGTTTTTGTCCTTTCTTTTGAAGAGGTGGTGTATCACGTTGTGATGTGTGTCTGTCGAAGCGTCCTCGTGTCCTTGGGATGAACGCCAGTCGATCGTGGTGTGTGATGTGTTTTATGTGCTGTTGGGTTCTATTTGTGAATATTTTGTTGAGGCTTGTTCCATCTGTATTCATCAGTGATCTTGGTCTCTGAGTGTCTTCTTTGGTGGTGTGTGTGTCTGGTTTTGGTGTCGGGGAGACGGTGGCCTTCTAGAATGTGTTTGGGAGTAGTCCCTTGTGTTTGAAGATGTTGGTGAGGGTCAGTGTGCCTGCTGCTTCGTATGTCTGGTCGAATTCATCAGTGCAGCCATGTGGTTGTGGACTTTTGTTTGTCAGGAGGTTTTTTCCTGCTAAAGTTGTATTTACTTTCTAGTGACTGGTTTGTTCTCGTGGCCTGTTTCTTTGTGATTCAGTCTCGATGGAGTGTACGTTTACAGAAAAGTTGTCTGTTTCTTCTAGTTTGTCCAGTTTGTTTCTAGAGGGTTGTTCCTTGTATTGTCTTACGCTATTTTGTATTTCTGTGGTGTTGGTTGTCATGTCTACATGTTCCTTTCTTTATTTGTCTATTCGTGTTGAGCCTTGTGTTTTTGCCGAGCGTGGCCAGAGGTATGTCGATTTTGTTTATTCTTTCAAGAAACCAGGTCCCGGTGTTTTGGGTTTTGTGAACTGTATAGTTTATGTTATGTATTTCCTCCCTGATCTTTCGTATTTATGTCCTTTGTATGTTTTAGTGATAGACAGGCAGTTTCTACTGCATTGGTATAGCAGGGATAGTCAGAAGAGGGGAGGAGCAATCACTGTTGATGTGTAGCTTGACCTCCAGAGTATCTCCTTGATCCTTGTGCAGTGTTTGAAGAATTCTATCAAGATGACTGGATATTGACCTGCAGGTGTGGCCCTGGGTGGCCAAGGCACGAGCGTCAGGAACATGGACCCCGGTGTCAGGCGGTCTGGAGTTCCCACGTAGATTGTGGTGATGGGACTTTGGGTCCACCCAGGGCTCGACGGCCATATGTGCATTTGTCACGTGGAGTGGTGGAAAGGATTCCTTGAGATCATAGATTAAAATCCCTAGCCCTGGGGGTGGGTGGTTGAGGTAAAAATCAGTCTAGTCGTATGCAGTATGAGCAGTAGTATAGTGGGAGTGTTTTGTGTTACCTGGTGGAAAGGTTTGCCGTGTGAAAATGTTCATGTCACTGCCGTCAGTGCCCGTGTTCCTCGAAGAGGATGGCAGACAGGGTGAAGTTGTAGCATTCTAAAGACGACCAGTTTCTTATTCCTTCCTTGCTCTTCTAGGGACGAGTTTACCAGTGTGTTTGCTCAACGTGAAATGTTTTCAGTGATTGCTTTCCATTGTTTCAGTGGATATTTAGGATGTGGGCTGTGAAGTGAGAGCTTTTGCATGCCAAGCTGATGGGAAGGTATGCGGGGAGAACGTGAGCTGACAACTTGGCCTGTGTGGTGGTGGGGGGGGGGGGGGACAGCACAGAAGTTCTTATGCTTATTTAAGAGTCCAGGAATCCAGTGTTGGCTCTAGGTTCAGGTGAGTGCTGAGGATTTTCTTCCTTCCACTGTAGTAATATACATATGAGTGTAGACACAGCGGTTGTGCGGCAGTGTGATTGTTTTGCAAACATTGTAGTAGGGATGTCGAAACTTAGATACTGGTTTAATTGTAGACTATGAGATAGGCCCTAGTTTGGACAGCGTTTGACAATGTCGTCGAACATACAGAGTGTCGTTTACTTTTGAGGTAACTGCTTTATGTGTGGGACCTGCTATGGTAACCCTCGTTAGGGCAAAAATTTTCTTTTGCAGATCATGTGCAGAAGCGGGCCTCGGGACCCTGATTTTGGTGTCAGGAAGAGCTGGGTTTGAGTCGCAACGTGGTGAGCTACTGTGTCACCGTAGGCTGGTCCACCTGTGTAAGTGTGTTTACTTGTGGAAAATAGGGAACGTAGTACTCCCCTTGTAGGTTTGTGGGGAGGATTAAAGAGGGTACCGTGTCTAAAGATGGAGCTTGCATAGTAGGTGCTAGTATTATTGAGGTGCCCCCCTTCGTCTGTGTCAAATCTCTCCAACATCTCCCATGTCGGCTGCCTCCAGTTGTTTTGCAGAATAGATGATGATGATCTAATGTGTGAGGAAGCTCAGTAAAATCACGTCTCCTGGACACGATGCTGGTGGGAGCAAAGAGCCCTAGGACATGGAGTGTGACGTGACAGGACGCACTGATAGAAACATACATCCGAAGGTATCGTATGTAGAGTGGATGAAGATGCCGTGGTCTGTGTATACCATGGAATGGTCCTGGGGCCTAAATGCGTAAGGACTTGTGAAGCCGTCGGAATGGAGTTGAAGAGTGTGCTTTGAAGCGAGGTGGGTGGAAGGAGCAAGGGAAGTGCCGTCTGGTAGGGCCTAGGTGTGCAGTCTGCAAGGTAGACAGTAAGAGTGGCCCGAATGAAGGACTTTTCCTTTGTGACGTAGCTGATGGCTGGCTGGAAGATGTGTCAGCACAGCTAAGCAGCTTTGATGCTTGGATTGCTGCAGTCTGTGGATTCTTCTGTTGTCATGGGCTGTCTGACGTTGAGAGTGATAGAAGTTTCAAAAGCTGCAGCATTCCTCTGATCAGAGAGCCCGTGACGAGTGCACCTGTGTGTCAACTGAAGGAAAGAAGTGCCGTGTGGTGTGTGTGCAGGCAGACCGTCAGAAGTGTACGTAATAAAATTGAAAGAGGCCCAGCCCGGGTATTGTGTACAGTGTGTTTTTTTTAGGGATGTTTCGAGATGGTCTTGGATCCGGAAAGGCAACAGTCGAAAATGCGAGCTGGGAGAACCGAGGGTTGTAGGGGGAGGGCCTGGGGACACACGGAAACGAGTCAGTCAGACAGAGGGCTGGGTCACCTATCAAACCCTTTATTAATGCGTGAATACACAAGGCAAGGAGGAAGGTGCTTCCCGCCCCGTACACGAGACGGCTGTGGGGGTGGGGGGAGGTCCCTGGTCCCAAGCGTCATGTCCGGGTAGGCCGTCGCAGGTGGAAGCAGTCGGAGTGCAGGTGCCTGCAGTGGACGATGGATACAGTTGACAGAGTGATGACGTGGGTTCTTCCCCTCTTCCCCTCTTCCCCTCTTCCCCTCTTCCCCTCTTCCCCTCTTCCCCTCTTCCCCTCTTCCCCTCTTCCCCTCTTCCCCTCTTCCCCTCTTCCCCTCTTCCCCTCTTCCCCTCTTCCCCTCTTCCCCTCTTCCCCTCTTCCCCTCTTCCCCTCTTCCCCTCTTCCCCTCTTCCCCTCTTCCCCTCTTCCCCTCTTCCCCTCTTCCCCTCTTCCCCTCTTCCCCTCTTCCCCTCTTCCCCTCTTCCCCTCTTCCCCTCTTCCCCTCTTCCCCTCTTCCCCTCTTCCCCTCTTCCCCTCTTCCCCTCTTCCCCTCTTCCCCTCTTCCCCTCTTCCCCTCTTCCCCTCTTCCCCTCTTCCCCTCTTCCCCTCTTCCCCTCTTCCCCTCTTCCCCTCTTCCCCTCTTCCCCTCTTCCCCTCTTCCCCTCTTCCCCTCTTCCCCTCTTCCCCTCTTCCCCTCTTCCCCTCTTCCCCTCTTCCCCTCTTCCCCTCTTCCCCTCTTCCCCTCTTCCCCTCTTCCCCTCTTCCCCTCTTCCCCTCTTCCCCTCTTCCCCTCTTCCCCTCTTCCCCTCTTCCCCTCTTCCCCTCTTCCCCTCTTCCCCTCTTCCCCTCTTCCCCTCTTCCCCTCTTCCCCTCTTCCCCTCTTCCCCTCTTCCCCTCTTCCCCTCTTCCCCTCTTCCCCTCTTCCCCTCTTCCCCTCTTCCCCTCTTCCCCTCTTCCCCTCTTCCCCTCTTCCCCTCTTCCCCTCTTCCCCTCTTCCCCTCTTCCCCTCTTCCCCTCTTCCCCTCTTCCCCTCTTCCCCTCTTCCCCTCTTCCCCTCTTCCCCTCTTCCCCTCTTCCCCTCTTCCCCTCTTCCCCTCTTCCCCTCTTCCCCTCTTCCCCTCTTCCCCTCTTCCCCTCTTCCCCTCTTCCCCTCTTCCCCTCTTCCCCTCTTCCCCTCTTCCCCTCTTCCCCTCTTCCCCTCTTCCCCTCTTCCCCTCTTCCCCTCTTCCCCTCTTCCCCTCTTCCCCTCTTCCCCTCTTCCCCTCTTCCCCTCTTCCCCTCTTCCCCTCTTCCCCTCTTCCCCTCTTCCCCTCTTCCCCTCTTCCCCTCTTCCCCTCTTCCCCTCTTCCCCTCTTCCCCTCTTCCCCTCTTCCCCTCTTCCCCTCTTCCCCTCTTCCCCTCTTCCCCTCTTCCCCTCTTCCCCTCTTCCCCTCTTCCCCTCTTCCCCTCTTCCCCTCTTCCCCTCTTCCCCTCTTCCCCTCTTCCCCTCTTCCCCTCTTCCCCTCTTCCCCTCTTCCCCTCTTCCCCTCTTCCCCTCTTCCCCTCTTCCCCTCTTCCCCTCTTCCCCTCTTCCCCTCTTCCCCTCTTCCCCTCTTCCCCCCTTCCCCTCTTCCCCTCTTCCCCTCTTCCCCTCTTCCCCTCTTCCCCTCTTCCCCTCTTCCCCTCTTCCCCCCCATGGAAGAAGATGTTTAGACACATGTGGTGGTGAACAGCCAAGGTGGAAGTGTATGCTATGCAAATTACACTCCGTGATCACCCTTTCAGATGCCTAAAGTCAACTGACATGAAATCCTCTTCCCTAGCTCTATGGCTCTCTTAGGAACTAGGGAGGGACAGCTGCTTGGGAGGGGATTGAGTCCAAACCTTCATTTTACAAATGAGAAAACTCAAAGCCCAGAAACATTAAGTGACAGGCCATGGGTGTCAGACACCTCAAGAAACACATCGCCTCCGTCACTCATCCTTTCCTCACAAAGTCCCTGGCCCCTTACAGCACTGCTTTTGTGAGGCCCCGCTCTGCTCTAACAGCACTGGGTGTGAGTGATGCGTACGCGGGGAGGCGGGCTCAGTGTGGACCTCAACTGAAACGCCCTAGAAAGGTCTCCCACAGAGGCAGAGCGAACACATCACTCTTCCTTGGCCCTGCTCAGTAAGACACATTGTGTTGCCTGAGTGCGTGTTAACAGAAATACCGTGAAAGGCTTCCCCCCAAAGGATCCTTCTGTTTGCGCTGAAAACTATCCCATATCTCTCTGTCACACACGTCAGGGACCCTTCTGCCCCCGCGGGGCCACATGCGCACTCACGCGCTGCGATCACCTGCTGCGTGCGGCTGAGGAGTTACATGTGTCCGCACAAACAAAGAAAACTCCAGGTGACTATGTATAAATGCCACCTTTCAGGGCTACCGCTAGGGGAGAAGACAAAACTCCATTAACTCTGGGTCAGCAGGAGACCAGTCTAGTGCCCGACTTCAGCGCCGTTTTAAATCTCTTTGCGGACTTCTTGTGAATCAAACTATATTGACTTCTTCCTCAGGAGGGCTGTTGCTCCATTTTGAAACACAGTGAAGAGGGTTTCACAGGAACTTTTCCAATCTTTGTTGAATTTTCCTTTTTTTCCATCTTACTTTGCTTCAACGTGGTAGCAAGGGGGGATGACCCTCAGCACAGCCGACGCAGCGAGCTGCAGAGGCCTCGCTGCCCAAGAGCGTGTCCCGCGCCCTCGGGGAGGCCAGGCCTCGTCCCACCCCGGCCCGGTGGCCTTAGCTCAGGGCCGCCGGACCACCGTGTCTCCAGACGGGGCCAGGGGCCCGCGGGGCACCGGCACGCCTCGTTCACAGCTCCTGCTCTGGGCCACTGGGACAATGCCTGGCAGCCTCTTCCGTTGGCAGCTGGTAAACTTTGATCTGGCGGGGCCACCTTGATTCCTACCATTTTTTCCCCTTGTTACTCAACAGTAGTTTCCTGAGGCGAAACTCTCCTTTTCGCTTTTGTTCAACATGAACTTCTCCCATTTCATTCAAAATTTATTACTTACGCTCACTTAAATGGAAGCCTAGGCCAACCACACCATTGGGGGTTCTAACACTTCATCGTCTCTGTTCCTTCCTCTACCTTAGTCAGCAGTACCGCAGCGTTGGGTCAGCTACATAACGACTCCCGCTCAGACACAGGGCAGTGGAGATGGACGGACATAGAACACGTCAGCCACCTGCTACGTTGCCGTTGGGTTACACGTCCTGCTCTGCCTGAGTTCTGTTCTTTATTAGCCCTCTGCAACACCATTTCCCAAAACATGGTCGACAAAGCCCTAGGAATCCCCAACCCTTTGAAAACACTTTCCATGACAAGCCCTGGTCCTGATGTGCCTTTTGCACCCTGTTGACATTGGCAGTGATGATACCGAACCCGTGAGGAGTCACACTGCTGGCAGCTCAGGGCGCAGCAGTCACCGCGCTCCCTGCCACGCAGTCACAGTGCAAGGAAAGCCAGCCAGCTCCTCCTAAGGACATCCTTGACGGGGCACTATGTTACCTCCACTAAACCTCTCCCCTGCACTCTCTGTTTCGTATCTGAGTGACACGATGGGAAGATGCATAAAGCAGTGCCGCAGCAGGTGCCGTACAGGACGGCTGTCTCAGAAAAGACCACGTGCTGGACCGTTCAACTTCTGACGTGAACGCACCACTGCTTCCGCGGTAGAGCGTGGATGAGCTGTGCTTGTCGGTGCTGGGTATCGGGCAGATACTTTCTGAAAAATAGCTGAAGGGAGCTGATCACTTCAAGGAACACAACTGACAGTATTTCTTGCCTATCGATACACATTAGAGGTGTCAAAGAACATTTACAATTTTGAAACCTTCTGTCACCGAGTTTGTGCATCTCTTTTGTACGCTAGCACGAACGGTGTCTACATGTGTAACACCTGTGTCACTTGGGGAACCAGAATTGTTCCGATGACTCCTGCACGGTACTACAGAATCACACCTGCATCAAAGATGCACATTCAAGGGGCAAGACAGGCCAATGGCTTTTCACGTAACACTTACAAACAATCCATTCCTGCACTCACTCACCTTTGTAAAACCAAATGGTCCAACTCTGGTGTACTATCAAAAAAAATTCCTTACGGTGACTGGAATTTACGCTTCTCTTGGACCCTGAACCCTCCCCTGGCTCACAGGGAAGGCTCTTGACAGCACTTCTCATTCCCTACCTACGATCCTCCAGGAAGAGAAGGCATTTGGGGAGGGACAAAAAAGGAAGTTAAAGCCTGAGGGTTAAGGAGAGACGTTTTGCTGGATGATCACTGCACATGTGCCAGTACTTCATATACTCTACACAATTTCCTGAAATGCTACTACTAAGGAAACAAACTCAGACTCAGGGGTTCAGTCTGTTGGCCACTGTCACACAGTTACAGCGGTGGAGCTAAGAGTGGAACCACATTTGTCTACATACATGTGGGTGTGTGTGTATGCATGTGTATATATACACACACACACTGTATATAGCATATATAGACAGAGCCAGATCTCTTCCCAATAGTACTATGCATAACCCAGAACCAGTTAAGACATGCTCTCCTGCCTTTATCGAACTTGCAAAGTTCATGAATGCATTTCCACGCACGTTAGGACTTCCATAGGTGACGAGACCTCTGGATCCTCAGTGCCGGGCATTCAGCTGCCTGCAAGTACGTGCTGAGACACACGGAATCATTTACGAGCCCATTTTCCCTGCTTGTCGGGCTGCGTCACATTCCTCATCCACCCAGGATCCTCCTTCGTCAGCTGCGCTCCTGGCCATAGAATTCAATAGCAAAACCTCCTTCATACATGTTTCTTTCTCTCTCTAACATACACTCAGTAGCCTCCAGAGTAACTCTAGACCCAGCACGCTCTCCATCCTGCATGGGGGACAGCATTCAAGGACTCACCCGGAACATGCACTTTGTTGCTGCGGCTCTTCTCTTATGACAAAGCACTCTGCAGAGAGTCCCTTGGACACAAAACCTTAGTATCTTCAGGATGTCGCACACAGCTGTAAACACAAACGGAAGCAAAGAGCAGCACAGGTTAGCTTTTCCATGCAACACGTGTGTCACACGCACTCTTCCTCTGGCATGCTTTTTCTTTCTTTCTGCCCTATATCCTTCTTAAAAACTGTGATTCAATACGGTTTTACTTTTGAGTTCTAACCACTTCCTACTTCACTGAACCCTACTCCTTTTAGCAGTATCATGGGGTTCGCACGGGCCACTCGATGCTATTTTCCATTCATCTTTTCCTTCCAGGGGTGTACACTAGAGGCCCTCCTAGTGCCCTTATGACTGTGACAAAACCTGATTTTTTCCACTGCTGTCCGTGGTACACTGGGCAGCTTCCCACGGACTCAGTGCTCATCGAAGGGAGCCTGGAATGACTGCCCGATGAGATGTCAGAAGCCTGCCCTACATTCCAGTTGCTTACAGGTCGATCCATCCATCTGTTCGTTTACTTTTAACTTTCCTTTTTGTTTGTCATCTCTAGCTCACAGTTGAGTGACCTCAACATGTTTGCCAAAAGCTTTCATTATAATTGAGACTTTGGGAATACAGTCCTCACTTTGACACTTACACTGCTACTTTCCATTTTCATAATACTTAAGCGTGCTTTTTCATCACCTCTCCACTTTCCCAGCAAGACAAAACAACAAACATTTATTGAATGCTTGCGAGATGTACAAACTATAGACTAGAATCCTGTGCGTTCTCTTTTTTACACAGCACGCGCACATACACACACACACACACACACACACACACACACACACACACACACAGGTGATGGCCTTCACAGCTTACTCGTGAAGAAACAGCCCCACGGTAGTCTATACCTATCCAAGGTCAGGTCACACGACCTTTAAAACGCTACATGTGGGATCGGAAGCATGTCCGTTTCACCACCAACAGGCTCCCTGTTCGACCTCCTACAACTGCATGACCGCACAGACAGGACACGGCATCCTTTGCACACGGTTCTGCAGACAACACATGCCATTCTATTCACAAAAGAGCTCTAAAACTCTCAAGTCCTGTCAAAGGACTACTTACACATTCTTCATACGGGTGTTTCTATCCGTCATGTATATAAATACATCTATAATGGCTTGAGGAAACATGACAGAATTAACCTTACCAATCCTTCAATATTGCACTGATTTGACATACACTGAATACACAGACAACTGGTTGGTCCCTAAGAATAGAAATCAGATGACAGACATGGGCTGAGCAGGACAAGGAGCATCTTCAGAACCGCAGCCAACGAAGTTTCTGCTTCCCTCACATGGCTCCGTGCGCTCCCTCCGGGCCCTCCTCCTTGTCTGTACAACTCTGGCCCAGAGCGGCTCCACTACATTAGGCACAGGTTGCCATTCATCCAGGGTGCCTCGTGCCAGGCCTACAGCACACTCCTTTCAATTTCTTCTCTTCCACTGTGTGTGGTCAGTAGGCACTCCGTCCACACTCCCAGATATAGCAGGGAATCGATGCCTTGTGCCACGGAAGCAACCAGAGATGCTCCTGGACGGTGTTTAGAGAACAACGTGAAACCCTGCCGCCTCTTCCCAGAACCAGGGCAGGGGGAACGTTGGCCTGTTGGCTAAGCCTCTAGATACACAGACGATTGGCAACGTTCAGCACGCTTCCTTCAGGACAAACTTTAGGGGGAGCTTTGAGTTTGAGCCTCATTGCACTGACATTTATAAAACACATGCTCACTCTACACAAAATGCTGTCATTTTACAATTAACTTTGAACCCTTACTCCTAGCACAGAACAACAATAACGATGAAACATAGAACAGTGTCGTTTCTAACCATGATACTAAGCCAAACCATTTTAGTGACATGGCTCTGAGTGACTTTCACCCCGCTGGACATCTAGTCATGTCATCAGCTGCATTTATCAAGGATGACCTAGAGGAAGCTCACCAATGATTCAAGCTCATTCCTCAATGCCATCTCTTCTAGAACTGCAGGCAGACCAAGAAGACCTCAGACAGAGGGGATGGGGTGTCTATGAGCTTGCTCACGCGTAGGAGGAAAAGCATACTGTAGAGTTCCAGAATCAGCAGACTGCTGCCACCCCATTTTTGACAGACACATCACAAGAGAAAGAACGGGGCGGTCTCCAGAAACTAGTTTCAGAGACTTTTGAGGTATGCAAAGTCTTAGAAACTCTCATCACACGGTTTTACAAACTCCTGAGTCACACAGTACAGTTTTGGCTCTAAGGTTATCGTGTAACATGAAAATTCCTTACGAAGATGCAGTATTGGAAGCCGCTGTATCATCTGTTAAGAAGTGTTTTAGGGTCGATTTTTCCTCTAGCATTATAAAGATTACTATGATGTTGACAAATGTATCTTCATAAACCAATGTGAGCATTCATGCCTAACGTAGTGCAGCCGCTCTGGGCCAGAGTTTTACAGACAAGGAGGAGGGCCTGGAGGGAGCACACGGAGCCACGTGCGACAAAATGTTGAGCATTCATGAGTGTAAGTAGACCTTTATCCACGGCACACATGCTTTCAACAGTTCTCTGGGTTTGAAAATTTTCAAAACATACATTAGGAAAACAGGCATTATCTTTAAACACTACACCTACACTGATGGTGGCAAGAAGTCTTACAACGTCAACACCCGACGTAAAGCAGGAAAAGCAGGTCCACCTTTTCCATGTTTGCCTCCAGGACACATCTCGAGTCGGGAGGGCAGAACAGTCCTTACTGGTGGGACCCAAATACTGGAAAAAAGTCCTCATTGTCAGACTGGAAGGTCACACGAGGTCAGGTTTCTGCGTCACTCTCTTCCAAGTCATAAGAACCTGTCATTTCAGCGAGGATGCTATGGGGAACCAGACATTCGAACGCACTCACCCCTCACAGGGACTGCGCGTTTGCTTCCAGACCACCGTGAGAAGGCAGATACTGCGAGACAGCAAGTCACACGAGTTTGGTGCTTTCCCAGTACATGTAAAAATTATGTTTACACTATTAACCGTGCAGTAGCATCGTGTCTAAAAAACAATGCAAATACCTTAATTTAAAAACACTCTTTGCTAAAAAATACTAACCATCTGACAACACACGGTTACCAACTTTCAGTCTTTAAGAACTGCGACCTCTGTGAGTGTCATTAAGCAAAGTAATAAAACGAGGTATGCCTGTAAAATGTTTCCACTTACTAGAGACACGGGTAGAAACGTCATGAGACTCGATTCCATTTAGCAAGACGGCTGAGGAATCTCCATACTGTTTTCCACCATGGCCGCACCAACCAACATTCCCACTAGCACCGTAGGAGGGTTCCCTCTTCTCCATACCCTCTCCGGCATTGACCATTTATGGACTTCTGAATGATGGCCATGCTGGCTGGCGTGACGTGAGATCTCATTATAGTTTTCATTTCCATTTCGCTCATCATTACCAAAACTGAGCATTTTTCTGTACACCTATTGCCCATTTCTATGTCTTCATGGGAGAATGGCTTCTGCCCATTTTTGCTTTGTGGGTTTGTTTCTTTCTTTCTTATTAAGTTCTGTGAGCTGCTTCTATATTCTGTAAACTAAGCCCTCGGCAGTCACATCTTTTGCAAGTATTTTCTCCCAGTCTGTAGGCTGTCTTTGTTACACTGATGGTTTTTTGCTTTGGTGCAGCCATTATGGTCAAACAGGATGGACATTCCTCCAAAGACTGAAAAACAGACTTACCGTATGTATGGTCCGGCAGTCCCACTCCTGGGCATATATCCAGAGGTAACTCTACTTCGAAAAGACACGTGCACCCCATTGTCCATAGCAGCACTATTTCCAGTAGTCGACACGTGGAACCCACCCCAATGTCCATCCACGGATGACTGGATAAAAAAGCTATGGTATATTTATACAACGGAATACTTCCGAGCCAGAAAGAATAATAAAATAATGCCATTTGCAGCAACATGGACGGACCTACAGATCACCCTACTAAGTGAAGTCAGCCCGAAAAAGAAAAATACCGTATGATATCACTTCTATGTGCCCTCTAAAAAGCAGACGCGTGAACTTACTGACCAGACAGAAGCAGACTCACTCACAGACATAGGAAACAAACTTATGCTCGCTAGGGGGAAAAAGGTCGGGAAGGGATAAATGGGAAGTTCGAGCTCTGCAGCTACTAATATATATAAAACACATCAACAAGTTCATACTGTACAGCACTGGGGACTCTCTAATATTTTATAGTAACCTCTAATGAGAAAGAATACAAACACAAATGTATGTAAGTATGTATGTATGTATGTATGTATATGTAAGACTGAAACATGAGGCTGTACACCAGAAACTGGCAACATTGTCAACTGACTCTACTTCAATAAAAAATAAATTCAAAACAATTTCTTAAGGCGGAAAAGATGCCTGTACAATATCTTAAATTCAGAAGAAAAAAAGATGTCCTAAGCATTAAAAAGTGGAGGAAGCGTCTTTTGGGGGTGATGGATAGATGCTATACTTTCTTGAACGTGGTGGTAGATCATGGTGGTAATGACACAACTATCCACTTGACAGAACTCATCAACTGTACACTTGTAAAACGTGAACGTTACTGTATGTAAATAATACTTGCATAAAGGTGATTATAAATACTAACAAATCCTACGCAACTAAAAATGCTCATCTAAGGGAAGCACGATCTCACCATCCTTTTTAAGAATACTTACCAAGAAATTATCTTACTCTTAATTTTGTATAAAAGAAGACTACAACATCATTGGAACCTGTTCACGGAGCCTGTTTTAATGCTGCCTAGTATCTGCAGCCAGAGTACAGTGTGAACGCACTCACGGTGGCGTGAGACTCTAACACAACTGCTTTCATACTTCTTTGGCAGTCGTGACGGTTACCTTCTAACATGCCTCTCTCCTTTCTTTAGCCCTGGAATGAGACCAGACGTCAACTCTCCTCCATCCAGCTCTTCAGCGGCCACGGGACCACCTCCCAAACTCTGCCTGGTGTGCTCGGATGAAGCTTCGGGATGTCACTATGGGGTCCTGACTTGTGGAAGCTGTAAAGTATTCTTCAAAAGAGCAGTGGAAGGTAGTGTGTGTTTTGAAGAGTTTTGTTCTTCCTCTATTGGGTTTCTGTTTCTCTGAGTGGATTTGGAAATGTGTACTATATGCAAAGTCCATTAAAGCTAGAAGTAAGTCAAACCAGGAAGAGGGAGCTGGCTCCTCAGTCCTCTCGTGGGAAAGAGAGACTTCAAAAAGCAACGCAAAGCAGGAGGGGAGAGCTCACTGGTGGAGCGCATGCCTGACACGCATGCCGTCTTGCCTTCCATTTCCACTACCTCCGTTAGAAACCAAAAAGAAAGTTAAAAATAAATAAACCTAATTACATTCCCCGCCCCCTAAAAAAAAAAAAGGAAAAAAACCTTAGTTCAAAAGCAACGTAGGCCAACTAGAATACAATAGAAGAGCATGAACTCAAGGGAGGGAGCACGGTCAGAGAACAGAAAAGAACCGCAAGACGTCGCCGTCACGTACGGTGATCGCGCTAGGCTTCGGCAGTGACGGTGCTCGTCGTGTTACTGGCGCGGACTTCCATCCCCGTAGACTGGCTGCTTCTAAAACCGCCAGCTTTTCCACTCTGGCAAAAATGAGTGACAGTGAAAACCATGAGGGGGGAAAGGATTTGTTTCTGTTTCTCCCTAGTGAGCCATGGCAGTGTGCTAAGGAACGCCTAAATGCGGTGGTGTTTATACGAATTTGACCTGCTCCCGGCCCTCTGGGAGGTCACGGTCAACTTGGAGGGAAAAGATGAGTTAACAATGACAAGCAACCGAGATGATAGCACAGACGGACAAGTGATGCACTGCCTGAGGAGGTCAGGAAAGACAGTGTTTTAGAGAAAGGGATTTCACCCTACAATTATTCTATGCATAGAAATGTGACCCTTGTGACAGATTCAGTCTGCTTACAAAGGCAACTTCTCAAAGAAGGAAACACTCGTTTCCTAACTTATTGGAAGCCCACTAACATTTTCTAATACCAGCAATTTCTCTGGGAAACAAACTTGCATCATTTAGTTGTTTGCAAACCTTTAGAAGGCAGTGTGGCCTGAATGAATTACCTACACCTCTGATTATATGAGTTTTTAAAGACATATCATTATCTATTCATTCACAGGATGAGAAGGATTACTACTACTAGTATCATTAGCCTTGAGTTGTGTTTGCATGTCCTTAACAGTTCTGTACGTCATTTTCCTTTGTTTGGATGGCTTTTAATACATTAACACACTATAAAATGACCCACGTTAGCCACATACGGCACAGCGATGCAGGCTGCGACTGCTTTGCTACATCATCCAGCTACTGAGTAGACGAGACGGTCCTTAGGTAAAGCCCACCGCTAGCTCACACAATGCCACTAACACAGGAGCTGTTATTTACCACAAACCCCAAGGAGAAGGAAGCTTCTTGTCCTTCCTTTACTCAGCACTTCTCAACTCGTTACTGATTTCCAGGATATAAATTCAGTGCTAGCAGTA
The DNA here is from genome assembly GCF_048773025.1 of Camelus bactrianus. Classification (NCBI taxonomy): domain Eukaryota; kingdom Metazoa; phylum Chordata; class Mammalia; order Artiodactyla; family Camelidae; genus Camelus; species Camelus bactrianus. Next base: position 102,164,956 of record NC_133541.1, on the reverse strand, counting down.
CTGCACTATTCCTGTATATAGTAAAGAATACTGACAGACTGAATACTAAAAGAGACATTCAGAATCACACAGTGGAGCCTTAAAACACTTACAGGTATTTTAAAAATGTTTTTCATTGCTCTTCATCTTCGCTAAAATTGTTCTTTAACACCGGGCTACAGATTCCACTTCCATGGCCTACAGGAACCCAGTGTGTGTCACTGGCCAAATACAATACAGCTGGAGGAAGGAGGGCAATCATTGTCACGGGAGTGCAGCCATGCCCTGCCTAGAAGCATCCACATGTCATTTACCAAGAAAAAAGGGCTAAACATCCCTCCCAAGTGAGACATCGCTGCAGGCCATAGGCCCTCTGGGCTAAATCCCCGCTTGACAATTAAATTCTTAAGACTTGTTTTGAGGTAAAAATGTCATTGACTATTAAATGATACACATTTTGAAACAGTACAGCTAAGTATTTCACTCAAGTATGCTGGCTACGTGACATGATTACTAAGAAAAGGCTAAAATGGGGACTGAGTTAATTAAATCCTTAATTTGGATTTAAATTGTCTTCACACTCCTTCCACCTCTAAACTTTTGTCATCCTTCGCTAGCCTAACTCATAGCAGTTTTTCCACTTTTCCTTCCGAGTCACGATGCAAGTATGCTTTAAGCCCAGATACTTATTTTGCAGCACTCTTCAATCGTGACAAAGGTGCTCGTTGTATGATTTTACAATACTGTGTGCATTCCATTTTTAACACCTGCTAGAAATTACAGGTTATCCACCACATCAGTACAGCATCTATTAAATACCCAAACATTTAAGTATTTTTAGGAAATCTGCAGAAGTTTTACTTCTTATCCGTACAACACACATCAAGGATATGCTGAATTTTTATTCTTTATTCTGAGACTTGCTTTCCTGCTCACACGAAAGAACTGTGGGTAGCTCCACTTCTTTTCATCTAAACTAGTTCAGTCATCTTTTTCCCCCCGAGTCCCTTTTTCCTTTGTCCCCTTTGCCCGTAAGGGCGTGCCATCGTCGTCGGTGGGTCGCGACGGAGATGGGCGTCGGCTGCCCTCTATTTCCCCTGTACCGAGTACCATATATGTGTATCGTATCATGTCATGAACAGCTCTGTGAGCTCTTAGATGGTGTGATGATCCACATTTGCTAGTCCGGGAAACTGAACCTCACACAGCTTCAGTGGCAGACCTAGAACTCAAACATAGCTGTCTCCAAACACACTCTTCACCACGGTGCTGCACTGCCCCCCAGATATGGCAAAGGTCTTGTCTCCTGGCAGTTTACACTCTAGTTACATACTGAGATCAAAGCCCTAACGAGGGGATTACTTAATAGCTAGCATTCATCGAGAGCTTACGACGTGCTCGGCGCTGTTTTTTTAAGAACCTTCGACGCGACGGCCTTTAACCCTGGCAAAAGCACGGCAGCATCGGTGCTCATGTTCCAGCTTTACAGAGATGGGGGAACGGGCTCAGCAAGGTTAGTCAGCATGGCTGAAACCACACGGCTAGGAAACAGAGCTGCCACTGAGATCAAGGGCTCCCTGGCAGCTCACCGTGTACACGTGCCCCTCGTCGACACTGTTTTTGAGAGCAGTCGAGGAAGAAGCCCAAGCTGACAGTCCCAGTTCCCATTTACAACTTGCACGCTTCACACAGGGCCTGCCAACGGCGCAGAGCCCTCGAACACGCCCTTTGCCACGTTGCCCATTTCCTGTAGCGCTTGCCTTCTCTCGGCCGTGTCCGCGCATCGCTGCCCCGTTCCTTCGCATTCGCCTTGGACCACTCTTTCAGTAACAGTTTACTTACAACAGCAACAACTTGACTGTCCCTCCTGGGTTAGCTACTTACTCATAGGTAACAAATTGTCCCCCCAATCAGTAGCTTTCAACAGTAGACTTACTATATCATACACTTTAGGAGAGTCAAGACTTTAGGAGCAGCTCATTAGCCGGGTACTCCTGAAGACTCTCATGAAATGACATCAGGCTGCGGGTGGGGGCTGCAGACATCTGAAGGCTGGACGGCAGCTGGAGGACCCACTTCCCAAACCGTTCACGATGGTTTCGGCAGGAAGCTTCAGTTCCTCGCTCTGTGGGCCTCCTCTCTCAACGTAGCAGCCAGCATCCCTCTAAACACATGATACACAAGACAGGGTGACAGATATGGAAGCAAATCGTGTTTATAACTTCATCTCACATGTCACACACGGTCATTTCTGCCATACATTTTGGTCACACAGACCCATCCTGGTATACTATGGGAAGTGATTGCCTAAGAGGGTGACTGTCAGAAGACACACTGCTGGGGGCCATCTGAGAGACCGGTAACCACACCTACTGAGAATAAAAATCAGAATCCATAGCCAAAATTACGTATCTACCATAAAAAAAAATAATGCACACAAAACAATGTTAAGCAATTCCAGCTGACCTGAAGGCTCTTCTCCTGACATCTCATCTGCCTTCTTTACAAAAGGAATTTACCAAGTGGCAGAAGACAGCAATGGCAGTGTCTCGTCGTCTCATCAAAAGCATTGACAGGCAGGGACTTTTACTGGTACTTGTCCATGCCTTATAAAATAGTAACCGCTAGCTAACACTCCCCCTTTTATAGAGAAGACACCCAGAGACTTACCCAACTTCCTATAACCAGACAGAACTGATTTTAGTTTATGAAGGAAAAGGCCCCCAGTCCTATAGCTCAGATTCCTAACTGTGCTCAAGACACACCTGGGGGAAAAATCATTAGCTTAACATGTACGTTCTCATCTTTTGCTTAGATATCTATCAAGCATTGCACCTTTTCCTGTGGAGAGCAGTGAGTCATCTCTTCAGTTGTCCTTTCTAGTCGCTGCAGGACAACAATTCAGGGACGTTCCTCTGGTAGAATTGCTTTGTAACTGCTCCAGCGATGATGGCATCTGTTGTTCCTATTTAAACTTTATAGAGGACAGAATTATGGGGTTAATGCTTCCATTCCATGTCCAAGTCGAGAGGCTAGGAAACGTACACGATACAGAGAGGAACTGAAACAGCTGGTACCGACATTTGGCATTGGAGCACGACTCTGGAACAAAGCAGAATTGTAGGCCAGCAGTCAACTCTGCGGCCTGTCCTCACAAAGAACTGAACCTGATACTGTTAACCAGCTCCCCAAAACGAGCGCTTGCAAGGAGCACTGTGACTTACCATACTACGAACAAGAAAAATACAGTATGTTTTCATCCAAGTCAAGGGTAGGGTTGGCCTATGCCTCAACGGTCTTTTCCCAGAAGTCTGATCTAGGTATATTCTGCCGAGCAAATTCATAGTTACGATCTTCTTCTCTCTTCCTGGAATATGATCTACTTGAGAAGACAGACGCCCTGAAGTCTTCTGAAGACCGTCCCCTCTGGTATCGTGGGCATGGACTCCTCATTATCTACTCTAGCTACGGGACGTGCCGGCCTCGTGGAGGCGGCGCCCTCCGTGTCTGCCAGGCTAGCGGATCCTCCGATCCTTTTCTTCAACAAAAAAAAAACTACACAGATGGATTTGGGAGGTGGGGTCCGGGGTTGGAACACTTTCCTTCTTTTCCTTTTAAACTTTCCTTGACATTTTTGGCCAGGTGACAACTGCATCTTAACCTCTGAACACATTATTGAATACTGTGTGCCAAAAAAGATTTTAAGCAGTAGCGACCTTTCATATTTACATTTTACTATCTGTGAAATAATGATCCAATATCCCTAAGATACAATTCTTCACTTTGCCAAGTCTGATGCACCCGGCAGCCTTAACATTCAAGATTCAGTGCTCACCTATCATTTCGTTCAGTATTTGGAGGGCGGAACACACTTTGTTGGCATATGGTGACATCATGTTGAACTACAGTCATTTTCCCTTTAGGATTCTCATAATATTTTTAAACCACTTTCCTCTGTCACTCCTCCTTCACATTAGGTCAGAAATCATAATCAAATAGTCATTACACAGATACTCTAACTTTCGTTAAAAAGAAGAAACTGTTTAAAGACCATTTAAAGAACCGTTTATCCACAAAGAGGATCCGTGCGGTGGGTAGTGACTGGACAGGGGCAGGAAGAGGGCTTGTGGGGTACTGTTGTTGATCCGAGAGCTGATGATGTGGAAGCGTCCCGTCTATCACAATTTGGCAGGCGGTACGCTTACGATTGGTGCCCATTTCTATATGTATACTGCAGTCGAGTTTAATAAACTCTGTCGAACACAGTAAGACAGACTTTTGAGGCTGACCCCTCCACTCTGTAACGCATGTAAAGAAGTACACTGTCCCTTCCTTCATCGGTGCCTTTGATCCTGGGCTGTGTTCCACCCAGAACAAAAATACAAAGCCTGTCCATGAAAATATTCTTTTAGACCTCTTACATTTTAACAGTGTCTTCCTTTCCCATTTAGGACAGCACAATTACCTTTGTGCTGGAAGAAATGATTGTATCATCGATAAAATTCGAAGGAAAAACTGCCCCGCCTGCCGCTATAGAAAATGTCTTCAAGCTGGAATGAACCTGGAAGGTAATCTTAAGTATCCAAAAGGAATTCTCTCTGCATCAGATAAAAATGTATCGTTTTCCTTTTTAAAATCTAAGAGATGAAGTATTGACAAGTAGAAATTTTTAAATGACTCTTTCATGATCTGCTCAAGTGTACTCACCCCCTCTTACTACACACAGTGAATTCAGTATACCCAGACCATAGACTAAGAAAGAAAATTATGTCACCGTGAACTTTAGAGTATTGTAAGCAGCATTACTTTTATCTTACTCCTTTTCTCAACATCAGAACTATTTCCTACGGTTAGAAATACTGCTCAGATATTTTTGCATGTCCACTTTTCTGTTAGTTACCTCTTACTTGACATAGGTGTATGTATGTGCTGTGTGTCTATGTGATTTCTTACCGATCGGTAGCAAGGAGGGACTCCTCAAGGACACATTGGATAGTTTTGTTTTTTGAGTAAGGAAGGAATCCGAAACGACTTCTAAGTTTATTTCACATTCCTACTTATATGGCACATCATATACTTAACATTCACCTCGTCATTTAAAATCTTTTCTCTGAAAAAAAAAAAAAAAAGAGTTTGGAATTTTGCTTTAATTGAAATTCTGTCAAAGTGGTGGTGGGGGTGCCTTGTAAACCCATGTGCATTTTGATTCAGCAGATATTCACCAACAAGGTGGACACTAGACATAAAATGACTATAACAGTGTCAGTATTTAAAATCAGTAAAATAGCACCTGTATTCAAGGAGCTGACCATCTAGTTGGGCTGCAGAGTCAATCACAAAACAGCACATACAGCACACAAAAGGAATAGAGCGACAACGGGAACGAGGGGAGGGTCACCGCATTCTGTCCCGGAGGGCGGGGAAGATTCCTGCAAGAAGCAACATTTCATTTTAAATTTAGACAAGCCGAGTGGGAGAGTTAGGTGGAAAATAAAGGCAGAGACATGATCAGATTGGTGCTTTGGAAACAGTCATCTTGCATACGCTGGTATTAGAGGGAGAATGGAAACCATGCTGTTCATTCGATAGGAGAGACTAAATGTTGCTGCTATTTAGCACGTCGTGTATGTTTTGAGCTATTCAGTAGATTGACGGGTGTGAATACAGTCTTAACTCCCCAAGCCACACACACAACATGATCTTCTCACTTCATCCTATTACTTGCATAGCAAAAGAGACAGATGAAATTAGTCTTTTCTTTACCATGTTTACACACAGTCATGACATCATCACCTAACCCTGTTTCTTCTAAGAATGCCTAGGTTGCTTGAACTTGACCGCAACAGCGCCAGCCTGTATCCCTACTATAGTGCGGCTGCTTACCCGGTGACATTACCGGTCAACTACCCGTCAAGCTTCACATTCATCTTTGGAGCTTTCAACATGTAATACTCTCTTCAGCTGTTCCTTGTCTATCCAACGTATGAGGGAATTTTCTTATTCAAAAGAAATAAGATGCATCAAAGATCAAGTACTGATTCTGATGGCCTAACTGTGTCCCATTTCTCTTCCCTCTTACAATTCAGTAACAGTTGTAGTGCCCTTGGCCTTCACCTCACTCGAAGACCAAGGCAGTGAATGACATCTCTGTTTTCTCTGTATGATCGAGTGTATCATCACTGCCATTTCTAATCAGATCTTCGGTTGAAAAGTCACCTTTTTTGAATGAATAAAATTTAAACGTACGACTTAAACTGAGATGCAATGTCTCAAAACACTACTAAAAAATAACCACACTGCATGCTTTTCTAGGGTCTCATGTAAAATATCAGAAATTGGGCCTACGAGCCTTTGTCAAGAGCTACAACATGCTAGTCTTGGTTATACCTTCTATTCAACGAGGTTATTTTGGACCCTCAAATAAAAAACACTCTCCACTCGGGCCAAGGTTAACCTTATGTCCACTTACACTACACACTTTGTCATTATAATCATGTATTAGATATTAGGTAGCACCTATCATGCCGTTGATAATGTCATTCTACTTGTAGAAAAATTTAAAGAAAGCCGTCTTTTAAAAAAAATCTAAGTTAATAGACTTTTTATATACGTGTGTTTCCAGCGTGGAAGCCTCATTTTTTAAAAAAGTTATTCTAGTAATATATAAAACCTTTCTTTGAAGTCTATGTGTGTCCCAGAAATACTTGATGGGCCATAATACTTAAGTATGAAACACATGGCTCATCTATATTCTTCTTATTTAAAAAAAATTTTTTTTAAATGTTCGCATTTGCTCGAGTCTTTGCCTAAGCCAAGCAGCTTCGTGACATCCCCAGAGTAATTTTGCAGAAGCCATCAACTCTCTCAGAGCAGTTCTCTCCACAGATGTAATTTAGCACTGCAAGTGGTGTATTTTGATACTGCTGCCCCATACCAAGTCATTCTCAAGATTGATTTCAAGGCAGTCGTCTTCACTGCTCAGAGTGCCTGGCATTTGCATACACTGTGAGTTTCTTCCTGGAGATCCTAAATGTTTTATCCTTCTTTCATTTTAAGGTATACTGTAATCATTCCCAATTACAACTTTATTTTTGCCATCAAGAGCTAAGTGGAACTTACAGGCAAGGAGCCTTATGGTATTATTGCATTTCCTAACCGGTATTTAAGCTAAGGTTTAAACCAAGATGACTTTACTTTTATTAAAAATAAAATGGAGCTATCACAGACTCCTGTACAGAGCATGTATTGACTGCTCATCCTTATGGTCCAACCAGAACTTCATTTACAGTAAAATCTCATCAACTAAGTTGCTTTAAAATAGTTATTGTTTAACTAATTCAATTAACAACTTCCTGCTAAGTTATGTGAAAATCTGTTAGTACCTTTTCTTGCTCTGCTCTGCTTTACACAGTTGGACTCACCAGTGCTTCTTAGCTTAATTCAAAACCAGTTCTTTCTCTAAGGAGTATAGGTAAGCAGTAAGAGACTAATTGTATAGTGAGGATAAGAAAAGACTTCAAAATATGCCATCTTGTCTGTGTCCTTCTCTTTTCTAATGTGCAGTGTAGGAACATATGTTCTAAACAAATTGCAAACTGACGGTTCATTGAGATTTTTACAATATCGCTGCAGTGTATTCATTTGGGACATGCATGTCCTTGTTAACTTGTCAAAGTACATATCATGACTTTGACATCTGGGTGTCACTGAGACGCCTTTGGCTGTTGAGAGGATTTCTTTATGTAAAGGAGCTCTTCCTTTTTTAAAGCTTTGTCACTCCTCTACAGACTCAGACTATGCAAATTCAAAATACTCTACAACCGTACTTCACCACCAGTTGAGGCAAGCATCAGTCTTGTATAGCACTTAACGTGTGCCAGGAACGATTCTGTCAACTGACTTAAATCTGGACAGACAGACTCTAAGAAGCAGGTACTAACAGTATCCTCCTTGTACAGAAGAAGGAATCAAGGCCCATGCAGTAATTTGCACAGATACCCAACTACTAAAATGGCAGAGCCAGGATTTAAATTCAAACATGCTGCTTTCCTACTCAAGCTCTCTTTACTACTATACCATACTTTCTCTTCTACAGAACACAGTAAAATAAATGATCATGATCCTTTTTCTCTGCTTTCAAATGGTAACTAACAGTTCTTCAATGTGGCAGCAGAGAGTGCAGTAAGAAATGGGACCGTTCTATTCAATGTAAACAACAGACTTCCCCCCTCCCCAACACTGGACATTGAGATGTATAGTTCTCGCCACTGCATCTGTCCTCCACTAACTGCAGTTGGTCATTTTAGGGACAGAGCATCTAATAATGATTCTAAAAGGTAATTTGCATTCACTTTCCGCTTAGCAAGAGAGTTTGCCTACCTTACAGCAGAAGACAGGTACATTTCTTCTTAAAGGTCAGTTAGTCTCCTCGCCCTTCCTTGCAGCTCTGAACACTTCCTTTTAAGAAGACTAATTCTTTGCTGGCTTCAGCACATCAACTAACAAGGAATGATACTTTTGTCACTGGAACCAATTACGTCAAGTATTCCTTAAAAATCTACAGAATCCTTGTTGTCATTTGATTATACTGTTCCAAACTCAGTCAAAAATAAAAGATAACTTTAGTGACTTTTTACATACTATGAGAATGGGTAACTTTACGTTTACAGAGTCATCGATAAAAATCTCTTACAGGAGGGAAAGTACCCACTAGTGATTTATATAAATAAATATATATATATATATATCCATCATAAAAATGTAAAAAGTGGATTTTTTAGTGTTAGAACTAATACTATTTTTAGCCTGTGATCTGCTGTATCATCTCAGCATCTTGATAGAAAGGGGACTCTGTGCAAGCCTGTAGGGAGTATCACTCTCTTCATTATACTTATTACCATAATTTAGATTAACCCTAACACATGACCGACTGATGCGGTATTACAAACAAGATTCTTTCTTTCGATTAACAGTCAAACTAATTTGCCTTGTGTAGGTAATGACCATTTTGACTTTGCAATGAAACTGAGACGATTTATGGAAGAATACATAGAAGTAATTTGTTTAAATTGTTTAAACACAGTGTTGTAAGACAATTCTGCATAACTGGCATGAAGTAACTGGCTTATTGGAAAAGGAAGTTAAATGCATGGGTTCCTCTTGATCCTTTGCTTTCAAGGAAAAAATTTCTCTTTTCTTCCATGTCACTTTATCGTCATTGCTATATAAAAGATTTCTCCTCTTTCCATCTCAATAGTTTCAGAAGTTAAAATACCTCTTAAATAAACGATACCACCCAGACCTTCCCATGGCAACTCATTTCTGTGTATTTTTTTTAATACACACAGCTCGAAAAACAAAGAAGAAGATAAAAGGAATTCAGCAGGCCACTACAGGAGTCTCACCAGACACTTCTGAAAACCCTGCTAACAAAACAATAGTTCCTACAACATTACCACAACTCACGCCTACCCTGGTGTCACTGCTGGAGGTCATCGAACCCGAGGTGTTATACGCAGGGTACGACAGTTCTGTTCCGGATACGACGTGGCGGCTCATGACCACACTCAATATGCTAGGGGGGCGGCAGGTGATTGCGGCAGTCAAGTGGGCAAAGGCCATACCAGGTAAGACGTCAGAGATGACACAGCTAACGCACAAACCTTAACATTTTTTCAATGAAACCCTCTCGCTCTTCATCATCCTGATCCCGTGGCGCGTCTCGTTTCTCTTACTTGGTTCTGGGCACTGACGATGACGGTCAGGTAACTAAGCAAGAGTGAAGAGTCTATGATAAAACTTCTACACTGCTCCTTGCTTTTTAGATTATTACTCGGAGCACGTAGTGATTTCAGATGAGATAATGTAACATCAGAACTACAGTTACCAGGGTTACTCACTATTCCTTTACCTAGAAGTCTAGGACATAATAATGTATAGTATTTCTTCTAAGTATCACTTGTAAAATCAGGTTCTTTCCAAACTTGCCTAGTAACAGCCCTAGTAACACTGTCAAAAAGTACTCAAATTGAAAATGATTTCAACTCTTCACTCAAAATTACGTGTGGACTGTAAGTTTTAGTTAATTTAACTTCAACATAATGTGAAATAAAAGTTCCCCTACTGAAACTGGATGTAGCACGGCAGAAGTCAACGTCAGTGTCAACTCGGACGTCACAGTTACACGGGAACTGACAAGTTTCAGTTCACACCAATAGTTAGAGACAGACAAGAATAAAGTAACCTTGCCTCCTGTCATTCATGCTCTGTCACGAGGGAAAGAGGTGTAACTATTAGGGGAAGTTTTTCAACTTATATTCACTGAACGAGTAACGTCCTGGGCCAGGACTCTTAGCTTTCTATTTTACTGTGTAGTACACCATTTATTTAGTGGATACTTAAGTCGGCAAAAACTGTTAAAACTGACTGAACTCTTAAGTTTTTTGCTTTTTCGTCCTAACATGCCAGATCAGAGAAAACTCTGCCTACTTGGTGCTTCACTTCCTCTGTCTGTCAGGGGTCCCCCAGTGCTGTCTTGGGCAGTTCCCAGCAAGACGATCATCTCTTTGATAACTGGACTGTTTGCTCAGACCTTCATGTCTCCGATTTCAGGATTCAGGAACTTACACCTGGATGACCAAATGACCCTACTTCAGTATTCGTGGATGTTCCTCATGGCATTCGCCCTGGGATGGAGATCCTACAGACAATCGAACGCAAACCTGCTCTGTTTTGCTCCTGATCTGGTTATTAATGAGTAAGTCGTTCTCCCTGTTTTCACAGGGTATTTTTACCCAGCTGATGTTTTCCTGATGGACTCCTGTTGTGCATTGTGATCATTCAGGGACTGAGTCAGTCCTACCAGTTGTCTTGGAACTGGGCAAACTTGAAATAGAGTTGTTTATTAATTCTGAAGGCAGGCCAAGTGTACTGCAGAGCATATTACTTGTGGCATCATGACTGTCCCAGGACATACTTGAGGCTATTTTTTAAGCAGGGAACATCTCTTGGGATCAGTAAAGTCTACACCAAGTAAAAAGGAACCTTACTGTGGCACTGCTTTCACTGTGAAATCCCATTCCAGACGGGAAACAAAGCGTGACACAATTCACGTGCACCCTGCTCTCAGTAGGACAACTACACACGAGAGCAGCTGGGCTGAGGGGATGGGAGGCACGGACCCGCAGACAAAGGCTATCCTTTTGCGTAGCAAGGCTCGCTCCATGTTTATAACTAGCAAAGAACATAGGGACAATTTTTTTTTTTTTTTTATCTGGGAGAGAACCAACCAAGCTTTAAGGTTTGATAGACCAGCTGCCTCTCGTCCTCTAGGTTCTTGCTTCTATCTGAGACCTGTTTCAGGTGTTCGCTTCCCCTTACCTCCACTGCATTTGTTTCCCCACTAGTTTTCCACCTCCAGTGTATCCTCCATCATGTTGACTCATTTTATCTTCTTAACACACAGTGTGATCATATAATGTGTGTCCCTGACACAGATGTCTTCACTGACCACTCACTGCACACTCAGCAAGGTTTCTGGCTTTCCACAATCTGGCCTCCACTTTCTCTCTCATCGTCCTCTTTCACATCCTCCTTTTTCCCACTCAGATCATCTATCCTTCAAACATACCCCTAGATCACGATGTTCACATCATCCTGTAGAACCTCTCTGCTTTATCTGCCTAGCTCTTACCACTGTCTGCCTTGCATTATTACTTCTTTGTGTTCACAGCTAATCGTCCTTAATTAGAATGCAAGCACAGAATTCACACATGCACGCACACACACACACACACACACACCCATGGTCTGGGCAGAGTTAAAAAATGAAAGATTTGTGTTTTTAATTGTGAGCTGCAGGTGCTGTTGACTAGAGATCCAGAAAAAAATATTGACATCTTAAGCCACATTAATAGTCCGCAGAATAACAGTCTCATTATACTCTAAGTTATTTCATCACCAGTAAGTAGTGTGTGTTCAAAACTGAATACCGTGTTCAAGGTAACAGTGACAACTTTAAGGATGTCCAGAGTGGCAAGGAGTTTGGAAATCAGCATCAACTGAGGAACAGAGGATGTATGGAGGAAAGAGAAAAGGCTGCTTGGCAACAATGAGGACAGCCTAAGACGCTGTCCTAGGAAGATAAAACACACATATTGCTTTCTCTGTTAGGTATGCCAGTCACAAAAAATAATGGGCAGAGGTTATAGAAAAGCATCTGTTTGAGCTAAGTATTTAATGGGAGGGCTTGCTTTATGATGTAGTTAGCCCAAATTATCATATGTGTTTTCAGAGACCGGATGATACTAGCTCCAGGTATTTTAAAAGAGGCTGAACTATTCAGTTCAACTTGATGTTGTTTTTCTATTGGTGATCCCGACTTTTCAGCACGGTACAGGACTTACCAAGTGCCAGATGGTCTTTTAAAAGCTTGAGCTATACAACTCAGGAAAATCATAAATGACCAAAATTATGTCAGAGAGCCATGATATGATCGGGGAGAACAAAGGTGAGAGGGTGTGTGCTGCTTTGGATCTGGGCACGATAGAAGAACTCTCTCTAAAAAAGAAGCTGGAGGAAAAGCAGGGCACTTCAGGCAGAAGAGATGCGTGCTCAGCCAGGAGAGATGAGTCACAGAGGCTGCAAACAACCTTGGCACGTATAGACATCGAGAGCAAGCCACTAAGGCTATTGTGTGAGTGGAGAGAAGTGGACGGGCCAAGTCAGGCAGAATCGTGTAGGCCATGATGTGGAGTCTGGATTTTATTCTAGCATGAAGAAGACAGTTTGGGAGGAAGGGGGATCATGGCTTCAAATAGATGACAACATGATGGAAAATGGATTAGAGGAGGAAAACAAATACCACTCTCGTCCTCTGCGCCCAGTGCGTCATTAGCGCAGAACAAGCCCACCACGACTCCTCGCCTTCACTGCGTGTATATGCGAGGCGGGCAGGCACACGCCACCACCAAATAAGTCATTTTCACATTGTGATGAGAGTTTTTACTGGAGATAGGGTGGCTAATGGCTGCCTGGAGGAGATATCATCTGAGTTGAGGAAGAGGTGAAGACCAGACTTCATAGCGAGAAGCAGCATGACAAGAGGAATGTCAAGCATATGATGTCATCCAACTCTATTCCAGGGGTCATCTCTCCCAGCCCTCAGTTAGAGGCACCTCCATGTGGTTGGCCAGACCACACCTCCCACAGACATACTCTTAGGGATCTGCTTCTGAGACAGAACTGGCCTGTCTACTGCCAAAAAAAGAACTGCTCGAACCACTGCATCACAATTTAACAAGATACAAGCTGTTTGATCAAATTTAACTGATAAATACAGTCCTTGCTGCTCATTTCAGACTCCATCCATGCTTAAAAAACTGAAAACATCATTGACAATATTTACTACTTACTGTCACTTTCTAAAAGTCCATTTGAAATCATTTCATGGGATTAAAACTACAAGCACAGATTTATATGAAACACTAACATATTTCTGTGTTATAAAGTGAATCTAATTTAGAGTTTTGATTTTGGGACCACTCATTTAAACAGTTATACCATAACCTGGTAGTTCTTACACAGGAGGAATTACAGAAATTTTTTCTGTGTTCAACTTCATTGTAGGATAGAAAGCTTACAAAAACAGTAGTTTTTAAGAGGGCATTCTTATTTCCCATTCTTGTATCTTTATGCTACTCAGATAATCTTTTCTTTTTTTCTGTTAAGTTCAAGATCACTTTCTGTCAAACTCCAAAAGAAACACGAACACAAAAACCACGTCTTAACAAACAGTGAACAAGGCACAGTTTGGGGCTCTTAGTGTTATTTAAAAAGTTACAGAACTTTAGAGATCTACATGATAGTAACTATTGAACATTTACTTGGTACCTTTCGTTAGAAAAATATTCAGTCCCAGGCTGATCTGGGGTACCGGAAGGCCCAGTCCGGTTCTAATTCTGACCCTCCGCATAACTCACAGTATCACACCTAAGTTGTCTTTATAATGGAATGCTGTGCGGAAAAAATACCTTGATGTTCAAATAGGTAGGATTTAAAACTGTATTGTCTAATTAGCCAGATTCAAATGCTACCAGAAAACCTTGATTTAAATGAACAACTAGCAATAAATTCTCTAGGAGTAAATTCTAAACACTTAAATACAACAAATATATGACAGTCATTTCCCCACTATGTTAAGCAAAGGTTTTCAAAACCCTGACCCATAAGGAATAAGCATTAATAGCAACAGTAAGATGACTTCATAGCTTTGCAAAAAATAAAACAAAAAAAGTTTTGTTTTCTTTTGTTTTTTAACGGGGACAAAAACTATTTCTTTCTAACTCAAACATTGATCATTTGTTTTCCACAGGCAGAGAATGGCTTTACCCTGCATGTATGACCAGTGTAAACATATGCTGTATGTTTCCTCTGAGTTACACAGGCTTCAGGTATCTTACGAAGAGTACCTCTGTATGAAAACCTTACTGCTCCTCTCTTCAGGTTGGTGAACACCTCTTCACTTCTAAATACGTCCAAAATGTGAACTACCAGCGTCTAGAAACAAAGGTTTATTTGTATACAAAACACTCATAATTACACCAAGTCTACTGCTACTTCCTGTTAGTCAGATAGTGCGGATTTTCAACAATGTAAGATTTTAGAAAGGCACAGCCAGTGATACCAAGATTAATGAGAAATGGAGAGGCATCTGAACCGCTGGGTGGGGATAGGGGAGGTCTCTGCTGATCTAGAATGCCTACGGACTTCCTCCTCCTTTCCTGTGACCTTTGACAATACCACTATAGACGACATGGAAAAAGCAAGCCAACTAGGATGACTTCTGTTTCCCTACTTACTACACTGTCACTGGGTCGGAATTTTTCATGATGCGATGAATGCTACCGTGTGTGAGACATGGTGGGAGAAAAAGGTATGACCTACAGAAGGGGTGCTTGATGACTGGTAGACGGTTGCTTCCTGCGGCACTGCAGCAGGACTGTTAGAGGTAATCTATCTAGAAAAGAGCAACAAGGGTTTAGAAAACAATCCTGAAAATTTATGTAAATTTATTGGTATGTGAAGTTTACTGAGACTAGTTTCAGCCAGCAAAGACATACTAGAAGGCTTCTGAAAACTATCTGGTCTGTATTAGTGAAAATGTGGCAGTTTCAACAACTAATAAATGAAGGTCTGTGAACTAGTTGGTATTATAAACTTAAGGCCACTCCAGTAAAAATGATCAGGTTAGTGTTTATACAACACTGGAGTCGATGGCTGAATTCCTCTTTCACATACAAGTAAGTACCTTTGCCATTTAAAGGAAAAAAACCTTCCTTCCGTTAGTAACTGTGGTTTCAAAGTACCTAAGTAACTTGGAGCCTTGGATGTTGCCCATGACTTTATCTAGTGAAGCTTCTCCAAAGCACACATCCATCTTAATGCTCTCTTACTATCTTTGTTCTCCAAAAGGCTATTTTATATTAATGGATTTAAGGAGTATTAATAATATTTCAACCAGAGCAAGAGAATTCTCCACAACCCATTAAAAAACCTAATTTTTTAAAGGTTATCAGCAGAAGTACTCTTGTTAAAGAAGTGAGCTTGATTTTACTCGAGGGAGTAAACAGTTCAAGTTCTGCCCATGAATCGTGATTTTGATGGGTAACATCCAGGTATAGGTCAATGCCTACATACTATTGGTAAAAAAAAAAAAAAAAAAAAAAAAAATTACGGTTTAAGGTTTATACATACCAGGCTCACTGAGCTGTATGTTTTTTTCATTCTAGATAGGAAAAAGTAACTTGAAGCAGTATCTGTCATTGGTTCCTTTAAAAAAAAAAATACAATCACAAGGATGATAATACATACCTAAAACCAGGTATAATATGAATTCCACTCTGACACAACACTGACATAGGTATCCTAACCTCCCACTAAAAAATACTGAACTGAAAAAATTACAGACCAAGTATAGGCAAGTACCCAAAGAGGCAAACTGCACTCTGAAGCTGCCTCTCTCAGAGGGTATCTGCAAAGCCTGGTGGATCAATGTATTTAGCTAGTTTAAACACAAGTGACATTGAAAAAAAATGTATCATGTATCTAAAGGCAGATTAGAAGATGGACTTGAAGACATTT
This sequence comes from Camelus bactrianus, assembly GCF_048773025.1. Classification (NCBI taxonomy): domain Eukaryota; kingdom Metazoa; phylum Chordata; class Mammalia; order Artiodactyla; family Camelidae; genus Camelus; species Camelus bactrianus. Next base: position 102,148,837 of record NC_133541.1, on the reverse strand, counting down.
AAAGTGAAATATATATCTGAAGAAATTAACCAGAATACAGTTTTTAAGGTGCCTATGTGTGTACATGTATTCATATTTATATATGGATATGTATTATGTATTCATGTAAATGAACAAGGGTAAGACATGATTGATGGAGGACTAAAACACTGCTTCACAACTCTTTTCATGTCACAATTAACATAAAAACAGTATTCATACATAGCACAATGAGGTGAATGAGTGAGGCCACTTGCAACGAGCAAAGCAGACCATTATCTAACACATTGGCAACCTATTCATAGTACATCCGTTGAAAAAAGTTCTAGCCTAATAATAATCAAATATCCAAAATGAAAGGTAAAAAAATATTACACAAAGAGATGGAAACCTTCCAGAACAGCAGCAGTTCAAGAAAAAGGAATTTTTTTTTTAAACTAAACTAAGGAAGCAAAGTGAAAGATGAGGGTGGATTTCCAGTTTCAGTTCTGACAAGTAGACACCTTGGAAGTTTCACTCCCATCCTCACAGTAAGAAAATGTTGAGCAAACAAAATCAATGACTTTTCTAAGATCATCAGAGAAGCGAGGTCACAGAGCAAAAATTGTGAAGAATACAGGCAGATATACAGAAACACAGCCAAGATCAGCTTTCTGGGAACAGAAACCACTGGAGCCAGTAAGGTAGCGATAGTTGTGATAATTTTGGTGAATCATTGAAGACCAAGTGAACAATAGCTGGTGTGTTAAAAACTTCTTAGTGAGGTTGTTACCCATACTTCCTGGGTTTCCCTCCAGAAGCTCCACCAGGTTCTCATGGTGAAGCTCAGACAAAGACCCCGTCATGTTTCTGTCCTCTAAGGGAAACTGCTGTGATAAAGCTTTATCCGACCTGGGGGGAAAAGCAAGTCAGTCATTCCAGCTCCCTCTAACCTTCCTATCTCATACAGGGAGGGAAGGGAAAAAAGGCTCAGTAACACCTCTAAAGGTCACAGCCCAGGGACTCGGGCCTACTTTAAAAAAAAAAAACCTGACGTTTACCCATAAAGGTGTAAAACATTCCACATCCCCATCACCCTACCGCCATATTAACAGAGCTCCAGGATAATTCAGGGGTACAACTGAGAGAGCTCTAGGACACAGCCATGTGAAGAGCTCTTAGGGAAACGCAAGGACAGCAAGGAAGAAAGTAGAATAGGAACGATGCAACCAGAGGAAACGGAAGCCGCTTCACACCTACAGCTGCAGCCGCCGCTAAACACGGCCCAGATCCCAGCCAGGTTAACAGCCTAATTACCTCAGCTCTCACATGTCATATCCAGCTCTGAGCAAAAAACTAAACAATAATGTGTAGAGAGACAAGCGACAAAACCCAACTCAGACGTGACCCTGGTGCTGTAATGATCAGAGACGGAGTGTAAAGTAACTACCATTAGTATGTTCAGGGCTCTAAGAGAAAAAGTAAAACACACACAGCAACATACGGGTGTTGTAAGCAGAGAGGTACAAACTCCAAGAATCCAAAGGAAATCCTAGAAATTAAAAATACTGTAATGGAAACATCATGCTGGGCTCGTCAGTAGATTGGGCATAGCCAAGGACAGAATCATTGAGCTGGAACATACGTCAACAGACAGTTCAAACTTACATTCAAAGAGAAACAGGAATGAAAAAAATGCAACAGAGCATTCAAGAACTGTGAGGACAGTTTCAAAAGGTGTAACGTAAGTAGCGGAGTAATCAGAAGGAACCAAAGAAATATCTACGAAGTAATGACAACTAGTCAGTTTTCAAAGTTAATGATAGACATGAAAACAGACCCAGGAAGCACAGAAAACAGCAAGAAAGGTAGACACTACACCTGGGCATCTTTCAGTTAACCTGTAAAAAATCAAAGACAGAAAGAAAATCTCGGAAAAGGCCAGAGGGAAAAAACAGGTTACCTACAGAGAAACAAGGATAACAATTATACTAGAATTCTTACCACAAACCATACAAGCAAGGAGGGAATGGAGTGACCTATTTAGTGTTGAAAGAAAAAAATTACCTACGTTAAGATTCTGTGTCTAGTGAAATTATCCTTCAAAAGTGAAGGCAAAATAAAGACTTTCTCAGGCAGAAAATGGGGAATGTCACTCGTAGATCTGCCTTGCACAAAATGTTAAAAAAAGTTCTTCAGAGTGAAGGAAGATGATACAGCTCAGAAACATGGATCTTTATAAAAGGAAAAGCTTTAGAGAAGGAGATGAAAATAAGCTTTCATTTTTCTTGATTGATCTAGGAACTATTTAAAGTAGTAATTGCAGCACTGTATTGGAAAATTGCAACATGGGTAAGGGAAATGAACAACAGCAAGGTTAACAAGATATGGGACAAGGAAATGGGGAATACCGTGTTTTAACTGATTATATTTCAATTAAAAAGAAAACAGTGTAGTATTCCAAGGAAAACAGACACAGATCAATGGAAACATAATTGACAGCCCAGAAATAAACCCATGCATACATGGTCAATTAATTAAAGACAGACGTGCAACAATACACAACGGGGACAGGACAGTCTTTAATAAGATGCTGGGGAAAACTAGACCACTATCTTATGCCACACAAAAATTAACTCAGAATGGCTCAGACTTGGACGTAAGACCTGAAACCATAAAATTCCTAGAAGAAAACATAGGCGGTAATAAGATCCTTCACATCATTCTTGGTGTTGATTTTTTGAGTCAGACACCAAAAGCCAAGTCTACAAAAGTAAAATAAACAAGTGAGGCTGTAGCACACTAAAGAGCATCTACAAAGCAAAGGAAACCATCAACAAAATGAAAAAAAAGGGGGGGGAGGGGCAGCCAAACCAAATGGAAAGAAGTATTTGCAAATCATGTATCTGGGGTTTGGATATATTTGGATAAGGGGTTAATATCCAAAACATATGAAGAACTCAACAGCATAAAAACTATAACCCTGATGAAAAACTGGGTAAAAGATCTGAACAGACATTTCAAACAGACATACAAATAGTCAGCAATACATAAGAAGGTGCTTTACATCATTAGTCATCAGAGGAATGCATGCAAATCAAACGCACAATCAGATACCACCTTCCATCTATGAAAATGGGTATTATCCACACGTCCAAAGGTAACAAAGTGTTGGTGATGGTGTGGAGAAAAGGGAACCCTTGTGCACTCCTCAGGGAATTTTAATTGGTGCAGACAGTCTAGAAAACAGTATGGAAGTTCTTCAAGTTAAAAATATAACTACTGTATATGATCCCCCAATTCCACTTTGGGGTATTTATCCGAAGAAACCAAAAGCATTAACGGGAAAAGACCCTCAAGTTCATTTGCAGGACTATTTATAATAGCCGAGCTATGGAAACAACCTGAGTGTGCACTGACAGATGACTGTATAGAGAAAATACGGTGTCTGTCGTCAATGGATTATTATTCAGCCATAAGAAAAAAATGTAGTCTTGCCATTTGCAACTACGTGGATGGGCCTTGAAGGCATTCTCCTAAGTGAAATGAATCAGACAAAGATAAATACCATATAATCTTACTTTTATGTGGAATCTAAAAGCAAAAGCTCAGGGATACATAGCAGAAATTGGTGGATGCCAGAAGTTGGAGGAAGGGGTGTTGGCAGATGGGCAAAATGGGGGAAGGTGGTCAAAAGGTACAAACTTCTAGCTGTACAGTAAGTCACGAGGATGTAATGTACAGCATGGTGTCTATACTTAGTAATACTGTATTTGGTATTTGAAAGTTGACAGGAGAGTAAATCTTAAGTTTTCATCACAAGAAAAAATTCTGTTACAATTTATGATGATGGATGTTAGTCTTATGGTGGTCGTTATTTCGCAATTATACAAATACTCATGTTGTACATCTAAACCTAATGTTATATGCTATTTATATCTAAATTTTACAAAATGCCAATTATAGCTAACTTTTAAAAAATAAAAAAATTTTTTAACTCCACTGAGAAAGAAGGTAGCAAACGGGCTAGGGGAGGTTATAACTCAAGTCCACAAGGCAAGTAGGAATTACATGAAGACTTTTTGCTCCTAAACCCACTGCTTTTTCTCTATTCCAGCATTTTCTAAGATGTCAACAGCAGTGAAGTTTAGGTTTGATAAACAATGTGTTCCCCTCCCTGGAGAGTGCTTAATTACAACTCTTGAGAAGTCCTGAAATCTACCAATCTGCTTAACATTTAGTTGTGCTCCATTTTGGCCAAATTCCTTTTTTCCCTCATCACTGTTAACACAGAACCAGCATTCCTAGAAGCACACTTTAAGAAGTGGGACATCCTCAAGACTCATCTCTGCAAGTCTGAGTGAAAGCGTGATTAGCCCTCTGTACACAGTCCTTCTGACTAGTATCAGTTTTTAAAGATTCGTCTAAAAGCACTCATTCTATGCCAACTTTATGATCCATGAGGTATTTTATATTTCTCCACATAAAGAAAGGCAGATGTTTGCTCCCCAGTAAGGTATTATATATGAGCCACATAAAAAATTAAGTTTCTTTTTACATTGGTATCACACCCTGACTAGTAAAGTGCACAGCATGCTGATTTTGAGGGAGACATCACAGGTATTCCCAGACAGAACTGGTGAAATCAACACTGTCGTTGAAGACTTCTACGTCTGTACTAGCATCAGACTCAAGGGCAGAATGATCATCAGGGCATTATTCATTTGGTCTTCCAACTCGCTTGGTGAACTAGGGAGGAAGCTGTCAGTACGAGCTCCACTTCATAGATGAGAAACAAAGCTATATACTCAAAGTCACATACTCCAAGTTCAGTCCTCCAATTTCCTGTTATCCCATATTCTCCCTTGGCGTTAGCTTCACAGTCCTTTGAAAATGCTTATATGTTAATAGAATGCATACAGAGCATCATAGACAAAGTCAGTCATGATAATGTGCTATGACTACTTGCATGTATGAAAAGTTACCGTAAGAAAATTAATTGACTACATCTTCACCTTTTAGTTCCTAAGGAAGGTTTGAAGAGCCAAGAGCTATTTGATGAGATTAGAATGACCTACATCAAAGAGCTAGGAAAAGCCATTGTCAAGAGGGAAGGGAACTCCAGTCAGAACTGGCAGCGGTTTTATCAACTGACAAAACTCTTGGACTCCATGCATGATGTAAGTGTCAAACAAAAATCAACATATCACAAGACTTTTCTGAGACATAACGTATGTCCTGATTAGTGCATATGATTACCAGGTTTTATTTTTTCCCCATTTATGCATTTTGGTGATGGTTTGGGTTCAATTCGTGAAGTTCCATTTGGCACACATTTCTCCTAAGGCCAATTGTGAAATAGTTCATCTACTCATGGGCACCTAACATCATGATGCTAATACAGAATTTAACACTATTTTTTAAAAGGTAGAATTCTCTGTTTTGCCATGATTAATCCAGCAAATTCTGTCTTTCATATGTCATGGTACTGCAATTCATCATGATAAACTTAATTCCATATATTCTATATACAATTTAAGCAATTCACAGTATCTTCAGTACCCAAATGCTCATTTTACTTAATTAAACTTTTTTACCTGGGGAATTCCAGCAGAGATTGGTATATCCTAAGTCAGAAATTTAAAAAAATTAGACGCCAACAATAAGCATGAGATGTCCCTATGGATAAATTTTAAGACTAATCATTACTATGTATTTTCTTGTAGGTGGTTGAAAATCTCCTTAAGTATTGCTTCCAGACATTTTTGGATAAGTCCTTGAGCGTTGAATTCCCAGAGATGTTAGCTGAAATCATCACCAATCAAATACCAAAATATTCAAGTGGAAATATCAAAAAACTTCTGTTTCATCAAAAGTGACTGCCTTAAGAAGAAAGGTTTGCCTTAAAGAAAGTTGAATTTATAGCTTTCATTGTACAAACTATCAATCTGTCCTGTAGCAGTTTTGTTTATCATTTTTCTTTTTGTCCGGGTTTTGTTGTTTCGTTTTGTTTTTGAATACGCACTACATGTGGTTTACAGAGGGCCAAGACTTGGCAACAGAAGCAGTTGAGCCATCACTTTTCAGTGATGGGCAAAGTAGAAAGTGATAGTTGATGAATCCCAAAAAATTAGACGCAGTACCACAGGGGTAACCTCCACTGTCAGAGAAGGATGGCACCTAAACCACCAGTGCCCCAAATGTGTGTGACGAACTTTCTGCTCAGACTTCTCAGAGTTGGCTGGACAAAATCTTCTCTATTTTTTGTTGGCCTATCTCCCCCTGTATAGTTAGGGTAGCATTTTTTGATTTATGCATGGAAACCTGAAAAGTTTACAAGTGTATATCAGAAAAGGGAAGTTGTGCCTTTTATAGCTATCACTGTCTGGTTTTAACAATTTCCTTTCTATTCAGTGAACTACGCTTGCTCATTTTTTCCTACATAATTTTTGTACTCAAGTTATTGTACAGCTGTTTAAGATGGGCAGCTAGTTCATAGCTCTCCTAAATAAACTCTAAACATTAATCTTCTGTGTGAAAATGGGTTGGTGCTTCTAACCTGATGGCACTTAGCTGTCAGAAGACCACAAAAATTGACTCAAATCTCCAGTTTTCTTGTCAAAAAGCTCATATTTTGTATATATCTGCTTCAGTGGAGAATTATATAGATTGTGCAAATTAACCGTCCTAACCAGTGTAGAGCACCTAGTCCAGTGACCTGCTGGGTAAACCATAGGTGATGGTTTCAAAAAAAAAAAAAACTACCAATAGGCCCTGTTTGTATCTAACGCCCTATCTCTGCAATGGTTAGATGGCAAGAAAGTTGGGAAGCTGTCTTTCAGGACCTTTTGTTGTAGTTTGTATAACTTCTTAAAAGTTACAATTCCAAATGACCAGCTGAAACACAGCTGAGAGATTTTCATCAGACCAAGTAATTCCTCGCACTAAACTTCACCCCCAAAAAACAAATCTCTAATACGGCAAAAGTGGCTAGACACCCATTTTCACATTCCCATTTGTCACCAACTGGTCCACCTTTCCTGGGGGTACAGGAAAGGTCAGCGACTGATTTTTCTGACTTAGAGCTGTATGTCAGACTTCCATGTTCATAAAACTATACATCCGTCACATCCCTGTGTGTGCCATAGAGTTTAACAAAAGTCATGTGAATTTCTCCTCCTCGATGTTGGAAATTATTTTAAACAAGATAGAAGCTGTAGTAGCCCTTTCTGTGTGCACCTTACCAACTTTCTGTACATTCAGAATGTACTTAACTAAGCCACGAGAAATCTGATTTCTGTTCAAGGTGGCCAAATTATTTGTGTAATAGAAAACTGAACATCTAATATTAAAAATATGAAACTTCTAATATATTTTTATATTTAGTTATAGTTTCAGATATATATCATATTGGTATTCACTAATCTGGGAAGGGAAGGGCTACTGCAGCTTTACATGCAATTTATTAAAATGATTGTAAAATAGCTTGTACAGTGTAACATAAGAATGATTTTTAGATGAGATTGTTTTATCGCGACATGTTATATATTTTTTGTAGGGGTCAGAGAAATGTTGATGGATAACCTATACGATTTATAGTGTGTGCAAGCATTCATACAGGCAGAAATGGTCTCAGAAACCAAAAAGGTTTGCTCTCGAGGAAGAGGGAAACGGAGACTGGCCCCATGTGCAGTGAAGGTTGCTGAGGCTCCGTCCCATTCAGATCACGGAGGAAGTCATCCTCTGCCTCCCAGACTGACCACCCTTCTCATTCCAGCAGTGAGTCTGTCGGCACAGGTTTACTAAATCTCCTCTTGTGCTCAAGTATATGAACGGGGGACAGAGAAAGGTGGTGTTTACACACTTACAAGCACCATCACACACAGCCTCTCCAACAATTTAATAAATCCAGAGGCTTTAGAAGTTTGGCAATAATATGCATAGAGGTACCAGCAACGTGTAAATAGTGCAGAATCTCCTAGGTCGCCAATAATACACTAATTCCTTTCTTTCCTACAAGGGTTCATTTCCGAATAAAACGAGGACATGTGTGTATCCTTTCTTTTAATGCTTTTGAATGTTATTTGTTATTTTTCAGTATTTTGGAGAAACTATTTAATAAAAAATGTCATCATTTGCTTTTTGAATGCTCTCTAAAGGGGGCTGTACCTTTTGTAATCGTTTAAATTGATCTCAAAGTATTTTCAGATAGTTTGTAACCGAGCTGGATGTGAATTTTTCGTGCCTAAGAAATACTGCTTGAATATTATCAATGACAGTGTTAAGTTTCAAAAAAAGCTCCTGAAAGATACATTTTTATTCATTTATAGAATGTTCTATGGTTAAAATCAGAAAGCACACCACACGTTAATCTTAATTTTGGTCCCAACAACTTGGCTCCAAAAAAAGAGCTCAGAGAAAAAAAAGATGTGTGCACTTTGTTGTTAGAAGGAAATGAACTGACATTCATAAAACTATAGGAGGCTGTACATTAAATGCAAATAAAAGCTGTGTCCTTTTAGATTGTGTGAGAAAGAAAAAACTTACCTTCATCACGTTTGGTATAATTAATTATGGATTTAAGTGGAAAATAAGCTATGGTGCTATTTGAAAGCAGCTTCATTTTCTATGTATGTGGTATCTTGCCAGCCCAAACTATTGTAGGATTTTCAGTGAGAGGCGGCATGCCTAGGTGACTTAAATCCTAAACATTTTTAATTACTGGTGGAAAAAAGTGACCCTCTCAAGTGTTTTTAGGCCTTGCTATGGGGTACTATTCAGGTGCTTTGGGGATATATACATACTCAATTATCTAGAACTATGGGAGGGGAACCAAAAAGAGCACCTGCCTTCTCCTAAAAAAGAAAAAGAAAAAGAAAAAGAAATTGGCACCCCAGAAGGAAAACTAGCATGATTAGTGCCTAGGAAGACCTTGATATTTAGCATAGGATGAACTCTGGATATGCATAGAAAGGAAAGCCAGCCTCACCTCCGAACTGGGGGATGGGAGGATAAGCAACTCCAACTTTACTCATCCGTCTATACATCTTCTTGTCATTTAGTCTTACCATTTTAGTTCTCTTAAATATCCTAAAACTACATCACCATGGAGTGAACAATATTACTACACTCTGATCTATCACAATTCAAGAATTGTGGCAGCCCTCAATGAGATTTCGATCCTGGTAGGTCACCCAGGAGACCGTAGGTGTAGATGAATGTGTTTTTATGTGCCTGGTTTGAGAGTCAAAAGGGAAAATAAAGAGTGTAAGGAGGACACTTTAACCACTTAGAATGGAAGTTTCATCATTTTCCAGACTATTACCAGTCAGCCTGGTCCACCAAGGATTAGTGACCAGGTTTTTGGGAAAGGATTAGCTTCTCTAGAAAATGCCTCAAAGACAGATTTTATTTTCTGATGATTGATAGGCTGTATGAAATTACCCTCCTCAAATAACTTGCTTACCTACATATAGAGTCAAGTGTGTCAATATTCTATTTTGTATATTAAACAAATGCTATATAATGGGGACAAATCTATATTATACTGTGTATGGCATTATTAAGAAGCTTTTTCATTATTTTTTATCACAGTAATTTTAAAATGTGTAAGAATTAAAACCAGTGACTCCTGTTTAAAAATGAAAGTTGTAGTTTTTTATTCATGCTGAATAATCTGCAGTTAAAAAAAAGTCTTTTTACCTACGCAGTGAAACGTCAGACTGTAAATGTAAAATCTTGTGTGGCAATGTTTAACTTTTCTTTTCCATTTAAATTTGCTGTTCTGGTATTACTGAACCACACATTTGTACTGAATTGGCAGTAAATATTAGCTAGCGATTTACAGCAACGACAAATATGGAAAAACATCGTAATAAAAAAAATCTGCTTTTTCATTACATGACTCCAACATGCTTTTATGGAACTCATGCAATTCAAATTTTCCTCCTTTTTTCCCCCGCCTCCTTCAACTGAAGGTAGAGTTATCACTTCAGGAAGCTTAAGATGCTCAAGTGGACATTTAAATGTCGATGTGGCAACGGTTGCATGCTAGTATGGCATAAATTCAAAATGTGCTTAATCCTGGTGTCAAAGACCCAAAGGCTATCCCATCCATGCCTTAAATGGTCATGTGCCAGTTTCTGCAAAGGTACTAAGGAAAGGAAGAACGCATGCCTAAAGCATCTCCAAATCTAAGTCTTTATCATGAAAAATGACATTTTATATAAACAAATGTTACCTAGTCAACATTCATACCTTATTTAATTGTAAGTCAACTCTTTCCGCCAGAAAACACCATAAATATTTAGCAAACACCATAGTAATGCTGCACCTTATATACAAGAAAGGCATAAGGGGCAAAGTGGTAAACCAGCTTATTCTGTATATCTGCACACTATTTCCAAAAGCATCTGTTCAGGTCGTATCTGAACTGGATAATCTAAAAAGCAAACCTGCCTATAAATACTCTTTTCTCGACATGACCTCCATCACTAAGAAAGCGGTATTGTGTTTTTAAAAGCAAGTTTGCCTTACCTGTCATACGTGCATCAAGTTTTTGCTAAATTTTGATAAATACTGACGATGTGAACAAGGAAAATACTGCTGCTACCCTCAGTCACTTGCAAGCGTGTAACAAACCTCCTTTCCCAGTATCCTGAGGTACAAGGCAGAAGTACCAGGTATGGCACCAGTAGGTACACACGTTACTGCTTTACCACTTACTTCAAATATGAATTTTACATTTGTAGAACACTTTCACATACTTTACTTTGTACCAGTTAATCCTCATCCAATAAGTGAATGAAATAAAAAACAAATGCTAAGGAAGCTATCAACTCCATTTTAGAAAAAGGGAACAAGCTCAGAGTTTAAGCAACTGGTTCACAGCTGCTAGCGCTCCTTTTATTCAAGTCTGAATGAAAAAAATACCCATAATGAGGCCATTTATCCCAGGTCAGACAACATGTCTCTAGGCTGTAAGCTCGCAGGGAGCTGGTTCTGTTTTTCTGTTTTTAAATTAATGTTTCAATTTTACTGAGCACTTACTCTGTGCCAGGCATCATGTTTCAATATATTATATCATTTAAACTTAGTAACCCTATAAAGTGCTACTATAAAATAGTACTGTTAACCTTGCATTTATACAAGGAGACTAACAGTTGGGTAGTTTGTCTAGGTCACAAGCTTGGAACTGGTTAAGTAGGACTTTTTTTTTTTTTTTTAAATAAAAATACTGGGCATCTGGCTCTAGAGTCCATGCTCTTAGGCACTACTGAGAAATGATTAATACAAAGCTCCAAACTAGATTAAATAAACCCATATTGAGCATTATGTGCCAGGGCTTTTGACATGATCTCATTTAATCCTTTCTGCTCCCATTAAAGCTAACAGTAGCAGAAAGGATTAAAGCCTTTGTGCTGCTGAACTTCACTTCGTCCTCTAAATTTAAATCAGTTTTGACTTAGACATCTAACAATGATAATTCCTTGTCCTTAAAACATGTGTCCTATCCCCTGGGGATACTGATGGTGAGAAACAGCTGCCCAGAGATGACACTACCTTTTGTTTGTCAAATACACTAGTAAGGGACCTAACGCAACTAATGCCCACAGAAAAATCAACAAATTTATTTCTTCAAGCTACGTAGAGCATATAGGCTACATTTAAACGGAGGGAGACAGTTTACAACTGAATCGATGCAAGTCCAAATTAATTCTTAATTTGGCAGGTAAAGTATGAACCTGTTGTCGGGTGTTGAAAATACAGAGGGATTTACACTAGTTCAGTATGTATTTAAGACCAACTTATCTCTATTAATTGGCATTAAGTGTCTCTTAACAGCGTTAGCAACTTTATAGCATTTTCTTTGGTAAAAGAAAACCCAGCTTCCTCTTCTTCTATCAGGCTTCTACTTCCCACTTAAAACTGAAACCAGACTTCGGTAGGGAAACACTTTTTACCATTTTCTTTTTACTTCCATCTGCGTACAGACATGTTAATTTCAGAACAAGAGTTCACGTAGACCACAGCAGACACACAAAAAACTCCTTGCTCAAGTCCAGCCCACTTGAATAACCAGCAGTTTATACTGTTCATCTTCTGTACCCTCACCATAGTCAACAGGTTAATATGTGTGCATACTGTAAATAAGCCATCAATTTTCTATTACTGTTACTGTGGCATTCTCTTACAAAGTACCGTCTTTGAGTATACATGAGGCTAGGCTGGAAATAAGAATCTGGGCCACCCCAAGGAGGAGACCCCAGGACATCTGGTTTTGAAGGCCAGAGAGGCTTTGCTCCACGAGCCCCATGGCACTGGGGGGAAACAAGACTTCATTCTCTTGGGAAGTGTACACACAATCTTGCATGCTCTAGTTCCAAGGGCAGGGGCAGAGGCAGTGATTTCATAGGAACCTGGGCCAGACCTGCCTGCCGGTTTTGGAAGGTCTCCTGAGGAGTTAGGGAATGGCTGCGGCTCAACCAGGGGACATAAAGGCTGGTGGCCGGCATTCTAGGAGTGTTCATCTACATGAGCTTTCCTGGAGGCTGACAGCTTGATTGGATCATTAGCACCAAGACCTAGCCCCACCCAACAGGCTGTAGGGAAGCCTCAGGCCGAACAACACACAGGGTGGGAACACAGCCCCACTCATCAGCAGACTTCCTAAGCCACAAAGGCCTCTAGATACAGCCCGACCCACCAGAGGTCCAGGACCAAGCTTCACCCAGCAGTGGACAGGCACTGACACTTCCTGCCAGGAAGCCTGTATAAGCCTTTAGTCCAGCCTCATCCATCAGGGGACAGATTACAGAAATAAGAAAACAATCCCAAAGCCTGAGGAAGGAATCCACAAACACAGGCCAGGCTCTGCATTGGGACAGGCTAGACCCCGGCCCTTGGGTGACAAGAGAGGACTGTACTGCTGGGACATATAGGACGTCTCCCACAGAGAGCCACTTCTCCAAGGTTGAGGAATGTAACTAACCCACCTAAAAACATGAATAGAAAGACAAACAAGGCAGCAGAGGAGTATCTCCCAGGCCAAGGCCCAATGTAAAATACCAGAAGTAGTAAGTGACGAGGAGATAGGCAATTCATCCGAGAAAGAATTGAAAGTAATGATGAAGATGATCAGACAACTCAATAGGAGTGAAATTTTCAGCAAAGAGTTGGAAAACAAAAGATACCCAGAGTTGAAGAGTAAAATTTGTGAAATGGATAACAGACTAGAAGGAACCAAAAATAGACTAAATGAGGCAGAAGAACGAATCCATGAGCTAGAAGACAGATTAGTGGAAATCACTACCTCAGAACAGAAAAGAGAAAAAATGCAAATAAATGAGGATAGTTTAAGAGAACTCTGGGGCAACATGAAGTGCACTAATATTCACATTATAGGGGTCCCAGTGAGAGAAGAGAAAGAAAAAGGACCTGAGAAAATTCTTGTAAAGATAATAACCGAAAACTGCCCAAACCTGGGAAAGGAAACAGTCACCCATGTCCAGGAAGCACAGAGAGTTCCACACAGCATCCACCCAAACAGTAACATACCAAGGCACATAGACATCAAAAAGACAAAATTAAGCATAAGGAAGAAATACTAAAATTAGCGAGAGAAAAGCAACAAATAACATACAAGGGAACTTCCATAAGGTTCTCAGCTGATTTGTCAGCAGCAACTCTACATGCCAGAAGGGAGTGGCACGATATATTTAGTCATGAACGGGAAAAACCTACATCCAAGAATACTCTAACCAGCAAAGCCCTCATTCAGATTTGATGGAGAAATCAAAAGCTTCACAGATAAACAAAACCACCAAACCAGCTTTACAACAAATGTTAAAAGGAGCTTCTCTAAAACTGTAATGAAAGAACAAAAAGAAGAAGAAAGGAAAAAAAAAAAAAAAAGACCTACAAAAGGTTGCTTTGGGCAGTACAGGGTCTTTTATGATTCCATCTTAATTTTGGAATTGTTTGCTCTAGAAATGTTGAGTATTTTGACAGGAGTTGCTGACGCAATGCAAATGTTTATGCCAGTTATAAAATTCTGGTTTTTGAAGTGAAAAAAAAAAAAAAAGGAGAACAAAGGGTTCAAAAAAGCAAGGTATCCTTTTTTGTGGGTGAGTTGTATTCCACTACATATATATGCTGCATCTCCATTATCTTTTCAACTATTGATGTGCACTTAGAATGCTTCCATATCTTGGCAATTATAAATAATGTTGCTGTTAATAGCAGGGTGTATGTATCTTTTTGAATTAATTCTTAGTTGGCTTTATTCCTTTGATAACTACGTATGTTTAAATAGCTAAAGCTCTATAAACATTCTTAGAAACAGTACATATATATAAATTTTAAAAACATGTGCAGAGTATTATATATATGTATTTACATGCAATATAATATATACATGCAATCCCATTCTAACAATTCTACCTAATAAATCTGAGAAATGAAAAAAAACCTAGGCCACCCAAAACCATTAGAATGGTTTGCTAGCATTGAAGGAAATGGAGGTAAAATTAAAACTTTCCAAGTGTGTGTAATGAGGGATCGTGTGCATAAAAGCCAAACAAAGGTTCACAGAACATCAAACTATGTCAATAACTATCTCCTGATCTGTTTCCCTACCCACTATGTAGCAGGCATGCTAGAGGAGCCAATTCAAAGACCACTAAGACAACACGAAAACTTCAGGGTGGTGTTCCTGCCCTCAGGGAATCATAGATGAGAGACCCATGGCTCATCAACTCCACTGCTGTGTATCTATTCAAAAGGAATAGAAACAAGGCCACACAATGACTTAGATGCAACTGTCCACAGTAGCATTTTTCATAATAGCCAAGTAGACACAACCCAAATGTCCATCAACATAAATACATAACAGAAATCAATGAACAAATAAACCAAATATGGCACAGCAATACAACAGAATACTGTACAGCAATAAAAAAGATGATGCTTGCTATAATACGGATCAAACTCAAAACCACTATGCCAACAAGTCCTACAAAATAGACCATGTGTTACTTGATTTCACTTATACGAGATATCCAGAAATACAGGTCTACAGAGTCAGAAAGCAGACCAATGGTTGCCTTCGGCTGGGAAGGACATCAGGGTTTAAGTGAAAATAGGTATGAGGAGACTTTAACGGGAGAGGGAAGTGTTCTACAACTGGATTATAATGATGGATGCACAACCCAGTAAATTTAATAAAGATCATAAACGTGTACACTTTAAGTGAGTAAACTTCATGGTATGTAAACTACATCTGTGTGTGTGTGTGTGTATGTGTGTGTGTGTGTGTCTATACACACACTTTTTTAAAAATATCTAAGAGTGGACAAGCCAACGTAAAATTGCCCGTCACTGTATCAGAGGCCGGTACAGAGTACTTTGAATACATAAAGGCAGGTGCAGCCGTTTTTCAGGAAAGCCTATGAGAAGGTGTCTTCCTTGTGCTGGGTACTGAAAGATGCACTGAAATTCAGCAGCACAAAGGCTTATCCATTTAATATTAATAGATAGCCCCCCGCAGTATTTGATGAGGTGTATGTTGTCCTCATCCTGAGACAGCAACCATGTGCCAAGAGCCTGCCAACACAGCAGGTTAAAACCTCACAGCAGACACATGGCTGCTTATTTTAAATACGAGAGAAAGTGTGGCACAAGTGCTAAATGTTAATAATGGTTAAGACCTTAGTAGCTCCAATAATGAGGCAAATCTGGATTCAAGTCTTACTTCTGTCACTAAATCTGCGATCTTTGGAACGTGCTGTAGCCACTTCAGGCCTATTCCCACATCTGAAAAATGGAACTAATACCAATTTCTTAAAGGAATGACAGAATTAAATGATATACAGCATATTTAAGTTACTTAGCTCACTTCCTATCATACAGCAAGTGCTCGAGAGATGTTAGTTGGATCAAGGACATTTAAGAGAAATCTCAGAAATCCAAGGAAATCTAAGAAAAGGGGAATTTTTTTTTTTAATGTTCTCCCCTAACATGTACAGAAAAGATCAAGGTGAACGTTGGAGAGCGATGTGAACACAAGAACTGCATTCAAGTTTCCAGCCTCATGTGCCCTAATTAATAAAAGGCTGTTACATTACTGGCCTGCACTTTCACTATCCCGTACACTCCCAACTCTCAGACCTTGGCAGGGGTAACCCAGAGGCACTCAACATTCTTTCAGAAAGGGTCTTCCATTTCTAAACAGTACCTCAAAGCGTGAGAAGAACAGTGCCAAGGCAGTAAGATCAAAGGAGATGTGAGAAGTGATAGATTTGACCTAAGCCTTTCGTACAGAATTTTTTCCAGCCAATAAGACAACTGACAAAATAAAGAAAACCAGCCTGTTTACCCCACATGGAGAGTTTCCCCAGGCTATCACTGTAACTGATACGTATAAATTTGAGCTAAATTTCATTAACTGTCATTGAGTAGAAGGAGGACAATCAAAGCTAAAAATCAAAATTGAAACTATCTTTTTCTATATACAGCCAAGAGAATTGAAAACATGTCCACACAGAACTTAAACACAAATATTCATAGCAACATTATTCATAATATCCAAAAAGTGGAAGCAATCTAAATGTCCACCAACTGAAAAATGGAGAAACAGTATTTCATTTCTTTTCATTGCCAAATCATTTTTCATTATGACATTTGGCTTCATACTACCACATGGATGAACTCGGCAAATACTAAGCTAAGTAAAAGAAGCCAGTCACGAAAGACCACATATTTTGCAAATCCATTTATATTAAATGCCCAGAAAAGACAAATCTATGGAGACAGAAGGTAGATTTGTGGTTTCCAGGGGCTGGGGGAAGAGGAGGGGATACTGAAGAGGGATTGCTTAATGGGTACTGAGCTGCTTTGGGGGTAACGAAATGTTCTAAAATTAAATTGTACTAATGGTTGCACAACTCGGAGTATACAAAAAGCTTTTGAAAGCCTTTGAATTGTACATTTTAAATGGGTACATCTTATGGTATTT
This sequence comes from Camelus bactrianus, assembly GCF_048773025.1. NCBI lineage: Eukaryota > Metazoa > Chordata > Mammalia > Artiodactyla > Camelidae > Camelus > Camelus bactrianus. Next base: position 102,131,865 of record NC_133541.1, on the reverse strand, counting down.
GAACTATATCTCAAAAAAGATGTCAAAAAATGAACAGATAACCTAATTAGCCCTGTATCTGTTAGTTAAGTTGAATTCATAGTTAAAAACCTTTCCATAAAGTTAAGTCCAGGCCCAGGTGGCTTCCTTGGTGAATTCTACATTCTACTTAATACACATTCTACATAAGCTCTTCCAAAACTAACACTGAAGAGGGGGGAGTACTTCTCAATTCACTCTATGAGGTCAGCGTTACGCTGATACCAACATTAGACCAAAAGGATAAGAAAAGGAAAGCACACATTAATATCCCTCGTGACCATAGATACAAAAATTCTACACAAAACCTCAGCAAATGTTATCTAACAACATATTAAAAGGACGACAGACACCATGACCAAAGGGTTACCCCAGGAATGCAGGGTTGGATTCCCATTTCAGAATCAACCAATTCAATTCACAACAGTGAAAACTGAAACGAAAATCCTTATGACTATCCCAAGTAGATACAGACAAAACTTTTGAGAAAACCCAACATACACTCCTAACTAATAACAAATCTGCTGTAAACTAAGAATAGAAGGGAATTGCTTCAACTGGATGAAGGACATTTACTACACCCCGTCTGCTAGCATCATACTAAATGGGAAAAGGCTGAGTATTTTCCTCCTAATTTCACTGAAAAAACAAAAAACTGGGATGTACACTCTCACCCCTTCCATTTAACGTTGTACTGGAGGCTGTAGCCAATAAACCAGGGAAGAAAAAAATAAAATGCATTTACATTAGCGGGAACAGGTAAAACCGTCTTTACTCATAGACAACATTATCTATGCAAAAATTCTATGAAATCTATAAAAAAGCTACTAAACTTCAAAAAGTTAAACAGAATTATCACATGACCCTGCAAGTCCACTCCTAGGTATATACCCAGAAGAACGGAACACAGTTACCCAAATGTATTTACACATGTTTGCAACAGCAGCACTATCCACCGCAGCTAAAACATGGAAACAGCTCACATGTCCATCAATGCGAGAACGGAAAAATTGTAGTCTATATAAACAATGGAATAGTATTTGGCCATAAGGAGAAATGAATTACAAATTCATGCTACAACATAGATGAACCTCCTAAACATTAAGTAAAAAAAAAAGTCAGACACAAAAGCTCATATTTCATGATTTCTTTCACGTGAAACACTTAGAATAGATAAATCTATAGATACAGAACGTACATTACCGGTTGCCAGGGTCTGAGGGAAGGGGATAATGGGGAGATATTACTTTATGAGGAACGGTTTTACTTTAATTTTACTTCGGGGTTATGGTAATGTTTTGGAACCAGAGAAGGACTGTGGTTGCACAACACTGTCAATATCCTAAATGCTACTAAATTATTTGTTTTTAAGAGGTTCACTTTATGTTATATTAATTTCATCTCAATAAATTGCTATCTTTTAAAACGCTCCTAGACTAAAGGAGCTGAGCAAGGTTGCAGGACACAACAGGGTTAGCAAGCTGACTTATGGCCAAACCCAGCCCACTGCCTGTTTCTGTAAATGTTTACCAAACAGATATTTATTAATTTTATGTGTTGTCTATGTTGCTTTCATACTGCAGTGGCAGAGCTGAGTACTTGTGAAGGAGACATATGGCCTGCAACGTCTGAAATATTTACTATCTGGCCCTTCATAAAAAAATTGGCTTATGCCTGGGATACTAGATCAATATAAAAAATTAATTTTATTTCTATGCACCAGCAACAATTAGAAATTGATTTTTAAATACTGTTTACAATAGCCTCAAAAGATATGAAAACTTAGACATAAACCTGACAGAACACTTGACAAACTTGTACACTGAAAACTACAAAATACAGCTTAGTAGAGTTCAAGACTTAAATACATGGAGTGCTCTATATGTTCATGTGATAAGAATGTAATTAAGATGTCAATTCTCCAATTGATCCATAGATTCAATGTAATCCAATCAAAATCCCAGTTTCAGGAGAAATTTAGAAACATTCTAAAATTCATAAGTAAAAGGACCTAGAATAACCAAAACATCTATTAACTAAAAGAAGTTAGAGGGCTAACCCTACCTGACTTCAAAAATTATTATAAAACTATAGTAATCATAACATCATGGTATTGGCATATAAATAGAAAAATAGATTGATCAATGGAACAGACTATATAGTCCATATATAAATGCACATTTATTTGCACACTTTTTTTTTTAAACAAAGGTGCAAAGGCAATGCAATGGAGAAGAGCCTTTTCAACAAGCTGGAACAATTGGCTATGCATGTTTTTAAAATCAACTTAGATCCATTCCTGATACTACATAAAAAAATTAACTCAAAATGGAATATAGACATAAATGAAAAATCTACAACTGTAAAATTTGTAGAATAAACATATGAGAAAATCTTTGAGAACTTTGGTTAGTCAAAGATTTCTTATATATGGACCAGAAGCACAATCCATTAAAAAATAGATTAATCGGATTTCATCAAAATTTAAAACATCTGCTCTTCAAAACGCACTTTCACTACATACACAAAAATAAACTCAAAATGGCTTAAAGATTTAAATGTAAGACAAGACATGATAAATCTCCTAGAAGAAAACACAGGCAAACCATTCTCAGACATAAATCTTACCAATGTTCTCCTAAGTCAGTCTACCCAGGCAGTGGAAGTAACAGCAAAATTAAACAATGGGACCTAATTAAACTCAAGCTTTTGCACAGCAAAGGAAACCATAAACAAAACGAAAAGACAAACTATGGAATGGGAGAAAATATTTGCAAAAGATGAAGCCAACAAGGGCTTAATTTCCAGAATATATAAACAGCTCATACAACTTACTAACAAACAATCCAATCCAAAAATAGGCAGAAGACCTAAATCAGCATTTCTCTAGTGAAGATATATGAATGGCCAATAGACCTATGAAAAAATGCTCAATATCACTAATTATCAAAGAAATGCAAATCAAAACTACAATGAGGTATCACCTCACACTAGTCAGAATGGCCGTCATTCAAAAATCCACAAATGACAAATGCTGGAGAGGCTGTGGAGAAAGGGGAACCCTCCTACACTGCTGGTGGGAATGCAGTTTGGTGCAGCCACTGTGGGAAACAGTGTGGAGATTCCTCAAAAGACTAGGAATAGACTTACCATATGACCCAGGAATCCCACTCCTCGGCTTGTATCCAGAAGGAAATCTACTTCAGGATGACACCTGCACCCCAATGTCCATAGCAGCACTATTTACAATAGCCAAAACATGGAAACAGCCTAAATGTCCATCAACAGGTGACTGGATAAAGAAGAAGTGGTATATTTATACAATGGAATACTACTCAGCCATAAAAACCGACAACATAATGCCATTTGCAGCAACATGGATGCTCCTGGAGAATGTCATTCTAAGTGAAGGAAGCCAGAAAGAGAAAGAAAAATACCATATAAGATCACTTATATGTGGAATCTAAAAAACAAAAACAAAGCATAAATACAGCACAGAAATAGACTCACAGACAAAGAATACAGACTTGTGGTTGCCAGGGGGGTGGAGGGTGGGAAGGGATAGACTGGGATTTCAAAATCATAGAATTTCAAAATTTCAGAATTGTAGAATAGCACAGGGAAATATACACAAAATGTTATGATAGCTCACAGAGAAAAAAATGTGACAATGAGTGTGTATATGTCCATGAATGACTGAAAAATTGTGCTGAACACTGGAATTTGACACAACATTGTAAAATGGTTATAAATCAATAAAAAATGTTAAAACAAACAAACAAAAGGCCACGAACGATAAATGATGGAGAGGGTGCCTTCCTATACTGCTGATGGGAATGTAGTCTGGTGCAGCAATTAGGGAAAACAGTATGGAGATTCCTCAAAAAACTAAAACTAGACTTACCATGTCATCCAGCAATCCCACTTCTGGGTATATATCCAGAGGGAACTCTAATGCAAAAAGATACACATACCCCAATGTTCATAGCAGCACTATATACAATAGTCAAGACATGGAAGCAACCTAAATGTCCATCACCAGATGACTGGATAAAGAAGGTGTGGTATATTTATACAACGGAATACTATTCTGCCATAAATAAAATAATGCCATTTGCAGCAACATGGATGGACCTGGAGATCATCATTCTAAGTGAACTAAGCCAGAAACAGAAAAATACTGTATGATACCACTCTTGTGTGAAATAAAAAAAAAAAAAAAAAAAAAAAAAAAGGACACCATGAACTCACTTACAAAACAAACACTCACAGACTTAGTAAACAATCTTATGGTTACTTGGGAAAAGGAGTGAGGAGGGGTAAGTTTGGGAGTTTAAGATTTACAAGTGTTAGCAATTATATATAAAAATAGATTTTTCTTAAGTTTCTTTTGTATAGCACAGGTAACTATGTTCAATATCTTGTAATAACTTTTAATGGAAAAAATATGAAAACGAAGATATGTATGTATATGCATGACTGGGACATTGTGCTGTGCACCAGAAATTGACACATCGTAATTGACCGTACTTCAGTAAAAAAAAAAAAAAAAAAAAAAACCAAACACTTTCAAGAAAATGAAAAGACAAAGCAGAAATTGAGAGAAAAATCTTTGCAAAGCATAAATCTGATAAAGAATTTGTATCCAGAATATGTAAAGAACTCTCAAAGCTCAACAATAAGAAACAACGGGGAGGGACACAAAATACCTGAACAGATGCTTCACCAAAGAATACATACAGATGGAAAATAGACACGTAAAGAAAAAATCATTAGTCATTAGAAAAATGCAAAATAAAACCACAATAAGGCAACACTACACACCTATTAGAATGCTAAATAAAAATCAATCTTTGATGCATGTATTAACATGGATCAATCTCGAAAACATTGTGCTAAGTGAAAGAAGTCAGACACAAAAGGCTTCGTACCATATGATTCCATTTAGGTGACACTCTGTAAAGTCAAATCCATAGGAAGAGAAATCAGATCAGTGGTTGCCAGGAGATGGGGGATAAGAGGAGGGAAATGATAAAAAGGCAAAGGAGGGGACTTTAAGGTGTGATGCCTTGATAGCAGTAGTGGTTACATGTTCACATGACGGTGTGTGTCTGCCAAACCTCTGAACTGTACATTAAATAGGGTGAATTTTACTACATGTAAATTATGCCTCAATAAACCTGAAGTTTACAATAACAAAATCCCTTCAACTGACAGAATCAAATTGCTCTTAGAAAAATAAGACATAGACTTAAATGTCCTTATTGCTTAAACAACGTGAGGCACTAGAAAGGAATTCAAATAAAGGGTCTCAGATTGGCAAGTGATCACCACTAACATGAAAATTCTGTTTTCCAACGTAAAAAACCTGGTTTAAAGTCCCTTTAAGAAGTCCCTTTTTAAAGCCCCACAGGACCCTACTACAACAGCTGAACCTGAATTGTTGCAAACATTTTCTAATGGATCGCCCCGACCTGGCTCACTGCACTGAAAGCCATCCTACACACTGTTTTCTGTATTTTTTTTCTAAACCAAATCAGACCCTGCGGTTCTCCCATTTAAAATCCTCTGATGCTTCCCCACAGAATAAATTTTAAAAACCCAAGGTTAGCAACACCCTTCTCAAACTAGTCTTACCTCGCCTCTTCAGATTCATTCTCTTTTCTGACTTCCCAACACAAACGTTTAACTCAATATATCCAAGTACATTTTAAGATCGCATCATCCAGTCTACCTGAAATTTCCACTTGGTATCTCCTCTGGGCTTCTGAATCCTATGTATCATAATAGTCCCTCCATCTGAACTGCCCTTCTCCGTTCAGGTTCTTCTACACAAATGTCATCTTGGGGAAGACTTTTCCAGGCCTGTTCCCTCCCCTGCGTTCCACAGCACACACCTTCAGGGCATTCAATGTTACAATCTGTCGACTTGTTTGCACTTCCTAAAGTGAAGTCTCCTCAGAAACAGATACCATCAAAATACAACGTGTCAGCATCCAATAGGATTACTGTAAAAAGACAAGAATGTTGGCAAGGATGTGGAGAAACTGGTACCCCCATACATGGCTGCTGTGAATGCAAAATGCTGTATCCACTGTGTGAGTTTGGCAGTTCTTCACAAAGTTGAACATAGAATTACCGTATGTCCCAGCAATTCCACACCTAGGTATATATTCAAGAGAATTTTTTTAAGTATGCTTATCCAAAAACTTTCACATGAAAGTTCAGAACAGCATTATTTCACGATAGCCAAAGCGTAGAAACAACCCGAACACCCAGCAACTGATGAATGGATGAATACAATATGGAATACGCATACAATGTAGTTACTACTCAGCCATCAAAAAGGAATGAAGTACTGTTACATACAACATGGATGAACCTCGAAAACATGCTGAGTGAAAGAAACCAGTCACACAAGACCACGTATTGTATGATCCTATTTATAAGAGATGTCCGGAGTAGACAAATCCATAGACACAGAAAGAAGATCAACGGTTAACTAGGGCAATGGAGGAGTCGGGGGAGGGAATACTACAAATGGGTATGAAGTTTCTCTCAGGTGATGAAAATGTTCCCTAATACGACAGTGCTAATGATTGCATGACTTTGTGAATGTCCTAAAATTTGCTATACACTGAAAGGATGAATGATGTCTCAATTTTAAAAAAACACAGTGAGTGTGTCAGAGTAAGGTGATGCATCTGATTAAACGAGGCATAATCTTTGTGACCTGGGGGCCACAAACAGTTAAGCTGTTTCCTACTTAAATATGTTATATCATAAATGGTATACCTTCTTGAGGCCAACAGTCAAAGTTAGACACTGTCAAATCACCAGCATGAACCAGAAAGCTAATATGACACCACCTCTCACATACAAAGCTGCCAGAGATTCAGCTCAAAGGTTAGATCTGCTGAAACCTATTTTATGATTGGTATGTCCCAAGAATTCAACAAAAAAATATATACTTAAGTACTGAACTGAGAAAGCATTTTTCTCAAGCACTCCTTACTTTATACAGATCCATCTTTCGGTCTTCAACACCCCAGGAAGAAAGTCTCAGCTTTATTTTTACCTTGAATATGAATGTTTCCAGAATACACTAGAAGTCTGACAAAATGTTTTATAAGAAACTGCATCCTGTGTCTACTACATGGGAATAAGGCATTGTAATAAATACGATCCTAAAAGGACTCTTCATTTCCGCTACCAGTTATGGGTAGTTAGGAAATTTGTCCCAAGGGTAGTAATTAATACCACCAATGATATTCAATGATGTGGAAGACAGCTGTTGACTTCAGCAGAGGGGTAAAAATCTCAATTATAATGAGGGTCAAAAGGCCAATTAACTAGAGCATCTAAATTTGCAGAGAATAGTTTTCATCACTCCATTTTTAAAGAAAGACGATTATGCCTTCAGTTTTTACACTCCAAATCCAAAATTGTAGGATGTTAGCACAGGCTTTTATGGTCAACAGACACTCAAACCAAGCCTGTAGTACCATAGATGACATGTGCTTCAATTATGTGTGCTTCAGAGCAAACACCTGTATTTATTTATGTTAATCACCTACCCCCGGGGTTTAGCAGGGTGATTAGCATTTTATCAGTAATATTTCTTACACTGATGTCTGATGAAATCCATCTGAAATAATTATTCTAAGCCACTGTAAAACGGGAATTCAAGAAAATATTACGTATTTACCTTATGTATCTAGTTACAAACATAGTATTGTGAGAGAACTTTTAGATGGATTTTTCAGGCTCTATTTTTAAAGCATATAGTGACTATAGTCACTCTTCAAGAACAAATTAACTAAGTACAAAGAAGTCTACTATTGTTTTCACACCTGGGGAAAAGGATAAGCTGGAATAAATTAAAGACTTCATTAGACCAGCTGCCCACAGGAAGGGAGTGATGATTCTCTTTGACCCCATGACAAAGGGTTAAGATAAAGTCCTGTGTCCTCAGGTTCTATGGAAAAGCTGGCCAGATGGATTTACAATGTACATCCCATACAAACGCAAAACAAGCGCAGAGGACGCGTTCTAATTGATCAGTTAACAGATTGCACCTGCAGCAAGAAGGGATTGCTTGGGTGTGGGGCCACCACCCACCTTCCTCTCATGAAGGCGCTCTGTGGGCAGCACTACAACACCGTGTTCTCATTGTGTAGCCTGAACAGGCTCCCGGCTCCACTACTTACAACCCAGATGAGCTTAATAAGCTTCAGGTTCTTCATCGACAAACCACTGTATCATCACTGCGGTTGCTTCTGGGGACCACTGCACGCAAGAGATTAACTTCTATGTCAAACACCTGGCACAGAGATCAGATACGCAGAACCGTTAAGTTCCCTCCCTGAACCTGTCACTGCCATTCGAGGGAAACAGGAACGTAAAACGCCACGGAAGTCTTCTTCTCGGCTGGACCGAAGGAAGACTCCCGAAGAGAATCAGGGGTGTCCCGCCCTTGGGGAGCCTAGGGCCCAGCACGGCAGACCGCACTGTGAGCGGCTGCAGGAAGCTGTTTCTGGGCAGGCCCAGCGGCTGCCACACCCCGGCCTCGCCAGGGTGAGGCAGATGCTCTAAGCAGCTGGGAAGGTACTTGAAAAAACTGCGCCTAGAAACTCGCCTCAAACCAGCTTAAGCAATACGAAAGGAAAGGCGGTACCTCAGTGAGGAGGACGTTGAGGCTTGAAATCGGCTTCCTGCAGCGCTCGGGTCTGCACACCTCCGGCTCCCGCCAACAGCGACTCTCCCTCGGGCGGCACCATGGCGCGGACCACCAGCTCGCGGGCGGCGGAGACGCCGGGCTACTGCCCAGAGGGCACTAAAAGCCCCTGCTCACCTCTCATTGGCCCAAGCTGCCTCGGCCCTGCCCACCCCTCAGCCAATCGCTGACAAGGGAGGGCCGAATAATCATGATTGACTGAAAGCCTACTCCATGGGTGGAAGGGAGACTTGAGTGTTAATCACAGCATCTACTACTTAGCGTTAATGAGTATTTGGTGAAGGAGTGGGTGGGGTAATGAATGGCTGAATCTACGATATAATGGAATATGTGCTCTTTTTGAAGGCCTTTTTTTCCGGGGAAAAGGGGGAATACTGCTTTCGACTTGAGGTCCACGTAATTAGAATCATCTGTACCCAAAATGACTTAATTGGAAAGCTGTCAGCAATTAAGCAGAGACCAACGACCATTGATAGTACTAAGCAGGTAGTACGGGTCAGGCGCTATGTGGAGCGTAACTTGGGCTCAAGAGCGCAGGATTTGGAATCAGGCCTGGATTCAAATCCTAACTATCATTTACTAGTTATGTAATCTTGGACAAGTCTTTTAACCTCTGGGCCTCCCTTTCCTCTTCTACCAAACAGAGAAACAAAAGTTGCTCACAATTTTTGGTAAGGATTCAATAACGAAACGTATGTGAAATGGTCACTATACTGAATGTTTGACAGATGCTAGCCATTATTATCGTTCACGATAAATCCATCCCGAACCAGCTTTAGTCTCATGTAAACTGTACATAAAACTAGAAGAGGAAAGGTACCTGTCCTCTGGCTGATTCCGCATTAAAGCAGTCCTCTTACTAGTTGGAAGGACTGGGGGTAGGCAGGTTGCTCTCATGTAAGGTAGCTGCCCATTTCAGGACCTGATCCTATTCTATGATAATGCCATCCTGGATGCCCCAAACCACTCTCTGCCCCTAACAAGGCAAGTTACTATTAGGTTTCTCTGTTTAAAACATATGCTTACCCAAAAGAAAAATCTATATATTTACCCAAGAGAAATGAAAATATACGTCCTCAGAAAGCCTTGTGCATGAATGTTCATAGTAGCTTGATTCATAGTAGTCAAAAATTAGAAACAACCAAATGTTCGTTATCAGTGAATGGATAAGCAAATTGCAGTATATTCATAAAGTGAAATACTACTCAGCGATAAAAAAGGGAATGAATTCTGGTACATGCAACAACATGGATGAATCGCAAAAACATGTTGAATGAAAGAAGCCAGACACAAAAGAGTATATACTATATGATTCCATTTATTTAAAATCCTATAAAAGGCAAATTAATTTATACTAACAGAGAACAGATGAGTGGTTTCCTGGAGCCAGGGGTTAGGAATGGGTGGTGATTGAGATGAGGCAAGAGGGAATTTTGAAGGGTGATGGAAATGGTCTGTATCTTGATTGTGGTGGTGGTTACAAGAATGTGCATATTTCTCAAAACTCATCAGACCATTCCCTTAAGATGAATACATTTTGTCACATGTAAATTACATCTCAATAAAGTTGATTTTTTAAAAAGCAATGAAAAAAATCTAACCTATAGATGCTCCTGGTTTGTCTGTGTGTGTGTCTATGTATACTCCATAATTTTTCCAGCTTTAGTGAAGGATAATTGACAATTAAAAACTGTATTATTTAAGACGTACAATGTGATGTTTTGCTATACATATACATTGTGAAATGATGACCACAATCAAGTATAAATAATTAATATATTTATCACTTCACATGGTTATCCTTTTTTTGGTGAGAACAATTAAGATCTGCTGACTCTCTTAGCAAATTACTAAACAGTGTTGTTGACTATAATCATTACACCTACATTAGAGCCCCAGAACTTATTCATCCTACGTATGTGAAATTCTGTACCCTTTGACCACCATTTCCCCATTACTTCTACCCCCAGCTCCTGATAACCACCACTCTACTTTGTGCCTCTAAGAGTTTCACTTTTTAAAATTCCACATTTAAGTGAAATCATGCAGTATTTGTCCTTCTGTGTCTGGCTCATTTCACTTAGCATAATACACTCAAATTTCATCCATGTTGTCACAGCCTTCTTTTTTAAGGCTGAATAATATTCCATCATATATATGGAATATATATATATATATATATATATATATATATATATATATATATATACACACACATGTACACACTGTATTTTCTATATGCATTCATCCACTGACAACACAGGTTATTTCCATATCTTGACTATTGTGAATAATGAACCAATGAACACGGGAGAGCAAGTATGTCTTGAAGAATTTGCCCTTCCCAAAGTCTGAACTTTCTATAAAAGCTATAATTATTAACACACTATGGTATTAGCAGAAGGCTAAATGAACAGACCAATAGAGATCCCAGAAACAGGTGTACACAGTGAAAAACTTTACTTGATTAATGTTAATAGTGGCAACTGCAGAGCAGTGGGGAAAGGATAGTCCTTTGAATAAATTAAACAACTTATTGAAACACTTGTGTTTTCTTGAGATGGTGAGTTTTACGTGTCACCTTGACTAGGCTATATTGGCTTGGCCAATTATTCAATCCAACAGGAATCTACGGCTATAATCACTTTAAGTAGAAGAAATTATCCTAGATAATCTTGGTGGGCCTGATTCAATCATCTGATAGGCCTGAAGAGTTCTAGCCAGCCCTTCCCTGGCCTGCTTTATAGCTTTCAGATTTTGCTAGTCAGCAGGAAGACCTTCATCTATACAATATTAATTTGCAGCAAGAGGGGAATGGTGAAGCAAACTATGGTACCTCTTTGCTATAGGATTATGCAGCTATTAAAACATGTTTACAAAATACCTAACAAAATAGAAATGTTTATGCTATAATTTGAAATAATAAACAATGATCACATTATGTTTTTTAAAAGTGTGTATGAATTATACAACGTTCAAAAATATGCTAGAAATCAGATGGTGATTATCCTTGGGGAGAGGTCGTAATTGGAAGGAGCAAGGTTGGCAGGGGCTGTTTCTGGGATGCTGAAAATGTTCTATTTTTTAATTCTGGGTACTGGTAACATGGGGGTGTTCAGTGTGTGAAAATTCATTGAGTTGATCTGTGTGTATGTGTGTGTGTGCATATTTATATTCTATAAAAGATATGTTATACATCAATTAAAAATCGGAAGAAACAAAAATGACAGATAGAAGACAATATAATTTGTGGTCTTCCTTATATGGTGGGGCCACAGATTATAGTTTGGTTTCTTCTCTATTTTTCTAAGATAGACATTTATCGCTTTTACAATGGATAACAAATAAACAGCTGATCTTAGTAAACTGTGAAAGTGACAAGCATGCACAGTAATTCTTTGGAGTTAGGAGGCCCCTGTGAGCAGGCAGACTCCGTGGGAGTGGGAGGTGGGATCGTCAGCGCTGGTAAGAATACAGGGAAGGAAGTGGACAGGGGAGGGGAGGGACAAGGGATGCCAGAGGAGTAACAGGAGCCCTTCTTTGGAGGTGGAAACATGTGATGGACAGTTGTTGCTTTGCTGGCTGAGCATCCGTTCTTCCTTCTGACATCACCACTCAGTATTCCCTGGGAGAAAGGACCCCTCTCCCACTCTCAGTACACGTGCTGACCTTGGCCCTGATCTGTGAGTGGGCAGATGATTAGCCAGCATATCCCATTCCAGGAGATCAGAGATGGTCATGGGACCCAAGTGGGTCCAGGGTAAAAACCTAGGAGTTTTGCTGAGAATTTTTGGGACAGAGAGACTCTCTGAGGCACTTCAGCTGATAGAATGTCTGCCTGGAGCTGCTGGTGACCATGTTGGTAGAGTGGGAAGAAAGCCTGCCCAAAAATGAAAGACAGCTGAGGCAAAAGATGGAGAAGGCAGCTCTCTGACGGCAACGCTGAGCATGCAACCATTTCTGAATTCAACTGCACCTGAGACAGGAAGGAAGGGGGCAGGGCACAGCCATTAAAGGAATGACACAGCAGTTAGCACCAAGATGGCAGAAAAGTCAACTCCCAGTAGACCTTAACACCCAAGATGGTGGGAGATCCAACGTCCAGTGGACTTTGAGCTACATTATACACATTGTGATGTACTAGCATGGTGAATGACACACCCACAGGCGCCAGGACAATTCTGAGGCTAACCATGAAAGATCAAAGAGACAGTGGTGGCCCAATTCCTGGGAATCCCTGCCCCTTCCCCAAAGTAGTTGGTCCATGAAGTGTGCATCTCCCTGAACAAATTTACTTTTACTCTACTATGGCTTGCTCTTGAAGCCTTTCCTGTGAGAAGCCAGGGACCCATTCCAGAGACTCGACTGGGACCTGGGACACGGCCATCCTCGCAAGCTCCCCATTTTTTTTCCTGTTCCACATCCACTGGTTTTTTCATTTATGTGGGGCAATAAAATCCTTTCTCATTTAAGCCATTCTGAGTTGGGTTGCTAGTGATAAGAGCCTAATTCAGTGGTGTACCAAGAGCAAGCTGGTATGAACAGAACGCCTCGCAAGGAGGAGCAGTTTATCATGACCTGCTTTAGAATTGCCAGTTCAACCAAAAAAACACACCAGTTCTTAGTAGGTTGTCTTAGATTGAATTCTCCATAGACAACGCACCTCCTTATTGCTGGCCTCAGGGCACACTGTTCCCACTGTCCCCTCTGCCCTCATCCTCACTCCCCATCTCTGCCTTGGACGGATACAGTAGATGAAGAGGAAGCATAGCTTTTGAACTGCATATAATCTTAGAAAGACTCTAGTTCAATCAATCCATTTATTAATAAGGAACTAAGACTTGGAGAGGGAAAAAATTTGGCCAAAGTCAAACTGCATGGGTCCAGAGAAGCAGTAAGAATGAGAAGCAGAGTGCATGGATAATCCATGAGAGAGCTGACCAACAGGAAATAAACACCCTTCGTCGGCCTGGGGCATCTCTGTTCAATGTCCTCTGCTATCCACTGGGGGTGGGTATGGATGGGGGACTGTGGATTCAGCCCCATCAGTCAGCTCAAAGCACTGGTCTGTGTTTACCCAGGCAGAGATACTGGCAATTTGGACTGGATCCTTGTTTCAAACACAGCTGAACAGCTGGGTTGCAGAAGCTGAAAGCTCAGCAAATGCCCAGTACCTGCTCACACTGGCACACACGATCTTAAGATCAGGAGTTCCTGGAAGGGCTTCTGTGGTTGAGAAGCTCAGAGACTGTTCCTAAGAGAGTTTACACACGTCTCTGGATTAGGGGGCCCACCAGCAGTCAGTTTCACGTACGTCGAGGCGGGATAAGATTTAGACCGTGGACCCATCCCTCCCTGGTCGCAAAGTCAGACGACTTGTTTGGAAACAATAAAATCCCCAAGACACTTCCCATCCCGCCCCCACCACGTCACCCAAACACCTTTCCCCTTAGTCCCTCTTACCCTCGCTTAGCTGTAAAACAAACAGAAAGACTGCTCTCTCCATTGCCGCCCACACCCTTCATCTTGTCTTGCTGGGGCGTGAACTGCTGAAAAAGTACCTTGCATGAAAACAAAGGGGTAAAGAGGGACGAAAATCCTGTGTTATTAGATTTATTTCTGCTGGGCATTTGGCCCTAGATGACTGTTTCTAAGATCCGGTGTCTGAAGATCTGGGTTCAAACGCCAGTTCCCTTGTTTTACAGGCTTTGTGAGCGGGGATGACTAATTCCGTGCCGCAGTCTTCCCACCTGTCAAATGGACAGCATCGCAGCAGCTTCACAGGGTGCTGAAGTGACACGGATACAAGCTGTCTCTGGAGCGTTCGTGGGATGACGTCTCTCAGAAGCTGAGACGACTGCTTGTCAAGTGTCTTCCCCACTTCTCCACACGCACACAAGGCCGCAGCCGCGGCCTGGGGGCCTCTCCCGGGGGTCACTGGCCGGGGCTCCACACCAGACACCCTGGGTCCCAGGCCTGCACTAGTGTCTTTAATGGCTCTGAGCTACACTCACATTTACCAGAAGTACCTGAATTATGTCATTCTGGCCGGCACGAAACAGGGCCGCAGGAAGGTCAGGCCCAAGAGCTCTGACTCCTCGCCCCGCGGCGTCGCTGCTCCGGCCCTGGCGGGGGCGGAGGCCGGCGGGCCCTCGCCTGCCGCGAGGGGGGCACCAGCTGGGCCCGCAGGCGGCGCGGCTTCTGCCCGCCTGTGGCCCCGACCCCGCACAAGCCTGGTGGCTTCCTTTATTGACAATGAAGCAGGGGCCAGGGATGCTAACTCCCTTCCCGCTTAGCTCCTCCAGCAAGCAACCCTTATATTCAGCCTGGAAGAATCTTCCAAAGGATTCCTGGGCCAGTAAAGTCCCTGTACGAGGCCACTGCAGCAGGAGGCAGCCGACTGTCCCCAGAGGGGAGTCTGTGCCCCGTGCTCTAAGTCTGGAGTGGCAGGTGAGAGCAACCGTTTCTGCCCTGCTTTGCTGGTCCCAACGCGAGGGCGCGGGCGGGACGCGGCCCCTCCCCCGGCATGCAGCCTCCTTTGGCTCACAGCTCACACGCTGGCTCGTCCTGGGGGCGGCCTCCGACCCCGCACCCCGGCCCGGCTCCATGACTGTCTCCCCTCTGTAGCCCTCACAGCTTCCGCTCTGGGTCAGCTCTTTCCGCGTGCCCATCTTACTGACGCCCACTGTTGCTTCCCGGCTGACATCGCTACAGGACTGCGAGGCTGAGGAGAGCAGTGATAGGGTCTAACTTAATCGCAAGCGGAGCCCCAGGATTTAGCAGAGCGCCTGACCCCGGCAAGGGGCTGTTGAATGGGTCCCATGCCCTCATCTCTTCTGTCTTCAGTTTCTCCAGCAACGAAGGACAAGCTTCTGGATTCCCTTACAAAGTGAGAAACCCTGTAATTCTGTGAGGAGAGGGCTAGAAAGAGCCCCGACAAGTTAACCTCCAGGAGTCGGGTTCCCACACATAAGCACAAACCGAGGGAGGGGGTCCAAGTTGCCCGCTGGCAGCTACGCTGAGAAGCGGTGCCACGCCGCCGTCGCACGACTGCCTTCAGATGCCCTCACACCCTCGGCAAGGTTGGAGCCCTCCGCCGGGGCGGGGACCCCGGCCAAGCGCAGCTGGACGTCTGGCATTCCGCCGCGGCTGAACAGAGGCTCCCCGGGAAGGGTACCAGGGAGAAAGAACAACGGCACTTGCGTCCACACTAGGCCTGGCCTTCAGCCAAAGGACCTTCTTTTGTGTTCGGGGCTCTGCCCTGCAACCTCCCATCCTCAGCTCCTCCCGTTCCTCCTCGGGGAACCCGGGGCTGAAGGCTCAGGCAGGCAGGTGTCCTTGGACCCAGCCTCCGTCTCTGAGCTCGGAGCGAGGCGACAGTCTTCCTGCAGACTCAGAGGAGTGCTTTTCATGGCACAGACTAAGGGTGTCACTTCAAACTGGGGGTGCACAAGTGCCAGTTTTATTTTTTATTAATTTTTTTGGTATTTAAGTCCAATCAATTCACAATGTAGTGTTAATTTCTGGTGTACAGCATAGTGATTCAGTTGTGTATGTGTATATTCCTTTTCATATTATTGTTCATTATTGGCTATTACAAGGTATTACAAGAAATCCCTGTGCTATACAGTAGGACCTTGCTGTTTATCTATTTTATATATTCCAAGTGCCGGTCTTAGAAAGGCCCTCCTCCCTCCCTCTGTGGGTTCTTTCTAGTCCTCTTTTAACCCGAAGGGGATCCCTTGGGGCATTCACCTAATTGGGTAATCCCATCTCCTCTGCCCTTTCTCTCGGCAGTTAAGAGCAGTTTACACGCATATTGAAATCAAAAGGCATTTACCCTATGAATAAGCACTTCCACGTGGCAGAATCTATTTCACTGCTGCACTTGCCCTTGATGTGGGAAAGGACATGTTCAGGGACATTCAGGGAAAACTTGCAATAGCAAAAGATTGGACGGAGCTTAATTAATGTCCGTCACTAAGAGATGTGTTAAATAAACAAATATATTCCCATACGATGTAGTTCTATATAGCCACTTAAAAGGCGGGTCTGTTTATATTGATATAGAAAAATTCCCAAGAATAAAGTTTAGAAAACAAGGTGCAGAATAGTGTTTAGCGTGTGCCACCATTTAAGACTTAGCATACACTTACATGCCAGTGCTACCTGTTTTGAATTATGGCATCCCCAAATTCCTATGTTGAATTTCGAATCCCCAGTAACCCCAGTACTTTACTTGGAAGATAAGGTCCTTACAGAGGTAATTAAGTTAAAATAAGGTCATGAGGTCGGGCCCTAATTAAATAAGACTGGTGTCCCTATAAAAAAGGGAAATGTACACACAGACATGCACACAAGAAGAACTTGACGTGAACACAAAGGCAGACACAGAGGCGATGCATCTACAAGCCACCAGATATCTAAGATTGCCAGCAGGACACCGGAGGCCAGAGAGAGGGGCGGAACAGACTCTCCTTCACAGCCTCCAGAAAACGCCTGGCCTGCCGGCACCTTGATTCCAGACTTCCAGCCTTCAGCAGCCCTAGTGAGAGAATACAGCCTCTCTCTCTCTCTGTGCCGGTTTACACACACACATATATAGACAAAGCCACACACAAAACTGCCGATGACAGAGGCTGCCTCCAGGATGGGGAACTGAGGTGAGGAAAAAAAGAAAAGTTCCCCTTTTCTTTTTCGCCTTTTGAATTTTGGACTCAGTGTTGTATGTATCATCTTCCAAATTCTCCCAGCAACCGCCCCCCAACCAATAAATAATTAAATACACAAGCAAATAAAAGTAGCCTGTGGGAGGCTACACTCCTTGTCCCCAAAGCAGCCAAGTCTTCCCAATCTAACCTTTGGGGACCAATACGCTTTAACCTCTGCTGCTGAATCTGACCCATTGTGAGGGGCAGTTGCTAGGAGGGCTGTGTTGACAATGATGCCGAGGCCTCTACTGGGCCCGGGGAGGAGAGGTCATCAGTGAGAATGTCTGCAAGCTGCAGGGAGGGATCCGAGGGCAGGAGCTACGAGCATCTGCCCACCCTGACCTATCCCATTAGTGGTCCAGGCTGGGAGTTTCAGGTTGGTTTGGGGCTGGAGAGGTTGGTACACAAGTCATAATCCTCTCCATGTAATGGGAAGCCCCACTATTATGGAGCTCTGCTACAGGGTATGGGTCAGACAGGTGGCTCCGAACCATGTGATATGATGACTCAGCTCATGCCTGAATCTGGGCCAACTGTGTGTGAAGAAATCCTTTTTCTTTTCTGGAGTAAATGGGCAGATGGAGATTCGCTGTGTGAGTCACGAAGCCCGAGGCCCCAAATGGTCGTGCAGATGGAGAAAAATGAGACCCCGTGCAGGAGGGCACCCACCTCCTCAACTGTGGGGTTTGACCCCTGCATGTACCGCACCTGCCGAAACGCACACAATCCAAGAGGCAGATCAAGCCCCCGGGGAGAGAGACTTGGCGCGACTGCGAGTACAGCCTGGACCCTGGCCACCTCCCAAAGTAGAAATGATGAGAAACTTGGAACAACACTCCACGTGGAAGAAATTAGAACGAAGGCTGTTAAGCGCATGCCAGGGTCAGTCTAACCCTGCTTCTAAATATCACACAGAAACATGCCCACATGTGGAAATCCACACCTCAGAGGTCAGCATTTTATACTGTTAACGGTATTCTTCTCCTCGGGGAATCCTCTCTCTGAGCGATGATAGCTAAATCCTTTTAACAAGATCAGCTTTCTCTAATCCCATACGAAAGTACATTTCCCCAGCCAGCAAATCCAGAATACTTTTTTTTTTTTTTTTTTAATGGCAAGAGACATCCCCTCAGGGATCTGCTGGGAAAGCAGGAGAGCAGAAAGACAGATAAAGAAAGAACACAAGTTCACCTGGCAAGAAGGCTGAGATAAGGTGAATTTGGAGCCTTGGACTCCACCTTTCATAGAATCAACATTCTGGCACTTAGGCAAGATTGTGAAGCTATATAGCAAAGAGTGATGCTTCGAGTTCTCAGTGCTGCTCTGCGGTACTAGAGGTGCCTTGATCACATCCTCTCCTGAAGACGGCCACGTCCAGCACGGGGCGTAAAGAAGTCAACAAGGCAGAATCCTTGATCTTGGGGAGCATGGAGTGGATCCACAGAAACAACCAACCACAAGGCAGACTCACAAGTTATAATAACAAAGGCACAGAAAATGTGCTCTGGGAGCAGAGGCGAGGGAGACAGGGAGACCTCCTTTCCAGAGAAGGTGACTTTTGAGCTCAGGCTGAAGGGTAAAGGAGGAATCTTACAGGTTAAAAAAGGAGGAGAAAGGACAGTCCAGACAGAGGGAAGACCTTGTTCGAAGGCTCACTGGTGAACGAATAGGGAGCAGCCAGGGAACCAGGAAGCAGTCTGGCACGCTGGAGGGTGGGATGACGCTGGAGATGGGCTGAGCCTCGCACGCCAACTTGAATCCATGCTCCTCCCAGAGCTACGGGGGGAGCCAATATGTGCTTCCTAACGGTGGGAGACACACCGTTCCCTGCTTCGGAGGTAACTTCGCCCTTCAGGTGAACAGCGAACCAGCGTCGGGGGAGGTGGTGGGAGGGAGGCGAGGGAGGAGGCTGCTGAAATCGCCCGGGGGAGAGAGAGATCACAAAGCCCTGAATGGCCACGTGCGCCCGCTGTGAAGAGGAGGAATCAGAGCTGGGCCATGTTGGATTTGGAATGGATAGGACCTGCTAAAGGCTGGTTTGGAGGGAGGATGATTTTGCGGTTTCTGACTTGGCCTGTGGCCTCACCCAAAACAGAGGACCTAGGAGGAAGGGAGGGGCGAGGTGTCATTTGGGACCCGCCATCATCTGGCGATGTCCAACAAGCAGGCGGAAATATGGGCGTGGAGTCTGCGAGAGAAGACTCTGGCGAAATAGCTTCCTCCTGACATAGTCCTGTTCAGCGTCCATGCCTGGGGTTTGGCGAAGGCCGCTGCGGGCAGGCGGAGGGGTGGGAGTGGGGGACCGCTGTCCTAAGACCCTGGGCGGAGTCCCACCATCCCACCAGCAAGGCGGCTTTCTCCCTCTGCCTCTGCGTCGGGAACAAAATTTGCACAGGCTCGTGCGCCTGGCAGAAAGTGAAAGTGAAAACGTGTCCCGCAGCTCTGGGAGCCGGCAGCCAGGTTCTGCCTTCAGATACGCGTTTTGCAG